>NC_053492.1:175061747-175681390 GCF_905171775.1 Rana temporaria
TCGGAAAACCTGGACGTGTGTACGGGGCATCAGTCTGTAGGGTTCAATATTAAGTTGGCTTACCCATTACCCTGAGTCAATACTTTGTACGTTTGCTGAAATTACAGCTTCAAATCTGTTTGGGGATGTCTCTACCAGCATTGCACATCTAGAGAGTGACATGTTTGCCCATTCTTCCTGGCAAAATAGCCCAAACTCGGTCAGATTGGATGGAGAGCGTCTGTGAACAGCAATTTACAGGTTCTCTTCTAAGATTGCCCTGTATTTGGCTCTTTTCATCTCCCCATTAACTCTGACCAGCTTCCCTGCCCCTGCAGAAGAAAATCATCCCCACCACCGTGTTTTATGGTGGGGATGGTGTGTTTAGGGTGATGTGTAGTGGTAGATTTCTGCCACATATAGCATTTTGCTTTTAGACCAAAAAGTGTAATTTTCTCTGACCAGAGCACCTGCTTCCACATGTTTGCTGTGTCCCTGCAAACTTTAAAAAAACTTCTTATGGCTGTCTTTCAACAGTGGCTTTGTTCTTGACACTCTTCCATAATGGCCAGATTTGTGGAGTGCATGACTAATATTTGTCCTGTGGACAGATTTTCCCACCTGAGCTGTGGATCTCAGCAGCTCCTCCAGAGTTACCATGGGCCTCTTGGCTGCTTCTCTGATGAATGCTCTCCTTGCCCGGCCTGTCAGTTTAGGTGGACGGCCATGTCTTGGTAGGTTTGCAGTTGTGCCATGCTCTTTCCATTTTCAGATGATGGATTGAACAGTGCTCTGTGAGATGTTCAAAGTTTGGGATATTTTCTTATAACTTAAGCCAGCTTTAAACTTCTCCACAGCTTTATCCCTGACCTGCTGTTTGTTTTCTAAGGTTCTCTAACAAACCTCTGATGGCTTCACAGAACAGCTGTATTTATACTGAGATTAAATTACACACAGGTGGACTCTATTTACTAATCAGGTGACTTCTGAAGACAATTGGTTCCACTAGATTTTAGTTAGGGGTATCAGAGTGAAGGGGGCTGAATACAAATTCACGCCTCACTTTTCACACATTTGTTTGTAAAAAAATTATGGTAAACCATTTATCATGTTCCTTCCACTTCATAATTCTGTTTAACTTTGTGTTGGTCTATCACATAAAATCACAATTAAATACATTTATGTTTTTGGTTGTAACATGACAAAATGTGGAAAATTTCAAGGTGTATGAATTATTTTTCAAGGCACTATACACAGCAAGTCATGGCACAACATGGGTGTTGTTTTTATTTTGCATGAATATTGACCATGTAGAGGTTCATTAGTAAGTGAGGCAGAGTTCAGGGGTTAGTAATAGATGATGTGGAGTTCAGGGGTCAGGAGTAAGTGATGCAGAATTCAGAGGGCGATAGTAAGTGGCACATAGATCAGAGTAGTAAGTGTCTCTCTATCCCACAGTACAGCCACACAACACCGCCCCCCCCAACCCCTCACTCCTTACTACTATCCCTGGACTTATGGTATTTCATTTCTTAGTGCAGGCTCTCTTCTTACTTTTCTTGGGTTCAGTAGGTGGACTGACAGGATTGTAATTAGCCTTAGTAGTGGCCAATAACAGTCCTCTCTTCCTGGAAACAGGGACCTTCCCCCCAACAGACTGGCACCCAATTTCCAGCAATGGCCAGTGAAATTCCTTCACCTCAAACTTTCTCATCAGTGGTTTTATGGACTTTATGCACTGGTCCAAATCATTTGGTGGAGGGGGTATTATGGTGTGGGGTTGTCTCCCCAAGGACCTGTGTTCACCGCATACATTGCACCCATGAAGGATACACCACAGAGGTATCAGAGGGGCTATTTTTTGTCATCTGCCAAGACTGTTAATTCACAAGTGCAGTTGTACTCTGCAATGGAATTAGAGCTAGGAAATATATTTTTGGGGTGTCCATCCAACTGATGAGGATTAGACCAGTAATTAATAATCGATGGTACAGGAGTCTCTTTCAATTTTACTGGCATGACTAGTGCATGGTAATACATTTTACCATACCTGGGAGATTTTGGAGTTCAGAGGGAGAGATGGTGATAACAGCAGTTACTGCACCAGTAGTTTTGTGGTCTGTGTATTGGGTTTTTTAGGGGTCAGGATTGTTGGTTTGATATTGGAGATTGTAGTAAGTATGAGACACTCCTGGATCAAGAAAATATTTTACACATCATCACTGGAACATATTTATACACCTAGCAAGACTTTTGTGTCTCTGAAATTTAATCCCTTTGGTTTATACATTATATATGTATGGATTTTACTTTCCTATTCTAAGAGGATTGTTTCTGTAGCTCAAGGTACACTTTAATGTGTAAAAAAGTGTGCTACCTATTGAAACTAAACTAAGC
Source organism: Rana temporaria (assembly GCF_905171775.1). Lineage (NCBI taxonomy): Eukaryota > Metazoa > Chordata > Amphibia > Anura > Ranidae > Rana > Rana temporaria. Next base: position 175,064,124 of record NC_053492.1, read on the forward strand.
TCACTAAAAATGCAAAGAGTGACCTATGCAAATAAACTATGTGTAAACCTTATATAATCATATATAGATGTGTATTCATAAATTCACTTTACACATATGCACAAATACTCCAAACAGTAAGTGATAAAAAGTCCAAATCAATTCCAAATCTATTTAGATGATTCTGCTCCAACACCATGTGAAGTTTTAAACACTGTGCTTCGAATGATATATTCCTGGTTTATGCATTCACAGTCATCACACATGTGAACAATTGATCGGAAGGAGATTGTTGAAAGCTTTCCAGGGATTGAGGAGCTATTTCATGCTTAAAGGTCACCTGCTGGCCACAGCTATCTGATGTAGATGTTTGGAGCGGAGGACATATACAAAGGATTGGAGCTGGTGGTTTCCTGGTTCATGCAATCACAGTCACCACACATGTGAACAGTCATTTGGAAGGAGATCGTTGAAAGTTTTCCAGGGATTGAGGAGCTATTTCATGCTTAAAGGTCACTTGCAGGCCAGAGCTATCTGGTGAGTGCATTTTGTTGTCACTTTGGGTGAAAAAGTCACAAATATAATTTGAAGCACAGCGTTTAAAACTTAACAAGGTATTAGAGTGAAATCATCTAATTAGATTTGGAATTGATTTGATCTTTTCATCACTTACTGTTTGGAGTATTTGTGCACATTTGTAAAGTGAAGCAATTTATGAATACACATCTATATATGATTATAAAAGGTTTACAATTAATGTATTTGCATATGTCACTCTCACTCTTTGCATTTTTAGTGATTCAATATGTAGTGTCTTTTTTAAATTATTATTTTTCATTCGTTTTACACTGATTTTTGGTGCAGCACCTTTTTATTTAACACTTACATTTTTCAATGATTATATAGTATAAATTCTAAGCATGGACTGAACTCCCTCTTGTCAATTATGAAAGCTGTATGACAAGGGAAACCCTGGTGTTATGTATATTATGGATTATAGAAAATATATTTTAAGGCTTGCATTCTTTCCTGATTAACCCACATTTTTGAATGCCATGAAAATATTGTCTGTAGATAGGAAGTAGATGAAAAAGAAGTCCCAGGAAACTAGCAGCACTGAAATGCAAGAAATTATAAAAAAAAGAAAGAAAAAGTGTTTTTATTTTTTTAAATGCTAATTGTTTCTAATTCACAGTGCTTTAACAAGCTACATGTCATTTAATTTACATCAACTTTAAGTTACTGCTTCATTTGTTTTCTTCCTAGCTTTCTTTGTTAGAAGATATTGGGTTTGGAGGAGTTCTTATTTACCTTGACCCATGTGATCTACCAGAGGGGATAAATACAAAAGACAAATCATTTATGGTGTCCTTGAAATATGACATAAACCAATTTATCACAGAGTCTTCAAAAACAGGTACGTTTTTAAACTTAAAATTATTAATGCATTACAGTCTTGATAGTATTTTTTTTTCCATTACCACCTTTTTTAATGTAAATTTTCCCAGTAAAACATGATGCAATTCTACTAAACAAAGCCCAATAATTAAGGTATGTTCGATAACACAAAATAAATGGTTGGCATAGTTAAACATATTTGTAAAGCTTAGTGTAGAACTCACCAGATATGACAAACTTTGTCATGGATTGTGAGTCTACATATGTTCACCCAAATAAAAACGAATATCTCAGAAAAAGTATGCTATCACCCAGCTGGGGATCCAACTCCCATCTGTCTTGTCAGATCATTATTAGCACAATTACCAGCCACTGTTAGTACAAATCCAATAAGATCTGAAAGCCTGAGATAAAGCATGCTTTTTCTGGTTTGGGAGAGCTGCAAATGCAAATTGAAAGTTATACCTTGTCTTTTTACAGTTCAGAATATTTATATTTCTTTGCCCACTGCTTTTTTCTTTTCCCTGTAGACCACGGTAACTACATTTTTTTATGGCAGGGGAAAACTCAGACTAAGCTTTGCTCTTATACTGCTCTCTAAACATAGGGGAGGCATTGGCTTTTCAGACATTAGAAAGTACTAGTGGATCTGTCATCTAATGAGAACTATGGACTGGACCTTACACCAGTCTTTGAAAGATTGGACATGTGTAAGAGAACCTTTCTCAACATTTCCACTGAACAATGTCCTTTTGGTTATTGTCAAGCTCTCCGAGCTCTGAAAACCCATCTGCTTATTGGTCATACACTTAGCATTTTCCAAATTTCACACAATGCCTCTTCCACCTCTTCACTCAAAGGTCCACTCTTGCTGCTTAGGTAAAATATGGAATTCTCATTGTGGCTAACTTGGAACTTTCTGAATGCTGATTAAAAAAATAAATAATAATAAATAAATTTGCATGATTTTTTCATATTTTTACTAGGAATGAGCCCAATGTTTGAGTCAAACGTAAGTGTTCGAGTGTTCCCCTTTTTTTCGAATAGCGAACATTATGCAGTGTTCACGGCAAATTTGAAAGCTGCGGAACACCATTTAAAAGTCTATGGGAGATTAACATGAAAAATCAAAAGTGCTCATTTTAAAGGCTTTTATGCAAGGTAAAGTGCATATAAAGTAAAACGTGTTTGGTGAGCCGGGTCCTGCCCCAGGGGACATGTATCAATGCAAAAAAAGTTTTAAAAACTGCCTTTTTTTTCGGGAGCAGTGATTTTAATAATGCTTAAAGTGAAACAATAAAAGTGAAATATTCCTTTAAATTTCGTGCCTGGGGGTGTCTATAGTATTCCTGTAAAGTGGTGCATTTTTCCCCATGGTTAGACCAATCCCGCAGCAAAATCACATTTCTAAAGGAAAAAAGTAATTTAAAACTACTCGCGGCTGTAATGAATTGTTGGGTCTTTGCAATACAGATAAAAAAATGGCATGGGTTCCCCCGCAGTCCATTACCAGGCCCTTTGGGTCTGGTATGAATATTAAGGGGAACCCCAAACCAAAATTAAAAAACAAAAATGAGTGTGGGTCCTCCCAAATTCCATAACAGACCCTTCAGGTCTGGTATACATATTGAGAGAAACCCTGCACCAAATAAAAAAAATTGCACATGGCCCCCCTCAAAATCCATACCAGACTTCTGGTATGGATTTTAAGGGGAACCCTGCGCCAAAATGAAAAAATAAATGGCGTAGGGGTCCCCCAAAAATCCTTACCAGACCCTTATCCGAGCATGCAACCTGGCAGGCTGCAGAAAAAAAGAGGGGATGAGAGAGCGCCCCCCTCCTGAACCGTACCAGGCCACATGCCCTCAACATGGGGAGGATGCTTTGAGGTCTGACCCCCAAAGCACCTGGTCCCCATATTGATGGGGACAAGGGCCTCATCCCCACAACCCTTGCCTGGTGGTTGTGGGGGTCTGCGGGCAAGGGGCTTATCAGAATATGGAAGCCCCCTTTAACAAGGGGACCCCCAGATCCCAGCCCCTTATGTGAATTGGTAACGGGTACATTGAACCCCTACCATTTCACTAAAAAAGTGTAAAAAATTGTAAAAAAGACAAGAGACAGCTTGGGACAAGTCCTTTATTAAAAAATAAAAACATAAAATTGTCCAGCGATGTAAATCCATTTTTGCCGACAACCAAAACAAAGGCACAACAATTGCGCCTCCATGGGAGGTGGCCGCCGAGTGATGCTTCTCCCGCCGTGACAGCTGTTATATAGTTTAAGGCCAAATGACCCCGCCCTATCTGATGCCACCGTCGTCGGTCGTCATTTTTTGGTCATTGGCGTGAGATGGATTTACATCGCTGGACATTTTTTTTTAATAGTTTTATTTGTATTGCCGACATCCGACAATTCATTCCAGCCACGAATAGTTTTAAAATACTTTTTTTTCCTTTCAAAATCTTATTTTCTAAACACGGGAAAAATGTGCCACTTTACAGGCATACTATAGACTTCCCCAGGCATGAAATTTAAAGGAATATTTCACTTTTATTGTTTCACTTTAAGCATGATTAAAATCACTGCTCCCCAAAAAAAATCATTTTTTAAAACTTTTTTTTGCATTGATACATGTCCCCTGGGCAGGACCCAGATACCTAAACACATATAGGCCTTTGAAATTAGCACTTTTGGCTTTTCATGTTCATATCCCATAGACTTTAACAGTGTTCACATGTTCAAACTATTTTTTTGCCTGTTCGAGTTCTGGTGCAAAACGAACCGGGGGTGTTCGGCTCATCCTTAATTTTTACCTTATGAGGAGCATTTTAAAAGACTCATTTAAAATACCTAACAATTGCACTGCTTATTCAAAAGTATAGATGACAAAAGATTGTTTGAGAATTGTACAAAGATTACTAAACTGTTTGGGCCAGATTCACATACATTTGCGGCGGCGTAACGTATGTCATTTACGTTACACCGCCACAAGTTTTCAGCGCAAGTGCTTGATTCACAAAGCACTTGCCTGTAAACTTGCGGCGGCGTAGCGTAAAGCCGTCCAGTGTAAGCCCGCCTAATTCAAATGGGGCTTGTATCATTTAAATTAGGCGCGTTCCCACGCCGAACGTACTGTGCATGCTCCGTTTTGAAATTTCCCGCCGTGCTTTGCGCAAAATGACATCTCACCGACGTAATTTTTTGAACGGCGACGTGCGTTACGTCCTTTCCTATTCCCGGACGTCTTACGCAAAAAAAAATAATTTAAAATTCGACGCGGGAATGACGGCCATACTTTAACATGGCCTGTCTATTTTTACACCAGCTAAATAGCACTCGCAACTTTACGATGGGAAAAGCCGACTAGCGACGACGTAAGAGAATGCGACGACCGCGGGTACCTTCGTGGATCGCTGTAAAGAGCTAATTAGCATACCCGACGCGGAAAACGACGCAAACTCCACCCAGTGGGCGCCGAAGTATTGCATCCTAAGATCCGAAGGCGTACAAAGCCGTACGCCTGTCGGATCTTAGCCAAATGCCGTTGTATCTTTGTTTGAGAATTCAAAATAAAGATACGACGCGGCAAATTTGAAAGTACGCCGGAGTATCAGCAGATACTCTGGCGTACTTTTTCTGTGAATCTGGCCCTTTGTTTTTGTTAATTGTACAGATAAAAATCAGGAATCTAAGACAGGCAAACAACCATTTTCTAATTCTTTTACTGTGCTACTTACAGACAAAAAAATGATGTTAGAATCATGTTGATACTATAAAAGGCCAGGCACTGTTGGCATTTATATCTGCAAGGGCTTATCTATATCTAAGTATTAATTTTGGCATGATCATTAATTAAATATTAATGTAATGCAACTTAGTTGTATCAGGATCCTCCTGATTTTTTTTTATAAAATCAACTAAAGCTGCAGGAAAACCTGAGGCCATCTGAGCATGGAATAAAATTTGAAGCCATTCTTGTCTGTCAGGCAAGGGTGTTAGATATTCACAGCATGAAGTATCTCGACAGCTCAGTGGGAAAATAATTGTACATTTTTTCAATATCTTACTATATCTGACCTGGTATTCTGTGAAGTGTCCTGGGAGTTCTTGAAGTAAATACAAGATTGTTGCTTTGTGTCAGACATGTACCTGTTCATTTTTTATTTATTTTTTGCATTAATGTCTGTAAACATAATAATGCTGTTTATATAATATTGTAATATCAAGGTTATCTGAATATGAGACAAAGAGAAGAAATACCGCGCTAAGGCACTAAAAAATACCTAACTAAGCTGCAACACAACAGTGTCATACAAACACAATACAAGTAAGGAAAAAAGGAACGTTGCGCTATTAATATAAGTTAAACAAAACAATCAGTTGATAAGGGAAAAAATTGATGACATTGAAATGACAATAAGATTACAAAGACCCCAAAATTAAAAGGGAATAGAACACATGATTGAAAGTAAAGTCTTTGTATCAATGGAAATGGTTAAAAGTAAGTTCATCAATATTAAATAAAAGTTCATAAGTTGAAATCATGTGTGGTGGCCGACACCACTAAATAAAAAAGGATGGAGGCTTACCGGATGGCAAGCAATAAAAGGCTTGCGGCTGCAAACCCCAGCCAGGGCCTTTTGATGATCCTCGCAGGGGGATGAGAGGGGATGGATGTTGAGACTTCCCAAACACGGATCCACAGGATTGCAGCGTGTCACAAGAAAAACTTAATGGTGAAGTACAACAGGACCAGCACATATAGGATATTTGTGACTCAAGGGACCACCACCACCAAAACACCCTATGGATGGGAGGCTTACCAGAGCATAAAGCAATACGAGCATGCGGCTAAACCCCTAGCCAGGGCCTTTGAAATCCTGAGCGATGGTGATATATCCTGGAGTCCTCCGGTGTAATGTGGTCAGTAGATACATAGAAAGAATGATATTGCCCACATGGTGAAGTATGTTGACTAAGTTGTTTTAATATAAAAAGGTTTAACACTTACAGGATAAAAACAGAAATGGATAAAAGCCGGCCGGCTCTATCAAACGCCCGTCCACACGGAACGAAGAAACGTCTTGCGTCAGCACGCTACCTTCCCGACGCACGTTTCGTCAAAAGTTGACGTCATCTGGGGCACGGGCGACGTGCTGACACTACACATATATATAGGCTAAAACCAAGCCTCGATCTGAGTCACGGGCTAAATGACCGCCCATGGAGGCCACACTGGAACGCAAAACATGAAAGCAAAACCAAGGAGGGCTTTTGCATAACACAAATTCATAGGCCATCTTGTGGTAAGATAAGTGAATGACGGTCCAAGTCCAATGTGTGAAAAACACATTAAGCTATACCGAATGAATAAATAAATATATTATATAGGGAAAAAAAAGGAAATTAGTCACCTTAAGTGAAATTTTTTTTTTTATTATCGTTCCCTTATAGTCAGCAAAAAAACAGCCACTATAAATATATAAAAAGTATGTTGGTGAAACATGTGAAAAATAAAATTAATATTAATAATTTGGCTTGTAAAATTTAAATAACCAAATATTAAAAATGAAAAAAAAATGTGAATAAGATGCATGAATTAAATGCAATAAATAGTGCATAAATGTAGTAAGTTATACACTTATATAGCTAAAAAAAATGAATTCATAAAAATGTGCTGTGAATATAAATAATAATAGTGCTCCAAGAAAAAAATGAATTAGACGTAAAAAATAAGTGTATTTATATAAAAATAAAATATAAAGGTGATATATATAATATAGATATATATAGAAAATTGTAATACAGTGTGGTGCTGACCTAATAGTGTACTGTAAAAAAAAGAGATTTTTTAATACAGCTTACCTGTAAAATCTTTTTCTTGGAGTACATCACGGGACACAGAGCGGCATTCATTACTATATGGGTTATATGGAGTACCTTCAGGTGTAGACACTGGCAATCTCAAACAGGAAATGCCCCTCCCTATATAACCCCCTCCCATAGGAGGAGTACCTCAGTTTTGTAGCAAGCAGTATGCCTCCCAAAATGGTCCTCAAAAAAGAGGGGTGGGAGCTCTGTGTCCCGTGATGTACTCCAAGAAAAAGATTTTACAGGTAAGCTGTATTAAAAAATCTCTTTTTCTTTATCGTACATCACGGGACACAGAGCGGCATTCATTACTATATGGGATGTCCCAAAGCAATGCTTACAATGAGGGGAGGGAGAACATCTCCAAGACAAAAGGATTTAATTTAGAGATATACTCAAATCATAATAAATCCAACTTAGTTGAGAAAAATAATTTTAAATTTTAAATTTAACTCAAAAAAGAGGAGCCCCCGGAATCCGAGGGTCTCAAACTGCAGCCTGCAGCACTGCCTGCCCGAAGGCAGTATCAGTATTCCTTCTTACGTCCAACTTGTAGAATTTTGTAAACGTGTGGACAGAAGACCAGGTTGCCGCCTTGCAAACTTGAGCCATAGAGATCTGGTGGTGTGCTGCCCAGGAGGCGCCCATGGCTCTAGTAGAATGAGCCTTTAATGATACTGGAGGAGGCAACCCTTTCAAGCCGTAGGCCTGAGTGATTAATTGCTTAATCCACCTAGAAATGGTAGACTTTGCAGCTGCCTGCCCCTTCTTGGGCCCATCCGGTAGAATGAACAGCACATCTGTTTTCCGGATCTTCTTTGTAGCTTTAAGATAGGCCTTCATGGCCCTGACAATATCCAAGGTATGCAGCAACCCTTCCTTTCTGGAAGTAGGTTTAGGGAAGAAGGATGGTAATACCAAATCCTGGTTCAAATGAAAACTGGATATGACCTTCGGTAGGAAGGAAGGATGAGGGCGGAGAACGACCCTGTCCTTATGAAAAACAAGATATGGTTCCTTACAGGATAAGGCCGCTAGCTCCGAAACTCTTCTTGCGGAAACTATGGCAACCAAAAATACTAACTTCCTTGTCAGTAGAACCAAAGGAATTTCAGCCAACGGCTCAAACGGTTGTTTCTGTAAACTTGACAGAACAAGATTTAAATCCCACGGACAAAGCGGGGATTTAACTGGAGGTCTAATACGTAAGACCCCTTGAAGGAAGGTCTTAACCAGCGAGTGGGTGGCCAGCGGCCGCTGAAACCACACTGACAGAGCAGAAATCTGTCCTTTGATTGTGCTTAATGCCAATCCTTTATCCACTCCTAGCTGGAGAAAACTTAATACTCTATCGATGGTAAATTTGCGAGAAAGCCATCGCTTGGACTCACACCAGCCTACATAGGCCTTCCAGACCCTGTAATAAATCACCCTAGAGACCGGTTTCCTGGCTCTGATTAGGGTAGAGACTACTTTCTGAGACAGACCTCTACCCCTGAGAATCAGGGATTCAGCTTCCAGGCCGTCAAATTTAGATGCCGTAAGGCAGGGTGGAGGATCGGACCTTGCGATAGCAGGTCTGGCCGTAGAGGAAGAGTCCAAGGGTCTCCCACTACCATCTTTAGGATGAGTGAGTACCATGCCCTTCTGGGCCATGCTGGAGCTACCAGGATGACTGGTATGTGTTCCACCCGGATCCTGCGCAGCAGGCGGGGTAGTAACTGGAGCGGGGGAAACGCATAAAGAAGTTTGAACTGATGCCAAGGGCAAACCAACGCATCGGTTCCGCAGGCCATCGGATCCCTTGAGCGGGATATGAACCTGTCTAGTTTCTTGTTGAGTCTCGATGCCATGATATCTACGTCCGGCACTCCCCATCTTTGGCAGAGTGCTTGAAAGACTTGTGGATGCAGAGACCATTCCCCCGGCCATAGAGTCTGGCGGCTTAAGAAGTCCGCCTGAAAGTTGTCCACTCCTGGAATGAATATTGCCGATATGCAGGGCACATGCGCCTCTGCCCATAGGAGAATCAAGCTCACCTCTCTCTGAGCGGCTTGACTCCTGGTTCCCCCTTGGTGATTTATGTATGCCACGGCCGTGGCATTGTCTGATTGAATTCTCACCGGGAACCCCTGCAATTTTGACGTCCAAGCCCTGAGGGCTAGTCGAGCAGCTCTGAGCTCCAAGATGTTGATGGGCAACTGCTTCTCTGGCTTTGCCCAAGTACCTTGGCGAGTGCAACCATCCAAAATTGCTCCCCAGCCCGTCAGGCTGGCGTCTGTGGTCACTATCTTCCAAGCCACTGGGCTGAAAGACTTCCCCTTCAGTAGATTCTGAGGGTCTAACCACCAACACAGACTTTGTCGGACTCTTGATAAGAGCGGCAACGGGATATCCAAGGCCTGTGGCCTTCTGCTCCATGCTGACAGGATGGCTGCCTGTAGGATGCGAGTGTGGCTCTGGGCGTATGGTACCGCCTCGAACGTGGCCACCATCTTGCCTAGTAACCTCATACATAGGCGAATAGTCGGTTCTTTCTTGCTTAGAACCAGTAGGATTAATTCCTTGATGGCTTTTACCTTCCTCAGAGGTAGGAACACTCCTTGTTGTTCTGTGTCTAATCTCATGCCGAGATATTCCAACTGCCTTGTGGGCTGGAAAGCTGACTTTTCTCGATTTAGGACCCAGCCGAACCTCTCGAGGTATTGGACCGTGAGGGCCACTGCTCGCTCCAAGCCGGGAGACGAGTGGTCTATGACTAGGAGGTCGTCCAGGTATGCTAGGATCGTGACCCCTTGGATCCTTAGCTTGGCTAGGATCGGAGCTAGGACCTTCGTGAACACCCGGGGGGCCGTAGCCAACCCGAAGGGAAGCGCCACGAATTGGAAGTGACGCGAAGCCACCATGAAGCGTAGATATCTTTGATGTGGCTGATAAATTGGAACATGAAGGTAGGCATCCTTTATGTCTATGGACGCCATGAAGTCGTCCTTCTGGAGTGTGGCAGCTGCTGACCGCACGGATTCCATCCGAAATGAGCGGATCTTTAGATATGCATTTACCATCTTTAGGTCCAAAATTGGCCTGACATCTCCATTGGATTATGGATGATGAATAGGTTGGAGTAGAAACCCAGCCCCTGTTCCAGGACTGGCCGGAATCCGAGGCGGATCGTTTGGAATCCTCGACTCCTGGAAATGAGGAGGAGGAAACCTTAGGAAATCTAATTTGTAGCCTGTGGCCACGGAAGACCGTACCCACTCGTCGGGAATGCTGGCTTCCCAAATCTCTGAAAAGAGTCGCAGCCTTCCCCCCACCTTCGTGGGTGGGGGCGCCCCTTCATAAGGTTGGCTTGGGGGCTGGTTTTGCTGGTTTGCGAAACCACTGCCTTTTGCCTCTAACAGCCTGTCCTTGTGATCTGCTGTTGAAGCCGAAGTTTGCTTTTGCAGGAGGCCGTCGATACTGCTTGGCATTAGAGGGCCCCTGCCCAGGGGAATACTGTCGTTTAAACGCAGGCCCCTGAACCTTCTTCTTAGTTGGCAAGAGAGTACTCTTGCCGTTTGAAATGGTCTGAATGTATTTATCTAGGTCTTCTCCGAAGAGTCGTCCTCCATGGAAGGGGAACCCTACCAGGAGCTTCTTGCATGGGGGCTCAGCCTCCCAGCTTTTTAACCATAAGAGTCTTCTCATATGGATAAGGGATAACGATAAACGTGACGCTTGCTGGATAGAATCCTTGATTGCGTCTACCGTAAAACATATGGCCTTAGGGACATCCGAAAATTCTTCTGCCTGCTGGGCAGGAATAAGTTTAAGCATCTGCTTAAATTGATCCGATAATGCTTGAGCGACCCCAATCGCAGCCACAGCTGGCTGTACTACTGCCCCTGCAGTAGTGAAGGAGTTCTTAAGTAGTGCTTCCAAGCGCTTATCAACTGGATCCTTGAACACCTGTATGTTTTCTACAGGGCATGTTAACGATTTGTTAACACATGAGATGGCTGCGTCCACTGCAGGAGTAGCCCATCTTTTGGAAAAATTTTCTTCCATAGGATATAGGACAGAGAACTTCTTAGGTGGTAAGAAGATCTTATCTGGCTTGTTCCAATCTTGGAACAAAACTCCCTCTAATAGAGGATGGATCGGAAACACAGCATTGCTTTGAGGCGCCCTCAGTGAGCCCAAAGCTGAAACCGTCGATACCTGGAGATCTGGTACTGGCAAGTTGAATGCCCTATGGACCAAGTCCGACAATCCTTGAATCCACCAGCTCTCCCTCAGGGAGACTGCCCCAGACTCCTCTGTATCCGGATCTTCGATCCCTGAACCTACTTGGTCCTTGTCCAAGAGGTCGTCCAATTCCCCTGAGGAAAGGACCTCCTCTTCTGAGGGTCCGCGCTCGGGCGACGGAGATCTATTCCGCTTACTGCCCCGCATAGCTGCGGCTATCATTTTACCCATGCTTTTCTGCATCTCTTTTAAAGAGGTGAGTAATACCTCCTCCGTGACCATCTTAGGGTTGGACTGACCCGCGTCAGCTCCAGCCCCAGATCCCGATGGCCCCAAGGCTCCCTGTGGGGAAAGCAGCGGCATAGCTTTGTCCGAGACCTCAGACTCTCTGGGGGAATCCCCACCTCTTGTACCCTTGTTTTTTGATGCCATGGTACAATACCGAGGTACACCTGCTACTTATTGGTACCTGGGACTTATAAATAGTTAAATGCCCAAACACCTGTTTGGGGGATAAAAAATGCTTCCTCTCCCCTAGATGACACTTTTTTTTTTTTTTTTTTTTTCAAAAAAAATCTTTTTTTTTTTTTTTTTTTTTCAAATCTAGGAAAGAAAAAACATTCTGTCCCCCTGAGTAGTATTGCAAGAAAAACTATGAGATGGAAAAGAAACAGCCTATTCCTAGGCTTGAAAACAGTCTTCTGAAGACTGCAATATTCTTTCTGGCCACTGTGTGTCCTCGGCGCCCCGTGCTTGCCGTTCTGGTCTTTCCTCCTCAGTTCCAAAGTATTGAATGAGCTATATGGAACAAACAAGGAAGGGCCGCCCCTTCCTTAAGCCACTGACCCGCCCTTCCCCCCCAGCAATCTCAAACAGGAAATGCCCCTCCCGACAGGGGGGGGGTGGGGTTGGGAGGAAGGGACCTCTCTGCTCCAGCAAACTGCAGCCTGCAGCCTGGAACCATGAGGAGGTCAGCGTTTTGCCTGCTTTGCAGGCCGTGAGGAGGAAGACTGAATGGAGCATCGCCTGGAGGCTTGCAGGTAAGCACAGCTCTCTGACACACACATATAATTTTATATCACACAGGCCCCACTCAATGCTTTTCCAACACTACAAGGGAGGTCACATCTTATGGGGAATAATACATATAGAGCCATCCTATCTTTATGATATGTGACTAGTTTGCCAGATGCAGTGCATAACTTTAGGCATGTCCCCTGTGACCCCCCAGAAAAAACCTGCTAAGAACCAAGTTCCGCAAGTTTTCCCCTCACTTACCTGCTCCATGCCGCAGGACTTTGCCAAGCAAGAGGCCCAATCTTCCCCCATCTCGGTGGGGATGTCTAGACCTTCAGGCCCTGGGTTCCTATGAAGGATCCACTGTCCTGGGCCCATATAGCACTCTGGCAACAGAAACATTAGGCACCCAAAGGTTTCTAAGTTCTGGGCCCAGGGTCCAGCTCTCTAAAAAGAAAAGCATTATGGGCTATACCCCAAGGGTTTGGGGTCCGGTTACTGACCACTTTAGCGCTGAGGCTTTTTTGGACAGAACCGGTTAGCTCACCTAATCCCAAGGATGTGGAGGCAAGCTAAACCATGACTAACACCTAAGACACTGGCGGAAAAACTGAGGTACTCCTCCTATGGGAGGGGGTTATATAGGGAGGGGCATTTCCTGTTTGAGATTGCCAGTGTCTACACCTGAAGGTACTCCATATAACCCATATAGTAATGAATGCCGCTCTGTGTCCCGTGATGTACGATAAAGAAATATACCAATTAAAATTAATTTTATTGGAAGGCGGGAAAAACAAATTAAACTATAGGATAAGTACTGATGTGAACCATCAATAAGTACCCTAACCATATCTGGCCAGAAATATATATTTATAAAAAGAGGGGGGGGATAGGGCCCCCAATAGGCCAACATGTAGGTCACCCCGTCACTCAGATCGAGTTCACAAATAACAGGGTAAACTAAAACAAAATAAACAATGACAAAGTCATTAAAAGATAAGTTTAAGAATTGTCAATAAAAGCGTTAACGTCAACCTCTATATTGAGTCCAAAAGGGGTATAACTTTTAATCCTGTGGATCCACTGCATTTCGGATTTGGAGATACTCCTCACTAGTGGACTACCACGCCAGTGGGGGGCATATCTATCAATCCCCAGGAAGATTGTTTTTGAGGGGTCCCTATTATGAACCAAACGGTAATGTTTTGATACCGAGTGGTTCAAATAACCTGCTAAAATGTTGGTAATGTGTTCATTAAGTCTCACTGAGAGGGCTCTCTTGGTTCTGCCCACATACTGGAGCCCACAGGGGCACTGGAGTAGGTAGACCACCCCTTCGGTCGCGCACGTAATGAAAGGTTTAATAGTGTGTTGTTCACCTGTGACCGTGGAGACAAAATGATGTGTTCTTCTATGAATGCAACCACTAAGGGAACACACCCGACATTTCCTACACTGGTAAAAACCAGTGAATGAATTGAGGAAGGTGGTTTTAATGACAGGTGGCTCAAGAACATTGGGGGCCAATTTATGTCTCCATGCCGAACCACCCTTAAAGATCACCTGTGGGTTGTCTGGCAAGACAGGGCCCAAAATTGGGTAATTTTTGAGGATGTGCCAATGTTTTTTAAAAGTTTCTTGACACTAAAATGCTGGGTAGAAAAAGTAGTAACAAAGGGAACAACAGGCAGCTTACTAGTATCACGTGGTTTAGTCCTCAATAGGTCAATCCTATCAATACCTTTAACCTCATTTAATGTGGATGTAAGGGTACCCTGATCATAGCCTTTTTCCAAAAATCTATTCATCAAAATAGTAGATTGCACCAAAAAATCTGACTCATTGGAACAATTGCGTTTAATACGCAAAAACTGGCTTTTAGGCACTGATTTCAGCCAAGAGTCATGATGGCAGCTGTCCATGGGGATATAAGAGTTTATATCTGTACCCTTAAAAAAAGTGCTCATGCAGAAAACATCACCCTGGACTGAGATTGTAAGATCTAGAAAATTGATGCTAGATTGACTTGCCTCGAAATTGAGGTGGATGCCTCTCTCGTTGTTATTGAGAAATGACATAAAAGATTGAAGCTCTAGAAGAGGGCCATCCCATAGGAGGAGGATGTCGTCAATGTACCTGGCCCACAGCTTGAGCTGGGGTTGTCGGCAAACATAGACGACATCCTCCTCCCACATGGCCATAAACAAATTGGCCAGGCTGGGGGCATATTTAGCCCCCATTGCCACGCCCCTATCTTGCCGGTAGAACTGGTTTTGAAACCAGAAATAGTTTCTAGTCGCAGCAAAATGCAATAACTCAAGTATAAAAAAGATTTGTTCATCAAAAAGACCAGAGTCCCGTCGAAGATAGTACTCTACTGCTGATAAGCCTAAATCATGGGGAATCACTGTATAAAGTGACGTTACGTCAGCTGTGACAAGCCACATATTTTGAGAGGGTTTGAGGCTGGATAATAAATTAATGACATGTCGGGAGTCCTTTAAATGAGAAGGCATCTTAGAAACTAGCGGTTGTAGAAAAAAATCAATATACCTGCCCACCCGGGAAGTGAGGGAATCTATCCCACTCACAATAGGACGTCCCGGGGGGCAGGTAAGGTGTTTATGGATTTTCGGTAAATAATAAATAACTGGTGTTCTTGGAGCCTTGGGTACAAGGTAAAGTTTCTCTTTTTTGTTAAGAATACCATCCTTGTAACCTTTAGAAATAAGTTTAACTAACTGGTTGAGGAAGGAATTTTTAGGGTCACACGCTAAAGGAGTATAGGTTGCAAAGAAATGGAAAGTACCTTTATGCCGGAGTGTGCAAAAAAAATTATTTCCGTTTTGGGATGGCAAAGAGTAGGAAAGGATATCCATCTTGCTTCCTTTAGCTCTAGATTGGCCTCCAATGGTGATAGTTAATATAATAAAAAATAATGTAAAACATTAAAGGAAAGCTATTCAAATCTTGAGTTGATTTAAATGTTTTAAAAAAAAATATTTGTAAACCAGAAGGATTTACAGTATATCTGTTGTTATACTAGTTAAAAAAAAATAGGGCTGTTACTGATCAAAAATTTTGTGTTCGATTAATCGTTTTTTTTTAATCGATTAATCGACTAATTTAGATAAATTATAACGCACATACAGATCCAACTACTTTTAGCTGATCTCCTCCTTGCAGGGTGATTCCCAGTGCAGCTACCAACCACTGGAAAAATGAATAGCAGGATACAAAAAACACACAAAGGCAGCGCTTGATGGGAATAGCATTAAAACTTTTATAGTCTTCAAGTAGGTAACAAAATAAATATTGCACTGGAGATAAAAGCGATGTAGCTACATAAACTGTAAAAATGGTGCGAGTAATACCAAACAGTAGCAAAAGCAGTCATAAAAACATGTAGCCAAGTATTATACTGGTATAAAAATGTGTACAACGATGCCACTGCTGAATCCAGATGAGGAGGGGTTCACATCAGTCCATTGGCATGTAGATGTCCCATGAAGGGAACTATCACAGCTCCCAGTGGATGGTTGTAGAATCCCAGGTTGATAGAGGGAAGTGTAACAGCCCTTGCATGTGGCAGATAGTAAGGTCCCGCCGGCATGCAGATATGTAGGTACAGCAAAGGAGCCCCTCAGATGGACACGGCAAGCCCCGCCGGTGTCTGTGACGTCACCGGATCTCTGACAGAACTCCCTGAAGGCCCCGAAGCCGGCAGAGAGGTGATTACCAATCAAAATAATTTTGATCGATCAAAAAAATTTAAGATTAATCAATGAATTAATAGTTAATTTCCACAGCCCTAAAACAAATCTTTGCTCTATATGTAAACTTTTATACAGTGTGAGCCTACCACACAAGATTAACAGAGCACTTTAAGTTTTCTAAACAAATAGTATTGCAGAATCTTCTGGCTGTTAAGCTCTCCCTCTCTGACTGAGCATTTTAGAGAGAGGCATTTGAACTATCACACAGGGCTGCTCTATGATTAAGCCCTGTTTGAGGTAGGGATGTGTTTTGATCATTCTGTGGAATAAATGTATTATTATACATGGTTATCAGACTGCTGTGATTTCTATATTTTGGTTTCCTATTGGAAAACATGGACAGGGCAAGCTTATGAGCAGAATTGGGACGCATGGCTGTGTGTTGGAGTCAATAGAGGCTTACAGCAGTCTTGACTGACTCCTTCTTTGTAGAGTGGAGGAGGGATGAGAATGAGTCACTACTCTGATGCATCTATTTTTGTGTATACTTTTTAACTTGAGTTACTGATCTGATGTAAACAGTCTTGATAGCCAAAAGATATTTGCACATTACACACATTCCAACTTAGAACACTTATCATAGATTATACCTATAGATTTATCATACTTATCTGTGAACTTGGTGTATAACTTACTTAACACATATAACCTATATAACCCAAATGTCAAACAGACCATTTTTTTTAAAGAAAATTCTTAAAAAATTTGATTGATGCTGCTAAGAACAACTTATCATAGGGTTCGAATTTAACTTCATAGCTGATCCTCAGTGCCAATCCTGACCTCCCTGGGGCCCTCTCATACAGGCCATCATGTCAGTGTGCATATCCTTAAGTGTTTTGTCTAGCACAGGTTGATTTGATGTGGGAAAGGATATAATGGAGTCAGGGAGTTGGGTAAAATATATGCAGTGATATATATATGCCGGTGATCATTCTTGCGCCTCCTCGATATACTGCCAGGTGTCTGGGGAGTAGCCCGCTAGAAGGGGATGTTGCCCTGTAGCTTTTGGTTGCTGGGAGCTGCTGATTTTACCCGCTAGACGCTGGAGCTCTGGGAGTACGTCATCATCTTGGCTACCGTCAAGCCATGCCCCCTTACCGCCAACATTTTTGAGTGGGCTGTGTCACAGCAAAACTTTGGACATCTGGGGTTCACATGTAGTGTCAATAACTTTTAGTGTCAATAATTTTTATTAAAGTTTTACAGTACAAAAAACAAAGATCTTGGCTTTTCATTGTGCATCATACAATGTATTTAGGGAGTCATGTAATACATTTGAGGAATCCTCTACTTATAGCATGCAGGGCTCATTATTGACCTTGATGTGGACTGTACCTTATTCGCTCAAATGTTTATGTTGTACAGGTAATGCTCAACAAAAATCCTTAATCTGTACACAGTACTACTTTGTCCATGACCTTTAGAGAACGGACTGAAGTTCAGTTTCATCGGTTAACTGATGAAGCTGACTGATGGTTTGTTGTGCCTACACACCATCAGTTAAAAAAACAATCGAGTCCAGCGCAGTGACGTAAAACACAACGACGTGCTGAAAAAAACGAAGTTCAATGCTTCCAAGCATGCATCGGCTTGATTCTGAGCATGCGCAGGTTTTGAAACGATGATTTTGCATACTAACTGCCGGATACCAGTCTATCAGTTCAATTTTAAAGCAAGTTTTAAATTTAAAATTTCTGGACTGAAGGATAACTGACTGATGGGGCCCACACACAGTCGGTTTGGACCGATGAAACTAAACTTCAGTCCGTTCTCATTGGTTTAGACTGATCGTGTGTACAGGGCCAAAGCGTGCTCCCTATCATAGGTCAAAGAGTATGTCCTGCCCGCTAGAAAACACCAGCTGCCCATCCATCTATTGGGGGAGTCTAGCTCTTCCAGTTGCGGGGGGCGCCCTCCTCACCCCAAGAGAACAATGTCTTGCCGAGGGTGAGAAAAGAACAAGAATGAAAACAAAATAAATTAAAATTAAAAAAAGAGGGGTGAAACAAAGAAGAGAAAAAATGAAGAGGGGGGAGCAACAAAGGAAAAGTAAGGGGGGGGGGGTTATGGCACAATGCTCAATGAATTATCTGTCAGGAATGAATCTAGTTTATGATCATCTTGGGGTCATTTGTCGGGTATCTAATCCATGGGTCCCATACTTTGTGAAACCACTTCATCTTATCTTGTACAATTGCTGTTAACCTTTCATTTAACATTAGCCATTAAAGTTTGTTTTTAATATGGTCAAATGGTAGGGCCGCATACCTCCAGTTTCTGGCTATAGTTATTTTAGCTGAGATGAATATGAATGTAGGAAGCTGTCTTTGGTGTCTGGAGGCCTCAGCTACCCTGCCACCCAGGAGTGCGTGTTTTGCGGACTTCGTCAGGGTAATCTGGGTAAGGGTATATATAAAGTTATAGACCCTGATCCAAGATCTCCTGACCTTAGGGCATATCCACCATATATGGTAAGTGGATTCCACCTGGCCACATCCCCTAAAGCACCCCAAGGTGGCACCGGGCACAAAGTTGGCCAGTCTGGTCGGTACCATATACCATCTCAATAAGACCTTGTACTTAGCCTCTATAATAGAGGTATTGGTGAGTGATCGAGATGCTGTCTCTGATATTGCGAGCCATTTCCAAGATCAAGGGTTTCTTGAAAATCTTGTTCCCATTGGAGCATATAGTTCAGTTTTGTTGAGACATACATCAAGATTGTATATATAGCAGAGATATGACCCCTGATTTTATTGTATTGTCTACACAAATGTTCCATGGAAGTCATTGTCGCTAAATCACCCTTACCAGCTACAGTCTGTACATAGTGGTTCATTTGGGTAAATCTCTAGCGTTCAGTGGATGGCATTTGATATTTTTCTACCAGAGATCTTTCAGGTAGCATACCTTTATGATAGGAAAGATCGGCTATCCGTATTAAGCCCTTGTTGGTCCACCATTCAAATGCGGGGGGTGTGAGGCCCAGGGTGTATTCCTTGAGAGCCTATCCCAAATTTCTAGCGAGAAGGAGAGAGTAGGACATAATATTATCAGTCTCTTTCATTGGGAGCCACATAATATGAGAGATTAGTTCAGGGCGACAGGAAAAAGATTCCATAGACATCCATATTGCTTGGGGTTGTTGGGAGTGAAACCTAGAGAGTTGGGCCAGCTGGGCCGCGTAAAAGTATTTCAGTAGATCGGGCAAGCCAAGTCTGTACTTCTGTTTTGGAGTGTACCTTTGTTCACCCTAGGCCTCTTATCGCCCTAAATAAACTAGAGAATTTTATTTTAAAATGCTTGGAGATCAGTTCGAACTAATGACACAGGTATGGTGCGAAACAGATATAGGACCTTCGGTAATATGTTTATTTTTATCGAGTTTAGTCTGCCAAACCTCAATGGGGGGGGAATCTGCCATCTGGCCAGGTCCTCAGTCAGCTGTTTGAACAGGGCAGGGTAGTTTCGTTTATATAGTGTTTGAATACATGAGGTCAAACGTATCCCAAGATATGGAAGAGCCTCCGGCTCCCATAAAAATTAATAGGACTGTTCAAATTTTTTTTGGGTGGTACTCTGCAAGGATAGATTCAATGCCCTGGATTTGCTATGGTTGATTTTTTTAATTTAATAGTTCTTTATTGGAATACTCATATGTCATCATAACAAAGTATGAAACTGATACAACAGCGACAGGCAAGTGAAATAAGAGCACTACCGTAACTGTACGTACTATATAATATAAAATGGATAATAATGCCGTTACATACACTTACAATCACATCGCTCATGAAATAAGATAAATTATGTTTACCTGCTGTAACTGTGTAGAGCTCCATTGGGTCACTTGGTCATCCAATGGATTGGAAGTATAAAGCAAGAATAGCAAAAGGGTTAGAAGAACAATTTTGGAAAAACCGCACACTCATAGGAACGATATGTGCACAAACAAAAACGAAATAGCCTATTCATCAGTCAGCTCAAACTACAAGGATATTATCTCAATCAGTAGCACAATAGTATCAATTCCCCTTGTTTCTCGCATACCAATCAGACCATGGTTTCCACAATAAACTCACTCTATGGAGAGAACCCTGCGTAGAGGCAAACAGCAATTCGTCTGTGACATGAGTGTGGGTAGTTATTTAACTCCAGATGTGAACACCTGTGCCATAGGGTTGGTATACAGGGCCATGATAGCTGAGAAAATCGAGCCCGTAAAGCCAAAAGCAGTTAGTACGCTAGCCAAGTAACCTCAGTGTATGCGATCATACGCCTTCTCTGCATCCAAAGCCAGGAGCAGAGGCGGCGTTCCTGTCTGATTTGCATTGTGAATAATATTAATCAGTCACCTGGTGGCATCTGAAGTCTGGCGTCCTTTAGTGAACCCAGATTGATTGGGATGTATAAGGTTGAGAAGGACATCAGTCAACCAATGAGCAATAAGTTTGGCATATAATTTTAAATCGGTGTTGAGAAGTGAGCTAGGCTGGAAGTTTTGTGGTACAGATGGATTCTTCCCTGGCTTGGGTAAAGTAATTATCAGTGCCTTTAGCATTTCTGAGGGGAAGAAGGAAGAGGCAGCCGCATTGTTGAACAAACGGACCAAATGAGGCGAAAGGTTCTGTTTGAATGACTTATAATACTCTCCTATAAATCCATCAGGGCCTGGGGATTTATTGGACGGCAAAGAGTCTATGGCTGAGTTAACTTCTCAGGCAGCGTACACACGGTCGGTCCATCCGATGAGAACGGTCCGAAGGACTGTTGTCATCGGTTAACCGATGAAGCTGACTGATGGTCTGATATGCCTACACACCATCAGTTAAAAAAACGATCGAGTCCAACGCGGTGACGTAAAACACAACGACGTGCAGAGAAAAATTAAGTTCAATGCTTCCAAGCATGCGTCGACTTGATTCTGAGCATGCGCAGGTTTTTAACCGATGCTTTTGCATACTAACCATCGGTTTTGACCTATCGGTTAGGTGTCCATCGGTTCAATTTTAAAGCAAGTTCTAAAATTTTTGACCGAAGGATAACTGACCGATGGGGCCCACACACGATCGGTTTGGACCGATGAAAAGGTCCTTCAGTCCGTTTTCATCGATTTGGACCAACCGGGTGTACGCGGCCTAAGAGACTGAAGGGTACATTCAATCCTTAAAGCTGGGCTGAAGATAGTTGGGGTAAGGACAGTTTAGCCAGGAAATTAGCTATCAATACAGGATCGGGTTGGTAGGTAAGGGGGTATTTTTCAAGGTTGTAAAGGGATGCATAGTAACTGCTGAAGGCATCCACAATATCCTTAGGGTGATAATGTCTAGCTTTAAAGGTAGGGTGGATGATAAAAGGGATTCTAGATTTATACCTGTAGCCACGTAGGCGTTGGGCAAGGATCTTCCCTGCTTTATTACC
The DNA here is from genome assembly GCF_905171775.1 of Rana temporaria. Classification (NCBI taxonomy): domain Eukaryota; kingdom Metazoa; phylum Chordata; class Amphibia; order Anura; family Ranidae; genus Rana; species Rana temporaria. The sequence goes on from NC_053492.1 coordinate 175,085,822, forward strand.
ATTAGCGTAATACATTATTTTAAGTAATCTGGTAGACTTCTCAAAGTCCTCCATAAGGCACAGCCTAAGGTCATGTCTGAATTGTGACAATTTGTGAGACATGGAGGACGAGGGAGCCTGTTTGTTTTGGGATTATAGATCTCTAATGCTGTCAGTAAGTTATTTTATAGAAATAGAGAACTCCGGCGCTGTCTGATGGACTGGGGGGGGGGATAACTGCAGCAGCACCTGTGGATCTGATCCTAACAGAAAAAGTGATAATAATGAGAAGTATGGTAGCTGCGCTGTGGGGGAGGGAATGGGAAGGGGAAGTGAAAAGGGAATGCAAAGTAAAGGGATCGTGGGTGAACTGAACAGTGAAAAAAAAGGTACAATGAACAATACAGATGAAAGTGAACAAACACCTATAATCCTGTAAAGATTTAACAGTGAAAATACATAGTAAAATGGCTACTACATATACAAACACCAAAACTAGCATTAAATGAGTGGGAAAAAGAAAAAAGTGCAAAACTATCAAAAATCACACATGTGATAAAGTCCTGTCCATAAATAAGATCTAGCAGTCCAGTAAATCCTCCACAGAACAGTGTCTGGATGAAACACCTCCACCAAAAATGCAACGTGCACAAATTAAATCTTTAGTGATGACACCTCTGAGTGTGCTAGTAGCTCACCTCACAGCTGTTTGTCCAAACAGCTAGCAGAGATACTGATCGTAGCTGAATGTGTGGGCTGATAAAACACCTCTTCCTGACTCCTAAGACAGCTCTCAGTGACCAATGTGTGTCATGGAAAAGAGAAGATATATGCAATGCATATAGCGTGACACTGTGAGGGTACCTCGAACAGGTAAAGATTTGAGAAAATGCACTCACATGAATTAAAGGACAGCAGGCATAAATCCACGAGTGCCGAACTTCTATCCCCCTCAGAGTGTCAGCTATACAGGTGAGAGTGTGATCTGATCCTCATACGTCCAAATGGCAAGGTTCAATGTATCATAGGAGCATTAGGAAGAGTGAAAAAAAAGAGACCATAGCGTGACTCCATATAATGGATACATTTAATAAAAAACTGATAAACTCACATTTAGGTAGTGAAGTAGAATAAAACATCCATGAGCGTCGAACTCGTATTAAAACTTCAGACTCTGTCTGTACCCGGTGCTCCAATCCCTATGTATTGTCACATCACGTGACTTCATCCCCTGGTCTGCTTCCAGGTCTCCAGATGATTGTGAGGAGAAGAGGTCCCTGATGTGGTCAGGCTGATTCTGTTTGGCCTCCATCTGCAGGGATTTATCTGCTTTGGAGGCTGTGCTGCCTTGTGTATCCACACGTCCCGATGCCATCTTGGATTGCAGCCTGTGTCCGGGGGAGTGTCCCACTCCTACGTTGGATTTAAGCTGTTTATAATGTCCCCGTTTTGGCTGACCTTGTGCCCTCCGGTTCATCACCGCCTCGGGGTGTGCTCTGTGCGGTTCCCGGTGATTTGTCCCTGCTTCCTGGGATGTAGATAGCTGTTATGGGTTGGAGCATGCAGAGCCCGTTCAGAGCATGTCTGTCTCCTGGATCCCTCGCATGTACACTTTTGGGTGTTCACATTTAAGACCGAGATCCAATAAGAGCAGTTCCCGATCATGGAAATACTATGTCAGCTTTGCCAAATGGATGACAAGCTGATTGGAGACTCCTGTTAGGCAGACTTCCAGTTTCTCCTGTCAGCTGTGGATTATTGAGTTGTTACAGACTCTTGGCTGCATCAGCTGTGGGATATTGTGCCTAGGCAATCGTCCAGCTCTTCATAAAACTTAATGGCTTCCACCTTGTACATTCCCCATCTTCCTTCTGTTGGGGGAAAAGAGCCTGGCCACATGCTCCCTAGCTGGAAGGGTCCTTGGTGCAGGGAGGCACCTTATTTAAATATCAACAACCTGTGACTGTGATTTTGATAGTTTTTTGAGTGATCAAGTACATTCTTGAGTTATTTTGCTATTGTATGCTGGATTACTCTCTTTTCTGCTGCCTCTCCTGACCCTTGGCTAATGTTTACTAAATTACTCTCACCTGCTGCTCATACTGATATCTACTTATGCTGCTTGGGGCTGTCTCCACACCTGAGCTGTTACCTACAACTGCTTTACAGTACATTTTCCTTGAGGGTTTTTTAGCAAAACCCACAGCCAGAGTATAAGACATCCAAATAATGTTACACACACATGCCTTAAGGCAAAGGTGGGTGCTAGAATTGACCCTCAAAAATGGATTGTATAAATGATAAGGTATGATGATAAAGTATACAGATCAGTTAAAGAGGTTTGGTTTCAACACTGCAGAATTTGGCCCAAGCACCTAGACAGCAATGACCTCTGGTATAGATTAAATATGAGCCACTTAACAAAACAGAAATAGTGCAGCACTATGAGTGAGACTACCCAAACCCCCAAACAGTCAAAAATCTCACCCAAAGGAAATTAATGTGTTTAAGATGGTCCAAAAAACAATATAAAATCCAATATTCTTAACAGTGTTCCGGAGTGATGAACATAAACACTATGAAGATAAAACAAATAAACTAGTACTGCAGAGAAAATAATAAATAAAAAAAAATCTGTACCTATGAGTGGGAATACCCAAAACACCAAACACGCAAAACATTTTCATCCAAAAATAATTACTGTATTAAAAACTGTCCAAAATAAATAAACAATATGAAGTCTAATAAATCTTCAGAGCTGCGTAGTGATGAAACACTTGTGAATCCCAACGACACTCTTCAGGTGATTACACCATGTGCCTTAGCCTAAAAAGTTATGCCCTGTACACACGATCGGTCCATCCAATGAAAACGGACTGATAGATTTTTTCATCGGTTATCCGATGAAGCTGACTGATGATCAGTCGTGCCTACACACCATCGGTTAAAAAAACGATCATGTCAGAACGCGGAAAGGGGAAGTTCAAATGCAATGGCGCCACCCTTGGGGCTGCTTTAGCTGATTTTGTGTTAGTAAAAGACAATTCACGCTTTTCTGTCTGTTACAGCGTGATGAATGTGCTAGCTCCATAACGAACGCAAGTTTTACCAGAACGAGCGCTCCCATCCCCTAATTTAGTCTGAGCATGCGTGGATTTTCAACCGATGGACGTGCCTACAGACGATCGTTTTTTTTCCTATCGGTTAGTTAACCATCAGATTATTTTAAAACAAGTTCCTAGTTTTTTAACCTATGAATAAAAAACCAATGCGGCCCACACACGATCGGTTAGTCTGATGAAAACGGTCCATCAGACCGCTTTCACCAGACAAACAGATCGTGTGTACACGGCATAAATGTGCTCACCCCTCCATAGACCTCCACACTATAAGAGGTCTAAAAATGCCAGATGTGAGCCCCTTTCTTCAGCTTTTCCAGGGACTCCCCAACAGGGTCACCAGATCTCTCCCTTCTTGGCTTTGAGTACTGCTTTTTTCCTTCTCTGCTCCTTAGTACAGACAAAACACAAGTACTTCCAATGCTCTCATTTTAATTTTTTTATTAAATATGAAACCATAATACACTCAAACAAAAAGATGATGCTTTAAGAACAATCATGGCATGGGCAGAGAATGGATTGGTATAATCCTCCCCACTAGCTCACACACAGGTAGCAGTTTCTGGGTGACGTGATGACATCATGCACTCCACTCCACATTACATGTTATGCCTAAAAGACAGGGCTTCACATCTAATATATACACACATAGCTGTATGCCAACAATGGCTTATATACTATATAAGTTATGTATAGAAATTGTGTGTGTATATATACTGCATCTAAAAAATTATCTATAGCATTCAGAATGAACATTTTGCAATAGGAACCTTTTTTGTATAAATGATCCCCCTGGTTTAGAATGATTTGTTCTGGAATTTTACATAGCTGCAGTTTTAATTTTACATATTTTTGCTTTTTAATAATACAGTAACAATGAAGAGAATATGCAAGAGAATCTCTGCAAATCATAATTACTTGTACAAGTGTTCTGCACAGCCTCCAAACCATCTGTCCTTTCAAAATTGTCAGCTAAATGATATCAAGTTGCTTGTTTATGCTTAGACTCATTTTCAATTTCATATCTGTTCATATCTTATTAAAAAATACATTAAAATGATATATCCTTCACTCTTTTTTAAATGCTTTGCTAATGTATTTGAAATAAAAGTGCTTGATTTTAGTAAAGCTCAGTAAAAAGGTAAGTTCCATAACTGAGTCGAGGTCTAGATGACAATTACACAATTTAAAATGTCCAGATCAAGGCTAATTTGTAAAAGAGAAGAAAAAGTAATGTAAAAGTTGAGCCTGTACTTACAGTATAATAAACCAATCAATTCCTTCCCTTGTTTTCTAAAACACATTTAAGCCAATAACTTTACTTTGTTTCACTTGTCTGGTTTTGGTTTTATTTTTTCTATTTACCTATTAGCTGGTACATTTTCTGATTTATTTGCCGCAAACTTAACTAGAGATTTAGCTTTTTATACTAATTATAAGATAATTTTCTAAAATCTGATTTTATAGTTTTGCACAGCAGGTTACAAAATTAAAGCAATCATACGACTGTCTGTCTTGGGCAACATTTCCTGTACTTCAGATTTTATATTAACCCTAATTTGGAGCTATGGATGATTTTCTCCAAGGTGTTTATGAGTAAAAAAAACATTGAAGTTAAAATACTACTAAGATTTTTTTTTTGTAAATTCTTTAAGTTCTGTACATACTTACCGTATTTGCCGGCGTATAAGGTGACTGGGTGTATAAGACGACCCCCTAATTTTACAGCTAAAATTTTGATTTTGGGATATACTCTCCGTATAAGACGACCCCCGTTCTACTAGTCTGTCTGGAAGCTGAGGGGTACCCAGAACAACCGCTGACATATATCTGACTGTGCCATTGCATGCCTCACTGTGCCATTGCATACCCCACTGTGTCATTGCATACCTAACTGTGCTCATTGCATGCCTCACTGTGCTCATTGCATGCCTCACTGTGCACATTGCATACCTCACTGTGCCGTTGCATACCTCGATGATCCCATACCTTATCCCTGTATGCAGAGTCAGTCAGACTGCGGGCGTCCATTATTCAAAAGCCGTGCCTCCTCCTCGTGCTGTTCCGTAACAGGCGGAACACTCAGTTTCCCAGCAAGGCCTGTGTTCGGTGTTCCACCTATCACGGACGTCCTCTCGTCCGAGGCAAAGGATGAGAAGACATCCGTGATAGGCGAAACACTGAACAGAGGCTCTGCTGGGAAACTGAGTGTTCTGCCCATCACGAAACAGCACGAGGAGGAGGCGCGGCTTTTGAATAATGGTCACCCACAGTCTGACTGAGACAGGTACCGGTGTATAAGATGACCCCCGAGTTTTGAGGCAAGTTTTTAAGTACAGAAGGTCATCTTATACGCCGGAAAATACGGTACTACACAAGGCATTTTTGTATTGCATTATTTGTAATGTATTATTAGATCAAAAACAAGTAATTCATAAGGTTTTAAAAATGACTTTTCTAGTTTAATGCATATGATTTACAAAAACATAAATAACAATTCCTTTTTTTTTTGTGGTAGTTGGGTTTATATAAAATGTTGCACTACAGATTTCCTCCAAAGATGTAATTTTCTGCTCAGATGAGGGGCTTACTGCTGTTCATTATGGTTTTTAACAACACTGGGGCTGAACAATATGACTGTAGTAAGGAATACCTTTCAGGAAGAAGGAAATAGATGTAAAAACTAAAAAGTGAGTGGAAAATGTGTATTTCAATGTGAATGGCATTGTAGGGCTGTAATAATGTTTTTATTATTATTATTATTATTATTATTATTATTATTATTATTATTATTTATTTAATCCTTGTAATGTATAAAACTGACCAGGAGAGGATTTTAATTATCTTTTTGGTGGCATGCCCTTCTTCAGTAAAAATATAGTTAATAGGAAGGTGTGTTTGAATGTAGTGCTGATAACGTGCATCTTTTAGTGCTCTGCAGCCACTCTGATGTTATACAGCTTTTTTTGCAGCCACCTACCTCATATGTACCTACCTTTGGAAGCGAAAGACCTCAAAGTGTCTCTGAGGATCTCAGCAGCAGACCCTGAAACCTGTAACCTTATCCATGAAGGATTTTTTTTGTATGACCCCAACAGAGGATCTACCCTTCCAGATAGTGTCAGGTTGCATTGCTCACCAGCTTCTTCCTGTGCTGAAAGAAGCCCTCAGAATAGATATACTATTTAACACAATTTAGCTGATCAAGGTCATAAAAATACTCTCTCTGCTACAAAAGTGCAGGCTTACCCTATGACAGTAATGTTCTGGGCTCACCACTGGACTCACACAAACCTTTTTCACTCTAAAAAACCCACTCACATACAGATGTGCCTTGGTGACTGTTACATCCTTCAGTTGGTGGTAGCGGTATGTACCTTGAATACCATTGAATTAAATGACTATCACAATTCTGTTTTTGATCATTACAATTTCATTACCTTTCTCTTAGATATCTGCTATAGCCTTTTGCATAAGGGGTGTTGAAATTTACCTTACGTTTTTCACCTTGTTCAGGCTTTGGCTTGAAGGGAGAAGGGGCAGATCAAAAGGTGGTGGGGAGAGACAGGGGGGTTGTTCTGTGTGTAAAAGGCTCACTCACCTTCCCCCCAATCAGGCTGGTTCCCTCTTAGGCAGCTATAGCAGCTGTTGTTTCAGCTCTCCTGCCAATTGCTCACAGAACCCCTTTCACGGGACATGGCAAGCATTGCATGCAGGGGGTTGGAGTGTGGGCGGAGTTGGGCAGACACAACTGAGAGGTGGAGTGTGGCATTGCACAGGTAGTGGAGTGAGGTAGGGAATGTGAACAGCAGTGACAGGACCGGGTACTAACAGTTGCAGCCCGATTCCCGAACAGAGTCACTATCTGCCCATAGAAATAAGTGAGGGAGTCCGAGCGAGGCACAAGAGTTACCGCACCAGCCGCCTGCACCTCTTATAAGCCACAGCTCCTACCTCCCCTGGGGCCCCAATGGCTTGTAGCTCAACTTATGGTAGGACTGGCCCCAGTGTCACCCCTCTGCGGGTGTCACCTGGGTGCAGTCTGCACCCCTGTAGTAATGCCATTGGGCCCGTAGGGACAACAAAACACATTCATGCTAATAAAAACACATAACGTGACCCTGTCTACAGAAAACCTTTAGATGCAATTTACCCAAAGTTAACCTTTCTGCCAGCAACATTTCTAAGCATACAAGGCCACTATAAATCTGAATTCAATTACCTCTAAAGAAATTCAAAAGACTATAAAGGTCCAACTAGGCATTAAGGGCCTGATTCTCAAAAGAGATACGCAGACTTAACTGCTGTTCAGTCTGTGCCTAACTTTGGAAACGATTCTCAAAAGGCTTTTTCCAAAGTTAGGCAGAAAATCTGACATGTGTAAGACACTTACACGGTCAGTTTTTAGGATGCAGTACCGCATCCGCCACTGGGGGCATTTCTCATTGAAATGCAGCTTTGAGTATGCAAATGAGGACTTAAGCAGATTCTCAAAGCATTTCATCATTGTGATTTCTGCGTAAGTTCCGAATTTGCTTGCGCAAAACTAGGGCTGGTTTTACAATGTGTAAAGTTAGTCACACCTTGTAAAAGCCCATTCAAGCGACGGCATTTGGTATGCATTCCTGAGGGAGAACTCCACGGCAATTTTTTAAATTCAAAACCGGCATGGGTTCCCCCCCCAGGAGCATACCAGGCCCTTAGGTCTGGTATGGGTTGTAAGGAGACCCCCCCTACGCCGAAAAATCGACGTAGGGGGGTCCCCCTACAATCCATACCAGACCCGTATCCAAAGCACGCTACCCGGCCGGTCAGGAAGGGAGTGGGGACGAGCGAGCGCCCCCCCTCCTGAGCCGTGCCAGGCCGCATGTCCTCAACATGGGGGGGTTGGGTGCTCTGGGGCAGGGGGGCGCACTGCGACCCCCCCACCACCAGAGCACCCTGTCCCCATGTTGATGAGGACAGGACCTCTTCCCGACAACCCTTGCCGTTGGTTGTCGGGGTCTGCGGGCGGGGGCTTATAGGAATCTGGGAGTCCCCTCAAATAAGGGGGCCCCCAGATACCAGCCCCCCACCCTAAGTGAATGGATATGGGGTACATCGTACCCCTACCCATTCACCTGGAGGCAAAAAAGTAAAAGTTATTAAACACACAACACAAGGGTTTTTAAAATAATTTATTAGTCTGCTCTGGAGGCCCCCCCTGTCTTCTTTATTAGCTCTATTACCAGGGGGGGGGCTTCTTCTTCCACTCTCCGGGGGTCTTCTTCCACTCTCCGGGGGTCTTCTTCCACTCTCCGGGGGGGGTTTCTTCTTCCGCTCTCCGGGGGGGCCTCTCTGCTCTCCGGGGGTCTTCTTCTCTCTTCGCGCTCTCCGCTGTTGACTCGGCGAACCCCGGTTCTTCTGCAGATGTCCGGTGCCTTCTTCTTCAGCGCTGGCTGCCTGCTATCTTTGTGTGTTAGCTCAATTAGTAACAGGCAGCCAGCGCGGTCTTCTGTGACGTCACCTTCTTCTCTTCTGTTCTTCTCCCCGGGTAGCGTGCTTTGGATACGGGTCTGGTATGGATTGTAGGGGGACCCCCTACGTCGATTTTTCGGCGTGGGGGGGTCTCCTTACAACCCATACCAGACCTAAGGGCCTGGTATGCTCCTGGGGGGGGGAACCCATGCCGGTTTTTTCTTTGAAAATTGGCATGGAGTTCTCCCTCTCAGGAATGCATGCTGAGCGACGCTGTCATTTTTTTTTATAATTATTTGTTTTCCCGGCGCGTATATTTTTTTTCACACCGTCGTCAACTTTAGTGTCCCGTCGCAATTCTCAAAGCCGCCCGGCGTTAATTACGTTCGCGCGCTGCACGTCGGGAAAATGACGTCACATGCATGCGCAGTATGGCCGGCGCGGGAGCGCGCCTCATTTAAATTTTAAACGCCCCCCGGAGAGGAGGACCGCCTTGCGACGGCGGCACTTAAGTTACACAGCCTGAAATTTCTAGGTAAGTGCTTTGAAGATCGGGCACTTAGGTAGAGATTTTAAGTCAGTGTAACTTAACTGCTGAAATTTAAGTTAGGCAGCTTTTTTGAGAATCAGGCCCTAAATTCTCAGGTCCAGTTGACCTTACTTACCTCTATTAAAAAAACCTTTTGTTACATTCTTATCCCACATGTGTGCACCCTCTTCAACAGCTTTTTCATGGCCACACTATTCCCACTCTATGACATCCTCATACAATATCTCACAAAAGTGGGTAAACTCCTCACATGTTTGTAAATATTAAATTGTATCTTTCATTGTGACAACACTGAAGAAATTACACTTTGCAACAATGTAAAGTGTCAATATTTTGTATGGCCACCATTATTTTCCAGCACTGCCTTAACCCTCTTGGGCATGGAGTTCACCATAGTTTCACATGTTGCCACTTCTCCCCCTTCTGTTTGAGAATGCCCCACAGATGCTCAATAGGGTTTAGGTCTCAGTAATCCATGTCCTTGGTATGCTTGTCTTCAGCAAACTGTTTGCATTCTTTCTTGTGAATCATCTTCAGTGTGCGGCGTATCGTCTAAGCACTGATAGACTGACCACCCCTTACAACCTCTACAGCAATGCTGGCAGCACTCACACCTCTGTTTACCAAAGTCAACCTCTGGATATGACGCTGAGCACATGCACTCATCTTCTTTGGTCAACAATGGCAAGGCCTGTTCTGAGTTGAACCTTTCCTGTTAAACCGCTGTATGCAGCTAAGTTTCAGGGTCTTGGCAATCTTCTTATAGCCTAAGCCATCTTTATGTAGAGCAACAATTCTTTTTTCCAGATCCTCAGAGAGTTGTTTGCCATAAGGTGCCATGTTGAATTTCCAGTGACCAGTTTGAGAGAGTGATGCCCTGTACACACGATCGGTTCATCTGATGAAAACGGACGGATGGACCGTTTTCATCGGGCGAACCGATCATGTGTGGGCCCCATCGTTTTTTTTGCCATCGGTGAAAAAAATAGAACCTGTTTTAAATTTTTCTTATGGTTAAAAAAAACAATCGGAAATCCATTGGTCAAAAATCCACGCATGCTCAGAATCAAGTCGACGCATGCTCGGAAGTATTGAACATTTTTCTCAGCATGTCGTTGTGTTTTACGTCACCGCGTTGGACACGATCGGATTTTTAACCGATGGTGTGTAGGCAAGACTGATGAAAGTCAGCTTCATCGGATATCTGATGAAAAAATCCATCAGTCCGTTTTCATCAGACGGACCGATCGTGTGTACAGGGCATGAGAGTGATAACACCAAATTTAACACACCTGCTCCCCATTCACACCTGAGACCGTGTAACACTAACAAGTCACATGACAACGGGGAGGGAAAATGGCTAATTGGGCCCAATGTAGACATTTTCACTTTGGGTTGTACTCACTTTTGTTTCCAGCGGTTGAGACATTATTGGCTGTGTTTTGAGTTATTTTGAGTTGTTCACTCTCCATACAAAGGCTTTGGGGTTTGCGTGTTGGTTTTTGATTTGAATGCTCACCGGAGCGTGGTCCAACCAGGTGATGGTGTGGATTGTAGACGCACTTACATTCTGCAACAACCATTTATCAGACAGGAACACACTTGTCACATGTTCCCTTCCACCCCCACACATGCTACACACCAGATAGGAGATAAAACACACTTACCTGTCCTCAAGACCTCCTCAATGGAATCAAAGCCAGGAACTCCCTCCACTTAATGCCTGTGGAGGCACTGGGCAACCACCCGCTCCTCATCAGTGAGCATCTCCGTAGTTGCTGATCCCCCTCCAGTGCCCCTGGAATGAGTGGTCATCCTGGCCAGCTTACCTCGGACTTTTTAAAATCTCATTGGGGGTCCTGGCCTCACTCCCTAAAGCATTCACATCATCTGCAATCAGCGCCAGGATCTCCCTCCTCCTGGCCTGGGTGGTATTGGCACTCTCTTCCCCATGGAGATACCTATCATACTGGGTCATGGCCCTGATAATGATAGCCCTCTCCTGTGGGGAGAAATTAAGCTTTCTCTCCTTCCGAGCTGCTGACATGGCTCTAAAACAAAAAGCTACAAACCACAGAACAAAAGTACCTTGCTTCAGGGGGGAAACAACAGGATGTACTTTTGCACTGGACGGGCGCATGTCTGGGCGTTTTTATGCCCTGGGCGTATCTCAATAATTACGCCGGGCCTAGTTCGTATCTCACTGATTACGCCGGGCCGAGTTCTGAGCATGCGCAGAGAGGCGCTGAACATAGTCAGCGTCATTGCGCATGCGCCGTCTGCTCGGCTCATTTCAATGGAACACGCCCACTTCCTTCCTACTTTCAATTACGCCGGCTTACACCTCGGAATTTACATTGCGCCGGCGCATCGTCGGGCGCAAATACTCTGAGGATACGGTACTTGCCTCTCTAAGTTGAGCTGGCGTAGCGGAAATTAGATGCGCTACATCGGTCTATATATTCTCCGATGTACGTAGATCTACCCCTCACTGTTTAGAAGAAATCACGGAGGCCTCTGGGTAGTATTCAGTGGACAGATGACAGGGTGGCAGTCCCTGAAAAACAACGGTCGACCTGGACCGGCCGAAATAAACAAAACTATGCAGTGCTGTCGGAAGAAGAAAAGGAAAACAAACAGTTAATGGAGCACAGACACTCAGCACTGGTTCCAGCGGACCTTTACAGCTGGATATAATTAGACCTAGAGGTCTCCAAAGTTATGAACGCTGTACCCACTGCCATGGGCACCAAATGCTTTGCAGGCAATGGAGTTCCAATAAGCACAAAAAATAAAAAAATAAAAAATAAAATAAAACGAGTAAAGAAGAAAACTGCTAAACCGTAACAAAAAAAATGGTCAGTAAGGAATTCCAGATATACTGACTCGGATAAGCAGCTAGATGATAGTAGGACAGAGAACAGGGGACATGTTTCGCTGTAGGCAGGAAAGTTGAGGAGGCCCTCATTTCCTTCCCTGAGAGGGATGTATTTGGCGGTACTTGCCCCGCGGGCGGTGAGCCAAGAGCATTTTGGTCTTCAGGTGATAGTTCCAGTATAATACCCCATGAGTGGAGAAGTTGTAGCCCATCTCTCGGATTGGAGATGACAGTAGTTGTGTCATTGTTGGTGATCACTAACGTGGCAGGATGCCTCCACTTGTAAGGAATTTTGTGGTTGTTAAGAGCCTTCGTTACTGTTTTCATCTGTCTCCTCATGTTCAAAGTGAATTGAGAGAGGTCTGCATATAAGTGGATCCCAGTATATGGGGCCGGGAGCACAGGGGTTAATCTGGCCTTTGCCAGCAATTTCTCTTTGGTTGGAAAGAAGTGGATTTTCATAAGCACATCCCTAGGGATAGATGCTTCCAGGTACTTTGGTTTGGGAATGCGATGAATGCGATCTATGATGCGTTCGATTTGTGACACCTCAGGGAGCAGTTTAACAATCATGTCACCAGCAAACTTATGCAGATCAGCAGGCAGAATGGACTCAGGGACCCCCCTTATTTTGACGTTATTTCTTCTCAATCGGTCCTCGAGATCTGCAAGCTTAGCCTTAATCCAATCAGTTTCCTCCGATTGGTCCCTGCAGGCATCTATGAGTTTGTTCACAGTAGTGGCACAGTCATCCATTTTACTCTCCATGCGGTGCACTCTGACCCCCATATTGTTTAGCTCTGAGGTAAAACCTTTGAACATCGCAGAGAAGTTGAGCATGAGGGAGGATTGAAGGGACAACAACATGTCCTTCATTGTGGTGTCCAGAACAGGCTGGCCTGACTTAGGGAAAAGGGCTATAGAGAATGCGGTATCAAGGCCTACCTGATCCTGTGGCGTGGAAGGCGTCTCAGCACATGGGACCTGTGGTGACGGATCCATCCTCATTCGTGCTTTCGTCTGGCTAAGCGTCGTGGGGGTATGAGGCGATCGGTCTCTACCACTATGGGTATCATTTTCAGCTCCCCAGGGGTCCGGAATAGAGTCCGGTAAGTCTGTGTAGGACGATGAGGCATGCCCGGAGTGTGCGCCGGCGCCATCTTGCCGCGTCTGCTCTCCCGCCTGCATCGTGAAGAAGTCCGTCAGTTTCTTCGGGTATCTCTCCTCCTTACGTTTGCGGGACTGCATTGGGTCTGTGTCCCTAGTATGAGGAGATGTACGGGGCACTGGGCGCTCGGTGGTGTGCTGGAAAGCCGCTGATTCCCCTGTTCTCTGTCAGAGCTGCAGGCTCAAGCAGATTTGGAATGGTCAAAACATCCACGAGCGCCGCGCTCGTCTGCCGTCCGTCGGATGCTGCAACCAATCAGTGATCTAGTCCCGACGCGTGTTCGTCACACGCGTCGGGACTAGAGCACTGATCCAAATCTGCTCCATGTGAGTTTTTAAATGTTTTTTATGTATTTTAAATAAACCACCTGTACGGTATCACGCGATGTGCCTCCCTCCTTCTCTTGCCCCTGTCTCCACCATCTCCGAGTGAGCGGTTGGTGTCACTGACACTGAAGGGAGGAATTTCTGTGGCAGAGAGAAGCTAGGACTGGAACGAGTCCGGCCCGGCGCCTGTGGAGATAGGTACCCTGTCTTATCATACTGCATCTGAGGGAGGATTTTCTGTGCCAAAGAGAAGCTAGGACTGTAACGAGTTCGGCGCTCGTGGAGATAGGCACCCTGTCCTATTATACTGTGTAAGTTTACATCCACTTACCTAGATAGAGGCTCCCTGGTGGTGACAGGACTATACCATAGTGTCTTTGCTTGTATTTCCCACATGCACGGCCCAAGATTGAGACCCACCAGACTCATCCATTCACATCCCAGGAAAACACCCATCCACTGAGAGGTTGAATCAACATTTACTGTTGTGGCTTTATGTGATAGATCTGAGGTAAGCTGCTAGGATCACAAACGGTGTGGGCTGCACGTGTTCTGGATTCGCTGCGCTGCGTATTTTCACTGACCTGGCTCTGGAACCCTCACTTTAGACTATTCACCTACCTACCAACTTACTTGTTTCACCTGGATTCCTGGCTTTTCTTTTTGATGTGAAATTGGGACTGACACTGAACACTTATTGAATTGTATATCCATTTTGTTTTTTGTTTATGAATTTGTACCTTTTATGTATTCACTCACTTAGTCACAAGTGTGTAGGTTTTATTTCCCACTGTGTTTGTACATTACACTTTTCCATCCCTTTGCCCCTCGGGCCCATCTGTGCCCCCCCCTTTCCCCTTTTCACCACACTTCCCCCACTTCACTAGTCCCTCCTCCTGCTACTATTGTTTGTTCCAGTAGCAGTTCCTCACAGCGCAGACATCATATATATTTTCTGCATTACCATTTTGTCTATTATAGGATAGACCTTCTTTTGTTTGCTGCAGTGTACACACCCCATTTACTATCCACGCCCCTCCCTCTCCCCCCCCCTATTTTTAAGTCACTTATCCTAGACAGCGCAGGAGTTCCACTTACCACTGTACGGGGCACTACTGGTTGGAAATGTATCTTCTCTTTTTATCTTGGTGACTTTTGTCACTGGGAATTAAAGTGATGAGAAATTGTCATCAAAACAATTGTACAAGGGACATCCTGCAAAGAGGATACAAGTCCTGGTGGCAAATGTATAAGAGGGAATTATATATGATTTTGGAAAGACAATCTCTGGCTCAAAATGTTCCCAAAGTCAAGGGGACACATGCAAATGTCCATATGTATCCAAAACAAAACTAAAACGTTGTATCTTTAGATTTGCTTTAAATAATTCTTTGTTAAAGTCAAATTTTTAGCATTATATTACATTATTACATTCTTCCGTGTATTTATTTGGTATGCATGAAAACTTAAAAAAATCATTTTATAGTTTCTTTAGGAAGGTTAAGATTATTTTCAGAGCAGATGTTAGCTTAAGAAATCATACTGTGACATTTTACTTCTGTGTTAGAACATAACTGACTGAAAGGAATCTAATTTATTGTAGTCATCCAGGCAGATTTTAAAAATAGTCTGCACAGCTACACCTTCATTTATGTTCTGTTCATTTCTTTAGATCATCTTGTGAATCTTACTTACAGCAAATATACAAAAAAAATATAACCGCTGCTGACTTTTGGCAGGTCCTTTGAGGGAATAAATACTGTGATCTAAGTCTAAATAAACATAAGAAACACAAACACACATACAAAGTTTAGAGAAAACACTACATATAAATATTTTATTTATTCATTTTAGATACTTATATAGCGCCATCAATTTACTCAGCGCTTTACATATATATTGTACGTTCACATCTGTCCCTATCCTCAAGGAGCTTACAACCTAAGGTCCCTAACACACATTCATACATACTGTACACATACAATTTAGACAGGATCCGATTATTACCCTACCAGCATGTCTTTAGAGCATTGGAGGAAACCGGAGTACCCAGAGGAAATCCACACAGGCACAGGAAGATATATATATATCTATTGTGACAGGAAGTCAGGTAAATCTGGGGGTGTTGTCACAGACGGGAAATACATTTCTGCCTTGTTTAGAAAATCCACCAGTTACTATCAGGTGTCGGCTGCAGAGGTAGCCAGAAAGGTTTAAGGACGTTGGATAGCTTAAGTTGTCCAGAGGATTACTACTGAATGCTGCATCCTGAGGCTTGTTGAGTTACAGTAGGTGAACCCGATTTTGTGTCAATCTCGCTCTCTTTCTCGACGAGATTCAGCACCTACGAGCCCCATCGCGGGAGCCAGCGCCGAGCTGGCTTGCCGCGATGGAGACAGAGCCGTCATAGAAGCGACGGGAGATCCGACTTGGATTCCCGCCAATTCTACACGTGTGCGGCGTTTGTTATGAATCCTGAGGGGGAAGTCCCCGCCGGATTTTAAATAAAAATCCGGCATGGGTTCCCCCTCAGGAGCATACCGGGCCCTTAGGTCTGTTATGGGTTGTAAGGAGAGCCCCCCCCTACGCCGAAAAAAAAACGGCGTAGGGGGTCCCCCTACAATCCATACCAGACCCGTATCCAAAGCACGCTACCCCGGCCAGCCAGGAAGGGAGTGGGGACGAGCGAGCGCCCCCCCCCCTCCTGAGCCGTACCAGGCTGCATGCCCTCAACATGGGGGGGGTTGGGTGCTCTGGGGCAGGGGGGCGCACTGCGGCCCCCCCACCTCAGAGCACCCTGTCCCCATGTTGATGAGGACAGGGCCCCTTCCCGACAACCCTGGCCGTTGGTTGTCGGGGTATGCGGGCGGGAGGCTTATCGGAATCTGGGAGCCCCCTTTAATAAGGGGGCCCCCAGATACCGGCCCCCCACCCTAAGTGAATGAGTATGGGGTACATCGTACCCCTACCCATTCACCTGCAAGAAAAAGTGGTAAAAACACAAATAAACCACACAGGGTATTAAATATTTTATTAGTCTGCTCCGGAGGCCCCCCCTGTCTTCTTTATTAGCTCTTTTACCAGGGGGAGCTTCTTCTTTGACGTCTTCGGGTGGGTGGGGGCCGCCGTCTGGTTCTCTTCCACCGCCGGGGGGGGTCGCTTTTAAAAAGCCCCCACCCCCCGGCGGGTTTCCTCCGGCGTCTTCGGCGGGGGGGCTTCTTCTTCCGCTATCCCGACGGGTCTTCTCCGCTCTCCGGGGGTCTCCTTCTATGTTCGCCGCTCTCCGCTGTTGACTCGGTGCACCCCGGTTCTTCGTCTCGCTGTCCGGTGCCTTCTTCCGTGCTGTACGTCTTCTTCTCCTTCCGTGCTGTGAGTTCTTCTTCCGCGCTGTGACGTCATGTTCTTCACTTCTCTTCTTCTCCCGATGTTGACACGCCGGTTCTTCTCGCTGAAATGACGGATGCGCGCCTTGCATCGGACCTATATAGGCCTCACAGTCCCATCATGCTCTGTACCTACCCATGTGATACCTACCCACGTGGGTAGGTATCACATGGGTAGGTACAGAGCATGATGGGGACTGTGAGGCCTATATAGGTCCGATGCAAGGCGCGCATCCGTCATTTCAGCGAGAAGAACCGGCGTGTCAACATCGGGAGAAGAAGAGAAGTGAAGAACATGACGTCACAGCGCGGAAGAAGAACTCACAGCACGGAAGGAGAAGAAGACGTACAGCACGGAAGAAGGCACCGGACAGCGAGACGAAGAACCGGGGTGCACCGAGTCAACAGCGGAGAGCGGCGAACATAGAAGGAGACCCCCGGAGAGCGGAGAAGACCCGTCGGGATAGCGGAAGAAGAAGCCCCCCCCGCCGAAGACGCCGGAGGAAACCCGCCGGGGGGTGGGGGCTTTTTAAAAGCGACCCCCCCGGCGGTGGAAGAGAACCAGACGGCGGCCCCCACCCACCCGAAGACGTCAAAGAAGAAGCTCCCCCTGGTAAAAGAGCTAATAAAGAAGACAGGGGGGGCCTCCGGAGCAGACTAATAAAATATTTTAATACCCTGTGTGGTTTATTTGTGTTTTTACCACTTTTCTTGCAGGTGAATGGGTAGGGGTACGATGTACCCCATACTCATTCACTTAGGGTGGGGGGCCGGTATCTGGGGGCCCCCTTATTAAAGGGGGCTCCCAGATTCCGATAAGCCTCCCGCCCGCATACCCCGACAACCAACGGCCAGGGTTGTCGGGAAGGGGCCCTGTCCTCATCAACATGGGGACAGGGTGCTCTGAGGTGGGGGGGCCACAGTGCGCCCCCCTGCCCCAGAGCACCCAACCCCCCCCATGTTGAGGGCATGCAGCCTGGTACGGCTCAGGAGGGGGGGGGGCGCTCGCTCGT
The DNA here is from genome assembly GCF_905171775.1 of Rana temporaria. Classification (NCBI taxonomy): domain Eukaryota; kingdom Metazoa; phylum Chordata; class Amphibia; order Anura; family Ranidae; genus Rana; species Rana temporaria. The sequence goes on from NC_053492.1 coordinate 175,103,695, forward strand.
CCCCACTCCCTTCCTGGCTGGCCGGGTAGCGTGCTTTGGATACGGGTCTGGTATGGATTGTAGGGGGACCCCCTACGCCGTTTTTTTTCGGCCTAGGGGGGGCTCTCCTTACAATCCATAACAGACCTAAGGGCCCAGTATGCTCCTGAGGGGGGGGAACCCATGCCGGATTTTTATTTAAAATCCGGCGGGGACTTCCCCCTCAGGATTCATAACAAACACCGCACACGTGTAGAATTGGCGGGAATCCAAGTCGGATCTCCCGTCGCTTCTATGACGCGCTTGCTGGGATGTGCTGTCACTATTCCAGTGTCGGCGAGATCTCGGCACCATGTCGCCGAGATTTAGCGCGATGCTGTCGTGCTAAAAACACAATATCACAAACACCTACTGTAAGGAGAGCAGTGAGCTGAGGAAGACTTCTGAAGGTGAAGTGGTTGTTGATATTTTTGCTGTGTGATAAGAAAATCAAAAAGACTATTGTTTTATGCTGGAAGTCCAGCAGTGTCTGCCCAGCAGTAGGCTGTGCCAGACTCCATAGGTAGGTTCCTGTGTTGTGAAGGTAGACGGACCAAGTGGCCAGGGTTTATTTTATGTTTTGTTTTGTTTACAGTATGCTGTTTGAATGCTTGCACTTGTTTCCAGCAATATGGAAGAATAAACCATAACCCTTGTTTTTTCAAACAACCACGGCTGCCTCTCTGTATAATTCCCTGTGTAGTGAACCCACCCAGGAGGTCACACACCCCCGCTACTGAGCTAACCCCTTACACATGGTGGAGTGCCGCGGGCAGTTAAAGTAAACCCAAAATGGAGGAGATACTGAAGCAGCTGGCTATAGCAAATGCAAATCAACAGCAGACAAATGCAGGTGTGCAGCGGAGCCTTGCAGCTCACCAAGAGAGCATTGCAGGCTTGGAACAGAGACACCAGCAGCAGATGGAGGCCATCGAGAAACAGCTTCCGAGACAGCAGGCCGAGGTTGAGAGTCAGGCCAGTAACATACCGACTTTTCGGGTAAGCCAATTATTGCCAAAGATGACTACAGATGATGACCCTGAGATGTTTCTGACCATGTTTGAGAGAACAGCGGAAAAAGAGAGTTGGCCTAAAGAACAGTGGGCTGGACTAGTGGCCCCCCTATTTTCTGGAGAAGCCTAAAAGGCATATTTTGATTTGGAGCTTGCAGATGCAAAAAACTATGATCGGTTAAAAGAGGAAATATTGGCACGTTTTGGTGTAACCCTGGCTGTCTGTGCTCAGCAGGTCCACAATTGGAGTTATCAGCTGAAGAAGCCACCTCGATCGCAGATGTATGACCTCGTCCATTTGGCCAGGAAATGGCTGCAGCCAGAAACTCTGTCCGGACCAAAAATTTTGGAGCGAGTAGTCATGGACAAATTTCTTAAGTCTCTTCCTAACACCCTGCAGAAATGGGTGAGCCATGGCGGTCCGGAAACCGCAGACAAACTAGTAGACTTGGTCGAAAGGTACCTAACAACAGAAAATTTGTCCCCTTTCCCCAGAGACGCACAGACTTTCCACCCCAAGACCAGACCCTCCCCACCTATAGGTAAGACTGCATCAAGGGATGGGGGTGGAGAGAGGGACCAAAGAACAACTAGAGGTATTATCGGGACCACTGCTAGTGGTTGGCGAGAGCGGCCTGGAAGACCCATCCCACAAGAGAGGACCAGAAGGTTGATTTGTTACCGTTGCCAGGAAGAGGGACATGTAGCAGCAGTTTGCCCAGCGGTTGATGAACTCATGCAGTGTGACTTTTTGACAGAGAGACGACAGTCCCTTTTTGCAACCACATGCACTGCAGTAAAGGGGAATGAGAAACATTTATGTAGAATGTGCTTAGATGGTAAAGATGTTGTGGTATTGTTGGATTCAGGTAGCCTGGTCACCTTAGTGAAAAGTGATCTAGTGGTGGGAAAAACGTTACATCCTAGGAAAATGGCTGTAGTTTGTGTACATGGGGACACTCGAGAATATCCGGTGACTATGGTTTCCTTTGAAACCTCCCTCGGTAACTTGTGTTACCAGGTGGCTCTAGTTCCCCGACTGCCACATGATGCCATTGTGGGAAGGGACTTCCCAAAGTTCTGGCAACTCTGGGATTGCCCAGATTCCCCAGTAAGTGGTTCTTCTGAGCCTGAACCATCTACTCCAGAACCCTCTAACTGTGAGGATGCTCCTGAGTTTCCATTCTCAGTCTTAGCAGGGGAAACACCAGTCCCTAGGGAGGAGCCAGCTACCTCAGAAGAGGAACAGCGGCCGATAGGGTTTGATGACCTTGAGGTGCACAGAGAACATTTTATCACTGAGCAATTGAGGGACCCCACATTGCTAAGAGCCCAGGAGAATGTAGTGAAGATAGATGGGGAGTTAGTCAACCCTGACGAGAGGGTTGCCCTCCCTTACTTCATTATTGAAAGGGACCTGTTATATTGAGTGTCACAGAGGATAGAGGACACCATTGAGCAACTGGTAGTGCCTAAATCGTACCGCAATATGGTGTAGGAAATGGCCAATGGGCACATTCTTGGGGGATATTTGGGAGCAGAAAAAACCTGGGAGAGAATCACCCAGAGGTTTTATTGGCCTGGGATCACTAAGTAAGTGGAAGTGTACTGCTCTTCCTGTCCAGTGTGTCAGATTACTGCACCCATGCCACATTTCCGCAGTCTGTTGGTACCCCTGCCCATTATTGAGGTCCCTTTTGAGAGGATCACCATGGACTTGGTTGGCCCCTTACTGAAGTCCACAAGAGGGCACCAGCACATCTTGGTAATAATCGACTATGCCACCCGTTACCCAGAAGCGATTGCTCTCAGAATCACCTCTGCTAAAACCATTGCTAAAGAGTTATTTCAGGTTTTCAGCCATGTGGGTCTCCCTAAGGAAGTCCTAACTGACCAGGGCACCCCGTTTATGTCTAGGGTGACTAGAGAACTTTGTAAACTCCTGAAAGTGACCCAATTGCGTACATCAGTATATCACCCTCAAACAGACGGGTTAGTGGAAAGGTTTAATAAAACCTTAAAACAAATGTTGAGGAAGGTGGTGGATAAAGACGGAATGAATTGGGATTATCTGCTCCCTTATCTGATGTTTGCCATAAGAGAGGTTCCCCAATCGTCCACAGGGTTCTCTCCATTTGAGTTATTGTATGGGAGGCATCCCCGGGGCCTACTGGACATTGCCAGGGAAACATGGGAGAGTGAGAGTTCACCCCATCGAAGTGTGATTGAACATGTGGCACAAATGCAAGATAGAATTGCCCAAGTGATGCCGATTGTGAAGGTACATTTAGCCCAAACCCAGTTGGCTAAACAAAGGATTTACAATCGTGGGGCCCAGGTCCGTTCCTTTGCACCGTGTGATAGGGTGTTGGTGCTGGTCCTCACTGTTGAAAGTTAATTCCTAGCCAAATGGCAGGGTCCATATGAAGTGTTGGAGAAAATGGGGGTGGTGAATTATAAAATTAGCCAACCGGGAAGACGAAAACCTGAGCAACTCTATCACATGAACTTGTTGAAACCATGGAAGAATAGAAAGTCCTTGGTCGCTAAGACTACCCGATCTTCTGCTCCGTTTAACCTGGCTGTCCCTGAAGTTGGGATAGCGGAGACTCTGTCCAAAACTCAGCAACAGGAGGCTAAAGAGTTTGTGCTCCGAAATAGGGAGAAGTTTTCAGACTTGCCAGGTTGGGTCTCCGGAGTTGAACATGACATTATCACCACACCAGGGGATAAGGTCAAGTTGAAGCCTTATCGAATTCCAGAAGCCCGGCGAGAGGCAATTCACCAGGAACTTAAAAAAATGCTTGAGCTAGGGGTGATAGAAGAGTCAAATAGTGATTGGTCCAGTCCCATTGTCTTAGTACCCAAACCAGATGGAAGTTGGCGGTTTTGTAATGATTTTCGCCGCCTGAATAAAATCACTAAGTTTGACACCTATCCTATGCCCCGCATAGATGAACTGATTGATCGCCTAGGCACTGCCCGGTACATGACGACGTTAGACCTGACCAAGGGTTATTGGCAAATTCTTCTCTCGAATTCGGCCAGGGAAAAAACAGCATTTGTAACTCCAGAAGGATCTTTCCAATATCAGAGGATGCCTTTTGGGTTACAGAATGCTCCCGCCACGTTTCAACGCACCATGGATAAGACCCTTCGACCTCATCGAGCCTATGCTGCTGCATACCTTGATGATGTGGTCATCCACAGTGAGGATTGGGACTCACACTTACCAAAAGTTCAGGCTGTGTTGGATTCCATCTGGGAAGCCGGGTTTACAGCCAATCCAAAAAAATTTACCCTTGGGTTAGAAGAGGCGAAGTATCTGGGGTATACCATTGGAAGAGGTCTAATCAAGCCCCAGATAAACAAAGTTAAGGCTATTCAGGATTGGCCACATCCCGCCAATAAGAAACAAGTTTGTACATTTTTGGGGATCGCAGGTTATTATCGCAGTTTTATCCCCCATTTTGCCTCACAGGCTGCTCGCCTGACCAATTTGATCAAAGGGAAGGAGTCTGTCATGACCAAATGGACTCCCGAAGCAGAAACAGCTTTTCGGGCTTTAAAACAGGCCTTATGTAGTCAGCCAGTTTTAAATTTGCCTGATTTTTCACAGGACATTGTGGTTCAGACAGATGCGTCAAATGTGGGGTTAGGAGCTGTACTGTCCCAGATTATTAAGGGGGAGGAACACCCTGTTCTTTACCTCAGCCGAAAGTTGAAGGCCCATGAGGAGAATTATGCCACCATTGAGAAAGAGTGTTTGGCGGTGAAATGGGCTTTGGATTCTCTCCGGTACTACCTCGTGGGTAGACAGTTTGAACTGGTGACGGATCATGCCCCATTAAAGTGGATGGCACAAAACAAGGAGACCAATAGGAGAATAAATAGGTGGTTCCTGGCCCTTCAGGAATTTAGTTTTGTGGTAACACATCGCCCCGGTGTTAAAATGGGGAATGCAGATGGTTTGTCCCGAGTACATGCGTGCCTGGCAACCTGTGTCCCTACTCTAGGGTTGAAACAAGAGGGGGGTTTGTGACAGGAAGTCAGGTAAATCTGGAGGTGTTGTCACAGACGGGAGATACATTTCTGCCTTGTTTAGAAAATTCACCAATTACTTTCAGGTGTCGGCTGCAGAGGTAGCCAGAAAGGTTTAAGGACGTTGGATAGCTTCAGCTGTTCAGAATGAGAAAATTAAGACCTCTATAAGTTGTGCAGAGGATTACTACTGAATGCTGCATCCTGAGGCTTGTTGAGTTAAGGAGAGCAGTGAGCTGAGGAAGACTTCTGAAGGTGAAGTGGTTGTTGATATTTTTGCTGTGTGACAAGAAAATCAAAAAGACTATTGTTTTCTGCTGGAAGACCAGCAGTGATGCCCAGCAGTAGGCTGTGCCAGACTCCATAGGTAGGTTCCTGTGTTGTGAAGGTAGACGGCCCAAGTGGCCAGGGTTTATTTTATGTTTTGTTTATGCTGTTTGAATGCTTGCACTTGTTTCCAGCAATATGGAAGAATAAACCATAACCCTTGTTTTTTCAACCACCCATGGCTGCCTCTCTGTATAATTCAGTGTGTAGTGAACCCACTCAGTAGGTCACCCCCCCCCCCCGCTACCGAGCTAACCCCTTACTATATATATATATATATATATATATATATATATATATATATATATATATATGTACTTACGGTATTTCATTGAGGATTTTAATATGAAGGATTGTATACCTTTCATTTATACATTGACTTAAGTAAATATAACATATGGGGACTTAACAGACCAAAGGATACATGGGTCTGACACAGAGGGAGCCCAAGATAACTTTTGCTAAACTTGAAACTAAATTGCAACATTTTTATTTTCAGCAAATAGGACTTTGTGCAGTTACCAGGTACATCCAATTGTTCTGTATTAGAGATGAGCCTTTGGTTCGAGTAATAAAGTAAGTAAGTTCAAAATGAATATCGGGTGTTTGTTTGTTTTAAAGAAAACCAAACATATGGGGTTTTCGCGGGAAATAAGAGTGCTGTGGAACGCCCCATAATACACTGCATTTCTGTATGATGATTGGCCAATGCATGCACCTGACATGCATGCTTTGGCCAACCACAGCACGCTCTGCTGAGTGAGCAATAATTGGGCAAAGTCAGGGTGCCTTTGGCCAATCATGGCTCAGGGGGACTAAGTCACACACTATATAGCACTGCTTATATAGGGGCCATGTATAGTGTGTAGACAGAGATAGATTGAGCTAGATTTGGCAGGCAGGTTAGTTAGTGAAAGTGTATTTTATATACAGTTGTGCTCATAAATTTACATACCCTGGCAGAATTTCTGATTTCTTGGCCATTTTTCAGAGAATATAAATAACACAAAAAAATTATTTCACTCATGGTTATTGTTTGGCTGGAGCCATTAATTAACTGTGTTTACTCTTTTTAAATCATAATCACAACAAAGAAACTACTTAAATGACCCTGATCAAACGTTTACATACCTGGTGATTTTGGCCTAATAACATGCACACAAGTTGACACAAAGGGGTTTGAATGGCTATTAAAGGTAACCATCCTCACTGGTGATCTGTTTGCTTGTAATTAGTGTGTGTGTGTACAAAAGGTCAATGAGTTTCTGGACTCCTGACAGAGCCTTGCATGTTTCATCCAGTGCTGCACTGACGTTTCTGGATTCTGAGTCATGGGGAAAGCAAAATAATTATCAAAGGATCTGTGGGAAAAGGTAGTTGAACTTTATACAACAGGAAAGGGATATAAAAACATATCCAAGGTTTTGAGAATGCCAATCAGCAGTGTTTAAACTCTAATCAAGAATTGTAAAATAAGGGGTTCTGTTGAAACCAAATCATGGACAGGTAGACCAACTAAAACTTCAGCCACAACTGCCAAGAAAAACCCACAAATAACTTCAGATGAACTACAGGACTCTCTGAAAACATGTACTGTGGCTGTTTCAAGTTTCACAAAAAGGAGGCACATAAATAAAGATTGGCTGCATGGTTGAGTCGCCAGAAGAAAGACATTACTACTCAAATGCCACAAATTATCCCACTTACAATACACCAAACACCACAGAGACAAGCCTAAAACCTTCTGGCCACAAACTCATTTGGAGTGATGAGATAAAACATTAGATTTTTGGCCACAACCATAAACAATACATTTGGAGAGGAGTCAGCAAGCCCTTTGTTAGAAGGCACACCATTCCTACTGTGAAACACGGAGGTGGATCGCTGGTGTTTTGGGGATGTGTGAGCTACAAAGGCACAGGAAATTTGGTCAACATTGATGGCAAGATGAATGCAGTATGTTATCAAAATATACTGAAGTAACATTTGCATTCATCAGCCAGGAAGCTGCCCATGGGACGTACTTGGACGTTCCAACCTGACAATGATCCAAAACACAAGACCAAGTCGACCTGTCATTGGCTACAGCAGAATAAAATGATGGTTCTGAAGTGGCCATCTCAGTCTCCTGACCTCAATATCATTGAGCCACTCTGGGGAGATCTCAAACGTGAAGTTTATGCAAGACAACCCAAGAATTTACAGGAACGGGAGGCTTTTTGCCAGTAGGAATAGACAGCTTTACCATCTGAGAAGATAAAGAGCCTCATTCACAAATACCACAAAAGACTTCAAACTGTCATTGATGTTAAAGGGGGCAATACACGATATTAAGAACTGGGGTATGTAAACTTTTTAACAGAGTCATTTGGGTAGTTTCTGTTGCGATTATGATTTTAAAAAGAGTAAACCTAGTTTATTGATAGTAAATGGCTTAAGCCAAACACTATCGATGAGTGAAAGAAAAGTTTTTGTGTTATCATAAATCATAAATTCAGCCAGGGTGTCAGGGAACTCCTGTAAGACGCTTTGTACATAGACGTGCGCAAGCGCATATCCTTTGCCATAGAATGGCTCACAGGCTCGCACATGCGCGCCAGAGCTCGCAATTGCGGGCACGCATGTGCACAGATATGGGCACGCGCGCACACGTACAAGCCTAATTCAGTTTGGCACCAGACAGCCTATTTAAAGGGAGTCTGGGCTCTTATGCCTTGCTGACTGATCTTCAGCTGTGTTCCTGAACCTTGCTCTGATCCTGTGTGTTTTCCTAGTGCTTGCTCTTGACCTTGGCTCTGTGTCCTGTTCCTGTACTTATGTCCATCCCTGACCCGGCTCCGTTCCTGACTTTGGCTCTGTCTATGATTCGGTACCTTACTGCCCGCTTGCTGACGAACCTGGCTATCCCTGAGACCTCGCTCCTGTCTACGTTCCTGGTTGCTGTTAACCCTCAGTTACCTGCCTGGCTGTTACCTGTTCCTGCTAAGCTCATTACAGTCTGTTCCAGGCCGCTGAACCCTGCCAAGCTGTTCCCTAGGGACCCCCGGCTCCAGGCACTCGTGTCCCTCTTGTCTTTCAGCTTCCTCTGTATCACCTTCAGCGGAGCCAGGACAGGAGATATAAGAGAGGCCGACCTCATCAAACGGGTCTCCCATCCGATCCCTGACACAGGGTATGTTAACATTTATTTGGAAATGCGGGCAAAAACGGACATATAGGTAGATTCAGGTACAAGGGATTAACTTTAGGGCGGCGTAGCCTAGCCTGTTTAGGCTACACTGCCGTAAATTAGCTAGGCTAGTAATGATTCTCAAACTTCTTACCTGCTAATCTACAGCGGCGTAGCCTCAAACGAGCGGGCGTAAGGGCGCCTAATTCAAATGACTTGGAGGGGGGCGTGTATAATGGTAATGAGGCTTGACCTCACGTTTTCGACGTTTTTTGTCACTGCGCATGCGCCGGGCGACTACATTTCCCAGTGCGCATTGCGGCTAAGTACGCCGTACGGGCCTATTGATTTCGACGTGGACGTAAACAACGTAAATCCCGATTCGTGGACGACTTACGCAAACAGCGTGGGAACAGCGGCCATACTTAACATTACTATTCCACTAGAGCCTAGCACTAACTTTACGCGGCCTATCTCTTACGTAAACGGCGTAAAAGTAGATATGTTAGATATGTTTAATTGTATCTATGTTAGAGAATACACTTAAACATAGGTCGGTGCAGATTCAGAGTTAGGTCGGCTTATCTGTAGATAAGCCGGCCTAAGGCCCCATACACACGATAGAATCCATCCGCTGAAAAATCCCAGCGAATGGGTTTCAGCGTATAGATCCTATGGTGTGTACACTCCAGCGGATCTGTTTCCGCGGATATTTATCCCCTGGGATGGATTTCCAGCGGATAAATATTTGATGACATGCTATCAAATCTATCCGCTGGAATCCATCCCAACGGATGGATCCGCTGGTCTGTACAGACTCACCGGATCCATCCGTCCGAAGGGATCCCTGCATGCGTCGTAATGATTCGACGCATGCGTGGAATTCCTTATATGACAGCGTCGCGCACGTCGCCGCGTCATAATCGCGGCAACGGCGCGACACGTCATCGCCAGAGGATTTCGGCGCGGATTTCGATTCGATGGTGAGTACACTCCATCGCATGGAAATCCGCGCAAATCCTCAAGAGGATTTATCTGCGGATACGGTCCGCTGGACCGTATCCGCGGATAACTCCTCTCGTGTGTATGGTTGTACACACCATCAGACAGAAATGAGAGACAATCCGCGCGGACAGACAGCGCGGTGATGTGTCTGCGCCGTCGCCGTGACGATGACACGGCGACGTGCGCGACGCTGAAAGGTCAATGCTTCCACGCATGCATCAAAGTCATTCGACACATGCGAGGGATGGCGGCCGGTCGGACATGTACGGTGAGTCTGTACAGACGACCGAACATGTCCGACGGACAGGATTCCAGCGGGCATGTTTCTTAGCATGCTAAGAAATATTTGTCCGCTCGAAAAAAGGTCGGGCGGACAAATGTACGCTGGAAACCTGTCCGATCGGCCGTACACACAACCGAACATGTCTGCTGAAACTGGTCCGCGGACCAGTTTCAGCAGACATGTTCGGTCGTGTGTACGGGGCCTAATACAAACTCCTCTAACACTATCCAATAACTCTTACCTACTATACTCCTACACAAACCAACACACAGCCACAGACAACAGAGCAAAAGCACCTCGCTTCAGGAAAGGGAAAACAGGGATGTACTTTTGCAAAGGAAGGGCGTTTGTCTGGGGCTATTTATACACAGGGCGTATCTCACTAAGTCTGCTTGGCCTATTTCCTATCTCACTGATTGCGCCGGGCCGAGTTCTGAGCATGCCCAGTGAGGTGCAGATTCGTGCGCGCATGCGCAGTACGGCCGGCCCTTCATTTGCATGGGGTCACGGCTCATTTCAATGGAGCACGCCCACTTCCTTCCCACTTTCAATTACCCCGCCTTACGCCTCGGAATTTACGTTACGCTGGCGCAAATTTGGGCGCAAATACTCTGTGGATACGGCACTTACGCCACAAAATTCAGCCGCCGTAACTTAAATGACATGCGTTACGCCGATCTAAATATGCGCCGCTCTACGTGAATCTGGCCCACTGTTATGAGGCGTACTCAATGTTAAGTATGGCTGTCGTTCCCGTGTAGAAATTTTAAATTTTTACGTTGTTTGCGTAAGTTGTTTGCAAATAGGGATTTGTGTAGAATGACGTCACCGTCGGAAGCATTGGCTTGTTCCGGGTTAATTTTGAGCATGCGCACTGGGATACCCCCACGGACGGCGCATGCGCAGTTAAAAAAAAAAACCTTGTTTACGTCGCGTCACGACGTATTTACATAAAACACGCCCCATCACAGAGATTTGAATGGCGCGCCATTACGCCGCCAAAGATACACTATGCCGCCGTAACTTACGGCGCAAATTCTTTGAGGATTCGAAAAAAAAATAAGTTACGGCGGCATAGTGTATCTTAGATACGCTGCGCCCATCGTATTATTGCGCGCAGGTACGTGTATCTGCCCCTCAGTGTATACTCTATATTCAGTCAATGTGGGCAGTGTAGTATATATAACACAGTGTATTAAAGTGGTTAAAGGGAAACCTGTGCTAAAAAAAATGGAGTGGGGGTCCCCCCAAAATCCATACCAGGCCCTTCAGGTCTGGTATAAATTTCAAGGGAAACCCTGAGCCAAAATAAAAAAAAGGTGTGGGTTTTCGCCCCAAAATCTATACCAGGCCCTTCAAGTCTGGTATGGATTTTAAGGGGAAATGGCGTGGAGGTCCCCCAATATCCATACCAGACCCTTATCTGAGCATGCAACCTGGCAGGCTTCAGGAAAGGAGGGGGACGAGAGTGCGCCCCACCTCATGAACAGCACCATGTCACTTGCCCTCAACACTGGGAGGGTGCATTGGGGTCCTATTGGGTCCCCCTATGTGAATGTACCCCTATCGGTGATGTAACTGGGTGACCCCGCCCCCTTTTGACATCATGTGACATAAGAGGTGGTGGGGTCACCCCTTTACATCACCAGGTGGCCCCACCCTTGGCTATATACCAGCTGTCAAAGTGAAAATATGTCAGTCGTCAGGACGCCTCCCATGGAGGCAGAGTTTTCCTTTTTTTTTCCTGGATCATCGGTGCCATGATTGACGAAGGATTTACATCACGGGACATTTTTTTTAATGTTACTTTTACTTTGACACTTTTTGGTGAATGGGTAGAGGTACAATGTACCCGATACCCATTCACAGAGGGTGGGGCGGGATCTGGGGGCCTCCTTGTTAAAAGGGACTTCCCGATTCTGATTAACCCCCCACCCACAGACCTCCACAACCACCATGCAAGGGTTGTGGGGATGGGGTCCCAACAGCACCCTCCCCTTGTTGAGGGCATTTGGCCTGGTATGGTTCAGGGGGTTGCCAGGTTGCATTCTCGAATAAGGATCTGGGCTCCAGACATTTTTTTCTATTTTGGCACAGGGTTCACTTTAAAATCCATACCAGACCTGAAGGGTCTTTTTGGCTTAGCATTACCCCTTAATATCTATACCAGACCAAAGAGCCTATTAATGAACTGGGGGGGGGGGACTCACGCCATTTTTTTCAATGATTTTTTATGTATATTGCTGAGATCCGGCAATACATTACAGCCACAAGCAATTTTAAGTTACATTTTTTCCCTTTAGATATGTAATCTTTCTGTGGTACTGTTATAAACATGGGAAAGATGTGCTACTTTACATGGATACTAAGGGGACTCCCAGGCAGGATATTTAAAGGAATATTTAAATTGTATTGTTTCACTTTAAGCATTATTAAAACCAATGCTCCGTAAAAAAAAATGCAGTTTTAAAAACATTTTTTTGCAATGATACATGTCCCCTGGGGCAGTACCTGGGTCCCCATACACTTTTTTATGGCAATAACTTGCACATAATGCCGCGTACACACTGGGCCAGATTCAGGTAGATCCGCGCAATATTTGCGTGGGCAAAGGGCAACGATTTTTGCTCTGCGCCCACGCAAATATTTTGATTTGCCCGCGATTCACGGAGCAGTAGCTCCGTAAATTGCGCGGGCGCTATGCTAAATAGCCCGGCGTAAGGGCGCCTAATGTAAATGATCCAGCCGGGGGCGGGAATCATTTAAATTAGGCGCGCTCCCGCGCCGAGCGAACAGCGCATGCTCCGTCGGGAAACTTTCCCGACGTGCATTGCGGCAAATGACGTCGCAAGGACGTCATTTGCTTCTAAGTGAACGTGAATGGCGTCCAGCGCCATTCACGAATCACTTACGTAAACGACGTGAAATTTAAATTTCACGAGCGGGAAGGGCGGCTATACTTTAGCATTGGCTGCCCCTGCTATTAGCAGGAGCAACCTTGCGCTAAAGTCGCCGTACGGAAACTCCGTACCTTGCGTGCGCAGGGCCCGCGCAACTTTTGTGAATCGGTGGTAGTATGCAATTTGCATACTATACGCCGATCACAATGGCCGCGCCCCCTAGCGGACAACGCAAGAATGCAGCCTGAGATATGAAGGCATAAGGAGGCTTATGCCTGTCATATCTTAGGCTGCAGTCCGCGTAGCGATGTTCCTGAATCAGGGGCATTCGCTACGCGGGAGCAAAACAGCTATTGCGCCGCGCAACCTATGGTTGCGCGGGCGCAATAGCCTCTTGAATCTGGGCCACGATCATTTTTTGAGTTGTAAAAAATTACATTTTTTTTAATGTCATTAAAAACTATCGTGTGTGGGCTCCAGAGCATTTTTCGGGTTCTGAAAAACGGGCAAAAAAAAATTCGAACATGCTCTATTTTTTAACAACGTTTTTAACGTTGTCGTTTTTCAGGTTGTAAAAAATGGTGTGTGGGCTTTAACGACGTGAAAAATCCACGCATGCTCAGAAGCAAGTTATGAGACGTGAGCGCTCGTTCTGGTAAAACTACCAGTCGTAATGGAGTAAGCACATTCATCATGCTGTAACAGACAGAAAAACGCGAATCGTCTTTTACTAACACTAAATCAGCTAAAGCAGCCCAAAGGGTGGCGTAATCCGAATGGAACTTCCCCTTTATAGTGCCGTCGTACGTGTTGTACGTCACCGCGCTTTGCATTTTTTTTTTCACGATCGTGTGTAGGCAAGGCCGTTTTAATGATAAATTTGAAAAAAACGGTTTTTTTCTAGAGCCTAAAAAACGTAGTTTTTACAACCCGAAAAATGATTGTGTGTACGCGGCATAAGCCTTTAAAATTAACACTTTTGATTTTTTACATTTCTGTCCCATAGACACTTCAGCCCCTGAATAATTGGCTGCCCAATGACCGGGCCATTTTTTGCGATTCGGCACTGTGTCGCTTTAACTGACAATTCCGTGGTCGTGCGACGCTGTACCCAAACAAAATTGACGTCCTTTTTTCCCCCATAAATAGAGCTTTCTTTTGGTGGCATTTGATCATTTTTTGCACTATAAACAAAAAACGTAGCGACAATTTTGAAAACAGGTCCTTGTTCTGCCTTTCGTGCCTGGGATCGCTCGCTGCTGGCGGTCATCGTGACCAACTGTCACAAGCATCTGCACCCAGCCTGCTAGCCAGCTTAGAGCGACCAACGTACAGCTACGAAGGTTCACGCTGCAGTGGCTGGTCCGTAAGCGGTTAATAGTGTTTGCATGTTCACACTAATTTTTTGTTTGTTCGCATGTGCTGGTCCGAACTGAACCCGGGGGGTGTTTGTCTCATCCCTATTCTTTATGTTTAAAGGATTCCCACATAGACTAACATAGAAATAATATTAACGTGATATTAAAGGTAAAATAAAAAATAAAAACATCTCATACTTATCTGCTCTGTGCAATGGTTTTGAACAGAGCAGCCCAGATCCTCCTCTTTTTGGGTCCCCCACCAGAGCTCCCGAATCCTCCTCTTCTCTGAGTCCCGCCCCTTACACTCTCCTTATTGGCTCACTGGCTGAGATTGACTGGCTGTGATTGACTGGCTGCTCTATCTCAGCCAATGAGGAGACAGAGGCCTGGGAAAGCAACCTCTCTCGAACACTTCGCTGGATTGGGATGGGGCTCAGGTAAGTATTGGGGGGATGCGGGGGGAGCTGTATAACAAAGGTTTTTTACCTTCATAGAATGCATGAAGGTAAACAAATCCTCCATCCTTTACAACCACTTTAAGACTGCTATTAATGGCCTTACCTTATTATAATTAAAGTTACCTGGCAGAACAGGGGCTCTAACTTCACTATGATTTTATAGCCTGCATATTAGAATTTGGTCATTAACTATTTTTTTATATTTCTTTGAGCACAAATTAATTTATAGTAAATCTATATAAAGAGAAGTATAGAGGCTGCTACTGCTCACTTCTTTCTGAAAATGTTAACAACCTGGCTGTCTTTGGATTCTATGCCCCTAGATTAGTGACCATTGAGACAATTTCCCCCTTATATTACGAATCAATAGAAGAAATGGTCAATAAAAAGAAAGTCCCTTACATTGGTGATCAATGGAAGGAAACTTTCTCTGACATAGATAATCTGTTGAAGAAAGATTGTCCCTGACCATTACGTTGGTGGTTAGTAAGAAAAATTACCCTCTGGAGGT
Organism: Rana temporaria; assembly: GCF_905171775.1. Classification (NCBI taxonomy): domain Eukaryota; kingdom Metazoa; phylum Chordata; class Amphibia; order Anura; family Ranidae; genus Rana; species Rana temporaria. The sequence goes on from NC_053492.1 coordinate 175,118,781, forward strand.
TAGTAAAATCCATGCTACATTTCATTGGTGATCAGTAAAAAGAATGCCCCCTTGCAGACAGCTAGGTTATTAGTGTCAGTGGTTACTTATCTGAGATGTGAAAGGAGGAGCTCCATTGGCTTTTTTCCACCAACTCTACTAAGCGATATGACCCCCAGTTTGTTTAGTGTGCCGCTCAGACTTGATCACTATGGGGAGTAATGTGGGTGATGCTGCAACCACTGCAGTAGTGCCAGCAAGGGATGGAGTTTGTCCCAGCTCATGTAGTCACTGGATGGATAAGGGTAAAGATCCCTGGTGCCGCAAATCCATGGAGTCCTATGGTGGTATGAAAGAGACAACCTCAGCCTGGGCTCCTGCCAGACCATGCCCCCATGAGGGTTTGGCCTGGCGCGAGCCCAAGCTGAGGTTGTCACTCTCATATCACCATAGGACTCCGTGGATGTACGGCACCAGGGATCTTTCCTCTACTGAGCGATGTCAGTGCTGGAACTATGTAGGCACTGTCAAGTATGAGATCAATCTGCCCCAACAGCCTATACCCAGACCAAGCCTCTCGTTATAGTCTGCAACCAAGAAGTGCTACCACCATACTGTCCTTTTATATACCACTTATTATCAGATCACAAATTCACGTGAATGCTGTATTTTTCTTCAGTACACCTTTGCCAAAAACCGTGCATTAAATATATACATACCTTTCATGCCCTCAAGCACTGCATTCACACTTAGGAAAGCAAAGTAAGCTGTCATCAGAGAAGCTGTTGCAGCCTCTCTGATTGATGGCTCAGTACCTTATGGTAATTTTGTCTAAATTTGTTTTGGGTATACATGTATTATTTTGGTTTGCACTTTTTTACGAATGAAAACATGTACTAAACTCTATAGAAAAGTTAAAGTTGCTTATAATTTCAAGCCTCAGCCAAACCCCTAAACTCTCCCTTAAGCCAAATTACAGTGATGGCAGTTTGTGTATGACCTTAGCAAGTGAGACCCTATACATGGAAATGTGTGTGTTCCTATATTTTATTCAGTTTGGTTTTAGTCAAATAGAAAATATAATGCAATATTTACAAATGTTCTTCTGTACTACTTTAAATACTGTACAGAGGTCAATATATGTAAACACTTGGAAAGATTGTTCCCTTACATGTGGGTTTAATTGATATAATTTCCAGTTCTAATTTTTAGTCTTTACTTTCTTCTAATACCATACATTAGCTAAAAATTCATAATAATAGTGATAAGTCATACTCAGCATCATAAGAATGGAAATCTATAATAATGACTACAACAATATTCAAACTACCTGTGCTGAAAATCGTAATGCAATTGCTCCATGCTGGTGTTCTGCTTGTGGGTGTTTGCAGATGATCCTCATGTGCTTTAAAGATCTCAAAAAGTATTATCTTCAGATGTGACAGCAAAGGGCAGAAATGAAGCAAATACACAGATACAAGGAAGGTGGAGAAGGGATTAAGCCTGCAGGAGTTATCCAGTGATGTACAATTGTGAGTGGATTATCTTAAAACATCAAAAGTTCTGTTGTGGAATTGTCAGGAACATTGAAAATGCAGCTGTGGCAGAGTGTGTGTTAAATTAAAATTTTATAAAGCAAGGGAGTAAAATTCCACATATGTTATAAGGTCATATGCCCAGTGTGAAAAAGTCTGCTATTTTTGGGGGACCTACCAGACATAAATGAATAAAGGATCATTCTCATAAATGACATGGGCTCTGGGAAAAGCTACAGACTTATCGAGCGCCTGTATTGCAGCCTTTAAAATGAAGTACAACAAGGTGCTTTAGATTTAAAAGAAGATATTACTCTCTAAACTGGAAAAGATTCCACTTTTCATTTAATCCCCTGCAGAGCTGCACAGTGTGGCTCTATCAAGACAGACAGAGCTCTTCAATTTACGAATATATGGTAGAGGATTATAGGAGATAGGTAACACTTCTGTTCAGTTTTTATTATATATCTTTCATGTAATGGAACATGCATTTTAGTTAATATGTTCAGTGAGGTATAAATTATATCTGACATATTTAAGATTGAAACTTATCTTTACAGGAATATTAGAGGTAAAATGGCAAACATGCTTTTAAAAATTGACAGAAATATTATGAGTACAACACAGCCATCCTAAAAAAAAAAAAAAAAAAAAAGGCATATTGGAATCATCACTTCCATCAAACATCTAGACAACAAAGATAATTTTTTACTTAAGAACAATAGAAAAAGCCATAGAAAGCATTCCTGTTTATACCTTGACCAAGAGTGCATTCAGTTCTGTTGGGTCATAGATACAGCCTAACTTTAGAGGGACACTTACTATAACTAGAGCCCAGTTGTTCATCCCATGACAGTATAAGAAATTAGAGCCACAGTTTTGTGGAGTAGGTCTTTTTAGGCAGCAAAGCATTATAACTAGTGTTGCTCACGAATATTCGTATTGCGAATATTCAGCTCGAATATGGCATATTCGAGTATTCGCGATATATTTCGAATTTCGCAGTGAATATTCGCTATTCCGAATATTCGCATTTTTTCAATTTTATTTTTAAAACAGATCACATCCTATCGAAGTCTAAAAGCATTGCTGGTATGATTAGAGACCCTGGGCCGAGTAGCTAAGCTGAGGCGATCCTTTTATGTTGCCGAATATAAAAAAAAAAAATTGCGAATTTTCGCTAATGCGAATGCGAAAATGATTGCGAATTTTCGATAACTGTGGTAGGAGAACTCTGATTGTCTCTGATGCAAAAGGGGGGGGGGGGGCTTTGTGTATGTTTCTGTTATGAATATTTGTATGTTTGATATTATTTTTTTTTGTAAGAAGGAAAAAATTGTGCATACCTTAAAAAAAGGGGAGAATACAGCAGCAACTCAAAAATGTTATACAACATAAATTAATACAAGACAGAAAATGGAGTCGCTCTACAAGAATAAAAAATATGTCTAGTGACAAGACATGTGGGCAAATTATAAAATAAGCAAGCACAAATAACTTGTGAAATACACAGTGAAACAAATATATAAAGAAATATAGTCCCAATAATAGAAAAATAATCTTTCATAAAAATGTCTTTGATATGTGAAGTGAAAAAAAGTCCAAAGCATGCAGCATGAACGTGTTCAATCTTCAAGGTGTTTGATTGACAAACGGCTGTGACAGATGGATAGAGTAAAGAATCACCACCAATGCAAAACACTTTTTATTTTCTATTGTAAAATATCACGAATATTCTGAGCCAATCAGAGTGCTCCTTCCACATTTGCCGAATATTCGCAATTATTTTGTATTGTAAAATATCAAGAATATTCTGAGCCAATCAGAGTGCTCCTTCCGCATTTGCCGAATATTCGCAATTATTTTGTATTGTAAAATATCAAGAATATTCTGAGCCAATCAGAGTGCTCCTTCCGCATTTGCCGAATATTCGCAATTATTTTGTATTGTAAAATATCACGAATATTCTGAGCCAATCAGAGTGCTCCTAGCGCTGTTGTCGAAATTTTGCCATCAATATCGCATTCGCATTTTGCGAAATTTCGATAAAATATCACGAATATTCTGAGCCAATCAGAGTGCTCCTACAGCATTTGTCGAAATTGCGCAGTAAATATCGCATTCGCATTTTGCGAAATTTCGAAAAAATATCAAGAATATTCTGAGCCAATCAGAGTGCTCCTACCGCAGTTATCGAAATTTCGCAATTATTTTCGCATTCGCAATAGCGAAAATTCGCAATCATTTAATTTCGATAAAATATCACGAATATTCGAATTTAGCGAATATATCTCGAATATTCGACTATATATTCGAGATATATCGCGAAATCGAATATGGCGTATTCTGCTCAACACTAATTATAACTAGTCATGAATAATAAAATCCAGGACCACAAAATATAAATCATAACACAAATCAAAGTGTTAAAAAACTACCATATTTGCCGGCGTATAAGGTATCTGGGCGTATAAGACGACACCCTAATTTTCCAGCTAAAATTTTGGTTTTGGGATATACTCGCCGTATAAGACGACTCCCTTCCTACTAGTCTGTTTGGAAGCTGAGAGGTAGCCGGAACAACCGCTGACAGGAACAACCGCTTACAGGAACATGCTTTATTCAGCTTTTTTTTTAAATCTCACTGTGCCCATTCCATGCCTCACTGTGTCATTTCATGCCTCACTGTGCCATTACATACCTCACTGTGCCATTACATACCTCACTAAGCTATTGCATACCTATGAATGGTATAATAAGGAGCGCTGGAATGGGCGTATAAACATACAAAAACATAGAATATCCAGGCTCAAACTTACCGACCAATCAGCAACCAACCAAATTCCCCTGTCTAACTGGTGCGTTAAAAACAGAGGCTTAGTTGCACACATCTGCAAATGCATGTGTAAGCTGCAGGCCCCGTCAAGGCGCTCTGTGTAAACTGCAGTCCTAACTGCAACATTGCATTTTATGTCTCCTAAGTGGGAGCACATGACTGCTGATGGATAGATAAGGGGCAGGTGACTGGAGGAGCCCAGCCCTCAATAAAGGGGCAGGAACACACTGCACACTAAGCACATGGAAGCAAAGGTGCTAGTGCGTTGCCTGACCACAATGACAAAAATTCAACAAACAATAGTCACTGCCCCTACCTATGAATGGTATAATAAGGAGCGCTGGAATGGGCGTATAAACATACAAAAACATAGAATATCCAGGCTCAAACTTACCGACCAATCAGCAACCAACCAAATTCCCCTGTCTAACTGGTGCGTTAAAAACAGAGGCTTAGTTGCACACATCTGCAAATGCATGTGTAAGCTGCAGGCCCCGTCAAGGCGCTCTGTGTAAACTGCAGTCCTAACTGCAACATTGCATTTTATGTCTCCTCAGTGGGAGCACATGACTGCTGATGGATAGATAAGGGGCAGGTGACTGGAGGAGCCCAGCCCTCAATAAAGGGGCAGGAACACACTGCACACTAAGCACATGGAAAGCAAAGGTGCTAGTGCGTTGCCTGACCACAATGACAAAAATTCAACAAACAATAGTCACTGCCCCTACCTATGAATGGTATAATAAGGAGCGCTGGAATGGGCGTATAAACATACAAAAACATAGAATATCCAGGCTCAAACTTACCGACCAATCAGCAACCAACCAAATTCCCCTGTCTAACTGGTGCGTTAAAAACAGAGGCTTAGTTGCACACATCTGCAAATGCATGTGTAAGCTGCAGGCCCCGTCAAGGCGCTCTGTGTAAACTGCAGTCCTAACTGCAACATTGCATTTTATGTCTCCTCAGTGGGAGCACATGACTGCTGATGGATAGATAAGGGGCAGGTGACTGGAGGAGCCCAGCCCTCAATAAAGGGGCAGGAACACACTGCACACTAAGCACATGGAAGCAAAGGTGCTAGTGCGTTGCCTGACCACAATGACAAAAATTCAACAAACAATAGTCACTGCCCCTACCTATGAATGGTATAATAAGGAGCGCTGGAATGGGCGTATAAACATACAAAAACATAGAATATCCAGGCTCAAACTTACCGACCAATCAGCAACCAACCAAATTCCCCTGTCTAACTGGTGCGTTAAAAACAGAGGCTTAGTTGCACACATCTGCAAATGCATGTGTAAGCTGCAGGCCCCGTCAAGGCGCTCTGTGTAAACTGCAGTCCTAACTGCAACATTGCATTTTATGTCTCCTCAGTGGGAGCACATGACTGCTGATGGATAGATAAGGGGCAGGTGACTGGAGGAGCCCAGCCCTCAATAAAGGGGCAGGAACACACTGCACACTAAGCACATGGAAGCAAAGGTGCTAGTGCGTTGCCTGACCACAATGACAAAAATTCAACAAACAATAGTCACTGCCCCTACCTATGAATGGTATAATAAGGAGCGCTGGAATGGGCGTATAAACATACAAAAACATAGAATATCCAGGCTCAAACTTACCGACCAATCAGCAACCAACCAAATTCCCCTGTCTAACTGGTGCGTTAAAAACAGAGGCTTAGTTGCACACATCTGCAAATGCATGTGTAAGCTGCAGGCCCCGTCAAGGCGCTCTGTGTAAACTGCAGTCCTAACTGCAACATTGCATTTTATGTCTCCTCAGTGGGAGCACATGACTGCTGATGGATAGATAAGGGGCAGGTGACTGGAGGAGCCCAGCCCTCAATAAAGGGGCAGGAACACACTGCACACTAAGCACATGGAAGCAAAGGTGCTAGTGCGTTGCCTGACCACAATGACAAAAATTCAACAAACAATAGTCACTGCCCCTACCTATGAATGGTATAATAAGGAGCGCTGGAATGGGCGTATAAACATACAAAAACATAGAATATCCAGGCTCAAACTTACCGACCAATCAGCAACCAACCAAATTCCCCTGTCTAACTGGTGCGTTAAAAACAGAGGCTTAGTTGCACACATCTGCAAATGCATGTGTAAGCTGCAGGCCCCGTCAAGGCGCTCTGTGTAAACTGCAGTCCTAACTGCAACATTGCATTTTATGTCTCCTCAGTGGGAGCACATGACTGCTGATGGATAGATAAGGGGCAGGTGACTGGAGGAGCCCAGCCCTCAATAAAGGGGCAGGAACACACTGCACACTAAGCACATGGAAGCAAAGGTGCTAGTGCGTTGCCTGACCACAATGACAAAAATTCAACAAACAATAGTCACTGCCCCTACCTATGAATGGTATAATAAGGAGCGCTGGAATGGGCGTATAAACATACAAAAACATAGAATATCCAGGCTCAAACTTACCGACCAATCAGCAACCAACCAAATTCCCCTGTCTAACTGGTGCGTTAAAAACAGAGGCTTAGTTGCACACATCTGCAAATGCATGTGTAAGCTGCAGGCCCCGTCAAGGCGCTCTGTGTAAACTGCAGTCCTAACTGCAACATTGCATTTTATGTCTCCTCAGTGGGAGCACATGACTGCTGATGGATAGATAAGGGGCAGGTGACTGGAGGAGCCCAGCCCTCAATAAAGGGGCAGGAACACACTGCACACTAAGCACATGGAAGCAAAGGTGCTAGTGCGTTGCCTGACCACAATGACAAAAATTCAACAAACAATAGTCACTGCCCCTACCTATGAATGGTATAATAAGGAGCGCTGGAATGGGCGTATAAACATACAAAAACATAGAATATCCAGGCTCAAACTTACCGACCAATCAGCAACCAACCAAATTCCCCTGTCTAACTGGTGCGTTAAAAACAGAGGCTTAGTTGCACACATCTGCAAATGCATGTGTAAGCTGCAGGCCCCGTCAAGGCGCTCTGTGTAAACTGCAGTCCTAACTGCAACATTGCATTTTATGTCTCCTCAGTGGGAGCACATGACTGCTGATGGATAGATAAGGGGCAGGTGACTGGAGGAGCCCAGCCCTCAATAAAGGGGCAGGAACACACTGCACACTAAGCACATGGAAGCAAAGGTGCTAGTGCGTTGCCTGACCACAATGACAAAAATTCAACAAACAATAGTCACTGCCCCTACCTATGAATGGTATAATAAGGAGCGCTGGAATGGGCGTATAAACATACAAAAACATAGAATATCCAGGCTCAAACTTACCGACCAATCAGCAACCAACCAAATTCCCCTGTCTAACTGGTGCGTTAAAAACAGAGGCTTAGTTGCACACATCTGCAAATGCATGTGTAAGCTGCAGGCCCCGTCAAGGCGCTCTGTGTAAACTGCAGTCCTAACTGCAACATTGCATTTTATGTCTCCTCAGTGGGAGCACATGACTGCTGATGGATAGATAAGGGGCAGGTGACTGGAGGAGCCCAGCCCTCAATAAAGGGGCAGGAACACACTGCACACTAAGCACATGGAAGCAAAGGTGCTAGTGCGTTGCCTGACCACAATGACAAAAATTCAACAAACAATAGTCACTGCCCCTACCTATGAATGGTATAATAAGGAGCGCTGGAATGGGCGTATAAACATACAAAAACATAGAATATCCAGGCTCAAACTTACCGACCAATCAGCAACCAACCAAATTCCCCTGTCTAACTGGTGCGTTAAAAACAGAGGCTTAGTTGCACACATCTGCAAATGCATGTGTAAGCTGCAGGCCCCGTCAAGGCGCTCTGTGTAAACTGCAGTCCTAACTGCAACATTGCATTTTATGTCTCCTCAGTGGGAGCACATGACTGCTGATGGATAGATAAGGGGCAGGTGACTGGAGGAGCCCAGCCCTCAATAAAGGGGCAGGAACACACTGCACACTAAGCACATGGAAGCAAAGGTGCTAGTGCGTTGCCTGACCACAATGACAAAAATTCAACAAACAATAGTCACTGCCCCTACCTATGAATGGTATAATAAGGAGCGCTGGAATGGGCGTATAAACATACAAAAACATAGAATATCCAGGCTCAAACTTACCGACCAATCAGCAACCAACCAAATTCCCCTGTCTAACTGGTGCGTTAAAAACAGAGGCTTAGTTGCACACATCTGCAAATGCATGTGTAAGCTGCAGGCCCCGTCAAGGCGCTCTGTGTAAACTGCAGTCCTAACTGCAACATTGCATTTTATGTCTCCTCAGTGGGAGCACATGACTGCTGATGGATAGATAAGGGGCAGGTGACTGGAGGAGCCCAGCCCTCAATAAAGGGGCAGGAACACACTGCACACTAAGCACATGGAAGCAAAGGTGCTAGTGCGTTGCCTGACCACAATGACAAAAATTCAACAAACAATAGTCACTGCCCCTACCTATGAATGGTATAATAAGGAGCGCTGGAATGGGCGTATAAACATACAAAAACATAGAATATCCAGGCTCAAACTTACCGACCAATCAGCAACCAACCAAATTCCCCTGTCTAACTGGTGCGTTAAAAACAGAGGCTTAGTTGCACACATCTGCAAATGCATGTGTAAGCTGCAGGCCCCGTCAAGGCGCTCTGTGTAAACTGCAGTCCTAACTGCAACATTGCATTTTATGTCTCCTCAGTGGGAGCACATGACTGCTGATGGATAGATAAGGGGCAGGTGACTGGAGGAGCCCAGCCCTCAATAAAGGGGCAGGAACACACTGCACACTAAGCACATGGAAAGCAAAGGTGCTAGTGCGTTGCCTGACCACAATGACAAAAATTCAACAAACAATAGTCACTGCCCCTACCTATGAATGGTATAATAAGGAGCGCTGGAATGGGCGTATAAACATACAAAAACATAGAATATCCAGGCTCAAACTTACCGACCAATCAGCAACCAACCAAATTCCCCTGTCTAACTGGTGCGTTAAAAACAGAGGCTTAGTTGCACACATCTGCAAATGCATGTGTAAGCTGCAGGCCCCGTCAAGGCGCTCTGTGTAAACTGCAGTCCTAACTGCAACATTGCATTTTATGTCTCCTCAGTGGGAGCACATGACTGCTGATGGATAGATAAGGGGCAGGTGACTGGAGGAGCCCAGCCCTCAATAAAGGGGCAGGAACACACTGCACACTAAGCACATGGAAGCAAAGGTGCTAGTGCGTTGCCTGACCACAATGACAAAAATTCAACAAACAATAGTCACTGCCCCTACCTATGAATGGTATAATAAGGAGCGCTGGAATGGGCGTATAAACATACAAAAACATAGAATATCCAGGCTCAAACTTACCGACCAATCAGCAACCAACCAAATTCCCCTGTCTAACTGGTGCGTTAAAAACAGAGGCTTAGTTGCACACATCTGCAAATGCATGTGTAAGCTGCAGGCCCCGTCAAGGCGCTCTGTGTAAACTGCAGTCCTAACTGCAACATTGCATTTTATGTCTCCTCAGTGGGAGCACATGACTGCTGATGGATAGATAAGGGGCAGGTGACTGGAGGAGCCCAGCCCTCAATAAAGGGGCAGGAACACACTGCACACTAAGCACATGGAAGCAAAGGTGCTAGTGCGTTGCCTGACCACAATGACAAAAATTCAACAAACAATAGTCACTGCCCCTACCTATGAATGGTATAATAAGGAGCGCTGGAATGGGCGTATAAACATACAAAAACATAGAATATCCAGGCTCAAACTTACCGACCAATCAGCAACCAACCAAATTCCCCTGTCTAACTGGTGCGTTAAAAACAGAGGCTTAGTTGCACACATCTGCAAATGCATGTGTAAGCTGCAGGCCCCGTCAAGGCGCTCTGTGTAAACTGCAGTCCTAACTGCAACATTGCATTTTATGTCTCCTCAGTGGGAGCACATGACTGCTGATGGATAGATAAGGGGCAGGTGACTGGAGGAGCCCAGCCCTCAATAAAGGGGCAGGAACACACTGCACACTAAGCACATGGAAGCAAAGGTGCTAGTGTGTTGCCTGACCACAATGACAAAAATTCAACAAACAATAGTCACTGCCCCTACCTATGAATGGTATAATAAGGAGCGCTGGAATGGGCGTATAAACATACAAAAACATAGAATATCCAGGCTCAAACTTACCGACCAATCAGCAACCAACCAAATTCCCCTGTCTAACTGGTGCGTTAAAAACAGAGGCTTAGTTGCACACATCTGCAAATGCATGTGTAAGCTGCAGGCCCCGTCAAGGCGCTCTGTGTAAACTGCAGTCCTAACTGCAACATTGCATTTTATGTCTCCTCAGTGGGAGCACATGACTGCTGATGGATAGATAAGGGGCAGGTGACTGGAGGAGCCCAGCCCTCAATAAAGGGGCAGGAACACACTGCACACTAAGCACATGGAAGCAAAGGTGCTAGTGCGTTGCCTGACCACAATGACAAAAATTCAACAAACAATAGTCACTGCCCCTACCTATGAATGGTATAATAAGGAGCGCTGGAATGGGCGTATAAACATACAAAAACATAGAATATCCAGGCTCAAACTTACCGACCAATCAGCAACCAACCAAATTCCCCTGTCTAACTGGTGCGTTAAAAACAGAGGCTTAGTTGCACACATCTGCAAATGCATGTGTAAGCTGCAGGCCCCGTCAAGGCGCTCTGTGTAAACTGCAGTCCTAACTGCAACATTGCATTTTATGTCTCCTCAGTGGGAGCACATGACTGCTGATGGATAGATAAGGGGCAGGTGACTGGAGGAGCCCAGCCCTCAATAAAGGGGCAGGAACACACTGCACACTAAGCACATGGAAGCAAAGGTGCTAGTGCGTTGCCTGACCACAATGACAAAAATTCAACAAACAATAGTCACTGCCCCTACCTATGAATGGTATAATAAGGAGCGCTGGAATGGGCGTATAAACATACAAAAACATAGAATATCCAGGCTCAAACTTACCGACCAATCAGCAACCAACCAAATTCCCCTGTCTAACTGGTGCGTTAAAAACAGAGGCTTAGTTGCACACATCTGCAAATGCATGTGTAAGCTGCAGGCCCCGTCAAGGCGCTCTGTGTAAACTGCAGTCCTAACTGCAACATTGCATTTTATGTCTCCTCAGTGGGAGCACATGACTGCTGATGGATAGATAAGGGGCAGGTGACTGGAGGAGCCCAGCCCTCAATAAAGGGGCAGGAACACACTGCACACTAAGCACATGGAAGCAAAGGTGCTAGTGCGTTGCCTGACCACAATGACAAAAATTCAACAAACAATAGTCACTGCCCCTACCTATGAATGGTATAATAAGGAGCGCTGGAATGGGCGTATAAACATACAAAAACATAGAATATCCAGGCTCAAACTTACCGACCAATCAGCAACCAACCAAATTCCCCTGTCTAACTGGTGCGTTAAAAACAGAGGCTTAGTTGCACACATCTGCAAATGCATGTGTAAGCTGCAGGCCCCGTCAAGGCGCTCTGTGTAAACTGCAGTCCTAACTGCAACATTGCATTTTATGTCTCCTCAGTGGGAGCACATGACTGCTGATGGATAGATAAGGGGCAGGTGATATTGAGGGCTGGGCTCCTCCAGTCACCTGCCCCTTATCTATCCATCAGCAGTCATGTGCTCCCACTGAGGAGACATAAAATGCAATGTTGCAGTTAGGACTGCAGTTTACACAGAGCGCCTTGACGGGGCCTGCAGCTTACACATGCATTTGCAGATGTGTGCAACTAAGCCTCTGTTTTTAACGCACCAGTTAGACAGGGGAATTTGGTTGGTTGCTGATTGGTCGGTAAGTTTGAGCCTGGATATTCTATGTTTTTGTATGTTTATACGCCCATTCCAGCGCTCCTTATTATACCATTCATAGGTAGGGGCAGTGACTATTGTTTGTTGAATTTTTGTCATTGTGGTCAGGCAACGCACTAGCACCTTTGCTTCCATGTGCTTAGTGTGCAGTGTGTTCCTGCCCCTTTATTGAGGGCTGGGCTCCTCCAGTCACCTGCCCCTTATCTATCCATCAGCAGTCATGTGCTCCCACTGAGGAGACATAAAATGCAATGTTGCAGTTAGGACTGCAGTTTACACAGAGCGCCTTGACGGGGCCTGCAGCTTACACATGCATTTGCAGATGTGTGCAACTAAGCCTCTGTTTTTAACGCACCAGTTAGACAGGGGAATTTGGTTGGTTGCTGATTGGTCGGTAAGTTTGAGCCTGGATATTCTATGTTTTTGTATGTTTATACGCCCATTCCAGCGCTCCTTATTATACCATTCATAGGTAGGGGCAGTGACTATTGTTTGTTGAATTTTTGTCATTGTGGTCAGGCAACGCACTAGCACCTTTGCTTCCATGTGCTTAGTGTGCAGTGTGTTCCTGCCCCTTTATTGAGGGCTGGGCTCCTCCAGTCACCTGCCCCTTATCTATCCATCAGCAGTCATGTGCTCCCACTGAGGAGACATAAAATGCAATGTTGCAGTTAGGACTGCAGTTTACACAGAGCGCCTTGACGGGGCCTGCAGCTTACACATGCATTTGCAGATGTGTGCAACTAAGCCTCTGTTTTTAACGCACCAGTTAGACAGGGGAATTTGGTTGGTTGCTGATTGGTCGGTAAGTTTGAGCCTGGATATTCTATGTTTTTGTATGTTTATACGCCCATTCCAGCGCTCCTTATTATACCATTCATAGGTAGGGGCAGTGACTATTGTTTGTTGAATTTTTGTCATTGTGGTCAGGCAACGCACTAGCACCTTTGCTTCCATGTGCTTAGTGTGCAGTGTGTTCCTGCCCCTTTATTGAGGGCTGGGCTCCTCCAGTCACCTGCCCCTTATCTATCCATCAGCAGTCATGTGCTCCCACTGAGGAGACATAAAATGCAATGTTGCAGTTAGGACTGCAGTTTACACAGAGCGCCTTGACGGGGCCTGCAGCTTACACATGCATTTGCAGATGTGTGCAACTAAGCCTCTGTTTTTAACGCACCAGTTAGACAGGGGAATTTGGTTGGTTGCTGATTGGTCGGTAAGTTTGAGCCTGGATATTCTATGTTTTTGTAAAGCTATTGCATACCTTGACGATTCCATACCTTATCCCTGTATGCAGAGTCAGTCAGACTGCGGGCGTCAATTATTCAAAAGCTGTGCCTCCTCCTCGTGCTGTTCCGTGATAGGCGGAACACTTAGGGCCAGATTCAGGTAGATCCGCGTAACTTTGCCCGGGCGTAACGTATCCGATTTACGTTACGCCTCCGCAACTAAGGCCCCGTACACACAGGAGGATTTATCCGTGGATACGGTCCAGCGGACCGTTTCCTGGGATAAATCCTCTCGAGGATTTGCGCGGATTTTGATGCGATGGAGTGTACTCACCATCGAATCGAAATCCGCGCCGAAATCCTGACGCGCCATCGCCGCGATGATGACGCGGCGACGTGCGCGACGCAGTCATATAAGGAATTCCACGCATGCGTCTAATCATTACGACGCATGCGGGGGATCCCTTTGGACGGATTGATCCGGTGAGTCTGTACAGACCAGCGGATCAATCCGTTGGGATGGATTCCAACGGATAGATTTGAAGACATGTCTTCAAATATTTATCTGCTGGAATTCCATCGCATGGGAGAAAAATCCGCGGAAACAGATCCGTTGGATTGTACACACCATAGAATCTATCCGCTGAAACCGATCCGCTGATATTTTTCAGCGGATGGATTCTATGGTGTGTACGGGGCCTTAGACGGGCAAGTGCTGTATTCTCAAAGTACTTGCTCCGTAAATAGCGTAAATCGGCCGGCGTAAGCCTGCCTAATTCAAATTTGGATCAGGGGGGCGTGTTTTATGTAAATGTACTGTGACCCGACGTGATTGATGTTTTTCCCGAAAGGTGCATGCGCCGTCCGTGGAATTTCCCAGTGTGCATTGCTCCAAAGTAGGCCGCAAGGACGTCATTGGTTTCGACGTGAACGTAAATGACGTCCAGCCCCATTCACGAACGACTTACGCAAACAACGTAACTTTTGAGAACGACGGCCTTACTTAACATTGGTATGCCGCACTTACGCCACCATATAGCAGGGGTAACTATACGCCGGGAAAAGCCTAACGTAAACGGCATAACCTCTAAGAATCTGGCCCTTAGTTTCCAAGCAGCGCCTGTGTTTGGTGTTCTGCCTATCACGGATGTCCTCTCATCCGAGCCAGAGGATGAGAAGACATCCGTGATAGGCGGAACACCGAACAAAGGTTCTGCTGGGAAACTAAGGGCCAGATTCTTAGAGGAGATACGACGGCGTATCTCCAGATACGCCGTCATATCTCTGCGTTCGGCTGGTCGTATCTATGCGCCTGATTCTTAGAATCAGTTACGCATAGATATCTATTAGATCCGACAGGCGTATGTCTCTTACGCCGTCGGATCGTAACTGCAATTTTACGCTGACCGCTAGGGGTGTGTACGCTGATTTACACGTCAAAATATGTAAATTAGCTAGATACGCAAATTCACGAACGTACGCCCAGCCTATCACGGAACAGCACAAGGAGAATGTGCGGCTTTTGAATAATGGATGCCCGAGGTCTGACTGAGACAGGTACCGACGTATAAGACGAGTTTTGAGGCAAGATTTTAAGCTCAAAAGATCGTCTGATACGCTGAAAAATACGGTATAGTATTCAAAAAAAGACCATGTAGTTCTCCACCATCATTGGATGGGCTTCTGGCAGAAATATTTATGCTGCCAATCACCAGACAAAATACAGTGGTGATTGGCAGGGCCGTTTGAAGGAATTTGGGGGCCCCAAGCAAAATGGACATAGAGGCCCCCCGACCCCCCTGAATGCACACAAAGTCTACAGGAACCGCAGCATAGCGATACAGTTTAAGTTCACCCACACTCAAAGACTGGTGCCCCCATCACAGACTGGTGCCCCCATCACAGACTGGTGCCCCATCACAGACTGGTGCCCCCATCACAGACTGGTGCCCCTATCACAGACTGGTGCCTCCATCACAGACTGGTGCCTCCATCACAGACTGGTGCCCCCCATCACAGACTGGTGCCCCCCATCACAGACTGGTGCCCCCCATCACAGACTGGTGCCCCCCATCACAGACTGGTGCCCCCCATCACAGACTGGTGCCCCCCATCACAGACTGGTGCCCCCCATCACAGACTGACCCCCCTTTACAGACTGACCCCCCTTTACAGACTGACCCCCCATCACAGACTGATCCCCCATCACAAACTGGTGCCCCATCACAGACTGACCCCCCATCACACTGGTGCCCCCATCATAGACTGAACCCACATCACAGACTGACCCCCCCCCTTCAGTTTAGACCCCATTTAGTGCATACCCCCACCTTCAGTTTAGCCCCCATTAAGTGCAGACCCCCACCTTCAGTTTAGCCCCGTTCAGTGCAGATCCCCGCTTCAGGGTAGCCCCTTCAGTGCAATTTCCCGCTTCAGGATACCCCCCTTCAGTGCAGATCCCCCACCTTCAGTTTAGCTCCATTCAGTGCAGATCCCCGCTTCAGGGTACCCCCCTTCAGTGCAGATCCCCGCTTCAGGGTACCCCTTTCAGTGCAGATCCCCACCTTCAATTTAGCCCCCCTTCAGTGCAGATCCCCCTTCAGGGTACCTCCCTTCAGTGCAGATCCCCCATTTAGGGTACCCCCTTCAGTGCAGATCCCCCCTTTAGGGTACCCCTTCAGTGTAGACCCCCACCTTCAGTTTAGCCCCCCTTCAGTGCAGACACTCACCTTAAGTTTAGCCCCCCTTTAGGGTACCCCCTTCAGTGCAGATCCCCCTTTAGGGTACCCCCCTTCAGTGCAGACACCCACCTTCAGTTTAGCCCCCCTTCAGTGCAGATCCCCCTTTAGGGTACCCCCCTTCAGTGCAGACACCCAACTTCAGTTTAGCCCCCCTTCAGTGCAGAATCTTCTTTAGGGTACCCCCCTTCAGTGCAGACACCCACCTTAAGTTTAGCCTCCTTCAGTGCAGATCCCCCCTTTAGGGTACCCCCCTTCAGTGCAGACACCCACCTTTAGTTTACCCCGATCAGTGCAGGACCCCCCCCATTCAGTACCTCAGATCAGCGCAGCGGCCACAGCGGCACATGCAGGTGAGGTCCCCCTCCCCTGTGTACACATAACAGAGGAGGGGGAGGCGGCTTCTCTCTGCGTGGCTATATGTGTGATATCCGGGATGGGATCGCTCAGGCACACATCGGCGGCCGCGAGGGGGAGGATGGTTGGTGCAGCGGTGTGTCACCCTGCACACGGCACCCCCCCCCCTTCCATCGATTCGCCTCGCCCCTGCAGTCTACTGTTTGCCTGATATCAGGCGCCGGGCGGGAATCGCTCAGACACAGCCGCGCCGTGAGAGGAGGGGATGGTTCGTGCAGCGGTGTGTCACCATGCACCCAGCACAGCCCCCCTACCCCCATCGCCACTATAGCTTGCCTCTCCCTGCGTGCCTGTGCCTTTCACCGCAGCGCTGTCATTGACATAATTGCGGAGGGGGTGCGGTGTGAACATAGCAGCAGGCAGACAGACAAGCTAGCTTGGGGGCCCCTTTCTAGCTCGGGGCCCCAAGCAATTGCTTGGTTTGCCTGTCCTGTTGCGACGGGCCTGGTGATTGGCAGCATTGAGGCCCTATATTATTATAGATTTATTTACACTTTAATTTGTATTTATATTTTGTGATGTCACATTTTTACTATTTATAAAATGTAAGGTTTATATACTGTATGTTAACCTTAATTCCAACTGCCTTTTTTACTACTACTATTATAATTAGTCAGGCAATTTTGCGCGGGGTGTAAGTTGCGCCTTCATGGAATTCCCTCAGCGAATATGCAAATTAGGTACTGCCGATGATTCAGAAACATGCGCGTGTGATGCGCATCTTGCGCTGTAAGCGCGCAACCTTTTTTCCCCGGGCAAACTTGCTCCTGCTAAAAGCAGGGGCAAGTTAGCAAAAGATGGCCAAATGTCATCTGAAGGAGCGCGCAACTTCAGCAGCACCTAGACAGACGAGCTGAACAAGCAGAGCACCCACATTTTCGGGACCTCACATCTGTGCACCAACATGCCAGGGGCAGCTATGGTTCTTGATATTCTATTGACTGAGCCGACTCGTAGGAGGGCACGGGAGAGGATTTACAGAGGGCGCTACAACCTTTTTCATATGAGTGATAATGAGGTGTATCGCATGTTTCGCTTCAGCCCTGAAGTCATCCTTGAGTTGGTAACAATCCTGCAGGATGACATCAGCAGCCCGACCCATCGGGGACAGGCAGTGCAGCCACTGGTGAAGGTAGTGGCAACCCTTCATTTTTTGGCAAGTGGCTCATTTCAGCGCACAGGTGGAATGGTGGCGGGGATGTCCCTATCCAGCATGAGCAGGTGTGTGCACCAAGTGATCCCTGCAATACTCAGACGCATGGGCACACAATTTATCAAACCAACCACGGCTGACCTGCGGCAGAAGGCAATCAGTGATTTTTATGCAATAGCCAGATTTCCACGCACTGTGGGTGCAATAGATTGTACCCATGTGGCACTACGCCCCCCCCCGGCTCCTCGAGCATATCTACTGCAACAGGAAGCATTGGCATTCGATAAATGTGCAGATGATTGTGGATGCACATGGCCTCATATGGCATGTCCGTGCCAAACACCCAGGGTCAAGCCATGACAGTTTTATTTACCGACACAGCCCCATCCCAACCGAGTTTGACCAGAACATGTATGGAGACAGCTGGCTGATTGGTGAGTGACATGGGTGTCAGGTATGACTGCCCCCCCCATGATGCACACATCACAAGGGGCACATGCACGACTAACATCCTCCTGTCTTTTCCCTTCCAGGTGACTCTGCATATGCCCTGGGACCTCACATGATGACCCCATTTTCGTAACCCTCAAACACCAGGAGAGGAAAGATATAACGAAGCCCATGCACGTACCCGTGCGGTGGTGGAGCGCACATTTGGCATCCTTAAATCTCGATTCAGATGTCTGGATAAATCAGGGGGGACCCTGTTGTATTCACCCAACTTTGTGTGCCAAATCGTCGGGGCATGTAGTATTCTCCACAATTTGGCTCAAAGAAGGGGCATGCACATTGAGCTACGCAATGACCTTACCCCCGAACCACACAACCCCCCCCCCCCCCCCAAGAAACACTACCGGATCTTCTGAGGGAAGAGCAATCAGGAATGGTCTTGTGGAACGTCTCTTTGCACATTAAACACACCCTGATCTTGTCACAAGTATAATGCATGTATGCACACCACTGTAGTCCCTAGCACACACACGACACATGCACCCCAAATTGGATTAGACCCAACAATACCCCATGGTATTAGGGAGCAGCAACGCCGCGTCAAGGCTCCAATTATGTTGCTGTCCATTCATACACCTTTCACATGGCAGAGGGTGACACCCCTTTTCCAGCAGGAGTGCCACCCCCCCCATTCACACACCAGTCACACTGTAGTATACACTCCTCACCGTGTGTAGGGACTACAAATAAAGATAAAAGCTCATATCCTGAGCATATATCAAAAATAAAATAAACTCATATCCTGAGCATATATCAAAAAAAGAAATAAATCATATTCTGTGCATAAAATAAATGTAGAAATTATATTATTTTTTTGTTTTTTTCTTTGGGCCAAGGGTGCCCCGGCTCTGGCTCCTCAATCTCCGTGGTGCGGAGGAGGCATGGGGTGGGGATTGAGGGGGGGGAGGAGCATCAACCCATACTTCCAGACTCCGCGCAGGTGGTGGCTGCATGCCCTCCATGGCGTTGGCCAGGCGGGCGAGGATGGTGTTGGTCTGGGCCAACATCCTCATTTGGCGGGTGGTGGTATCCCGCTGATGACGGTGGGTAACTCTCCCCTCCTCCCGCACTGCAGCGGTGTTGGCCTGCACAGCAGCGGTATTGGCCTCCACCGCAGCTGCCATCCTGCTTAATAAAGCGGGTGTGGTCTCCTGAGCCACCAAGCAGGTGACTATGGCCTTGGAGTTGCCACTTATTTCCCCCAGGCTCTGTGAGACATGTTTGTCCCGGTCTGCATGCAGGGTGAGGGCATGCTGCACAGAGGTGGAGGTGGATGCCATGCTGTCCGCCAGACGACGAACCTCTCCCACCATGTCCCCTATATGGCGGGTCTGCAGGGCCTGCTCCTCCAGCAGACTGTCACGGAGGCTGGAGGATATATGCCTCGTTTTGGACAGAGCCTTCCTGGGAGGAGAGGCTCGGGCACGGACAGAGCGAGAAGGGGAGGGGTCCACAATGGAGGGGCTTGCCCTGGAGGGGTTTGCCCTGGAGGGGGATGACGTGCTGGGCGGGGGGGTGGTGGGTTGCTCAGGGATGGTGGTATCCTCCTGGAGGGAGCCAGAGTCCTCCTGGATGAGGAAAAAGGAATCCTCCTCCAAAACCACTTCCTCCTCCATACTTGGCCCCGGTAGGATCTCCTCCTGGACCAGCATAGACAGAATGTCCATGGGGCCTGACTGGACCCCTGGCTCTGGTATGGATGGGCTGGGTCGACCCGCAGCCGAAGACGGCCCAGCTTCATCATCATCATCACCACCTGTGGATGACACCAAAACGAAATATTTTTCTGGTGCAACACACTGCTCACATGTTCACTTCTACCCCCTCCCATGATGCACAGCAGATATGAAACAAAAATAATAGTTCCATCTTCACTTCTACCCACAAATATGTTCACTTCTACACCCTCCCATGATGCACAGCAGATATGAAACAAAAATAACTTAGCAGTCCCCAAGTTCCCAAGAGTGGAGTCGTACCCTTCAAGTCCCTCCACCTGCTCCTGCACAAAAGTTTGGGCAATAAGCTCCTCCTCATGATTTAGCCGGATCTTACATCGCGGTCCACCTCCCGTGCCACCGTTATATTTTCTGATAAGAGCCAGTTTATCCCGGACCCTGCACCTCATATCGTTCAGTTTTTTTTGAATGTCATCCCAGGAACGCTCTTCATTACCCAGGGCATTGATGTCCAGGGCTATGGCTTCAAAGATAGCCCTCCTTTGGGCAACGGTGGTGTTTGCCCGCTGGGCACCATATAGAACTTCTTTATGTTGCTGGAGTGCAGCAATTAAGATGTGCATCTCCGCAGCCACAAAGTTTGCCTTCCTTTTTTTTGTTCCTTTGGGAGGTGCCATCTCTTCAAAATGGGCTGAATTTCCTTGCTCAGGGGGGGTTGGAAAAAGCAGGATGAAATTCAGCAAAGAACCTGCGCAAGTCTGCTCCTATTTATTTGCTCAGTGCAAGCAGCTGAGCAGGATTTGCCCTGAAAGTATGCTAGGCGCAGTTTGACGCATGCGCAGACGGCAGCGCTCTAACTGCGCATGCGCGCACCCGGCGAAAACCTCTGCTGAGCCGAAAATTCCTCATTTACATAGGGGCACACCCACTTTGACTTGCACGGCCTTGCGCCCTCAGCTTTGCCTTAAACAGGAGCAAATTAACTGAACAAACGATTCCTGAATCAGGTGGCAATTTGGCAAAATTGCCCCAGCGCAGAGAAATTCAGCTGAGCAGCTCATGTGTAAGTAATGGGCAAATCTACCTGAATCTGGGCCCCTGTAAACAGTCATTTCAGCCAAAAAAAATCCTTTACAACTCCTTTAAGTGGTTAAGAATCAGAACTCACCATAAAAATGCTGAAGTGTACCGCATATATGTCATGATTTCCAGTTATGGGAATCATTTTTTATGCTATTTTTCTATACCTACATATAGCATAGTTGAAGCCTCTATAGAGCCATTATAACATATACAAACTGGACTTTTTCCTGGAATAAATTACCTGTTTAACTGCTTCTGACCAGCAGCTGGATTACACATGACTACACTAAATTAATAAGCACATGACATTAGATGGACAATAAAACATGAATTTGCAATGAAGAGGCATGTGATGTTGTATTTTGAACTCTGCTCTACCACAGTGCATGCGCACATCTCGGCGAGATGGCTTCCTAAGGACAGAGCTGCGCACCGGGCCAGCCGCATTTCTCCAGTTCCTGTGGCAGCGAGTGTCTGAGACCCAGGCTTCCTTCATTGCCCAATGGCAGGAGGAGCCATGTGGCATGCCCTCTTCAGACACCCACCTGTGTCCTGCTCCTCCACAGCTGCAGATGAGATGGCGGCTGCTGCTCAGTCCTTGCCAAATGGCACTGAGGTTCCTACTGCTACAGCCCCTGGACAGCCATCAACGGACCTGCTTATGTCCTGCTCTCCCCCATGAGTACAACACCACCTGTTCAACACTCTCCAGCTTCCACATAATCTCTCCTAGAGAAAATACTGAATGACATACTCAGTTCACAGCCTGTTCCCTTACCTAGCAGCCCAGCTATCCCTGATATAAAACACACTCCCCCAGCAAAATCAAAAACCAAAGATCTTAAAAAATAGATCTGCTCCACAGCTTACCCGAATAAGTTAAGGATGTTGACGAGGCTGAAAGAGCCCATCAAACACTCCAACCTCTGAAGCCAGACAGTATAGAGATAGTATAGTCAAACCACATTTCTATCGCACCAAGGAGCTTGTTATGAGGAAATCCAAGGGAAGCTTACGAATTATCACTTCTGGGTCATTCAGTGCAAGTTTTTGCAGACAGTTCTCCATATACAGTGCAAAAGGGGAGGGATCTCAAACTGTTACTGCTAGCTCTGTCTTGCCATAGCATCACGTACAGATGGTCCTTGCCATTCTTTTTAAATTTCAATGCATGCCAATAAGCAATTTTTAATTATTTCACTTAATTTCTGGTAAGAGAGGAATGTTTGCTTAATTTGAGCCTTATTTCACCTGACACTCCTCCTCCTACTATGTCTGGATCTTCAGTAGCAGCAGCGGTTCCACATCCTGCTCATCCACTCTCTCTGTGTAGCGCAAACAAAGTCTGGACGCATCAGGGACTCTCACCCTCCCCGATGACCTTCTACCATCGGGTTTGTTGCTGGTTCTCTTGGATCCCTCAGTGACCTTCTTTCTCATGGAACTCGTGTTGATCCTTTACTCTTGTTACTAGGCATATCTCATTGATCACATTTTTCTGCCTTATACCTAACCTCAAGCTGTTTATTTAGTCACTGATTCTAGTTATTGATATTTCTATGGCTATTATGATTAGCTCCTATGCCTACCTTCTGCTGCACGGTGGATCTGACTATACCTCAGAGCTATTTATGATGGTTAATTCTGTTTAAGGGTTCACTTTGTATGTTATAACTGGTGAAGGCCTGGCCATGTTGCCACTCCTCCCTGCTCACGCTGTTGACTAGATGTACCTGGACTTTAACCCGAGTACTGTGCTTCACTGGTTCATGGCACAACTTTGCTGGTTTCTGTCTAGAGTTGCCCCTCGGTCATCCCCGGCTAGATTTACGTTGTTCCTTATTTATTAACCTTGCTTTATGTAGGTGGGTGAGTCTTGTCATTCTTCATAGAACTACCGTATTTCCCACATGAGTACATGAGTGCATTGCCTTTTCGGGTTTGTTCCCATAACATTCTAGGTCTCAATACACCCTTCAAACGTCGTAAAGAATTACACTATTACCATTCTCTGCAGGTTGATGTTCTTCTCTTATAGAATATGCATTTTCTGTAGTCCTATATTCCCTCCTTTTCACATAAACAATATCCAGTATTTTATCTGGTCAATGCCCATGATAAGACTAAAGGCTTGGCAATTTGCATTTCTAAATGCATCTCTTTTACCCTTATTCAAGTGATTCAGTATCACGTCAAATACAAACAAACAGCTCAGTGTTGAACCAGTCCAGGGACTGACTGCCACATCCCTTGTGTATAGATATAGAGAAGAGAGACTCCCAATGGGATTTTAAAGGCAGTGGGTAAAAAGGTAACCAGAGTAAAAGATATCATAATTTATTACAAAAAGTTTAAAAATTTACTACGATTTTTTTAACCTTTTGTAATAAAATGTGATATATTTTCCTCTGGTTACCTTATTACCCACTGCCTTTAAAATCCCACTGGGGGTCTCTCTTCTCTATATCTATACACAAGGGATGTTGCAACATTTCTTCCGATCCTTGCCAGTGGAGCTATGGCGGATTTATTTGCTGCATTTTCAAGCCAAATTTATTCCTTTTATCTGGGGTGCAAAGGGTCCTTGGTTAGTGTGGAAAACTGGTGGGCTAGGGGTACCCGATTGTACAACATATTATAGTGCTGCACAACTTACAAAGCTTTCTGTGGTCTATTCAATCTGGGAAAAGCCAGATTGGGTATATATTGAGTGGTCGACTATGCCCCTATGCAATGGACTACCTTATGTAGCGCTCCCTTTAAAGACCGGCCTCCGATCTTAGCTCTGGGGTTATTGCATTTGATGGCTCTATGACATAAATTACAGCCTTTTTCCTCCCTTGTCTTGGACTTTTCTTCGCTTGCCCATATTTTTAATTATCCCAAATCCCCCCTGGTATGGAAGCAAAAGCATTTAGGTGGTGGCTCGACAAGGGCTTATGAAGAATTGGCTACCTTTTCACTCACAAGGGACCTTTTATCCGTCAGCATTGCTTTACAAATCTGGAGATGCCACGTGCAGAGATTTTCTGCTTCTACCAAATTTCCCACTTCTTGCAATCCCTGAGGTCCCACATGTCAGAGGCCCCTCCCTGATTGAATATGAGAAATGGTGTACTAAATGAATATGGTCTGAAATGTAGTATTTCTTTGATATATAGACTCCTACTCACATCCTTTCAAAAGCTGATATACAGTATCTCACAAAAGTGAGTACACCCCTCACATTTTTGTAAATATTTTATTACATCTTTTCATGTGACAACTCTGAAGAAATGACACTTTGCTACAATGTAAAGTAGTGAGTGTACAGCTTCCATAACAGTGTAAATGAGTTGTCCCCTCAAAATTCAGTGTTGTCATGTGAAAAGATATAATAAAATATTTTTAAAAATATGAGGGGTTTACTCGCTTTTGTGAGATACTGTACATGGTGGAGTGGAACATAGACCACACTACAAATTTGGAATTGGAATATTGGTGTCCTCAACTTCAAACTTATTTTCAAGGAGTTTTGAATGCTTCATTGATCAAGGCCAACATCAAGATTTTCACTCAATGGTATCTGGTCCCTTCTCACCTTGCAAATATGCATGCTAATGTTTCACCTTTTTACTTTTGAGGCTGTTTTATGAGAGGTACTATATTTCATATTTGGTGGGAGTGTCCCAGACTCCGTACTTTCTGGAATAAGGTTTTCTCCTTGCTTCGTCTGGGTTACGAGTCTTTTAATTCTGCAGCAGGCTCAAATTGCTTTGCCTAATGACCCATTGACTGTAATACCTTGCAACTCTCAATGCTTTCTCTTTTTTTTTCTTGCTGCCAAGATTACCATTACAGGGGCTTGGAGAAAATCCTCAGTCTTCCTTTGGAGACTGAAGCACAAGATTTCCTGGATTATGATCCAAGAACAAATAGCTAGTAAAAGTAATGGTAGGGTATAACAGTTCAAAAAGACATGGGACCCATGGGCTGCTTTTCCCTTCTCAAACTTCTTTGGACCCCCCTTTATTTTTTCTTCTTCTTTCCCACTTTTCCTCGACTTTTTCTTACTTTGATTTGAGGTTTTTCCTTGTAAAGAAGTTTTACTTTCTCCGGCACTTTGCTGGATTAAGAAGTTACAATATCCAAAGTCTGTAATGCTTTAATATGCACATTAGGGTGGTGTCCTCGTATTATGTTATGTCGTTAGAAGACCCTCTATTGTTGCTGTATAAATTGCCATTGATAACCACCCTTCCTAACATGTTTTGTTTTGTTTTGCTTAACATACTGTATTTCTCAAGGATGTATTGACGCCACCCAGCTTGCACACTGGAACACATAATGTGCTGCGTCTCCCTTTTTCTCAATAAGCATATTGAATGAGAAAAATGCTTTATAACCACTTTAAGTATGCATCTTAAAATTCCTTGCCTTGCCATAAATACACAGATATTTACCCTAACTAAGCCTGTCTCTTCTTTCAAACATATTCCTGTAGCAGTTACCTATTCGATGCAATCTCCTCAAACTCAGCATATTATAAGGAAACACTGGGAGTTCTGGCTAGTCATCCAAAGTTGGAAGAGGTACTTAGAGAACACCTCCATGTTTGCACATAATATGTTATCTGTTTAGAGTGCTGCCTTCCTGCCACATGCATTGACGTATTTTTGATGTGTTTGGCGATTTACCTATGCCACAATCTGTGACTAACATTACCAATAGAAAAACCTCTACCCTACCTTTTAAAGGGGTGCCTAGGGGGATCTCTAGGGTTTATACAACATTGTTAAGGATGCAAGCCCTGAAAGTCCCTTTCCTATGGCACAATTATTATTATTGGTTTCTACTCTGATATTTAACATAGACTATTTTATAATGCTTGGGATAACAGGAAAAGCAATTTTAATTGTTGATTTGCAAATAACTCTTTCCAAACACAAACATCTAAATTCTCACACTATTTGTCATTTGCAATTTGTGTCAATGGCCTCCATTTTTCAGTCACCTTAATTTGCTGATGTTTTTGCCTCTTACCAGAACTCATCAGAGTGAGTGTTTATATATTTGTTCATGTAGCTGAAGATGTACACTATTTAGTGGAATTCATTAGCTAAGTGGCTCTCTACATTAGACCATATTTTTATGTAGCAGGAGCAGTAGACTCAGTCTGTGCTCAATGAATGTTCTTGCAATATATACTAGTCAATTTAGGTCAAGAGCTTGATTGGATTGTTCAGCGAGATTGTTAAATGCACATGCATCACATTTACACATTGTCATGCAAGGTATGAAAATTCAAACAGGAAAATATTACCTTTACGGGAATTGTGCGGAAAGACCAATATTAAGCAATAATTTGTATACATAAAGTATCAAATGTTTCAAATGAGAGGGTGTTTATCAAGTTGTGCATGCAAGTCTTTTACCCTTGATAATCTCAAAATGTTTGCCTCAGTTTAATAAGTACAGTTGGTGGTAGATAGCTTGGTTTACAATTTAAATGAAAACTTTGCTCATACGTATCCAAACTGATTTATTTACGAACTCTGTTCTCTTTAATAAGGAAAGTCAACAACTCCTGCTCACAATAAACAGTTTTGAAAGTTTATTGAGATGTGAGGAGTGACAAAGTAGAATTAAAGATGAAATAAAATAAATATTAAAAGATTAGCATGACCTATAGTTTTGCCATAGTAAGTGACCAGGACCTCCTGTTTTACAGAAACACATGCTTTTAAAACAAATCTCATTAAAAAATATACAATTTTACATATTAACTCATTAAGAAGTCACAAATATTACAAGAGACAATGGGGGTTATTTACGAAAGGCAAATCCACTTTGCACTACAAGTGCACTTTCAAGTGCATTTGCTGTAGATCTAAGGGGGGTAATGCAAAGAAAATAAAAACAGCATGTTTGCTTCCACATGATTGGATGATAAAATCAGCAGAGCTTCCCCTAATTTCAAAGCTTCCCCTCAAGATCTACAGCGATCAATAGCGACTGCATATTCAAGTGCACTTGTAGTGCAGAGTGGATTTTCTTTTAGTAAATCAACCCCAATATGTTTTGTTATTTTTACTTATCATGCTTAATCACGACCCATAGCCTGAAATGCATAAAATTTAAGAGACTGAATATAAAAATAAAAAATAAATAAAACCTTCCAGGGAAATTCTAGCAAAATATTCCAAGGACTGCAAAGTAAAAGCATATAATATTTTTTTTTCTCTATTACCATAGGAATTGTAATAACATTTCCACTAAACATATGGACATATGTTGATTATGTTATATGTCCTTATAACTTACCACAATTTTTAAAAAATTCTGTATGTATTTATATTGTAATTGACTATTAAACCTAAAACAGATCTTAGCTGCACTAAAAGTATTAAAATGTGGGGCATGTCTATCCGGAAACCAAGTCGACTGCTCGCTGAGACAGCTCAGCTCTAGCAGCCTGTAGAGTGACTATTCACAGTGACTTCAGTGCCTCCAACAGCCTGCCCAGAGCCCACATGAACTTCTCACATTCACAAACATGCCAAAAAGGGGAAATCCATGATCGGTGCCTCAAAAACTCACCAATTTCTTTGCCACTGATTCAAGATGGTGCCAACCCACACATGTACCTCACTCCTGCAGACAAATCTTTGTCCAAGACCGGCAGCTCCTCATCTTCTGTCTTCACTGTGGTCTGCCTCTCCACAGCCCAAGATGGTGAGTTCCCAACTCCCAACAGCCCCACCACCTGCAGCCCAGAAAAAGCTAAAAAGCAAAGGCCAGGGTAACCTCTCCATCCTGACACTATCAATCAGGTACACAGTGCCACTCAGATGCTGCAGATGCCATTAGAGCAATTCCCTGCCTCAACCCAACTGGTGTCTATTTCTAACTTGAATGATATGATGATGTCACTCAGAGATTCTTTACATATGGACATGATTAACATGCTGGCAAAGGTTGAAACTTCTGTTTGGGACTTGCAGCAACATGTTTGCCACATTGAACATAAATGGAGGATGTATTTACTGCTCACAATACTCCTATTGATGCCTGCAATGATAAGCAATCCAAAATACAAAACATCACTGCCAAATTGGCAAACCTCGAAGATAGGTCCAGGCACAATAATATTAAGTGTTGTGGGGTATCAGAAAAAATCTCATCATCCCAAATGACAGGCTTCTTACAACAACTTTTGAAAGCCTTGGTGCCAGGTGAATGAGGTTACAAGTTCATAATTATTAAGCACATCGCCTTCCAAAACCTGTTTTTCTGCTGGACTCCATTCCCCATGATGTTCTTGCTCAAATCCACTACTACCACATCAAAGAGAAAGCAATGCGGGCAGCTAAGAAAAATCCACCACTACCTGATCAGTTTACGGGTATTGCTCTATATACCGATTTATCCCAGACTACCCTGCAACACAGGAAAAATCTCAGCACTTTCAATAAAGCACTCCCATACCATAATATAATCTATAAATGGGGCTTCCCAAGCAAACCGAAGGTTACCTATGAGGAAAAATCTGTGTCTATCTACTGTTTGAAAGCTGTCCTCAACTATTCAAAGGAATGTGCATTCTCCCACCGCTGCACCCTCACACAAAAGGATGTCCCCCTCTAAGCTCCACAGTCAATAGACTTGGATCCGACCTATGCTACCACTGGCACTTGAACATCAGAACTTCCTCAGGCCTATAATGGAGTTCCCCTGTTTAAACCACCTTAATATGGATATGGTTTATTTGTTGATCAATTTTATTGCTCAATTTTATTCCCCTGATATATGTGCAAATTTTGTTGCTTATGTTTTTTTCGATATTGTTTAAACTTTTTGGTGTTTTTTGTTGTTTCTTCTCTCATCCTTTTTCAACCTCACTGCAGATTCTAAGCGATTTTCTTCAGCCATGCTCCTTCTGGAAGAACACCTATGTTAACCTGCGACAGCCTTGCTACGTGTATGGATGGAGCATCCAAATTTTTTTTTTTAACATTACATTCAGGCGAGTTTTTAGACAATTGGGTGTTTTTTTTTAAAATCGTTGCCGTACATACCGTTTTATAGAAATATGTTCACCGCGGCTTCCGGGTATAATCTGTGGGACTGGGCATTCCTAATTGATTGACATGCTTCCGACCGTCGCATACAGCGCGTCACGAGTTGCCGAAAGAAGCCGGACTGTGAGTCGGCTCTATAAGGCGCCTGCGCACCAACGTTCGGCTTCTTTCGGCAACTCGTGACGCGCTGTATGCGACGGTCGGAAGCATGTCAATCAATTAGGAATGCCCAGTCCCGCAGATTATACCCGGAAGCCACGGTGAACATATATCTATAAAACGGTATGTACGGCAACGATTTAAAAAATGGTATGGATATTAAGGGGAACCCTGCCGTCAATTTAAAAAAAAATGATGTAGGGTTCCCCCTAAATATCCATAACCAGACCCTTCAGGTCTGGTGTGGAATTTAAGGGGAACTCCACCCCAAATTTTAAAAAAATGGCGTGGAATTCCCCCTAAAATCGACACCAGACCCCTTATCCAAGCACATTGACCTGGCCGGCCGCAGAAAAGAGGGGGGACAGAGTGCGCCCCCCCTCTCCTGAACCGCACCAGGCCACATGCCCTCAACATTGGGAGGGTGCTTGTCCCCATGTTGATGGGGACAAGGGTCTCATCCCCACAACCCTTGCCCGGTGGTTGTGGGGGTATGCGGGCAGGGGGCTTATCAGAATCTGGAAGACCCCTTTAACAAAGGGGACCCCCAGATCCTGCCCCCCTGTGTGAAATGGTAATGGTGTACACTGTACCCCTACCATTTCATGAAGGAAGTGGAAATAGTAGTTTTCAGGAAAAAAAACACACACACCGTAGAACAAATTACTTTATTAATTAAACCAAATAAAAATCCAGCGGTGAAAATAGACGATCGATGCTGCTCCATCGTTGTCTCTATCCAGCGTTGGGTGATCTCTCCAGCAACGGGTGATGTCTCCAGCGACGGGTGATGTCTCCAGCGATTGGTTCAGCGATGAGAACATCCATCCATTCAGAGCACAGCTCAGCGAATGACGCGCCGATGCTTTGACGTTTCTTTTATGGGGGAGGCGGGCCACGCATCACGTGACCCCGTCCCCCTCTGACCCACACTCTGCTACGTCACTGGGACAGCCCTTGCGTCAGAGCGGGACGGGGTCACGTGATGCGTGGTTCGCCTCCCCTATAAAAGAAACATCAAAGCATCGGCGCGTCATTCGCTGAGCTGTGCTCTGAATGGATTGATGTTCTCATCGCTGGACCAATCGCTGGAGACATTACCCGTCGCTGGAGAGATCACCCGATGGTGCATGGATGGAGCAGCGAGCAGCATCGATCGTCTATTTTCACCACTGGATTTTTATTTGGTTTAATTAATAAAGTAATTTGTTCTACGGTGTGTGTATTTTTTTTCTGAAAACTACTATTTACACTTCCTTCGTGAAATGGTAGGGGTACAGTGTACCCCATTACCATTTCACACAGGGGGGGGCAGGATCTGGGGGTCCCCTTTGTTAAAGGGGTCTTCCAGATTCTGATAAGCCCCCTGCCCGCATACCCCCACAACCACCGGGCAAGGGTTGTGGGGATGAGACCCTTGTCTCCATCAACATGGGGACAAGGTGCTTTGGGGGGCACCCCAAAGCACCCTTCCAATGTTGAGGGCATGTGGCCTGGTGCGGTTCAGGAGAGGGGGGCCACACTCTGTCCCCCCCTCTTTTCTGCGGCCGGCCAGGTCAACGTGCTCGGATAAGCGGTCTGGTGTGGATTTTAGGGGGAACTCCACGCCATTTTTTTTTAAATTTGGGGTGGAGTTTCCCTTAAAATCCACACCAGACCTGAAGGGTCTGGTTATGGATATTTAGGGGGAACCCTACGTAATTTTTTTTAAAATTGACGGCGGGGTTCCCTTTAATATCCATACCAGACCTAAAGGGTCTGGTTATTGAATTTGGGGGGACCTCCGCGCATTTTTTTTCCCGAACTCCGAACCCGGACCCGAACTTTCAGCAATTATTCGGGTTCGGGAAAAAACCAAAATCCGTACCGAACCCGAACTTTACAGTTCGGGTTCGCTCAACTCTATTAATAATGTGTAGAAATGGCTTCCTTTAACCTACGCTAATGTTTGTGTATACTAGTTCCATGAATGCACACAGGGACCCTGCACCTAAATGCATTGTTAGCTAGAGCAATTATGTAATAATTTTCATAGCAAAATTTTAAAAGCTATGACACAATGTCACTCACAAAGATAAATGGGAATGGGCCAAAGAACAGTTAAAATGAATGCTTCAAACAAGTCCTGAGTTCACATATAAAAAGAAAGCAGAAGAGGGCACCACTATCTGAACATAAAACTGTTTATTACAAGTAAAATAAAATATTGCAATCACTGCATACAACCTGGAAAAGGCATGTCACAGGTTTTCATGTGGTCATCTCAGGGCAACTGAAGTGTGCAGAGATCAGAAGGCTAGGGGCTGGTTCAGTATGCAGAGCCACGCAGGTAAGCAGCTGAATGGATTGCAGAGATCAACCAGGAAGCTGCTGGTGAATAAGTACCGCAGTTGAACTAAAGGTTGGAATCCAAGGTTAGTGTCAGCTTCAGCTGCTTCCATATGGCACACGCCATCCCCGAATGGATCGTCTCTGATCCGAGGAGGATGTCACTACATCAGGGGGTGAGGTTATGTGTTTCAGGGCTCAAAACATGTTCCTTTATTAAATATAGACACTGGATTAATGATCATATTGTGTATTTAAAGGAGCTGTGGGTGGGAGGTGAGATGTTACCCCATCCAGCTGTAACTGATTAAACAGTGAGCATTTGATGGATAGAATAAGCAAAATCCACAGAAACAGAAGCCGACAGCTATATAGCATATCATGGGGTATTTGACAGCGGAATTCTGGACAAGATAAGCGGTATCAAAGATAACCGAGATAAAAAAAGTATATCATGGGGGACTAAAGATGCAAACAGAATATAAGCAAAAATAAATAAAAACATTTGGGAACAAAGCCCTTGTTAGTTTTGGGTGATGACAGATTAAAAAGAAATGAATGAGTCATTAATTATAAGGTGAGGGGTTAAAAGACATGTAACCATTTTTTAAGATGGAAACATTTTTGGAAAAGGAAGGAAATAAACAAATGATGTGCATGTTGTATGATTATAAAAATAAATGAAGTACATAAGCTTCTTTCTTAAATGTGTAGGCAGTTAGGTAGAAGTGGGAATAATGTTATGTTAATTGCTGTCAGACTCCTAACATGCTTGTAATGTCCCTTTTCATTTTTTTGTTTCTCAAACAGTTGTACCACAGTTAATCAGCATGAGTTACATAAAAAATGTTTGTGGTATCACTGATGAATCTCTATCCTTGAACAACGGCATGGGGATAGAGCCTCCTCAGTGACAGCCTGCTTACCTAGATTTCATATGTCTTTTTTCTTTTGAATATTGTAATATATATTGTTTTACATGTTTTTAATATACTTTTGTAAAGGTGTATTTCCAAAAATGTTTACATCATTAAACGTTTTCCAATCCATCATTGTCTGTTGTTTTCATTGTAGTTCACTTTTACAGCACATTTTCCTTTTGTAACTCGAAAGGACTGAATTTATCTCATTTCATTTCATAAATTACATGAGTAAAGCATGTTCACTATGCAAAGTGAATTTACAGTTAGCTTAGTGAGTGAGGTAAAGCTGTGCTGGCTCAAATTATGTAGCCCTGTGCAAATTACAACGTATATAGTTGCATAGTTAGTCAGGTTAAAAAGGCACAGGTCCATCTAGTTCAACCATTAGATAAAAATAAATAGTAAACCTCCATATAAACAATCTTATACTCAGTTGGTCCAGGGCAAAACACAAAAAGTTATACAAAGCATTGTCCAATTTGCGTTTGAAGTGGAAGCCTATTTTTGTCAACTGTTTTGTAATAAAGAATGGTTAAATTATTAAAGGAGCATGTGTTATCCTTACAAGATAATTATTTTGAATAATGTTTCTTGTCTATGGTTCATCTTATTTTACTTCACCAAGTACATGAATAGAGATTGTTAAATGTTTAAAATTATTTTAAACATTTAACAATCAAGTTGTACTGACTAAAATCATCCAATCTTGTGAAAAATTAAATATTATTATTTTTGTGTCAATTGTTTATGCACATGTTTGAGAATTCTAAACAGGTGGAGTTTCAAATCTTTCCCCAAGCTAAGTGAATATGCTCTAGTCCAGTAGTATCTTGCAAGCCTCTACTTTTTTCTTTTTTTTTTAATACTCACTTTTTATTTTATTGTATAGACACAGTCACATATTAAAAAGAAAACATCCTATTCCTTCATCCATACCCTATACTCCTATTCCCCCTACTAACCGTCCCAACAAAAAAATAAATAAAAAAACTCTGTCCCCTCTTCCTCCTTCCCTCCTCACTTCCCTAAACCTTTCAAGTTTCCAACTCTCTAAACTCCTGCCATTTCCCCAATATATTCCGAAATCTCGCCAATGTGTTCTCCTCTATCTGGATAGTTTCCTCTATGGCTCTTATCGTTTCCACCCTTGAAACCCAACCTTTCATACTCTGGATTTCCTGAGAACTCCATAGACTCGGCATCAGGCTTTTGGCCGCATTTAAGAGAAATGTGACCAAGGTACTCTTATATTGAGGGGCCGATTCCACTGTATCATGAAATAAACAGTCCCATGGATTCTTCTGGATCTGTTCTCCTGTGATTTGGTAGGTTGCTGCCAGGACTCCATCCCAATAGGGCTGGATCCTTATGCATTCCCACCAGAGGTGCGCAAAGGTTCCCGGGGCATCAAACCCCCTCCAACAAGTTGAGCACCCCTCTGTCCCGATCCTGTGCGCCCTCTGGGGTGTTACATACCATCTCGCCAGGAGTTTATAACACATTTCCACTCTCTTTGCATCTCCTGAGGAATAGTACGCCATTCTCAGTATTTTCCTTCTATGTTCCTCGCCTATAAGTGGGCCTATCTCCTCTTCCCATTTCCCCAAGTATGGAGGAAATCCTGGTTCTATCTCTTTGATTAGTGTCCTATAGATTTTGGATATATTTTGCTTTAGGCTAAGGGGAGTTAAAGTGGTATTAAACCCAAAAGCAAACATTTATTATATCAAAACTTACTGTACCTTTTTGTACATGTCACGGCTGCATTCATTTTCTTTTTTAGGCTTTCTCCCTTCTATTTTCATCTGGAGATCCAGTCAGTAGCTCTTTTCTCTTTTAAAAGAACAAGCCCTCTTGCAGATATAACAGTTACATGGATGAGACAAACGATTTAAGACGATTTAAGGGGTGCTTAAAATGATCAGCATTTATTTATTTTAGTTATATGTACAATGGTATGTATGGATTATGTAGCTGATAATAATCCCCAAACTTACTTATTACACACTATCACTTAACATCTAATATTCCTCTATCTCTATTTATATGCGTATGGGTATCTTTGTGCGTGCATGTACTGTACAATATATGTGTGTATATTGGTATGTTACTCATGACCTTTTATGTTGTCCAACCTATGATTATACCAGTCACATTTACACTTTTATTATATTGTGTTTTGTTGTGTTTTCTGGCCCCAAAATGTGTTGGCTGTGAAAACTGGTGATAGGCTTGATGTTAGAATCGAAGGCAGAGCGCCCCATAATGCACTGCGAGATTGCAGTGCATTGAAGGCTGCTGATTGGCCAAAGCATACACATGACCTGTATGCTTTGGCCAATCACAGCGCAATGTATTGTGAGAGCCATGGTTGGTCAAGTCAGTGTAGTGTATATATAATACACTGCATAGTATATAGTGCAGTCAGAGTACATAGGGCCAGATTCACAGAGCAGATACGACGGTGTATCTACTGATACGCCGTCGTATCTGTTGTTCTATCTATGCGACTGATTTATAGAATCAGTTACGCATAGATAGCCATAAGATCCGACAGGTGTAATTGTTTTACACTGTCGGATCTTAAGATGCAATACCGCGGCTGCCGCTGGGGGGAGTTTGCGTCGTAAACCAGCGTCGGGTATACAAATTAGGAGTTACGGCGATCCACGATGGTTTTTCGCGTTCGCTACGTCGCCGCTAGTCTAGTTTCCCGTCGCAAAGTTAGTCGTTTTTTTTGGTGCCTTAACTTTACACAGCAATCGTATTGCTGTATAAAGTATGGCCGTCGTTCCCGCGTCGAAATGTAAAAAATAACGTCGTTTGCGTAAGCCGTCCGGAAATACGGAATTACGCTACGCGTGTCGCCGTTCAAAAAATGACGTCACTTCGCGCAAAGCACGGCGGGAGTTTGGAAACGGAGCATGCGCGGTAGGTCTGGCATGGGAGCGCGTCTAATTTAAATGGCACACGCCCATTTGAATTGGCCCGCCTTGCGCCGGCGTAGTTTTTCATCGCAAGTGCTTGGTGAATCGGGCACTTGCGATGAAAAATTGCGGCGGTGTAACATATCTAGGATACGTTACGCCGCCGCGATTCTACGTGAATCTGGCCCATAGTGCCTATATAAGAGCTGTCAAAGCAAGCAAAGAAACAGTAGTCGGCGGGAGGCCTCCCATGGAGACGGAGCGTTTTGCATTTTTGCTATTTTTTTGGGGTTCGTCAGGTGGCGTGATTGACAGTGGATTTATGTTGGACACTTTTTTTTTAAATAAAGGACTGTCTCTTGTGGTTTTTACCTTTTGACATTTTTTTTGTGAATAGGTAGGGGTATAATGTACAAATACCCCTTCACATGAGGGGGACAGGTCCCAAAGACTTTAATAGGATTTGAATGTTTGCTAGAACTTTTTGCCTGTTCGAGGTGTTTTGGTGCAAACTGAACTGGGGGGGGGGTGTCAGGGGTGGACTCTTTTATTGGCTGGTCTGATGCTCCTGTTTGTCATGGTGCCTGTTTTTCAACCTTCTTTTTGTCCACTGGGTCTGAATAAGTGAGTCCAGTGGGGGCCTTTGTGGGAGAGGACACATGATTCTGGATGCCAGGTTTCAGTAACAGCAAGTATATTAAAATAGTTGGTGATAAAAAGTTCATGGACTGAGGTGAGCTTGTTACAGAAAAAGCAGATATTCTCCAGGACAAATAAAAAGGGGAGCAAGTTTTTGAAGGTAAGAGAGTAAGATTGTTAGGATTGTGCCTGCTGCCAGAGTAAGGGAGGAACCAGTTGTGGGAGTTGAAGTCAGATGGAATTAGATGGCAGGGATCCAGAGGTGTAAAATTCACAGAAAACAGGAGGAGCAAGAGGGTGAGGGAGGTAGGATGTGTAATAAGGTTGTATTAGTTAAAGACTAGTTTTAGCTCATTTTGGATAGAGGTTAGCTCTGTTGAACAAAAGAAAATAAATGCCATGTTATTACAATCTAGAACTGCGGATGTGACAAATTCATAAAACCAGATTTGTATCTTAGGAGAGAGCTGCCTGTCAAATTAATAAAGACATGTCACATAATGTGAATATATGACAGCTATCAAGTGTGAGCTACAGATGGATATTAAAGTAGAATGTTTCCGTTATCTGAACTGACTCAAGTATATGATCTTGCTTATGGCTGCACAACTTGTTTGCACATATTATTAAATGTGAGATAGTTGTTTTTCTTACATGCCTCAGGATCTTCAGCTGTAATATTTAAAAGTGCTAAGAAATTACTTTTTTTCTGCTCTTTAGCTGTTGCTTAGATTATTTCCAGTGCAGGCAATGTGCATAGTAAATGAAAATATGTGTTAAAAAAATCATAAATGCTCATCAGTAATGTATGTAAAACCACGTCTTTACCATAAACCACTTACTGAAATAGTCAGTTAAATACTAGAAAAACATACAATGTTGCTAAAAATAAAATATAATAATATAACTAGGTATCCATTGTCATGCTGTAGCCTTTAATTGAAAAATAGATATAACTAATCTTACTGGTTGGTCTGGATAATTCAATAACTTTTTCCTCAATTTTCAGTCTTAACATTCCAATCAACATTTATGTTATAGCTAAATGTTGCCCATACACCTCCAGGGATATAGGGTATTAACACATTTAGACATTTTCAAAAATGGTTTGTAAACAATGGTGTTTAGGAATCTGGTGAGTCCCTGATATTCTGTCCTGATGAGTGGGTGAATAAGTGTCATTATTGCACAGCGAAACAAGCAAACTACAGCAGGAATTCATAGCAGGGAAACCCCTGCATGCCACACATTTTAAGAGAGGTTTGTTTAGTAATATTTATCTGAATCAGTGGTAGGCCTCGTACACACGACCATTTTCCTCGACAAAATCCATCAAGAAACTTGGTGGCAGAGCTTTTTGGCCGAGGAAAACGGTCGTGTATATGTTTTTCATTGAGAAAACTTTTGTTCTCTTTTTTCTCGTCGGGAGTCTCAATTTCCTCGCCGTGTTTCTCGTCGGGCTGGTTTACGACGAAACCCTTAGAAACCCGCGCATGCTCAGAATAAAGTATGAGACGGGAGCTCACCTTCAGTAAAAGTAGCGTTCGTAATGGAGATAGCACATTCCTCACGCTGTAACAGACTGAAAAGCGCGAATCGTCTCTCACCAAACTTTTACTTAACACGCAGAAACATGATATTGGTAAAAGCAGCCTCAAGGGTGGCGCCAGTGTAATCAAACTTCCCCTTTATAGTGCCGTTATACGTGTTGCACGTCACCACGTTTAAGAACAATGAGATTTTGTCTTGACAGTGTGTACGCAAAGAAAGCTTAACATGATTCTCGACAAGCCTGACAAGGAACTCGTCGAGGAAAACGATGTTTCTTTTACAACGAGTTTCTCGGTCGTGTGTACGGCAGTATTTGAAGAAGTGTGATACAAAATATTTTTTGTATCAAACTAGGCTTTATGTATTGAACTGAACCAGTTTAGATTGCACTACAGCCAGGATTTAAATTCACATTGTTTACAATTTGTTCATTCCAGGAAAATTAAATTAGCAGCTACTCTGACCAATCAGCCTGCTGTTACCTGCTAGGGATGAGCTTTATGTTCGGGTCAAACATGAGTTCGACTCGAACATTGACTGTTCGTCCGTTTGCCGAATAGTGAACAATTTGGGGTGTTCGCGGCAAATTCGAAAGGCGTGGAACACTCTTTATAAGTCTATGGGAGAAATCAAAAGTGCTAATTTTAAAGGTTAATATGCAAGCTATTGTCATAAAAAGTGTTTGGAGACCTGGGTCCTGCCCCAGGGGACATGTATCAATGTAAAAAAAAATGTTTTAAAAACTGAAATTTTTTCGGGAGCAGTGATTTTAATAATGCTTAAAGTGAAACAATAAAAGTGAAATATTCCTTTAAATTTCGTACCTGGGGGTCTCTATAGTATGCCTGTAAAGCAGCCCATGTTTCCCGTGTTTATAACAGTCTCTGCACAAAATGAAATTTCTAAAGGAAAACATGTAATTTAAAACTACTCTCGACTATAATGAATTGTCGGGTCCCAGCAATACAGATACAAGTCATTGAAAAAAAACGGCATGGGTTCCTCCTTAGTCCATTACCAGGCCCTTTGGGTATGGTATGAATATTAAGGGGAACCCCAAACCAAAATAAAAAAAAATGTGTGGGGGTCCCCCCCCAAATTCCATATCAGGCCCTTCAGGTCTGGTATGGATATTAAGGGGAACCCTGCGCCAATTTTTTTAAAAAAATGGCGTAGGGGTCCCCCCACAAATCCATACCAGACCTTCAGGTTTGGTATGGATTTTAAGGGGAACCCTGCACCAAAATAAAAATAAATGACATAGATTCCCCCAAAAATCAATGCCAGACCCTTATCCGAGCACACAACCTTGCAGGCCGCAGGAAAAGAGGGAGGATGAGAGAGTGCCCCCCCTCCTGAACCGTACCAGGCCACATGCTCTCAACATGGGGAAGATGTCCCCATGTTGATGGGGACAAGGGCCTCACCCCCACAACCCTTGTCCAGTGGTTGTGGGGGTCTGTGGGTGGGGGGCTTATCGGAATCTGGAAGCCCCCTTTAACAAATCCAGATCTGTACATTGTACCCCTACCATTTCACAACAACATCCTGAGAAAAAAGGAAAAAAAACACACACAGCTTGGGACAAGTCCTTTAATTAAAAAAAAAAAAAATCCAGCGCCATAATCCTTCTACGAGCCCGACACGCCGCTACGAATGATACAGCCTCCTCCAAAGGAGGCATCCGGCCGAATGACGCGTGACTCGTCTGACAGTTCTTTTATAACCAAGGTGTCATGAAGATCCTGCCAGAAACAGGCGCCTCAGACTTTGCATTTCCCGATCGTGGCTGCACACCCCTGTTGGAGCCAGGCGGGTTATTTAAGCCGGCCTCTCACACACCATCCCCGCTGTCTGCTCTACAGCGTTTGTGTATCTGAAACCTGATCTGTGACCTAACCTGTTAAAGACCCCTGCTTACCTGTGACTATTCCAGCCATCTGCCTGCACCTGACCCTTGGCCTGTTCTGACTACCCTTCTGTCTGCACCTCTGTACGTCGCAGACCACCTGATAACCGACCCGGCCTGTCTGACCTTCCAGTCTGTTCCAGTCTGCTGAATGGTTCCAGTCTGTTCCTAGTTCCAGTCCAGCTGAACGGTTCCAGTCTGTTCCTAGTTCCAGTCCAGCTGAACGGTTCCAGTCTGTTCCTAGTTCCAGTCCAGTCTGCTGAACGGTTTCAGTCTGTTCCTAGTTCCAGTCCAGCTGAATGTTTCCAGTCTGCTCCTAGTTCCAGTCCAGCCTGCTGAACGATTCCTGTATGTCCTGGTTCCAGTCAAAGCTGTTCCAGTCTGCTGAATTGAGCCTGTTTGTCCCATGTTGAGGGCATGTGGCCTGGTACAGTTCAGGAGGGGGGCGCTCTCTCTTCCCCCCTCTTTTCCTGTGGCCAACCAGGTTGCGCACTTGGATAAGGGTCTGGTATGGATTTTTGGGGGAAACCCCACGCCATTTTTTTTTTTGGTGAGGGGTTCCCCTTAAAATCCATATCAGACCTAAAGGGTCTGGTATGGATTTTTGGGGGAACCCACGCCATTTTTTTTTTATTTAGTGCAGGGTTACCCTTAATATCCATACCAGACCTGAAGGGCCTGGTAATGGAATTTGGGGTGACCCCCACACATTTGTTTTTAGTTCAGGGTTCACCTTAATATTCATACCAGAACCAAAGGGCCTGGTAATGGACTGGGGGGGACCCATGTTGTTTTTTTTTAAATGACTTTTATCTGTATTGCTGGGACCCTACAATTCATTATAGTGGCGAGTAGTTTTAAATGACTTGTTTTCCTTTATAAATGTCATTTTGTGCAGGGACTTTTCCAAGCATGGAAACATGTGCTACTTTATAGGCATACTATAGACACCCCATTTATGAAATTTAAAGGAATATTTCACTTTTATTGTTTCACTTCAAGCATTATTAAAATCACTCTCCCGAAAAAAAAAATTGATACATGTCCCCTGGGGCAGGACCCGGGTCACCAAACAATTTTTTTGACAATAACTTGCATATTAGCCTTTAAAATTAGCACTTTTGATTTCTCCCATAGACTTTTAAAGGGTGTTCCACTGCTTTTCGAATTTGCTGCGAACACTCCAAATTGTTCGCTGTTCGGCGAACTGGCAATGAAAAGATAGCCCATCCCTAATCCTGTGCAATATATGCTGTGCTTCACTAGGTATGAGTAGGTTGCTTATTTGGAATTTCAGGTTCTACATCTTAGTGAGTCATTTGCAACTCTGAGAAGCTTTAACATGAGCATTGAGTCACTGTGCAAACAATGACTGAAACCAGTGAGAAATTGGGTGGGGTTAGGCAAATTCATAATCTAGAGTTGTGTAAAAAGTTGTGGTAAATAGAAACATGTCAAAGTGATATACTCTGAACTGACACACTCCAATCAATATGTCTATTTATCAGATATTGGGCATGTAAGTATAGGGTTACTGATGCTGTAGCAGGATATGTCTCCTGCATCTAGGAGAGTGGCTGATGCATTAGGAATAGTATTGTTCCAAAGGTAAAACAGGTGTTGGCTGTACAGAACTATATTTTCAGAGGGACAACTAGGGGTTTATTTGCTAAAGACAAATAGGTTGTTCACTTTGTAAGAGCATTTTCTATTAGCTTAGTGAATAAAGTGAATCTCTGCTGACTACCATTATCCAATTTTTTCCCCTTACACATGATTTGGTATTCTTTGCAAACTATTTTCCATTAGTATGTCAACCCCTAGTCTGTTGCCAAGAATGTGAATTTTCTCCTTGTTGCTCAGGGTCCATACAGTATTGTAAACAGTTCAAATAGACTTTTGGGTAGGGCTAGAGAGGAGAGGACCTAATGAGGTCATAGTATGCATTTGCACCAAAGGCTCATGTCTTTTAATCAGAGGAAATCAAAAAGTCCTCAAATATTATATTAAAGGATAAGTTCACCTTTGGTTACATGTTACAACCGATTTTAGGGTGGAACATGTAGCATGTTCCCAGTGCTATGGGTGTTAGACTGGCATTTTACAAGCATTAATGACAAGTTAAAAATGCTCCTCAAAGGCTTTATGGGCAGTTTTGAAGTGTTTGATGAGCGTTAAAACCACTCCACAAATGTCTAATCCATTACAGTATGTTAACTAATCTTAACTCCGTGGGCAGTTGGGAGGCGTAGCCATTGTCTTGAATGGGAGGCATTGAAAGGCTTCAAACGCCTCCTAAATCGACATGAGCCATCAAGTTTGAAGCTAACGCTTCATGTTTTGCTAGTGTGAACAGCAATGTGTGCTGTCTATTGTATCTTGTGCATAGGCGTTTGAGGGGCCTTTCTAACACCTCAAGAATGCCTGCTTTTAATGCCAGTGTGAACTTAGCCTTAAGCCTCGTACACACGACCGAGGAACTCGATGGGCGAAACACATCGTTTTCCTCGTCGAGTTCCTTGTTAGGCTGTCGAGGAACTCGACAAGCCAATTTTCTCCATTCCTGTCAAGGAAATACAGAACTTGCTCTCTTTTTGGCTCGTCGAGTTTCTCGACAGTTTCCTCGACGAAAATGTACACACGACCGGTTTCCTCGGCAAAAAAAATATCTCCCAGCAAGTTTCCTTGTACACTCGGTCGTGTGTATGAGGCGTTACTCTAACTGTAATGTTAACTATAATGCTTATGAAGACACTTGCCTGCCTGTTACTAATGCGGCAATACATGGCTTTGTTTATCAATAATAAAAAAAAAAAAAATGAATTACTAACAACATGCTGTCACAATTTTCACCAAACTTTTAGCAAAGTGAAATACTCAGTTTTACCTATACCTGCTTAGGTTGTCTAAAAAAGGAGATACAGGAAAGTGAGACAGGTATAGTGCTTGCTTCTTAGAAACTAGTTCTAAAGATAAATCTTGAATATGGATTACAGTTTTGGGTAGCCAAATTAGCAAATGTGTTTGCAGACCTCACTCATAATAAACAATTTGAAAAAAAAAATACTTATTTAGTTTGGGGAAAAAGTGTGACTTATGCCCCTTACAGACGTGCAGGATTTACGACGGGAAAAGTTCCTGTCGGAAATCGCGAGGGGAAAGTTGAGAACCTGTTCGTGCAGTCTTTCCCCCCAAACACAGACGATTTTTCTGACAGGAAAACTGTGATGGAGCTTTGGTCAAGAATCTCGGCCGTGTGTATGCTCCATCGCAGTTTTTCCCATAGGAAAAAAACTGCCGGGCAAAAATCTGACGGTTTTCCCGGCAGGAAAAAAGAGAGCTGGTTCTTTTTTTTTTGTCCGGTGGTTTTTGTGCAGTTTTCCCGTCAGAAAAATTGAGGCCTCGTACACATGACTGAGAAACTCGATGGGCGAAGCACATCGTTTTGCTCGTTGAGTTCCTTGTGAAGCCGTCGAGAAACTCGACAAGCCAATTTTCTCCATTCCCGTCAAGGAAATAGAAAACATGCTTTCTTTTTGGCTCGTGGAGTTTCTCGACAGTTTCCTAGACGAAAATGTACACACGACCGGTTTCCTCGGCAAAAGAATATCTCCCAGCAAGTTTCTTGCTGGTTTTTGCCGAGAAACTCGGTCGTGTGTACGAGGCCTCAGAGGAGCATACATACGGTCGGGATTCCCGGCCAAAAGCTCTCCTCGCAGTTTTCCCATCAGGAAAACCGGTCGTGTGTACGAGGCTTTAGACTTTATCTAATTAACATGTACTGTATACATACAGTATATCCCAAGCAAGTATAAAGATTTTCCAGAAAAACTTTTTATCCCAAGGAACTGGAATAAGAACTATAAAGGATAAGGAATTCCGATTTTACCATCAGTGTGGGAAAGAGTAATTTTCCCACATTCTCTGGCACGTATATAACACCATTGAGATTAGGAAGATCTGAATCTAGACATTTTTTATCCTCTTTAGATCAGTGTTTTGACCCTATAGAATTTGTTATCTACCCTTTTCCTGAGTCACTCAAAGCAGCAATAACATAATGCCTAGCTACCATATTTTGGACTGTACGTTGACTATTCTGCAATGAAATCTCAATTCTGCTTCTTCCCAATCTTCAATAAAAATATCAAAATGAAAAAAAAATATATATATAAATGTATATAAAATATATAAATGTATATACAAATGTATATATATATTAAACAACATTATTTTTTATCATTATGTCTGCTCAGGCTTCAATTGTGTGCTTTTAGGGCATTTTTGTTTTTCTTTCCTTTTTTTCTTAACAAGTGAACCTTTTAGTTGTCGGAATTGAAGTCTATCTATGAATTTCTTCACATAGACTACATCAGTCAAACTGCTTTTACAAAGCTAGTATGGCTGCCAAATGCAATTTCACCTAACTTTTATATGTGGTTTATAAACTAAACAATTTTACAACATTACATCATTGACTAGTGTTTAAAAATATGTTTCCTCAACCGAGAAATAAAGAAATAAAAAAAAGTTGAATGCTATCAATAAGATTACAATGCTTTTATCACCTACTCTTCAGCTGAAAAATATATTGTATGTGTGAATTTCTACAGGGACCAGTAGTTATTAGTAAGAATAGATTGAAGAAAGCATCACCAAATAGAATTTTATTTTCTCTTTTAAATCCCAGAATGAATGTTGTCATGCTTTGTAGCAGTTTCAAATTCAGGTCTCTGATAGCATTTATTTGCTTCATTTAAGATGTGTGTGGTATTATTGGTGCTTATGATTAAAACTTAGAAGTGACAATAGAGCATTCATTGCCTTTTTATTACCAGCAATGTTTTATTGAAGATCTCCTAATGGCAGCGTTACAGGATAGTGATTATAAGTAAACTGCCATGTCTAATTATTCCTTTTCAGAATACGCTGTTTTGCGAACTCTGAACATATTTCCCGAATGATGGCAAAACACCCTTATTAACAGTGCCATCAATTCAATTTCAGCTTTATAAGCTTCAGATAACTACCTGAAGCAAAACTGCATTTAAATGTGCCTAACTAAATCATACTTAAAGCAGTTTAATGTTGTATTACTTAAATCAAATGTAATATGGGAGTTTATTGTATATAATGTATAAAATATAAAAAAAAGTCCCTACTTTAGGCCCACTACAGTGCCTTAAAAAAACATACCCCTTGAAATTTTTGACATTTTGTCATGTTACAACCAAAAAAGTAATTGGGGCAGATCCACAAAGCCACTACGCCGGCGTCTCTACTGATACGCCGGCGTACTTTCAAATTTCCCGCGTCGTATCTTTGTTTTGAATCCTCAAAACAAGATACGACAGGCGTTAGATCCGACAGGCGTACCTCTTCGTACGCCTTCGGATCTAAGATGCAATTTTTCCACTGGGTGGCGTTCACATAGTTT
Source organism: Rana temporaria (assembly GCF_905171775.1). NCBI lineage: Eukaryota > Metazoa > Chordata > Amphibia > Anura > Ranidae > Rana > Rana temporaria. The sequence continues at coordinate 175,163,706 of NC_053492.1, forward strand.
TCCGCGTCGAGTATGCAAATTAGCTATTTCCGACGATCCACAAACGTACGAGCGGCCGTCGCATTTTTTTACGTCGTCTCTAGTCGGCTTTTTTCGGCGTATAGTTACAGCTTCTGTTTTGTGGCGTATAGTTAAACCTGCTATGTTAAGTATGGCCGTCGTTCCCGCGTTTAATTTGAATTTTTTTTTTTAGCTTGCGTAAGTCGTCCGTGAATCGGGATGGACGTAATTTACGTCCACGTCAAAAAAATGACGTCCTTGAGACGTCATTTAGCGCAATGCACGGTGAGAAATTTAGGGACAGCGCATGCACAGTTCGTTTGGCGCGGGGATGCGCTTCATTTAAATGAAACACGCCCCCCTACTCGCCGATTTGAATTAGACACCATTACGCCGGGAGAGATAGACTAAGCCGCCGTAACTTACGTCGCAAAATCTTTATGGATTCGAACCAAACTGCAGTAAGGTACGGCGGCGTAGCGTATCTCAGATACGGTGCGCTAGGGCAGATCTTTGTGGATCTGCCCCATTGTATTTTATTGGGATTTTATGCGATAGAAAAGTGGCACATAATTGTGAAGTAAAAGGAAAATAATAAATGTTTTTCAATTTTTTTTACAAATTATATTTGAAAAGGGTGGCACGCATTTGTATTCAGCCCCCTTTACTCTGATACCCCTAACTAAAATCTATTGGAGCCAATTGCCTTTAGTAAATAAAGTCCACATGTGTGTAATTTAAACACAGCTGTTCTGTGAAGCCCTCAGAGGTTTTGAAAACCATGTAAAATGTTCTTTCCACTTCACAATTTATTTCCATGTAAAAAAATAGAACATGTTTTAAATTTTTCCTATGGATAACAAATTGATAGAAAAATGTGATTGTCTGTATGGAACTCCATCTGTTTACTGTACTTCAGTTTACTGTACTTCAAATCATACATGGACACAGTGAGCGAGTGTGTTCACTGTGTTCATTTAGAAAAGGAAGCGGCCGGTAAATTACATAGTTACTAGCCCTTTTCCCTGCTCTCCATCCTGAAGCATCACCCACAGCAGCCATGGAAAAGAAGGGAAGCCAACAGTACTCCAGGGCAGGGGGGGGCAACACGGAAGGGGGGAAGCCTGGGAAGTAGGGAAAATCAGCACTGCATGTAGTGATTTGGGCGTGCCCAGGCACACCTGGCACACCACCTGTGCATGCCTATGATACTAATTTTATGCTGGCCTTGCTTTCTGCAGCTTGGCATTGCATAATATTGCTGAGTCTATCATCTACTAGGACCACCAGATCTTTTTCCACCCTGGATTCCCACAGAGGTTCTGCCCCTAGCAAGGTAATCCCATTCATATTTTTTGCCCCCATTTGCAAACTTAATTTGCCATTTATTTGCCAACCCTTTTATTTTATTTAGGTTGTCTTGTAAAGTTTCAATATCCTGCTGTGACGTTATTGCCCTGCTTAGCTTTGTATCATCAGCATACACTGAGATTGAACTATATAAATAAATTGAACAGAATTGGTCCTAGAACAGAACCTTGTGGTACCCCATTTACCACTTCATACCAGTCTAAATACATGCTATTTATCACCACCCTTTGGACGCGCCCCTGTAACCAGTTTTCTATCCAGGTACACACCTTGTGGTCCATGCCAACAGGCCCTTAATATATAAACTAAGCATTTATGTGGAACTATTAAAGAGGAAGTAAACACTGATGGGTTTTACTTCCTCTTTATTTTCCTGCAAAGGTAAATCATAATGGGCTACTATGTATCACATAGCAGTCCATTATGTGTCACTTACCATCTTCACCCCTCTTCCTTCCGGGGCCGCGGACTCCGGCTCTGTGACTGGCCGGGGTTGTGTGACATCACTCTGCGTGTGCATGCGGGAGCTTCCAGTCATGGCATAATCCATTTAGAAATGGAACGATCGTGCCTTTTCTAAAGTGAGAATGCGCCAATGACTTTGGCACATGCATATATTGTAAATATCTCCTAAACCATGGAGGTTTAGCAGATATTTCCAGCACATACAGGTAAGCCTTAATATAGGCTTACCTGTTGGTAAAAGTGGTTGTACAGAGTTTACAACCACTTTAAGGGCATGGATGCGATGTATTCTTAATGGCACCCAAAAAAACTTTGCAATTGCACATGCATTGTGGTGTGCTGCATTCCAAAAATTGGGAATGCTTCTTTCTTGGTGTGTTTTGGTGTTTTGGACAGCGTATTCAAATGAATGTTCTGCTATTACATTAATGCACATGTCAATGTGTAAATCAAAACTTTCTGTAAGTGAATCAGTCACTTTAATTTAAAACACATGCACCAGGAGGATATACATTAGATTTTTTGTAGTCATACCTACACTGTGGCAATTGTCTTATTCAGCAAAGCAATGCAAAGAGCAATAATGTAATCCAATAAGTACATTTTTTTTATTTAGTTACATAACTATTATGTCCCAGATATTGTGGGATGAAAGTAATGTCTTAGCCACAGAGTTAAAATCACCTGTGTGGTTTAAGAATGTTATAAGGGAACATTTTTGGAAATTATGCAGTAGATTTAGGTATAGTCAGTGAAATATGACCAGCATATGCAATACAGTAGTATATTTGTCATTTAGGTGACAGCAGATTTGTTTTAGGCACCAGGAGGAGTTGATTTTACCTTTCCAGTATACCCTTGACTCATGATCTTCTGATGGATCATCCCAAAATCCTTATAAATAGAGATGGGCCGAACACCCCCCTATTCGGTTTGCAGCAGAACTCCCGAACAAGGGAAAAGTTCTAACCCGTACGATGAACCCCATTGAAGTCTATGGGAACCAAACAGGAAACATTTTGAAGGCTTATATGCAAGTAATTGGCTATAAAAGGGTTTATGGGGTCTGAGTACTGCCCTGGGGTACATGTATCAATGCAATTTTTTTTTAAATTATTGTTTTTTCAGGAGCAGTTATTTTAATGATGCTTGGGTCAGTGACATCAGAAGGGGCAGTGCCACCAGGTGACATAGCCAGGTGGCCCCCGTCCCTGACCTATATATGTACTGTCAAATTGCTTAGCCTTCAGTAGGCGGCCAGTTTTCATGGATGGCAGAAGCATTTTTTTGTTTCTTTTCAGATGCGGAAGTTGGTGTGATTGAAGATGAATTAACATAGGGGGGGGGCACTTTTTTTTTATTTTTTTAATAAAGGAATGCTCAAAATCTGTCTCTGGGTTTTTATTACTTGTTGACACTTTTTGGGTGAATACTGTAGATATACTCAATCACATGGGGGGTCAGGGATCTGGGGCACCCCCTTGTAAAAGCGGGGTTCCAGATTCCAATAGGCCTCCTATCCACAGACCCCTTCAAGCACTGGCTATGGTTGTGGGATTATGGGGCAGAGCCTCCCCTGCCTTAAAGCACCCACCCCCCCAGACCCCCAGATTGAAGGCATGTGGCCTGGTATAGTTAAGGAAGGGGGCGCTCGCTCGTTCACCCCCTTACCTGACAAGCTGCATGCTAGGATAAGGGTCTGGTATGGAGAAAAGGGGGACCCAACGCCATTTTTTTATTTTGGCATAAGGGTCCCCTTAAAATCCATACCAGATGGACTGGGGGGACCACACACCGTTTTTATTCATTTTTTACTTTTTTTTACCGCCAATTTATTTTTTACTGGGAAGCCCATTGACAGCTGGTGATGACTGATCGGTTGCTATGGATGCTGGCGTCCCAGCCCCACTCCTTAACAACAAGCTTATTCTGCCATATATATATGTGTGTGATACATCCTAGACAATTATCAATATTCCAGCAAGCTTGGTGTAGGTTTAGTTAAGGCGTGCTGAGGCTTAGCTCTACATGTTACACGCTTGGCAAAATTTTTATATGGGAAAGAAAAAGAATGAGAATTATGACCATAGCCCAATATAACAGTACAGTAAGGACTGCATGCAAGTAAGATAAGAAAAAACGCAAAATAGCAGCTTACAGTGTAGTCATCACTACGTTACACTATGTGTAACAATCAGCGCCACCAATTCCCAGAAATTATGTGCCAAGTGCTAATAAAAAATACATTTTCTGGTGCAAAATTATATGATTGACTAATTATCCACAGTTGCTGTAACACTCTCAGTGAATCACAACACCAAACTGTAGACATGTGCACACTGAAATTTTTTGTGTTTTTCATTAAAAAAATGCATTCGTCCGAAAATCCAAATTAAGGTTGAATCTGTCATTGAAGGCTTATGGTGTCTGTCAAATGTTCTAAGAAAAAAAAAAGAGATTCAACATTCAATCTTTAAAAAAAAAAATAAAAATTGACTCTTCATGTCTCTCTATGTCGAATCTTCATGTCTCTCTATGTTGAATCTTCATGTATCTCTATGTCGAATCTTCATGTCTCTCTATGTCGAATCTTTTCTCTCTATGTCAAATCTTTTCTGTCTACGTCAAATCTTTTCTCTCTATGTCAAATCTTTTCTCTCTATGTCGACTCTTCTTCATGTCTCTATAATGTTGAATCTTTTCTCTCTATTTCAAATCTTTTCTCTTTATGTAGAATAATATTGGACTAATAGAGTTAAGGTTAGGCACATTCGACCGCAATGAAAACGAAAATAAAGCATTTTTTTTATGTCGGATCTTTCGGTTTTCGTTTTCTGTGCTTTCGTTATCGTTTTTAAAACGATAACGAAAATACATGAAATTTGGACAAAAATGCATTCGGACGAAAATGAATGCACATGTCTACCAAACAGTAAACAATTAATCTAATAGTGCAGCGCTGCCTCAAAAAAACATATATCACTTGTCTTTTGTGAACTAATAAATATGTGCTCTAACGAATTTCCAATGTATATAGTTCATATATGTATATTTAAATCTTGATTGTTGATCTTCCTTATATACAAAAGAAGGGGGAGTTTTTGGGACTTTAAATGAAATGCGTTTTTAAGCAAAAGCGTTTTTATATACAAAGACACCGCTGTGCTCCTCTGCTCTCCAACAGAACACCCTTAATTGTGCACACTGTCATCAGCTACAATGCCTGCTCATCTCAAAATTGAGTAAAATGAACTCAGAAGTGGTCTTTCTTTTACTCCACTACAGTTTCTCTCCTCCACACTAGAACCACTGCTCTCTTGATTCAACAACCTCATGGGTGATTTCAGATGGATACAGATAATGATCTCTCATGTGAATATTCCTTCTATACTCTCCTTCCTTTATTACAGGGGCTCCACTCTGCTATGCATCTGATACATGGCTCCGTAGTAACATGCAATCATAAACAAGACTACATCAGCCCTCAAAATTTCCACTCGCCTACTTGCATTTGGCGAGTGGATTTAAGCTGGGGGCGAGTGATGACAGGGCTGCATGACCAATCTCCCTCCAATCTGTGCCTACACTTAGAGTCCCGATGAGATTGGCGGCCGAAGAGGAAAGGTGCATGCTCGGGAAAAGTAGTCTGTTGAGCCGCGCACAGGCAGAGCAGTACACAGGTGCTCTCCTTACAATTCTCATTAAGCCATGGGACCTAACAGTATGACCTCTCTGAGCCTGCCCCCTCCCCTGGGCCCCGACCAATGTAGCTGGAGAGCAGAAAGTAATGAGTGAGGTGGAGGATTGCAAAAACTACTACTCCGGTGCAGCGCTCACTGAAAGTTGCCCTGACATGAGAGCGGCAGCCTTCTAGTTTGTGCAGTTTTCTTCTCCTTGTGCTCTATGTAAGTGTCCAACAGTTTAGCCTGAGCACTGTGAACAGACTGGTCTCAATGTGTGCTGTGCGGTGTCAGTGTGCGCTGTGCTATGGTGTCAATGGCTGTGCAGTTGTGTGGATCTCAGCGCTGGATTGTACTCCCTCCCGCTGTGCTGCAGCTCCTCTCCTCTCTGCCAGCCTGAATAAAAGGGGGAAGTGGGGACATGCAAGCGTGGAGCCGCACACACAGGCTCCCCGATGATGAGATGAATGGGAGAGAGAGAGAGGATGGATGGGAGTTGCAGAGGAGACAGCAAGAGAATGGGGAAAAGACCTCTGGTCTGCCCCCAGTGCCCTGTCCCTCTGGTCTGCCCCCAGTGCCCTGTCCCATTTTGTTAAAGTTGTTGTTGGTAATATTTAATTTTGTAACTTGATTCTGCATAAAACATTGTCATTCCATGAGATAATCTACGAGGGCGTGTTTACGGGTGCAATTAGGCACAGGGCAGTGTATGAATTAGGTGGGGCAACTGGTGGCGAGTAACTCTTGAGGCCTGGCTAGTAGCTCAGGACTTGAAATTTTATACCCTGACTACATACTGCTCTCTGTATGCATATTTATTAAAATAGCCCCAATACGAGAAAACGTACAAGATAGCCGTTAAAAATATGCATATACAGGGGATTAATTCTCATGTCTGCCTGCTCACCACTGACATACTGCCACTGTGACTGTGTTATGTCACGGGCTTGGCTCCTCCCCTCTATATGCATATCGCCCCCTGATTGGGCTTCTTCAGTAGATGGGCAGGCCGCCTAAACCCGAGCCCTTAAATACCTCTTTGTTGCCTAAGCAACCTACTAGGCTTCCCCAAGGCTGTCTAAAGTGATTGTGTGCACGCCCACTTCCTGTGGACCACAGAAGACAAATTTCCCATAACCTTACATAGCCGTGTCCCCTCATTATATTTTAGGGATGGTCACCCCACACAACACTCTTTCTGACTGCCGTAGTCAACGCCCGGGCACATTATGGATGCAAAGGAATCAGTAAAATGGGCATTAAGTAATTCTTCCCTAGAAAAGAAAACATCTGAGATACCTATTGGATTGCTTAGAGTTCGGATTGATTCATAACTATGTTTGGTATGATAATAATTATTACCTACAAAAGATGGGAGTAGCTATGGGAGCCCGGTTTGCTTCCAGTGTAGCCAATTTATTTTTGGCTCACTGGGAGACCCAAGTGGTTTTCGCAGATAGACCAAAGAAATTTCTCTGCTACAAAAGATTTATTGATGACTTGTTCATGGTATGGAGGGGGATGAAAGGAGTATTCTCCCATTCATGGACAGCTATTGGAGCATGTAGTAGTAAGGTAGTGCCATAGGATCACATAAAAAGGAAGATGCTCCTATGACACAACCTTACTATAGACCATTGATGGTGAACCTTGGCACCCCAGATGTTTTTTAACTACATTTCCCATGATGCTCATGCACTCTGCAGTGTAGTTGAGCATCATGGGAAATGTAGTTCCAAAACATCTAGGGTGCCAAAGTTCATCATCAATGCTATAGACTATGGCCACATATGGAAACACACAGAGGCACAAAGGAGAAACATAGTTTTCTCAGAATAATGAGCTGGGTAAGATTCACAGGGAAGAGGGTGTAAAAAGTAAAGGAAGGCTGGATGCTGTCAGGATATATACTGGGGAACACAAAGATTACAGGTTAGGTGGCAGGTCACAGGCTGCAGTACACAGGTAGCACAAGGCTAAAATGATTGATAACACTGGGATACACAGGAGCTGGGTACAAGCTGGAAGGACATTTGGAACACTGGAGGTTATGTTGACAACACTGGGAATCACTCTGTGTTTGGCTGGAAGCCAGTGGCTGCACACAGGGGGAAGTGTGGAACACTGTAGTGTGACAGTGCGTGTGTGTGATTCTATTTTGGGTGATAAAATACTTTTCTGATACACAACCATTAAATATCATCTCAGACAGAATATGACAAGTAAGAATTTTTGATCACATATAAAAAATATAATGCATAGTTATCAATGTAAATGATTTGTCGAGAATAATTTCCACAACTTATATACTTTCCTTTCAGAAACATGTTTCCTAATTTTGTATAAGCTTTGGCAATTCAGATATCTACCCCACAGTTCACCTCCAGGTATTTCAAGCATGTCTTTATTAACAGCATGAAGTACTGTTCTTCCAGATATTACATGCAGCTCCCAGCAACCCTTTGATAAATATTAATGTGAACTTCTTTTCTTTGATAATTTTACAGGCTTTGATAAATCTTTCCCTTACCCTCAAAAGATGTTCACATGAGACCCTTTCGCTGTTCAGTAAATTCAATGGTCATTAAGGGATAGTTTTAGGTCTTGCTGAAACCATAAACTAGCCATTTGTGAGCATGTTCGCTCAGTTCTAAGTTAATCAGGTAATTAGCATCTTTGATTTCCAGAGCTCTCTGGCAAGTGATCAGAATTAGCATTTACTATTCTTGTTTTTTTTTTTAAGAAGTGAATACCAAACAGAATTCTATATACAATTCTGTTGTTTCACAGAAATATGACATTTACGAAGACAAATTAATCTTTTGATTATATATGCATATAAGAATGTATTTTATTAAACAGAGAAAACAAAGCTTGCCTTAATAGAATGCCTGGGAATTAGAATGTGGCTGCCTGTAATACTGAAAATTAGTGCACAATTTGTGTTTGTTGGAAAATACGAAAAAGTTTGAAAGATTGTATAAGCAATTTATTTGGACATTACCGTAGATAGCCAACATGAATACAGTGAAACATTGCTAAGCTACCCATAAGGCCATAGATAATATTTGGCAGTAGATAACCATTGCCTGTTTGCAAGTAGTCCTCTACTAAAGATACAAGCTGTTTTACACATTCAATACATGCTTCCAATGAGTTTTGAAGACTTTGTGGATAGAATACACCACTACAACAGAAATAGTTCAGAGCTCAAAAAATATGATACCTTTTCCACTGGACTGTATTTTAAAAAGGTTAATGTTGAATTTATTACTTTATTACTACTTGTAGACAATGGGGTTGTCTACAAGTAGTAAGAGATGGGTTCATCGCTGTGCTGCTTCTCCTTTCAGTGTCCATTACAGGGTGAGTCGCGTACTAGCTCATTATGAAATACTTACCTTAGAACGATGCCCTGAATTGGCGCTGGCACACCGCTGACAGGGCTGACATCTTTCCCTTAGTTTTTTCTGGGTTTGCGGGCTCCAGTGCTGTGATTGGTCAGAGCCGTGATGATGTCACGGCAAGGGCCCTGCTGGTCGCGGCAAGGGCCCTGAAGAATCGACACTAGTGGGCCGTTCCTTCAGTGTGCATGCACTGATGACGTTGGCTGCAGCGTATACAGTAAATAACTTCTAAACTGTGCAAGTTTAGGAGATATTTACAGTACCTACAGGTAAGCCTTATTATTGGCGTACCTGTAGGTACAATTAAAGAGGAGGACTTTACTTCCTCTTTACTGGGGACATGTAACAAATATAAAATTGCTGTAATCCCAATCAAGCGGAAAAAGCAGAAAAACACCTCAAAAACCCTGGATGTTTTCCTGGTCTCTGTAAAGAAATTAATAAGAAAGGGTAGTGGAGTATTACCCAGTGGTAGAGCGCAAGTTGGGACCCTAAGGCCCCTTTTCACTGCAAAAAGCTGAGAGAGCCAAATACTTTCAACAACCCTTTTTCTGCAAAGTTTGAGGGGTTGTTACCTTAATCTATTTTGCAAGTCCTCAGACTTAAGGGGGTCGGCATCAGCTTTATATAGTGCAATATTTTCATAAGCTTCTAGGGGCTGTACAGTGCCTTTCAGCTTGCTAACATAGCCTTCTAAAGTCAAAGTTCATTCCTGCACTTTTGTAGGTCGGGTCGTAGCAAAGAGATGTCTTCCTTGACTCCCTGTACCTGCGTAGTAAGACTGTGCAGGGAAGCACTGCATTGTTGTACAGCAGAAAATGTGGGCTAAAGACTGTTCCCCTTGTCACCACATTCTCTGTGGGTCTTAGAAGGGAGATTAGGTGTACTTACATTATCTATATCTTAACCCAGGTGCTCTTCTCCATGTTTGGAGTTGTTGTGGCCTGATCCCCAGTCAGTTCTGGAGGCAGCACCTGCAACAGATTACAGTCTGCTAAAGGGTCTGGATTGTGTCTACTGTATTGCTTGAGCTCAGGCTGCTTCTACAGTGCTCTCTTTAGCTGTCTTCCTGACACGAGGACTGTGAGACATCACCAACATCTTTACTGCTACGCTCGTTGTGCCTTCTCCTTCTTTCCACTTTGTCATTGCCATGACAGATGCGTAAGCCAGAGATATGCAGGAATCAGGATCTCCAGATATTGTCCTTTTCAAGATAACTATTGTTCCTAATATGTAAATAACAATTCTTAAATAAATCCCTGATCCTAATTTAAATCCTCCTCAGTTTACCTACTTTCTCTGACATCAAGGGGCTGTCAGTGTATAGTCAGTGCATAGTCGCATGCCTTTAAGACACATTACTGGGTGTACTGAAAACATATAATCCACAATAAAAAAAGGATACATTGTTGTATTTTGTAATGCGAACATACAGGCCCAGATTCACATACAAACGCCTATCTTTAGGCGGGCATAGCGTATCTCAGATACACTACACCGCCGTAACTTAGAGCGCCATGTCCTGTATTCAGAAACAACTTGCGCTCTAAGTTACGGCGGCGTAGTGTATCTGACACGGCGTAAGCCCGCCTAATTCAAACTAGTCTGTTAGGGGGCGTGTTGTATGTAAATGTGTTGTGACCCTACGTAAATGATGCTTTTTACGAACGGCGCATGTGCGCGTATGCTCAGTATTACGTCGAATTTTAAAAGTAAATTACGCCCGCTCAATGCTTAGTCGACGTGAACGTAACCTACGCACAGCCCCATTCACGGACGACTTACGCAAACGACGACTTACGCTGTTCGTACGTTTCCGACGTCCATACCTAACCTGACTTACCCCTGGTTTATGAGGGGTAACTTTACGCCGGCGTATGTCTTACGTAAACAACGTATCTTGATACGCCGGGCGCACGTACGTTCATGAATCGGCGTATCTAGCTAATTAGCATATTTGACGCGAAAATATGCGGAAGTGCCACCTAGTGGCCAGCGTAAATATGCACCCTAAGATACGACGGCGTAGGAGACTTACGCCGCTTGTATCTAGGCAACTGTGAGGCGTATCTGATTCTATGAATCAGGCGCCGAGTTGCGATGGCCCGCACTCAGAGTTACGTCGGCGTATCTGGAGATACGCCGTCGTAACTCCTTTGTGAATCCGGGCCACAGTATTTTCCTGTGAACTGCATTTTTTGGGGCAGCTAAAAAAGCAATTGAGGATCAGAGAATATAATCATATTTTCACTACCTATTTTATGCATATCATTTTCTGAAATGTATTAGCCTCTCACTTAGAGAATTGTTTTTAGATTATCAGCAGCTTCACTATAACCCTGATATAATAAATTCTCACAAATATCATATGTATTAAGATAAATATTGCCAAATGCCATAGTAGTGTCACAGAAGTGTCTTTTTTCTACTATCAAAAATACTGTGCTTGGGTTAAGTTCCAAGATTCTGAATGCATATGCATTTCAGTTTTACATTCTCATGAATATCTACCTGGAAGCTAGTTTTCTAAAAACCCATTTAGTGCCACAGGAGGTTAGAGTACACTGTAAAACTTAATGTTTTATCATTTTGTAGAAAAAGAAAATCCCTTGTTTTACAAGTTCGGATTTAGCATTGTGTCTTACAAGTTTAATTATGTGTCAGTGAAAGATCCAACCATCCTAAAAGAAACATTTTGTCTTTGACAAAATGGAAAATCAAGCTAATCGCAAATTCTGAACAAGCACTGCTATAAACCATCAATGTTGGCATGAGTGAAGGTTTACATGAGTAAAATTTTCTATTTGGTATCTTGATATGAATAAATGGAAGGGCTACTTTTTCTAAGATACAGCAAAGGGGACGCGGGGTCATCGTTAGGGAACCCATTTACCCATTTCCTGGGAGTGCTTTCTTACTGTGCAGGGGATTGTTTAACTGCAGAAAAACAGACATCTGTGTTCCTGCTTAGCAGAAAAGACAAGATCTCTGTCTTTCTTACTAGCAGAACGGCGATCTGCCTTGTTTACATAGGCAGACCCCTGTTCTGACACTCTCGGAACGTTTGCAGGGTTTCTGGCATCCATCGGGACCGCCAGACCTGCTGATTGGCTACTGCTGTGTCCAATCACAGCAGGAGCTGTGATCGAAGAGAACGATCACATACAGGTACGTGACTTTGCACTTAAGGGCACTCTGCCGCAGTATATGTACGCGGGGCAGTCCTTAAGCAGTTAAAGTGTTACTAAACCCAGGACCCTACATTCACTATATCTGGTCTCCCACAGTACACAGAACATGAAAATGCAATCATTTTAGTAAATATAAACTGCCAAATACCTTTTCTTATCAGCAGTATATAGCAGTCAGTGCCTGGTTAAAGCTTGTAGGAGGTGTTTTCATACTGCATTTGCTGTAGGGATGAGCTTTATGTTTGGGTCAGAAATGAGTTAGACTCGAACATTGGCTGCTCGCCCGTTTACCAAATAGCAAACAATTTGGGGTGTTTGCGACAAATTCAAAAGCCGTGGAACGCCCTTTAAAAGTCTATGGGAAAAATCAAAAGTGCTAATTTAAAAGGTTAATATGCAAGTTATTGTCATAAAAAGTGTTTGGGGACCTGGGTCCTGCCCCAGGGGACATGTATCAATGCAAATAAAAGATTTAAAAACAGATTTTTTTTCGGGAGCAGTGATTTTCATAATGCTTAAATAATGCTTAAAGTGAAACAATAAAAGCAAAATATTCCTTTAAATTTTGTACCTGGGGGAGTCTATAGTATGTCTGTAAAGTAGCATATGTTTTCCCGTGTTTATAACAGTTCCTGCACAAAATTACATTTCTAAAGGAAAAAAGTAATTTAAAACTACTCGTGGCTATAATGAATTGTCGGGTCCCGGCAATACAGATAAAAGTCATTGGAAAAAAAACACATGCCCCCCAGTCCATTATCAGGCCCTTTGGGTCTGGTATAAATATTAAGGGGAACCCCAAACCAAAAAAAAAAAAAAAAACATATCAGGCCCTTCAGGTCTGTTATGGATATTAAGGGGAACCCTGCGCCAAAAAAAAAATCTATACCAGACCCTTATCTGAGCACACAACCTGGCAGGCAGCAGGAAAAAGAGGGGATGAGAGAGCGCCCCTCTCCTGAACTGTACCAGGCCACATGCCCTCAACATGGGGGGGGATGTCCACATGTTGATGGGGACAAGGGCGTCATCTCCACAACCCTTGTCCGGTGGTTGTGGGGGTCTGCAGGCGGGGGCTTATCGGAATCTGGAAGCCCATTTAACAAAGGGGACCCCAGATGTCGGCCCCCACATATGTGAATTGGTAACGGGGTACATTGTACCCCTACAATTTCACCCAAAAAGTGAGAAAAAAGGAAAAAAAAACACACACAATGTTGGGACAAGTGCTTTAATAAAAAAAAATCCAGCGCCGTAATCCTTCTACGAGGCCGACCCGCTGCTACGAACTATACCGCCTCCATAGGAGGCTCACGGCCAAATGACGTGCGACCCATCTGACAGCTGTTTTATAACCGAGGGCAGGGCCACTCATGACATGGATGGGTGACCCTGCCCCATCTAACGCAACAAGGGTTTTCGGCGGTTTCCCCGTGGTGTCACCCCAGTGAAATTGTCTCTCATATAAGACCCTTTGAGTTTGTTGGATGATAGCCGGATTGCTGTGATTCAGCACATGCCAGTAGGGATGAGCCGAACACCCCCCCGTTCGGTTCGCACCAGAACCTGCGAACAGACCAAAAGTTTGTGTGAACTTTAGAACCCTGTTAAAGTCTATGGGACTTGAACGTTTGAAATCTAAAGTGCTAATTTTAAAGGCTAATATGCAAGTTATTGTCCTAAAAAGTGTTTGGGGACCTGGGTCCTGCCCCAGGGGATATGTATCAATGCAAAAAAAAGTTTTAAAAATTGAATTTTTTTCAGGAGCAGTGATTTTATTAATGCTTAACGTGAAACAATACAAGTGAAACATTCCTTCAAATTTCATATAGTATGTCTGTGAAGTAGCGCTTGTTTCCCATGCTTAGAACTGTCCCTACACAAAGTGTAATTTCTGAAGGAAAAAAAGTCATTTAAAACCACTCGCGGCTATAATGAATTGTCGGCTCCCGGCAATACAGAGAAAAGTCATTGATAAAAAAAAAAATGCGTGGGTATACCCCCAAATTCAATTACCAGGCCCTTCAGGTCTGGTATGGATATTAACCACTTGACAACCGGGCCTATTTTGGCACTTCTCTCCTTCATGTAAAAATCACAATGTTTTTGCTAGAAAATTAATCAGAACCCCCAAACATTATAATTTTTTTTTAGCAGGGAATAAAATGACGGTGATTGCAACTTTTTTCTCACACGGTATTTGCGTAATTAAAAAATAACAAAACAGTAAAGTTAGCCCAATTTTTTTGTATAATGTGAAAGATGATGTTATGCCGAGTAAATAGATACCTAACATGTCACGCTTTAAAATTGCGCACACTCATGGAATGGAGCCAAACTTTGGTACTTAAAAATCTCCATAGGCAACGCTTACATTTTTTTTACAGGTTACTATTTTCGAGTTACAGAGGAGGTCTAGTGCTAGAACTGTTGCACATGCTCTAACGCACGCGACTATACCTCACATGTGGTGTTTGAACAGTGTTTACATATGTGGGTGGGACTGGCATGCGTGTTCGCTTCTGCGCGCGAGCTACCGGGGACAGGGGTGTTTTAAAACTTTTATTTTTATTTTACTTAATTTTTTTATTTTTACACTTTTTAAAAAAAAAATTGTTATCACTTTTATTCCTATTACAAGGAATGTAAACATCCATTGTAATTGGAATTACTGTGACAGGTCCTCTTTATGGAGAGATGTGGGGTCAATAAGACCCCACATCTCTCCTCCAGGCTTACAAGCATGAAATCGGTGAAAAAAAAATCACCAATCACATGCCGACAGCTGCAATTGCGGCTTTGTTTACTTCCGGGTACCGGGTGTGACGGCATAACGTCGCGCCCGGGCAGCGCCGGACAATTTGTTCTCCAGGCCCCCGATGGCACGGGAGAGCCCGGGGAAGCACCGGATGGCGGCGGGAGGGGCTGTCCCCTCCCGCCGCCTTTAAGAATGATCAAGCGGAGGAACTGCTGATTTGATTGTTCTTATCGTGCACAGAATCTGCGGCTGAAGACGATGATATCTGAATGATGCCTGTAGCTGCAGGCATCATTCAGATATCACTGCACAAATTCGAGGACGTTAAATAACGGCCTTCGGTTGTTAAGTGGTTAAGGGGAACCCTGCCTCAAATAAAAAAAAAATGGCGTTGAGTTCCCCCAAAAATCCATACCAGACCCTTTATCTGAGCACGCAACCTGGCAGGCTGCAGGAAAAGAGGGGGGAGGATGCTTTGGGGGTCTGTGACCCCTTAAAGCACCATGTCCCCATGTTGATGGGACAAGGGCCTCATCCCCACAACCCTTGCCTGGTGGTTGTGGGGGTCTGCGGGCGTGGGGGATTATCGGATTCTTGAAGACCCCTTTAACAAATGGGAACCCCATATCCCGCCCCCATGTGAATTGGTAATGGGGTACATTGTACCCCTACCATTTCACATAGAAAGTGTAACAATTTGTAAAAAAAACACAGACACCATTGGGAAAGTCCTTTATTAAAAAAAAAAAAAAGATTCCAGCGGTGGTAATCCACTCTCGGTCTCCGCTCCAACGCTTTCGGTATCCTGTGATGGGTGATCTCCTCTACGGGGTCCAGCGATGAGAAGATCTCTTCTTCATCCAGGTCCAGGATCCAGCGATAAGATGTCCGCAGTGCAGCGCATCACCTGTCTCCACCGGAGACACCCCGGGAATGATGCAGCGGGAGCGAGTGACAGCTCTTATGTAGATGAGGGCGGGGCCACCTGTCACGTGACCCCGTCCCACTCTGACGCAAAGGAAAACCCAGGCTTTCCCAGTGACATGCGGGTGACCCTGCCCCCTCTGATGTAACCTGCAAACCTGGGTTTACAGCATATACTGTTTTTTTATGGGTCTATTGAGATTCATAAGCTACAAAACTTATTGAAACCAATGACACTGTTAGCATTAATGCAGGATATAGGAGTTACACACATGACCATGTTGCAAGCGTCCCTCAGGGGACATCCAGAATTTTAGCAGTAGCGGTTTATGGAATTGATTTACACAATAGGATTTCATGTCTGTGCAATCAGCACAAAGGAAAGAAGTTTGGTTCTGATGTAAGAAGCATTTTAAACACATTTGTGTAACAGGAGCTTTGTTTGGTCTCTCTTTAACAATTGATATGATTGAATTTAGGTGCAGTATATAATGCATAGCTGATGTATGTTTGTATTTACAGAGACTTTATGCTATTCTAAACCAAGCAGTATGATCTGAACATGGATTACACTAGTAATCTTTGTATCTTGCAAATTGAACAAGGTTTTCCACAGCTTTTATTATAAAACAATATTCTGATTTATTCTTATCTCTCTATGTTGAGTTAGTTAATGTCCACCCTGCTTTGGTAAGGTGACATCAAAAGCACAAAGATAACATACATGCTTTTTATTTATTGGTTTATGATTTAGTGATTTCAGTCTTGATTATGTGGGTATGTGGATGGTGTGGGTACAATGACTTCCAGGGGAGGACTAGACTTGGAGGTGGGAGGAACTCTTGAAATACTGTAAGATATGTTGGGCTGATGTTCCAGAATAGAGCTGCTTCACAATTCAAGCACTAATCAGAGCTGCACCAATAGTCAGTAAAGCTGATTAATTCTATATATAGTTAATTGTTCCCTATTAGGCATGTGCATTTTGTTTCGTTCGGAATCGAAATTCGGACACATTTTTCATTATTCGGACATTCGGATGCATAAAAATTCCCGAATTGTAATATTAACGAATTTAACCGAATCCGAACGAACGTTTCCGAATCGAAAACCCACGGACGAAATTCAATCGAATTCGAAAACAAATTATTTTCTAATCGAATTCGAAAACAATTCGATTCGAAAACAAATTTGAATGAAAATTGAAAGCAAATTTGAATCAAAATCTAAAAAGTATAAATCAATTTCTAAAAAAGAATACAATAAAATAGAATATAAAATAATAAAACAATAGAATGAAAATCAAAGAAAAGTAAAGAACAGAATGGAATATAATAGAATGTAATCAAATACAATAGAATATGACCTGGCTTCTTCTATCTATCTTCTATCTATCTTCCATTTTCTGAAATTCGAAATTCATATAGAATGAACTCAAATTCGAATAGAAAAATATGAGAAGAGTAGAATAATAAAAAAAAAAATATATATATATATATATATATATATATATATATATATATATATATATATATATATATATATATTATTCTGTTCTATTTTAATATTTTTCTATTAGAATTTTGAGTTCATTCTATATGAATTTCGAATTTCAGAAGATGGTTATATATATAAATGTTACATTACATTTATATATATAACCATCTTCTGAAATTCTATTGTATTTGATTACATTATATTCCATTCTGTTCTTTACTATTCTTTTATTTTCATTCTATTTTTTTATTATTTTATATTCTATTTTATTGTATTCTTTTTTAGAAATCGATTTATATTTTTTAGATTTTGATTCAAATTTGCTTTCAATTTTCATTCTAATTTGTTTTCGAATCCAATTGTTTTCGAATTCGATTTGAATATAATTTATTATCGAATCCGGTCGAAATATTTTCGAAATCGACCGGATTTTTCTAATTCTAACTTAACTAAATTAATTAAATAACGAATTAAAACGAAACAAAACAAATTTTTCCCTTTTGCACATGCCTATTCCCTATTCAGACCTTTGATCAAAGTATCTTTCAGCACCAACTTCCTTTGCAGCACTAAGGCCCCGTTTCAGCATACATGTTTGGTCGTGTGTAGGCGCGAGCGGGCCGAATTCCAGCAAACATTTGCCCGCCGGGCCTTTTCCCAGCGGGCAAATATTCGTGGACGTGTTTTAAAACCGTCCGCTGGAATCCTGCCCGCTCGGACATGTACGGTCGTCAGTACAGACCTACCGTACATGTCCAGGCGCCCGCGGTCCCTCGCAATGACTTTGACGCATTCGTGGAAGCCTTTAAATGGCAGGCCCGCCCACGTCTCCGCGTCATCGCCACGGCGACGACGCGGACACGCCCCGCGTATTGTTTACGCGCGGACTTCTGTACGATGGTTAGTACAACCATCGTACAGAAGCCCTCTGGCAGGCATGTACGGTGAAAACGGTCCGACGGACCGCTTTCATCGTACATGTTTGCTCGTGTGTACCGGGCCTAAGATGTCATGTGACCAAATGCCAAGAGCCACAATGGTAATACAAAAAGTGCAGTGCTAAAAATTAACAGGTCCTCAACAAGGACAGTGAAGGAAAAAGTATAAAACTTGTTTAAGGTCTTAAACACATAAAAATTATATACTGTACATGAATGATAATATATGGACGCCATTCACGTTCACTTTGAAGCAAATGACGTCCTTGCGACGTCATTTGCCGCAATGCACGTCGGGAAAGTTTCCCGACGGAGCATGCGCTCTACGATCGGCGCGGGAACGCGCCTAATTTAAATGATTCCCGCCCCCTACGGGATCATTTAAATTGCGTGCGCTTACGCCGGGCATTTTGTCGGGGCACCCACGCAATTTACGGAGCTACTGCTCCGTGAATCGCGGGTAGCGCAGAAAATTTGCGGGGGGGGCAGGGCAAAAACGTTGCCCTGCGCCTCCGTGAAAACTGCGCAAAGGTACCTGAATCTGCCCCTGTGTCTTCACCCACTGCTCACCTGTTTCTTTTCTGAAAAGTCTTTTAGCCCCCATTCACACGGAATGTGGCTTTGAAATTTTGCTATTTCAGTGCAAAGCCGTAGGACAGTGCAATTTCATGCACAGATGGTAATGCATGTCGCACATGAAATCACGAAAATATTGCAGGAACTATTTTTCAAATTGCTCTACTTGAAATCGCACCTATTAAGAAAGTGCTTTAGAAAGACATTAGATGCGACTTCAGGTGTGATTTGTAAATCGCGAATCCCCGGTGGGTATCAGGGGTTCGTGTACAATGTACATGAACCCATCAGGGGATTCACACTTGACTCTGAGCCCTGTATTTTTTTTATTTTTTATTTCTTACACAATTAGTCTTATGCCCTGTACACACGATCGGACAGGCCGATGGATTTTTTTCATCAGATATCCGATGAAGCTGACTTTCATCAGTCTTGCCTTCACACCATCAGTTAAAAATCCGGTGATGTAAAACACTATGACGTGCTGAGAAAAATGAAGTTCAATGCTTCCGAGTATGCGTCGACTTTATTCTGAGCATGCATGGATTTTTAACCAATGGACTTGCCCACAGACGATCGTTTTTTTTCTATCAGTTTTTTAACAATCAGATAATTTTAACCGATGGGAAAAAAAAAACGATGGGGCCCACACACGATCGGTTCGTCTGATGAAAACAGTCCATCGGACCGTTTTCATCAGACGAACCGATCGTGTGTACGCGGCATTATTGTTGATGCTGGCTGCTTTTTAGATACTAGTAGCGTAAATTTTTTCCCACTACAGTATGTGATTTGTAAATCACATGTTGCACCTGAAGTTGCACATATCATGGTTGCTTATTATGGTTTGATGAATTTTTGACTTGTCCCCTATTTCTGTGTTTCTTCTGTATTTTCCTCCTGTGTTTGGGCATAGCCCTTCTAATACTGTTTTTGGTCATTTGTATTCCCACCCACTTTTTGAAACTAAAGCCCCATACACACTATCAGTTTTCCTGCAGGTTTTTGTCTTCAGGTTTACCAAAACCATGCAGTGCAAGTGCCTGACTGATTGCATACAAATTGAAACTCTTAAGGTTTGACCTCATATTAGATGGTTTTGGTAAACCCGAAGACAAAAACCTGCAGGAAAACTGATAGGGCTAGATTCACATAGATTTCGGCGGGCGTAGCGTATCTCAGATACACTATGCCACCGTAAGTTAGAGCAGCAGGTCCTGTATTCACAAAGAGGTTGCGCTCTAACTTATGGCGGCGTAGTGTAACTGGGCTGGCGTAAGCCCGCCTAATTCAAAATAGGCTGGTTGGGGGCGTGTTTTATTGACCCCGCGTATTTGCCGTTTCTAACGAATGGTGCATGCGCCGTCCGTGGATGTATCCCAGTGCGCATGCTCGAAATTATACTGCAAAGACTCATTGGTTTCAACGTGAATGTAACTTACGCCCAGCCCCATTCACGGACGACTTACGCAAACTACGTAAAACGCGAAAAATTCAATGCGGTTCCGACGTCCATACTTAACATTGGCTGCGCCATCTTTTTGGTGGTTTATCTTTGCGCCTGAAAATGCCTTACTTAACCACTTCCCGACCCCCGCATGTATATGTACGTCCACAATATGGCACGTACAGGCACATGGGCGTACACGTACGTCCTCGCCTATTAGCGGGTGGGGGGTCCGATCGGGACCCCCCCCGCTACATGCGGAGGTCGGGTCCGCTCGGGGAGCGATCCGGGACCACGGCGCGGCTATTTGTTTATAGCCGCTCCGTCGCGATCGCTCCCCGGAGCTGAAGAACGGGGAGAGCCGTGTGTAAACACGGCTTCCCCGTCCTTCACTATGGCGGCGCATCGATCGCGTCATTCCCTTTATAGGGAAGACACGATCGATGACGTCATTCCTACAGCCACACCCCCAAACAGTTGTAAACACATACTAGGTGCACCCTAACTCCTACAGCGCCACCTGTGGTTAACTCCCAAACTGCAACTGTCATTTTCACAATAAAGAATGCAATTTAAATGCATTTTTTGCTGTGAAAATGACAATGGTCCCAAAAATGTGTCAAAATTGTCCGAAGTGTCCGCCATAATGTCGCAGTCACGAAAAAAATTGCTGATCGCCGCCATTAGTAGTAAAAAAAAAAAAAATAATAAAAATGCAATAAAACTATCCCCTATTTTGTAAACACTATAAATTTTGCGCAAACCAATCGATAAACGCTTATTGCGATTTTTTTTACTAAAAATAGGTAGAAGAATACGTATCGGCCTAAACTGAGGAAAAAAAATGTTTTAATATATGTTTTTGGGGGATATTTATTACAGCAAAAAGTAAAATATATTGGATTTTTTTCAAAATTGTCGCTCTATTTTTGTTTATAGCGCAAAAACTAAAAACCGCAGATGTGATCAAATACCACCAAAGGAAAACTCTATTTGTGGGGAAAAAAGGACGCCAATTTTGTTTGGGAGCCAGGTCGCACGACCGCGCAATTGTCTGTTAAAGCGACGCAGTCCCGAACTGTAAAAACACCTTGGGTCTTTAGGCTGCATATTGGTCCGGGGCTTAAGTGGTTAAACGGCGTATCTTTACTGCGACGGCCGGGCATACGTTCGTGAATAGGCGTATCTAGCTGATTTACATATTCTAGGCGTAAATCAGCGTACACGCCCCTAGCGGCCAACGTAAATATGCAGTTAAGATACGACGGCGTAGGAGACTTACGCCGGTCATATCTTAGCAATATTTAAGCGTATCTCAGTTTGAGAATACGCTTAAATATACGACGGCGGGGATTCGGACTTACGACGGCGTATCTACTGATACGTCCGTCATAAGTCTACATGAATCTGGCCCTTAGTGTGTATGGGGCTTAAGTCTAAGGCATGCATACTTGGAGTACTGAAATATTTACACCCAGTATCTCATATATGGACATGTTTATCCCTTGTGTGCTTTACAGGCAACACTACAACATTTCAGTGACCAGATGCTTCATTACAGTTGAAGATGATCAAATCAGCGCTTAATTAGATTTGAAGGAACCATGTCACAAGTGAATAGCCTTTAAATGGAATCCCAACAAAGATAATTACCTTTTCAGGAAACTCCAATAGCTGCTGTAGGATACTTACTAGGCTTTGGGGTCATTACGAGTCTATACTGATTTGCAACTAGCATGTTGAATGCAAAAAATATAACAAAATGCCTGTGATAAACTTAAAAAACAATCCTCTTGTAATAATGGTAATTGAGGCGCCATCTGGCAGTTACTCACATGACCAATACCAAATATTAATCACTTGGTCTCTGTCAATGCAGAGAGTCTTGAGGGCATAGCATCATCCTCCAAGAAACTCCAGTGGGGAGCATATTAAATATGTGACAGATTACCAGAGGGTGTCCAGATTGCTGTTATTACAGCATCGGATATATTGACAATGACATTTTTCTTATGTCTTGTTTGCTGAATTCGAAAATTAATTGTGCAAATATATATTTAATTATTAGTCTCTATTAAAGTGTATGAATACAAATTAGCAAGCATTTTTAAGATAGGCATCAGTAACAGTAGAAACATGTTGATCTAGAAACAATTGAAGTATGGATTAATTTGAATGGACTAATCTGTGAATGTCATTGTATAGTTCTTAGTTTAAGACCCCTTTTACACTAAGGCGTATTTCAGTTGTTTGAGCGCTAAAAATAGCACCTTTAAAGCTCCTGGAAAGCGCCTTACCTGCCTCCAGACTCCAGACTCTCAGCTATCCCCATGTAATATCTCCAGCGGGCTGGGCCGAGATTCCCCTGCTGACATCAGCCAGGGAGGAGGGGAGGAAAGGAGCTAAGAGCCCGGAGTCATGTGAAGGTAGAAGTCCTTTTTTTTTTTTTATAAAGCATAGGCACTAGGACACAGATTTTTATCTGACAGAGGGGATGATATACAGGTCAGTTAGTTTTGAAGCAGTAGGAAGAGAAGCAGGTCAGTGATAGTGAGAGATGACAGGCAGGGAGGGGAAGGTGAGAACAGAGGGAGACACAGGAGAGCTGCAGATAGCACTTACACTTACACTGACAATGCTGCTCAGCAGCCCTGATATATTGTGGTCAGTGTACAGAGGGGAGGGTAGAAACTGACAGGATCAGCCAGGTATTTCAGGTGATAAAGGGGGCCAAAATACACAGCACAAGTACTGTGCTGTTGTAACGATCCTGCCTTGATATGGATTTATTTAAATTGGATCTCAGCTGCGGAGGTTTCTCAGAATTAACCAAGAGTCACTCTATAACTGGTTAAAGAGTTAATGGTTGAATCATCACAACCTCAGGTAGATTCCACAATAACAGTTGCTTATTACTTCATAAGCTAAATAGAGTTTGCAGTTCATATGAAAGTATATATATGTATATCTGAGCAAATTGCTTAAATGGATACGGGCAATTACTGAAGTAAATATCACTGGTACAGTACAATGCTTACTGTTCAAGCCTAGGACAGCCTAGAGATGAGTATAAAGCACAGTTTGCTATAATATAGTCTGCCAAGTGCAAATAAGGGAGAGAGTAACAGACAGAGTTCCTTTGCAGTTCAGTTCAATATTGCCTAAATGACATTTGAATCAGTATTAGGATACTTGCGGTACTGCTGTCTTCAGTTGGAGGAATTGTAGCTGACACCTTGGCTGAAGGTAACTGTGAAGCTTCCAGGTAAGCAGTAGATCCAAGCTGGAGAGGGATGCCTGAAGTGCTGATGCCTGGGGAGGGTTGGTAGAGCCTGGAGCGGTTCTGTAGCAGGCTGGGCTGGATGAAGAATCCCAGGATTAGGCAGCAGGTTCACTGGTGAGGCTCCAGGGGTTTGCAGGTGACGGCAGGGGTCCAACAAAATAGCGCAACACCCTTGCTGCAAGTTTAAATAGCCCGCGCAGCGCGGGAAACGAGGAAACACGCTGGGCGCGCTTCCGCGTTCCAGCGTGGAACGCAAGCCGCGGCGCACAGGAAGTGATGCGACAGAGTCAAGGAGAGTCAAGGAGACGAGTGCAGCTGCCTGTACCAGGCAAGGCTGCACTCGTCTTGCTTAGTATAACGCCAGTGGCGTTACATACTCCCCTCTTCAATGGGGCACCACCAGTGCCAATAATAGGCGAAGAACGAGTGGGGTACCTCTGATTGGAATTGTCTAATTAAACGGGGAGCATGAAGGTGAGAAGAATTTTCCCAAGAATCTTCAAGTTGGGAGTAACCTTTCCAACGTATTAAATATTGGATGTCAGAGCCTCTTTTTCTAGAATCCAGAATCTTTTCTACTTCATATTCTGTTTCACCCAGAACTTCAACTGGTGGAGGAGGTCGTGCAATTCTATTGGGAAATGGATTGGGTACATAAGGTTTTATAAGGGAGACATGAAAAACTGGATGTATCTTCCAATCAAGGGGTAAATGTAGTTTTACTGCATTAGGGTTAATCACTTGGGAAATAGGATATGGACCTATGAATTGACGACCCAACTTTTTCGATGGTAGGTTTAAACGTAGATTTCTGGTAGAAAGCCAAACTAGATCTCCAACGTTGTAAGCAGGAGGTACTGATCTATGAAGATCATAGTTACGTTTTTGTCGTGATTGAGCAGCTTCTAGGTTTGACCGTATGATTGGAATTGTGTTTTTTAGGGTGGTGAGATAATCGTCTACTGCAGGTACTTTGTTTGAAAGAAATGAAGTTGGTAAACTGTTTGGGTGAAACCCATAGTTGGCAAAAAATGGTGAGAGTAGTGACGAAGAGCTGGTTGAATTATTGTATGCAAATTCCGCATGGGGAAGCAGTTGGAACCAGTCATCTTGGAGATGAGTACAGTAACAGCGCAAATACTGTTCCAAGATCTGGTTAATGCGTTCTGTCTGTCCGTTTGTTTGGGGATGATAAGCAGTGGACATCCTATGATCAATTTTTAGTGCTTTACACAAGGCTTTCCAAAACTTGGAAACGAATTGAGATCCTCGATCAGAGATAATCTGAGCAGGTAATCCATGCAATTTTAGAACATTGTTTATGAAAGCTGTTGCTGTCTCTAGTGAGGTTGGAAGATTTTTTAAGGGAATAAAGTGTGCCATTTTAGTGAATAGATCTACAGTGACCATGATGGTATTAGCCCCATTTGATCTGGGAAGCTCAACTATAAAGTCCATTGATACAACCTCCCATGGTCTGTTGGGTATTGGGATGGAGGCAAGAAGACCAAATGGCGGTTTCCTAGAGGGTTTGTTGCTAGCACAAATCTCGCAGGAAGAAACATATTCTTGAACCATTTTAGTTAATTGGGGCCACCAATAGTGTCTTTTAACAAGATGTATTGTCTTGGTGATTCTGGGATGACCAGCTAATGGAGAATCATGTAATTGTTTAAGTAATAATAACCGTAATTTTGGAGGGACACACAATTTGTCTTTTTAAGTGTATAATACATCTGTTTGTTTTGTAACACCATTAGGAAGCTCAGAAGCATCTGTGGATATGGTTTGCGAGAGTAACTGTTTAAAGGAAGTAGTTATTCCTATGAATCGGTTATCAGGAATGATAGAATGAGGTAGTAACTCGGTAGAGCAATCTTCATTCATGCGGGATAAGGAATCCGCTTTTAAGTTTTGTGTACCTGGTCTATAGGAGATCTGAAAATCAAATCGGTCAAAGAATATGCTCCATCTCACCTGACGGGCAGACAAGGTTTTGCAGGCCTTCAGATGTTGCAAATTTCGATGATCTGTCAAAATGGTGATCGGGTGTGTGGAACCCTCAAGAAGGTGTCTCCAATTGGCTAGAGCATCTCTAATTGCTAGGAGTTCTTTTTCTCCAATTGGGTAATTCCTCTCTGCACTGGTTAAAGTTCTGGAATAAAAAGCCACTGGATGTAAAGGTTCCGACACACTTTGTTGCTGCGAGAGTACTGCGCCTAATGCGAAATGTGATGCATCAACTTCTACAATGAAGAAGAATGAAGGGTTGGGTAGTTGGAGGATTGGAGCAGTAGTATAGGATCGTTTGAGTGTCTCAAAAGCTACTTGCGCCTCATTTGTCCATTTGAAAGGTGTATTTTTACTTGTTAACGCATTCAGGGGCTTCACAATCTGTGAGAAGTTTTTAATGAATTTACGGTAATAATTTGAAAAGCCAAGGAAGCGCTGCAAGGTTTTCCTAGATTGGGGAACTGGCCAGGAGAGAATACAATCTACTTTTGAATCGTCCATCTGTATTCCTTCCGGGGTGATTTGGTACCCAAGGAAAGAAACCCTGGTCTGACTAAAGACACATTTTTCGAGTTTAACGTAGAGGCAATGTGTTCTGAGCCTGCCTAAAACCCATCTGACATGCTTAGTATGTTCTTCAAAGGTATCAGAATAAATCAAGATATCGTCCAGATAGATCACAACACAAACGTCCAGTAAATCACGGAAAATGTCATTAATAAAACGTTGGAAAGTTGCAGGTGCATTTGACAAACCAAATGGCATCACTAAGCACTCAAACAGACCGTAGCGAGTTTTAAAAGCAGTCTTCCACTCGTCGCCTGGACGAATTCTGATTAAATTGTAAGCACCCCTGAGATCTAGCTTTGTGAAAATCTTGGAAGTTTGCAGCCTTTCTATCAGTTCTGGAATTAGTGGCAATGGGTAACGATTCTTTATCGTGATGTTATTCAATAAACGATAATCAATTACAGGTCTGAGAGATCCGTCCTTTTTTTTAACAAAAAACATGGCAGCACTAGCTGGGGAAGTAGAGGGTCTAATAAAACCCTTTCTAAGATTGTCATCCAGGTATTCCTTAAGATAAACCAGTTCAGGCTGTGATAATGGGTAAATTCTAGCAGTGGGAATAGTAGCCTCTGGAATTAGATCAATAGGACAATCATAAATTCTATTAGGTGGAAGTGTCTCAGCATTGGTTTTGCTGAAGACATCCGAGAAGTCCATTAAATAAGACGGAACACCATCGGCGTTTACATTATTTAAAAGAGAGTTATGTGAGGGATAGCAAGTATGTTTACAGTAAGGAGAATCTAAACAAAGTGAAGTTTTAGACCAATGAAAGGTTGGTTGATGGATGTGCAACCATGGTAACCCTGGGAATAAGGGCGATGGGATGATGTCAAACACAAGGTTCTCCATATGTGCATTATCACATGTGACTAATAATGGGGCAGTTTGAGACAGTACTGGACCAGAGGGGGATTTAGATCCGTCAATGAAGGTGACAGACAAGGGGTTTTGCTTTAACTCAGAAGGAATTTTATTTAAATTAACAAAACTTAAATCAATAAAATTGCTACAAGCACCAGTATCGACCATCGCGTCAATGGTGGTTCTATCTTGGTCCCACTGTAAAGTAAGGGTGAGAAAGATATATTGGTTAATGTTTGGATGAGTTCTGGGTTCTGTTAGGTTTAAACTACTAACATTTAAGTTGTTACCTTCAGTTTTACTTCTTAGAATGGGGCAGGCAGAGACCATGTGGTCAGGGGCGGAATAGTAGAGACATAGATTGTTGCTTCTACGTCTCTGTCTCTCAGCTGGGGTCAGTGGACCTCTAATTGTACTAACTTCCATAGGAATTTCCTTGGGAGGTGACCTGGCCCTCCTGATTGGTGCTGGTTGATAG
Organism: Rana temporaria; assembly: GCF_905171775.1. Classification (NCBI taxonomy): domain Eukaryota; kingdom Metazoa; phylum Chordata; class Amphibia; order Anura; family Ranidae; genus Rana; species Rana temporaria. The sequence continues at coordinate 175,191,171 of NC_053492.1, forward strand.
TAGTTAGCTCGTTCAGCCTTTCTTTCTCTAATGCGTCTATCAATTGAGAGGGAAAGATGCATAAGGTCTTCCAGAGATGCTGGAATTTCAACGCGTGCAAGCTCATCCTTGACGGACTCGGACAAACCAATGCGAAACTGATTCCTGAGAGATATATCTGTCCATAAAGTTTCACGACACCAGCATTTAAACTCTGAAATATAGTCCTCCATATGTCTCTTTCCTTGTCTCAAGTTCCTGATGGTATTTTCAGCGGTAAGCTGTTTGTTAGGGTCCTCATAGAGTAAGGACATTTCATATATAAAAGTATTGAGGGCGCCCAGTAGATCGCCATGCTCTTCAACATAGGCGTCCGCCCAAACTCTGGGTTCTCCTTTAAGATATGAAATTAAAGTCAAAATTCTGACTCTGTCAGAATAATAAGTCCGTGGACGTAAATCAAACATTAACCGACATGAACTGATAAATTGACGAAAATTTTTCCTGTCACCAGAAAAGCATTCTGGGGGGCAGACTTTCGGTTCTGGTTGCTCCCCGGCCTGAGCAAAATTTTGATTCCTAAGGGCCTCGTTTTCTAAGCGGAGGTCAGTCAGATTAGCAGTAAGTGCGTCCACACGTTGTGATAAGCCCACTAAATGGTTTGCTAGTTCCGCTGGATCCATAATGTTAGGTTCCGCTATTATGTAACGATCCTGCCTTGATATGGATTTATTTAAATTTGATCTCAGCTGCGGAGGTTTCTCAGAATTAACCAAGAGTCACTCTATAACTGGTTAAAGAGTTAATGGTTGAATCATCACAACCTCAGGTAGATTCCACAATAACAGTTGCTTATTACTTCATAAGCTAAATAGAGTTTGCAGTTCATATGAAAGTATATATATGTATATCTGAGCAAATTGCTTAAATGGATACGGGCAATTACTGAAGTAAATATCACTGGTACAGTACAATGCTTACTGTTCAAGCCTAGGACAGCCTAGAGATGAGTATAAAGCACAGTTTGCTATAATATAGTCTGCCAAGTGCAAATAAGGGAGAGAGTAACAGACAGAGTTCCTTTGCAGTTCAGTTCAATATTGCCTAAATGACATTTGAATCAGTATTAGGATACTTACGGTACTGCTGTCTTCAGTTGGAGGAATTGTAGCTGACACCTTGGCTGAAGGTAACTGTGAAGCTTCCAGGTAAGCAGTAGATCCAAGCTGGAGAGGGATTCCTGAAGTGCTGATGCCTGGGGAGGGTTGGTAGAGCCTGGAGCGGTTCTGTAGCAGGCTGGGCTGGATGAAGAATCCCAGGATTAGGCAGCAGGTTCACTGGTGAGGCTCCAGGGGTTTGCAGGTGACGGCAGGGGTCCAACAAAATAGCGGAACACCCTGCCGTCCTTGCTGCAAGTTTAAATAGCCCGCGCAGCGCGGGAAACGAGGAAACACGCTGGGCGCGCTTCCGCGTTCCAGCGTGGAACGCAAGCCGCGGCGCACAGGAAGTGACGCGACAGAGTCAAGGAGACGAGTGCAGCTGCTTGTACCAGGCAAGGCTGCACTCGTCTTGCTTAGTATAACGCCAGTGGCGTTACAGCTGTATAACATGCTTTGAAGGAACAGGATCTTTATTTTTATTTATTTTTTGGGTTAACAAACGCTCAATAATTATTCATTAACATGCTTTAGTAGAAAGTCACATGGTTTGCATTTTGTACTTTGTGTCATTGCTGTAAAGGTCAGGGTTATTAATATAATTAGGATGTTTTTGTACTGACATACAGTTCATTAAGTAAGGTAATCCTATGCATTGGTACTTGTTTTTAAAAAAAAATCACAATTTGTAGCAAAACAAGAAAACCTTGAATTGCTATTTAGTAAAACTATTATGATGTTTATTGAATGCTAGACAAATGGCTCATAACATCTGAATTTAGTTTTTTTATGCAACCTATTTTGCGCTAATGTAGCTAGTGCAATTTGAATAGTTTAAAAGAAAAAAATATATATATTATTTATGTATCAAAAAAAACAAAACTATACATGGATCTTCTTACACCATCTTCTTACCCCATACACCAAAATGTTGGTTCAGTGTAGCTGGGGAATTTCATTTGCATGGAGTTTATTCTCACAAAGTTTATGGGAGCATGGCAATTGTTTATGATACTTGGTGATTTGGCAAACTAAATGTTGTTGTTTTTTTCTGTTAGTCTTTAAATGTTGTTTAAAACAGTTCACATTATTTTTGGCTTTAGATTGTTTAAGAGAGATATTTATTAGGTACAATACAGTTCTGCTGCACTCTGATGAGAATTATATTGCATCCAAAGGTGTGGACTTTGGATGCAATATAATATAGGCTAATGCCGTGTACACACGATCGGAATTTCTGTCAACAAATGTTCAATGGGAGCTTGTTGTTAGAAATTCTGATCGTGTGTAGGCTCCATCGGACATTTGCTGTCGGAATTTCTGACAACAAAAATTTGAGAGCTGGTTCTCAAATTTTCCAACAACAAAAATTTCTGAGCGTGTGTAGACAATTCCGACTTACAAAATTCCATGCATGCTCTGAATCAAGTATGAGACGGAAGCGCTCGGTCTGGTAAAACTAGCGTTTGTTATTGAGCACATTTGTCACGCTGTAACGGACTGAAAAGCACGAGGCTGAAAAGCGTGAATCGTCTCTCACCAAACCTCTACTAACACAAGATTAGCAGAAGGAGCCCAAAGGGTGGCACACTTGGTATTAAACTTCCCTTTTATTGTTGTCAGAATGTCCGATTGTGTGTACGCTGCATAAGTGTGCATAGGTATCTCAGTCAGTCATGTGCAGGTGTACCACAGGGGAACATCACTCATAAGATTCAGTGAGCCCTAAAAAAGAGTGTGGGGAGAATGTAATAGCATCTATTTAGGTGGACTACTGAGCATAGTCTGAAGAAGGTGGTGCCAGGAAGTTGTATGTATACATGTAGCCTTGTATCATAATAAAAGGCAACAAAACCAAATTGCATACAAATGTAAACAAAAAAAAATGTAAGTCAACATTAGGAATGGCACAGATGCTCCTCCTGAGTTACTATGGGCCTCTTGGCCGCTTCTCTGATTAATGCTCTACTTGCCCGGCCTGTCAGTTTAGGTGGATAGCCGTGTCTTGCTAGGTTTGCAGCTGTGCCCGACTCTTTCCATTTTCAGATGATGCATTGAACATTGTTTCATGAGATCTTCAAAGCTTGGGATATTTGTTAGAACCAAATTGTGCTTTAAACTTCTCCACAACTTTATCTCTGACATGTCTGGTGTGTCCCTTGCTCCTCATGATGCTGTTTGTTCATTAAGGTTCTCTTACAAACCTATGTGGGCTTCACAGAACAGCTGTATTTTTACTGAGATTCAATTATACACAGGTGGACTTCATTTGGTTAAATGCTAAATACAAATGCACACCGCACTTTTCAGATATTTATTTGTAAAAAAAATAATTGAAAACCATTTATAATTTTCATTCCACATCACAATTATTTGCTACTTTGTGTTGGTCTATTGCATAAAAAAAACAATAAAATAAGTTTATGTTTTTGGTTGTAGCATGACAGAATGTGGAAAATGTCAAGGGGTATGAATACTTTTCCAAGGCCCTGTATAATTAGCGGAGTTAAAAAATTGTGGTTAGCATTCATTTCACTTGAACTACACTGTTGATTTTATATTGCTAGCTCTATTTGAAACAGACGGAATAGATGTGACATTTAAAGGGTCAATAAAGCAAAAAAAATTATTTTCTTTAAAATAACAAACATGTTATACTTACCTCCACTGTGCAGTTCGTTTTGCACAGAGTGGCCCCGATCCACGTCTTCTGGGGTCCCTTGGCGGCTGTCTCTGGTCCTCCCCGCAAGAACTCATCACATTTATGCGAGAGAGCTCGCATGGTAATGAGTCCTTGTGGGCGCGCTCCCGTGAGACAGCAAACGGCCATAGCAGCTCGCTGTATCACTCGGCCCCGCCCCTCGGCGTGCCGCGTCACTGGATGTGATTAAAAGCAGCGCCAGCCAATGGCTGCGCTGCTCTCAATCCATCTGCTCTAGCCAATCAGCGGCCAGGCTGAGCGGCGAAGAGGATCTCGGGACCAAGCGTGGGACTTTCGAGGGGTCAGGTAAGTAAAACGGGGGCTCGGGGGGCCGGCATCATCAGATGTTTTTTCGCCTTATTGCATAGATTGCATTAAAGTGATTTTTTTTTCCTTTACAACTCCTTTAAGCATTCAGTGTAAATTATCCTAAGCTACATTACTGTAACTAGCCTTTAACATCTCAGAGGGTCTTTTAAAAGCCTTGTGATCACCAACCATTGCTGCAATTAATAGACATTTTACTATGCAAAGTGACTGTAGTGGGCATTCTTGTATATAGCTGAAGAGATGTTGTTTTCTTTTCTTGCTGCAAGTAATCTTGAAAAATAAATGTATTTCTGGATTATTCTACCCTAAAAAAAATGATTAGTCCAGGAAATACAAATTATAAATACAAATTGCATTTGGCAATTCCAATTACAGTCATTATTTTTTAAAGGGTGGCAAGTCTCATGGAAAAGGTTGTTTCTTTCATCATTTAATAAAATCATTGCCACAAGTAACAGAATCATATCATTCAAGTTATTATTACAGTGTCATCATTCTAGTACCATACAATTTACAGAAACTGTTTCTTTATGTTGCCATTAGTTGGTGGCACTAATTCCACTTTGCAAGGAAGTGAGAAAGAAATTCATGCAGCTCCCTGTAATGGTGTTACTGATTCTCTACATTTGTTTCACACTGTGTGCTTGAGAGTAGATTTGCGAAGTTCTGTTGCAAAATCTTAATAAACTAACCAAGGGTATTATATATCAAGTAATGTCAGGAATCATTTAATTGATAACTTTTATAGAAAGGTAATTATTATTAATCAGAAGAAATACATATTAATCCTTTAAATTATGCTTAAATATGGGTTAAACATATGAGTTATAGAAACTAAAGAAGAACAAAAATAGAGAATGAGTGCAACATTTAAAATTCAATCAAAACCAAACATAATATATATTATATATCAAAAGAGTGTTTTTTATAGTGTATGTCTAGCCCAATAATTTTTTGATAGAATGGGAAAGAAGTATAACCACTGTCAGATTTCTACTGCTAGGGCATAACTAATCCTTATCAGTTGTTGCATCAATATACACCAATCAGCCATAACTTTATGGCCACCCACCTAATATAAAATAGGCCCCCCTTTTGCCACCAAAACAACCAATTTTGTCACCAAAACATGGATGCTACTAGATCTCTGAAGGTATACTATGCTATCAAGCATCAAGCCATTGGTAGCAGATCCTTTAAATTCTGTATGTTGTGAGGTGGGGCCTTCATGGATCACACTTGTTTTTCCCACAGATGCTTGATTGGATCGAGAGCTTGAGAATTTGAAGGCCAAGTTAACATGTCAAGCTCATTGTTGTGTTCCTCAAACCATTCTTGAACCATTTATGTAGTTTAGCAGAGTGCTGTCATGGATATGCAGTAATGTCTGTCAGCTTACCTTGCTCTCCATGTGTTCATCTTATAGGCCAGGCCCTCTCACATGGCTGCCTTTATCATCTCTCCTTCCTGTATGGCTCCACCCCAGGCCATTCCAGGAACTCTATATTAACCAGTGCACTGCAGGTCTGCATTGCTGATCAACATTGTTTGTTAGTATTGTGTTCCTGTTTGCCGTGTGCTATGTTATCTCTGTTATCTCTGTTTACCGATTTTGGCTTGTCTCCGACTACTCCTGTTTGCCTGTGACCCTGACCCTTGGCCTGTCCCTTGGTTATCCTCGTCTGCTTGTGGCCCCAACCTCGGCTTACCCTTCACTATCTCTTGTGTCCTGAGTGGCTGCTTCCCTTCTCTCCCTACGGAGCGTGACCTAGGGGACTCCGGGGGCCGCAACCTGGATCCAGTTGCAGCGAAGGCCATCCTCACCACTAGAGGCTCTGGTGAATACCAGCTGGATCTTAGACTCCGTGCCCTGAAGAATCTTGGGCTCAAGCTTCCTGTAGGATCCATGTTTGTGCCCCAGCGAACCTCTCCTCCATATCCACTCTGTGGTCCATCCGCAGCAGTATGCTATAGGGTTCACTACCTTGTGGGGGGATGTTGGCTCAAGTGTGAGTTGCATCCTCCCAGCCTGTGTCCCCACTTGTGTGGCAACCTGAAACTGCACCTTGGTGCTATGTGTGGCAGTAGTGATGTGGTCCCAAGTTTGCATTTAAAGTGGTTGTATACTACCTATAAGTAGGTAGGAGATATTTACCTTGCCTGCAGCCACTGAAATTAGCGGCGCATGCGCTATGAAGCTCTGGTGGATGCTGCCCAACCTTGCCAAACACAGAAGGGAAAATGTCAGCTCCCTCGACTGTGACTGGAATATAATGCCAAAACGTAATTCTAAGGTAAGTATTTCATAATGAGCTGGTAGGCGGTGTATACTAGCTCATTATGCCTTTTACTTACAGGTTTTCTTTTTTTTGCAGGTATACAACCACTTTAAGCTTGCACCTCTAGCAGGAGCTCATGTGGTTGATAGGCTACATTTTTTGATACAACTTCCAGTTCTGGATGGCATCAGTTATGGGGATGCTGAATCTGGCCTGATGGTCATGTCACTATCTGAGTTCCCCTGAGTTGGAGGACACCAGTGGTTTGTACATACTTGGCTCGTCATATGTAGGTAGGAAAAAAAAAAAGAAAAGGAAAACCCTGCCTCGATGGGAGGCATCCCACGACTGCAGCCTTTTTTCGCTGACAAGTCTTATATAGCTGAGGGCGGGTCAATCCAGTGATGTAAGTGGATGATCTGGGGGTCCCCTTGTTAAAAGGGGCTTCCAGATTTCAATAAGCCCCGCACCCATAGACCCCCACAACCATCGGCAAGGGTTGTGGGGAAAAGGCCCTTGTCCCTATCCACATGGGGACAAGGTGTTTTGGGGGAACCCCAAAGCACCCTCCCCATGTTGAGGGCATGTGGCCTGGTACAGTTCAGGAGGAGGGGTGCTCTCTCATCCCCCCTTTTCCTGCTGCTTGCCAGGTTGCATGCTTAGATAAGGGTCAGGTATGGATTTTTTATTTTGGCACAGGATTCCCCTTAAAATCCATACCAGAGCTGAAGGGCCTGGTAATGGACTGGCGGGAAACTCATGCCATTTTTTTCCAATGTTTATTGCCAGGATCTGGCAATACATTACAGCCGCGAGCAGTTTTGAATAATTTTTTTTCTTTACAAATGTCATTTTTCTGCTCTCATTCATAACACTATGTATTATGTAAGCAGCCTACATAGTGTGGAGCATGGACTCAGCAGTCTCACAGTTTATTATGGGGCTTTCCGCGGACACTTGAATTTCCCGCGAATGTCCCATAACGTTATAAATTTGGCAAATGGGTGAACACTCGATGTTCGAGTCAAACTTACGTTCCACTCGAACATCAGGCTCATCCCGTCGGAATTCCGATGTGAATTTGGTCAGACAAAGGTCCGATCGTGTGTATAGGGCTTTACTTTTCTCTTTCCAACTTTCCGCTCACTATACAAGAAATTCTGTCTGCATCAGCTGCCACATCTGCAGACTCGAGCTCTAGGGTTGTAATTCTGAGAGGCTCCTATAAAAAACTGTTGAAATACTGTTTAAGCAGTATATACAACATTCCTTTGTTTTTGATGATGTGGTTTAGCTTATGATGTCTGAAAGGGAATGAATTCTGTGTGTAGCATATTACTTTTATGGAAATCTGAACAATATAAACTTTATTTTTTGGTTCTACAAAGCTTTTTTTTTATGTGATTTAGGAAAAAAAGCCTATAAGAAATTGTAAAAATACTACATACAGTATAATGAAATGTGGTGATACTGCGCTGTCAGTAAACAAATATTAAAAATGCTGCAACTTTAAATGTGAGACACACACAAAATAAACATATATAGAAAAAATAAGCTGTGCAATAGATGTGATAATTAAAACAAAAAACCAACAAGCATAAAAATGTGAATGATTGTACTATTGGTGTGTTGAAATCACTACAATAAGTAGGTTGCCCTATTTGTATCACATTCTAATGAGTCCCAGTGAAAAAGTGAGCAAATGTCCTATTTCCCAAAAAGGACGCATCAGATGATGGTCAAAAACTGAAGATGTACTGTTCTCCTACATGTAAGTTGGTGACATCAAACCAAAAGAAACCGCAGAACAGTGATGTGATAGAAAGGAAATCCTCCACCTTCTTAAATAACTGCCTCTTACCGAAAGGGAAGATCCCAACCAGAGATCTTCTGTTGGAGTGTGGCTTTCTAACCCAGCCTAGGGGTCTATGCAGCTGAATTTCGCTTCTCCGGTATCCAATTAGTCTCCCACCACTCACAAATGGTCAGATGTGATTACAACCAGGTGAGGAAGGAAAAAAGGCTGACATAGCGTAATCCAGTAAACATTTTAATGTAAAATTGAATAGATAAAATTGCACTTACAATATGAAGATAAAAAAAATTGAAAATTTGTAGCTGGCTGGCTAACACAGCCCGTTCACTCCGGGACTCTGTATGTAGTGATGATGTCAGCACACCACTTCACCCTACGTCGTTTCGTCACAAATGACTTTGTCTTGGGGTACAAAATGACGTACGGTGAAGCGGCGTGCTAACGTCATCACTACATACAGAGTCCCAGAGTGAACGGGCTGTGTTAGCTGGCCCGCTACAAATGTTTCCATTGCGATTTTTTTTATCTTCATATTGTAAGTGCAATTTTACATTAAAATGTTTACTGGATTACGCTATGTCAGCCTTTTTTCCTTCCTCACCAGGTTGTAATCACATCTCACCATTTGTGAGCGGTGGGAGACTAATCGGCCATCAGTTTGTGACCTCAAGCTAAAGTGCAGTAGGACAATGATTCAAAACACAGTAGCAAGTCCACCTCCAAATGGTTCAAACAAAGCAACATTTAGGTTTTGGAGTGGCCTAGTCAAAGTCTGGACTTAAATCCAATTGAGGTGCTGTATCATGACCTTACACAGGCCGTTCATTTATTTATTTATTTATTTATTAAAATTCTTAAAAGTACAAAAAAGTACAAAACGCAGTCAGTTACCCGTAGGCCTCGATGCGCCGAGAACAACAATACAGCAACAACCAAAAAAACACACACAGGCAGCGGAACAGATCAAATTTAAAATAGTAGCAGATCAAAGAACTATAAAAACCTATGTAATTCCATAGGCTAGACTGAAAAGCTCAGTTTTTAAAAGCTTCCTGAACTTAAAAAGATCATTCTCAAGCCTTAATTTTAGAGGCAGGGAGTTCCAAAACTGTGCTCCCTGGACCGCACTCGTCCTCCCTCCGCATTTTTTCTTACGAAATTTAGGAATCACCAAAGTTTCCAAATTAGCCGACCTTAAGGTACGGTTGGGCACATACTTGGTGAATTTTTCCTGCAGGTACACTGGCCCCTTGCCATGGGTAGCCCTGTGCACCATGCATCCAGTCTTAAACAGAACCCGTTCCTTCACGGGTAGCCAATGCAGGGCTCTCAGCGATGGCGTGATGTGGTCACGACGACCAACACCCGTGAGTAGCCTCGCAGCGGCATTCTGAATAAGCTGTAATTTGTGCATGATGTTATTAGGTAAACCCAGGTACAAAGCATTACAATAATCTAATCGACTTCCAATAATGGCATTGACCATGGAGATCTTATGCGATTCTTCAATGAAGCGAAAAGTCGACCTCAGGAGTTTCAAGTGGAAGTGACAAGAACTCACCACCTGGTTTACCTGTGGTCGTAGCGTCAATCTCTCGTCCAAGATGATTCCCAAATCCCTGACCTGGGTGACTGGCACTGGGACCGATGAAAACGAGTCCGGCCAGGTAGGGAAACCGCCCGACCATGGCTGATTGCATAAAACCACGCTGGAAAACCCTCCAATGTGGCTGAATTAAAACAATTCTTCAAAGAAGAATGGCCCAAAATTGCTCCACAGCAATGTGAAAGACTCATTACCAATTATTGCTAATTCTTGATTGCAGTTGTTGCCGCCAAGGGTGACACAACCAGTTATTGGGTTTAGGGGGCAATTACTTTTTCACATAAAGCCAGGCAGGTTTGGACAGCTTTTTTGCCTTAATAAATGAAACCATCATTTAAAAACTGCATTTTGTATTTACTTGGCCTATCTTTGTGTCATAAAAAAATTTGTTTGATGATCTGAGTCATTTAAGTATGACGAATATATTAAATGGCTTTTTCATGGTGCTAACATGTTTATGTACACACACACTTAATCTAATCCTCTTGAGGGCCTGATATAGAGAATAGGTATTTGTTCCTTTAAAGGAGTTGTAAAGGCAGAAGTTTTTTTTATCTTATTGCACTCTATGCATTAAGATAAAAATCCTTCTGTGTGTAGCAGCCTCCCGAGCTCCTCCTAACACTTACCCGAGACCCATCTCTGCCCAGCGATGTCTACAAGTCCCTCGGCTGTGTGGTACTCTCCCTCCTGATTAACTGAGACACGGCAATGGCGCCATTGACTCCCGCGTCTTTCAATCAAAGTTAGTTAGCCAATCGGGAGAGAGAAGGGGAGAAAGGCAGCTCTGTGTCAAGCTGCTTACTGAGGGGGCACTCGACAGGAGGGAGGGGCCAGGAGCAGCGAAGAGGGATCCGAGAAAAGGAGGAGTCGGACTGCTCTGTGCAAATGCATTGCAATAGAGCAGGTAAGTATAACATATTTGTTATTTTATTTATTTTTTAAACAAGACTTTACAATCACTTTAACATTGACTTGCAAGGAGAGGATGAATCATTGGTTGTATTAATGATTTGTTATCAATTTAAGCCCACTGTTTTTGCTTACCTCTATGCACATTCACATTTGGCCTCAAATCCTCATTTGTAATGATTAAAGTTCTATCTGTTGTAAATCTGCAAGGTAAACAATCTATGAATGCAGATAAATAAAGCTGGGCTAATTAAGTGATTACAGGGATGTTAAGTTCTAAAAACAGAAAATTCAAGCTTAAAAATAAAAAAATATATATAACAAAAACTCTCTCTCTCTCTATATATATGTTTGTTTATCAACAGGAAAGCATTTACACAAAATAAAACAATGGAACACTAACAATACAACAAACCCTTTAGAGAAAATGGTAAATGTGTCATATTATGTAGACCCAGTCACAAGGAAAGCATATGTCCCCAATCCTTACCAAATTAACCTGCAAAAAGAGGTTCACTCAAATAGACATGTGGAAATTATACATATATTCCACCAATCAACTATGTTAAATATAATTTAGCTTCATTTCTTTAAGACGTTTTCACATGTACTTGTGTCATAACAACTTTATGTTCAAAGAAATACATCTGCTGCTTTAAATCTTTTTTTAAATAGTTGAAATTGAGACTGACAGTTTTTTCTTACAGTACATTACATGGACATTACAGTCATATAAATTGCACAAAGATGCATAGACATGTGTTTTTTCATGCTTGAGATGCTTCAAAAAAGGAAATGCCTTGAGTTTTATAAAAGGAGATGTTTATTAATGCAACAAAATTCTTTCAGTTACAATTACAAATGTTCTTCGATAACATATGATAATAAAAATTTCTTTGCATGTTTGTGAAAAAATATAATACATGTTCCTTAGCTGAGAACACACTTAAAGCGGAGTTCCACCCTAAAATTTTATTTTCTATTAACAGCTTGCCTTTAATGTTAAAAAAACAAACATTTTACTCACTTCTATCTGGCTGTTACTAGGCAAATTTCGTAATCTACCTAGTTCCTGGTCCTAGGTGGTTCAACTTCCTGTCCTAAGACCCCACTCCCAATGATTTCTGGAATGATTGGGGAGCTATTAATATGTTTTAGGGACTATTTAATGTGATTAATTTTAGCTTGCAAAAAATAAAATAAAAAATTATGCCCAAAACCCCGCTTTAAAGGCATGATAAAACCAGTCTAACCAATAGTAAAGTAGCATAGAAAATTATTTTATAATAAAGGGATCAACATAGACATGCAAAGCCTGGAAAAACACCTTTGGATCCCGCAAAATTTAGACTCATCTCCCTACTAAATAGCGACATAAACATTTATGCTAAAGTACTGACCACCAGACTACAACCCCTTATAGGATCACTAATTCATCCAGACCAAGTAGGAATTATTGGAGGCAGACAAGCATCAGATGGCACAAGAAGATTCATTGATCTCATTCAATAGGCTGAACACCATCAAATGCCTTATTTGCTGTTAACCCTGGATGCAGAGAAGACGTTCGATCGGTTACATTGGGGATAATTTAGACAAGTATTGGGTGAATTTGGACTAACTGGATTCTTTGGAGAACACATTATGGCCTTATACTCTGTTCCTAGTGCTAAAGCATGGATTTCTCGTATGTTGTCTGACTCATTTAAGATAACTAATGCCACTAGACAGGGCTGCCTGTTGTCACCCCTAATTGTTGTCCTTGTTATTGAGCCATTAGCAGAGTCCATCCACACTTGCAAAATGACTGAGGGCATACATGTGGGCAGAGAGGAGCATAAACTCGGATTATATACCGATGACACCTTGATTGCTTTAACAAAGCCCCTATCTTCATTGCCAGCACTTCAAAACATCCTAAAAATGTTATCACCATATCGCTTTATAAGGTTAATGAATCTAAATCATTTATGCTCCTGGGATTACCTCCTTCTCTTGATCACACTCATCACAAATAACATACCTTGATATTAAATTGACATCTCCTGGTAGAAACATTTTTAAGCCTAACAACGTACTCTTGCTTAACAAACTATCAGAGCTTTGTAAAGACCTTTCTAAAGTCACAGCCTCTTGGGCAGGAAAAATAACCCTCACTAAAATGTTCCTCTTGCCTCATGTATTGTACTTTTTCAGGACAATTCCTCTACCCATATTATCCACACATCTTAATACACTGCAAACAATTATAGACAACTTTATTTGGGAGCACAAAAAAGCAAGAGTGAACATGTTATCTTTTTACACTCCAGGCAGCCTAGGAGCTCCAAACCTTTCTACATATTACAAAGCGGTTATTTTAGACCAAACAAGATTCTGGTGGTCTCCATTGGCAGATAAAAGATGGCTCCTATTGGAGCAACACACACTAATCTCCAAGACTCTCTGGATACTATCACATTAACTCATAAAGTGCCTAGATCCTTCTTGGACACATGCCAACGCTACTTACCACACCTGGACTTCTACCCTCAGACTACTAGCACATGATCAACATGCAATCGACTCAAACACTCCACTATCTTCACTATCCTTGCTTATCCCAAATTCAAACACTTCCTCATGGAACTGTCAAGGACTCTCTCTGATGCCCACATGTACACACAACACATGCTACATCCATTCTGTGACTTAAACAAGAATGGCAATATTCCCTACAAAGACTTCTATAAATGTTTACAAATTTGCCACTTTCTGGCATCTTCAAAAAGAGGCAATGATCCTTTTTTAAAGGTTTTATACTAATTTTACACATCTGAAAGAACATTGAAAGGTGGAATACCGCTGATCTAGATATGTTTAAAGGCTCCATGATAGCATGGGAACGAGACTTGGAGATATTGCCTACAACACAGCAATGGCAGATAGCCCTCTATTGGCAGTTTACTTTGACTGTTCGGGTCTTTGGAAGAATGCCTGGATATTTACCTGTGTGGCAGGATCCTAGTGACATCATCATAATCGTCAATGATGTCACCAGGAGACCCCATGTTTTTCTTTTCTTTTTTTTTTAGGTGTGAGGTATCCCCATAAAATCCATTTAAGTCCAAAAGGAGTCTGGCATATTTTTTCTCATTCTTGTTGCTGGATGTACTGCAGCAAAAATGACATTCCTTGCCAGCATCTTAAAAAAAAAAAAAAACAATACACAGATGCCTCTAAATGTCCCCCAACAATACATACGACACCCATTGGTTCCTGTGTGCTGTTTTCTTTTTTTTTTTTTTTTTTACAAATAAGCTGTCTAAGTAATTTGCTGGTAATTTTAAAACATTTTATATTTCTATTTAAATGTCAGTGCTAAAAATATAACTTCTGCCAGCTTCATGGGATATTTTTGACACTTCCTTGCCTATTAGCAAAGAAAATAGACATTTTAATGTAACAGATTCTCTGATTGATTTCAATGGGTTCAGGTTTGGCAAACCCCTGCCAAACAAGAGCACAAGGCAGTTTAGCTCATCGCTAACTCTCACAAACTTCACTGCATCAATGTCAAACCTCATCAAAGCCCTAAATACGTGTGCTTATTTTTCAGGTCTGTGCATTTATTATTTCAAATTGTTGGCTTTAAATTTTAAATTTGCTGAAATACAAGTGAAAACCAATAAAGAAACTTGCCATACTGGTGGGACACATCCAACTTCCCTTTATCTGGGAATATTTCTAATGCTTTCTTATGAGACCCTCTACACTAGTGTAAACTATTCCACCCCCATGTGAATTGGTAAGGGGTACATTGTACCCCTACCATTTCACAAAAAACGTTTGGGTTGCTTTAGCTGATTCCGTGTTAGTAAAGGACGATTTGCGCTTTTTTGTCTGTTACAGCATGATGAATGTGCTTACTCCATTATGAACGGTAGTTTTACCAGAACGAGCGCTCCCGTCTCATAACTTGCTTCTGAGCATGCGTGGGTTTTTTCGTCGTTTTAGCCCACACACGATCATTTTTTACAACCCGAAAAACGACATAGTTTAAAAAAATAGTTTAAAAAAAATTATGTGAAGCCCACACACGATCATTTTAAATGACGTTTTTGAAAAACAACGTTTTCTTTCATGCTGAAATATGATCGCGTGTATGCGGCATCAGGATTGTTAAGCTGCAATATGTTTCATTTTTGTTTTTTCTTTTGGGTTTAATACTACTTTAACCACTTAAGGACCGAAGGATTTGCCTCCTTAATGACCAGGCCATTTTTTGTGATACGTTGCTTTAACTGACAATTGCGCGGGCGTGCAAAGTTATACCCAAACACAATTTATATATTTTTTTCCCACAAATAGAGCTTTCTTTTGGTGGTATTTGATCAAATCTATCCAATTTGATTGGATGGTGTATGGGGCTCTGTGGAAAATCGAATACTCCACCTGTGAAGGGCTGTGAGAGCAAGCTGCAGCAAGTTGCTTGTATGTATAACAGATGTGTCAGAATGCAGCAAAATTAAACAAAAGAAACCAAAATACAATATCTAGAAACAAAGGGCCAGATTCACGTAGAATCGCGGCGGCGTAACGTATCAAAGATACGTTACACCGCCGCAATTTTTCATCGCAAGTGCCTGATTCACCAAGCACTTGCGATGAAAACTACGCCTGCGGCCTTCGGCGCAAGGCGGGCCAATTTAAATGGGCGTGTGCCATTTAAATTAGGCGCGCTCCCGCGCTGGACCTACTGTGCATGCTCCGTTTCTTAACTCCCGCCGTACTTTGTGCGCCGTGATGTCATTTTTTTGAACGGCGACGCGCGTAGCGTACTTCCGTATTCCCGGATGGCTTACGCAAACTACGTTAAATTTTGAATTTCGACGCGGGAACGACGGCCATACTTTAGACAGCAATACACTTGCTGACTAAAGTTAGGGCACAAAAAAAACGACTAACTTTGCAACAGGAAACTAGACGATGTAGCGAACGCGAAAAACCGCTGTGGATCCGCTGTAACTCCTAATTTGCATACCCGACGCTGGTTTACGACACAAACTCCCCCCAGCGGCGGCCGCGGTACTGCATCCTAAGATCCGACAGTGTAAAACAATTACACCTGTCGGATCCTAGGGATATCTATGCGTAACTGATTCTATGAATCAGTCGCATAGATAGAAACAGAGATACGACGGCGTATCAGGAGAAACGCCGTTGTATCTCATTTGTGAATCTGGCCCAAAGATCCCAGAGGTGTGGGATGGTTCTAATCAATTAGTTTGCCACTAACTGCAGTCAGCTTTGCAAGGCTGCCTCTGCCAGGTTGGGAACCTAGAAGCTGAAAAGAGAAAAAGGGGAGCAGGAAAGAGGCAACCAATTAGCTGCTGGTGCAGTAATGATTTTATTGGGAATGTTTTTTAGCAGAAAGTAAAGATTTTTTTTTCAAAATTTTCAGCCTTTGTTTGTTTATAATGCAAAAAATAAAAACCACAGAGGTGACCAAATACCACCAAAAGAAACCTCTATTGTGGGAAAAAAGGAAAACGATTTTATTTGGATATTGCGATGCGCGACCGTGCAATTGTCGGTTAAAGCAACACAGTGCCGTATCACAAAAAAGTCATGGTCAGGAAGTGGTTAATAACCTTCCAGGGCTGAAGTGGTTAAATTATGTCTGTGCCCCCCTTCAAGCATATCTTACTTCTGTTTCAGTTTTGACACCCATCACCCAGACAGGAGGTCAACATTCCTCCATGTTTTTTATTGTTCCAGTGTCCATATTGTAGGATGTCCCCTAACTTCCTGTTCTGTATCAGTAAATAGGGAGATTTTTCGTGATCTGACCTGAATTGGCAGGAAGCAATAATTTAAACAAGAATATAAACAACTATGCAATGCTGACAAAGGTTGCAACCTATCCCCTTCCTATACAAAGTTAAAAAATATACTGGAGTTGTGCTTTAAATAGTGTATATTAGACTCAGTAAAATAATGAACATAAACATTTTCACCTACCACAATATCTATTAAATGTGTTTGTAAAATAATAAAAATGTGATTAGGAGATAAACATCTCCTCTGACTAGACAGCATTATAGCAGAAGAGTTGTAAATTCTTTTTTTATTAAACAATATGCTAATACACAAATTTAGCTATAACACAGATGCTCTCTTCTCACAAGAACAGATGATGATCTAAATAAGTAATCTATGTGCGTTCTTTCCATCTAGATGGCAACTCGTGGGAAATGAAGCCAAATGTGACATCACTGCTGGTACAGCCTGTTACAATTTCACTTTTGAGAAGACTGTTTTCATTGACAGATAGTACAGTGACGGGGAGGTGTCTTCCAATAAAAGTGCCAAAAACAGGTAATGTGCATTATAATGGATTTCAATTATTAATTTTATTTACAGTGTATATTATTAAAGTCACAATACAGTATATGACATTGTAGACATCCCCACAACAGGGGGTGTATATTTTGGTGAGGTAGCCTTCTATTTGGAAATCCATTTGTTAAATGATAGAGTGAAACAAACCTTGTTTTCTTCTGAAAAGAGCAAGCATGTTTTCTAACATTCTTGCAAGGTACTGTATATAGGTAATTTAGGGCCTAATCCACAAAAACCCGGCGCAACATATTTTTTCCCATTTAAGTTAAACAGCCGCAAAATCTCTACCTAAGTGCCCGATCCACAAAGCACTTACCTAGAAATTTTGACCGGTGTAACTTAAATTCGTCCGGCGCAAGGCGTTCCTAATTTAATGGGGCGAGTCCCATTTAAATTAGGCGCGCTCCCGCGCCGGGCGTACTGCGCATGCTCCCGACATCATTTTCCCGACGTGCTTTGCGCGGTTTTACATTGCGCCGGGTTTTAAGAATCGCGACGGGCGTAAAAAAAAAAAATGAGTTGCGGCAAAAAAAAAAAAAAAAGACAGCGACGTGGGATAGAAGGGTCTACTTTTACAAGGTGTAAACAGTTTAGGCCTTGTAAAAGCAGCCCTAATATTGCGACAGCAAACTAATACTTAAGCGTAAAAGCTTTGTGGATCTCCGTAAGTGCTAATTTGCATACCCGAAGCGGCATTTCGACGAGAAATGCCCCCATCGGCGGCTGCGGTACTGCATCCTAAGATCCGACAGTGTAAGTCCCTTACACATGTCGGATCTTCTGCCTATCTATGTGAAACTGATTCTGTGGATCAGTTCCATAGATATAAACAGGGCCTAATCCACAAAGCAGATGCGCCGACTTAACTCGAGATACGCGGCGTAATTAAAATTTACACGGCGCGTATCTTTGCGCCTGATCCACAAAACGAGATACGCCTTAAAATCATGTTTTTCCATCCTACCTAAAATAATTACACCGGCGCTTTTTCGTGCGCAAATTACGCTAGACACGCCGCTGTTTTGATAGGCAAAGATGCAAATGAGGGAGATAGGGCGATCCACAAAATTAAGTGTGTGCGCCGTAGATTACGCCCTCTGCGCTTCTGTTAGTTTCAATGTGTAAATTTACACTTTATAAAAGGTGCCCTAATTTTACACATGCCGTGTAAAGGTCAGCTAAAGCAACACCATTAAGGAAGAGCTGAGCACACACACTTGCTGGACTACAATATGTATGCCAACATGCCAGGGGCATCCATGCGCATAGCTAGGCTAGTGACTTCAGTGATGAGGGTACCCCCTCTTCTGAGGGAACAGCAGTCAGGAGACGCCTCGCAGAATGCATCTTTGCACAGTAAACACACACATTAATTATGTCACAATGAGAATGCATGAATGCACACCACTGTGGTCCCTAGCACAGACATATCACATGCACATCTAATTGGATTAGATCCAAGTACCCCCCCCCATTGGTACTTGGGAGCAGTAACGCCACGCCACGGCTCCAATTATGTTACTGTGCATTCATACACCATTCAGGGACCTGGGATCACTTCTCCCTGGTCCTGGGGATCCCTTCTCCACCAAAACTGAGGGTGACATCCTTATTTAATCAGGAATGCCACCCCCCCACATTCACACATCATTCACACACATAAACCAAATCATAAGTACAGTATAATAAACAAAATCATAAAAATATAAAAAAAATCATAAAAATCAAAAATCAAAAGTACCCCTGCAAATTAATTGCGGCGGCGATTGCTCCATCTGGGCTGCCCACGGGCACAGACACGGGCACGGCCACGGCCACGGCCAACCGGAGGATCTTCATGGGGGGTGTGTTAGCAGGGGAGGGAGTATCTTCGTGGGGAGGGTGTTAGCAGGGGAGGGAGTATCTTCATGGGGGGGTGGGTGAGCATGGGAAGGAGGAGCCTCCCCTGGTGTCTGTCCTCCTGCTGGCCTGCCCTCCAAGGCCACTGCTATCCTTGTCAGACAGAGAGTGAGAGCAGCCGCATTGGCCTGACCAGCCCTGGTATTGTCCTGCACAGCCTGGGTCAGGGCAGTCACCTCCTGGGCCACGCCTGTTGTGGCGGTCTGCAGCTCACACAAACATGTGATGACCGCCAATGAGTTTGTGGCCACATCACTGAGTGACTCCTTCATTACACCCAGGCTATGCTCCATCTGGGTCAGAGTCTCTTTTATCTGACCCAGATGGCGGGACTGCCGGGCATTGTCCTTTTGCAGACTGGCCGGCAGATGCTCGGCCACCCCCCTGGTCTCCTGGGTTGCCATCCTGCCTGCCCCTGAGGCTTGCGGCCTGTTGGGGGAGGAGTGGGAGGGGCTACCCCTGATGGTGGCCTGACTGCTGCCTGCCTCTGGGGTAGGCTCTGGGGTAGCCTCAGGGGTAGCCTCAAAGGTAGCCTCAAGGGTCATCATATCCGAGGCCAAAAGAACTTCCCGGCCAATCTCAAGATCTTCTTCCTCCACCCCCTCATCCTCCTCCCCCTCATCCTCCTCCCCCTCATCCTCCTCCCCCTCAACCTCCTCATGAGGGGAGGTTTGGCCACTCCCCTCCCCTGGGGACTCCTCAGCAGCCTCTTGTCCTGGGGATGGTGCAGCAGCCCGGGCCAGCAATCTCCTGGTCATCTGTGGACACAAAACAATCACAGGTTTGAGGATCCACACACTTGGCACATCTTCCCTTCCCCCACCCACACATGCTAATCACCAGATAGAAAAAACAAAAACTTACCTGGCCTCACAGGAACACCTGACTGATATCCACGCAGGCCCACCACCTGCTCTGGCTGGAAAAACCGGGCCACTGCCCATTCCTCCTCACTCAGATGGATGGGGCAGGGTCCCCCTCCTCCAGTGCCCGTGGTATGGGCAGTGATCTTTGCCACCTTATTACGGACCAGGCTTCTAAGATCGTTGATCTTCTTTTGGATGCCAGCGGGGGTCCTCATCTCCCCCCCCCCCCCCGCCGCATTTATCTGATCCGTAACCTTTTTTAATATCGCCTTCCTCTGGGCGGGGAGGTGTTCCGGCTATCAGGGCCATGCAAATATCGGCCATATTGGACGATGGCCTGAGCAAGAATTTGCTTCTCTACCTGATTAAAATTGAGCTTCCTGCGCTTGGGTGCCATCACCACTCAGCAACAAGAAGAAACTCACAGGACAAACAAACAAAAATACACACACAACAAACACACAAAAACACTCACAGAAGAAACACACAAAAAGCAAAACACACAAGCAGACAGCTACTACAAATTCAAAAACAAACACGCAAAAAACAAACACAAAATACAATCAGAAAAAAACAAACACAAAATACAATCAGAAAAAAACAAACACAAAATACAATCAGAAAAAAATAAAATAAAATACACTTAGCAGAAACAAACACCAACTACAATCTAATACTCCTCCAAAACTTCTCTATCACACACACCTCACCAACAAACACCGACAAACGTTCAGAGCAGAAGCAACTTGCTCTAGGAAGGGAAACATAGGGAAATACTTTTGCAAGGGAAGTGTGTTTGTCTGGGGCTATTTATACACAGGGCGATCCTCAAACTAAGTACGCTTGGCCTTTTACCTATCTCACTGATTGCGCTAAGCCAAGTTCTGCACATGCCCAGTGAGAAGCAGATTCATGCGCGCATGCGCAGTACGGTCGGCCCTTCATTTGCATGGGGTCACGGCTCATTACAATGGAGCACGCCCACTTCCTTCCCACTTGCAATAACCCCGCCTTACGCATCGGGATTTAAGTTACGCTTGCGCAATTTTGTGCGCAAATGCGCTGTGGATACGGCACTTACGACACCAAATTAGGGCGCCGTAACTTAAATGACATAAGTTTTGAGTAACTTAATTTGCGCCGCTGGCTGTGGATTAGGCCCTTAGTTAGGATGTTGCTTTCTAAACACAACTGGAATTAAAATATATATATATATATATATATATTAATACACATTATTAGTTAAAATCTGCCTGTTGACGTGTATATCGCAGACAGGATTTATGATTACTAAAAGAAAAATAATAATCAACACACTTCCGTTTTTTAAAATGTCATTTTGTGCAGGGGCTTTTCTAAGCATGGGAAACATGCGCTACTTTACAGGCATACTATAGACACCCCCCAAGTACGAAATTTAAAGGAATATTTCACTTTTACTGTTTCACTTTAACCACTTAAGGACCGCCTCCTGCACATATACGTCGGCAGAATGGCATGGCTGAGCACAAGCACGTACCTGTACATCCTTTCTTAAGTGCCCAGCCGTGGGTCGCGGGCGTGCGCCCACGACTCAGTCCGAAGCTCCGTGACCGCGGCACCCACAGACCCGATCGCCGCTGGAGTCCTGCGATCAGTCCCCGGAGCTGAAGAACGAGGAGAGCTGTGTGTAAACACAGCTTCCCTGTTCTTCACTGTGCCGCTGTCATTGATCATGTGTTCCTTAAAATAGGGAAACACGATCAATGATGTCACACGTCCAGCCCCGCCCCCTACAGTTAGAAACACATATGAGGTCACACCTAACCCATTCAGCGCCCCCTAGTGGTTAACTCCCAAACTGCAATTGACATTTTCACAGTAAACAATGCATTGTTATAGCATTTTTTGCTGTGAAAATTACAATTGTCCCAAAAATGTGTCAAAATTGTCCGATGTGTCTGCCATAATGTCGCGGTCACGAAAAAAAACGCTGATCGCCACCATTAGTAGTAAAAAAATAAATTATTAATAAAAATGCAATAAAACTATCCCCTATTTTGTAAACACTATAAATTTTGCGCAAACCAATCGATAAACGCTTATTGCGATTTATTTTACCAAAAAATAGGTAGAATAATACGTATCGGCCTAAACTGAGGAAAAATAAAAGTTTTTTTATATTTTTTTGGGGGGATATTTATTATAGCAACAAGTAAAAATATTGAATTTTTTTCAAAATTGTCACTCTATTTTTGTTTATAGCGCAAAAAATAAAAACCGCAGAGGTGATCAAATACCACCAAAAGAAAGCTCTATTTGTGGGGAAAAAAGGACGCCAATTTTGTTTGGGAGCCACGTCGCATGACCGCGCAATTGTCAGTTAAAGCGACGCAGTGTCGAATCGCAAAAACTGGCTGGGTCCTTTACCTGCATTTTGGTCCGGGTCTTAAGTGGTCAAGCATAATTAAAATCACTGCTCCTGAAAAAACTTCAGTTTTTAAAACTTTTTTTGCATTGATACATGTCCCCTGGGGCAGGACCCAGGTTCCCAAACACTTTTTATGACAATAACTTGCATATTAACCTTTAAAATTAGCACTTTTGATTTCTCCCATAAACTTTTAAAGGGTGTTCGGCAGATATTCGAATATTTGCCGTGAACACCCCAAATTGTTCCCTGTTTGGCGAACAGGCGAACAGCCAATGTTTGAGTCAAAATCATGTTTGACTCGAACATAAAGCTCATCCCTATCTGCAATATATTTAGAGCACTGTTGCACTTTATTCGGTTGGAGCACTCCGCAAACGGAAGCGCCACCTAGCGGCCAGCCTGAAATTGCAGCCTAATATACGACGGTGTAAGACACTTATGCCGCATACACACCATCACTTTATGTGATGAAAAAAAACGACACTTTCTGTGAAGTAAAAAATTACGTTTTTGAAACTTCAATTTTCAAAGACGAAGTTGCCTACACACCATCGTTTTTCTCACAATGTTCTTGCAAAGTGAGGTTACGTTCCACCACGTTTTACCATTGAAGCTTGCTTCATAAGTAGCTTCTGGGCATGCGTGGATGAAAAAACGTCTTAGAAAACAACGTTTTTTGCTACACACGGTCAATTTCTGTGAAGTAAAAAGTGCACTTTTGAAAAACGACACATAAAATTGAAGCATGCTTCAATTTTTTTTGGTCGTTTTTTACAAGACATAAAACGACGTTTTCCCCCACACACAGTCAATTAAAGTGACGTTTTTAAAAACGTCATTTTTTTTCATCACATAAAGTGATGGTGTGTATGCGGCATTACACCTGTCGGATCTTAGGGATATCTATGCGTAACTGATTCTATGAATCAGTCGCATAGATACGACCAAGCGCACTCAGAGATACGACGGCTTATCAGGAGATACGCCGTCGTATCTCTTTCTGAATCTGGCCCTGTGTATTTTTTTGTTAAATTATGGATGTAATTTGATTGTCTCATTATCACAAGTATTTTTGAGCACTTTATTTAATTAGCACATTGAATGATTTTTGCAAGTGCTGTTTTATATTTCCATAGGATTTATGATTAGGCAATGAGCCTGATTTAGTAAAGAAAATGTGCATATGCTTTTGCACAGAGGTGCCTCCAAACCTGTTTGAACAACCAATGTGTTCCATCAGTGTTTACTATGTGCAAGCGATGATCACAAAGATGCACTCATCTTAGTAAGTGTAAGTACAGTTCACTAACAAATGTGGTTTGCCTAGTAGCGTATACTCCTGAATATGAAGGTATGTGAGTTAAAGTGATTCTGCCTCTATATTAAAGCGGTAGTAAACCCGCTGACTTATTTTTTCTTTACACCTGTAAGGGAAAAGGGATAATGAGCTAGTATGCACCATATACTAGCTCATTATGAAATACTTACCTTAGAACGAGGCGTCAGTGTCCCTCCCAGTCCACACCGAGGCAGCTGACATTTCGCCTCAGCGTGTCTTCCGGGTATAGCGGCTCCAGCGCTGTGAGTGGCTGGAGCCGCGATGCCGTCACTCCCGCGCATGTGCGTGGGAGACTTCGGCGGAAAGATGCACGGAGGTACGTGAATCTGCCCTATTGTGTTTTTTTCAAAATTGTCGCTCTTTTTTTGTTTATAGCACAAAAAATAAAAACTGCAGAGGTGATCAAATACCACCAAAAGAAAGCTCTATTTGTGGGAAAAAAGGACATCAGTTTTGTTTGGGAGCCACATCGCACGACCGCGCAATTGTCAGTTAAATTGACGCAGTGCCGGAAGCTGAAATTTTGCCTGGGCAGGAGGGGGTATATGTGCCCAGTAAGCAAGTGGTTAATTTGTCACAAGGACAAGATTGTTCTACGACCCCATCCAACCTTCTTACCAAAGGTGGGGTCGGCAATTCATTTCAATCAAGATATTATTTTGCCTTCCTTTTTTCCTGTCCCCTACTGGGCTTCATGGTTCCTTCCATCAACTGCTTTGTCATAACAGGTCACATTGACATAGCACCTGGTGGATGAAGCCACAGTGTGCTACATGGGAACAATATCTGACCCAGAAATGTTGACTTGGTCAACAAGAAAGGGGGGTGAAAAGTGCTTAGACCCCTCTTGCATTACTTCTGTGCTTTTATTTTGAATCTTGAGACAGAATGGCTTATCAGTGGCTGTAACTAAAGGCATCAATGAGATTTTACATTAAAGCTTATTTACTGTTTGTTAAAAATATATTATGGTCTCACAAATATAGTCCAGGATGCCAAGTTACATTCCAACCCTGTTTTGTTACTCAGCCTTGATATAAACAAAGCCTTCGACAGTGTACATTGGTCATTCTTGGACAGTGTTCTACATAAATATGGCTTCACTGGCGAATTCTTACACGCATTTCATGCACTCTACCATAATCCCTCCACCAGAATACGTCTCCCGGGTTGTAACTCTGAGTTTTTTAAAGTAGGCAAAGGTACTAGACAGGGCTGTCCCCTTTCCCCTTTACTTTTTGCACTAGCAATTGAACCACTTTCCACAGCAATCCTCACCAACCCAGATATTAAAGGTTACTCATCTGGACCCGATACATATAAACTAAGCATGTATGCAGATGACATGCTACTCTTCCTCACACAACCGATTAATACACTTCCTAACCTTCTACAAACCCTCAACAATTTCGCATCCATTTCAGGCCTCACAGTCAACGTCTCAAAATCAATAGGCATGCCCATCAACATCCCCCCACTGGAATTAGACTCCATACGCTCCTCCTTCGAATTTTCTTACACCCCAGACTCTCTTCCATACCTAGGTATTTATCTCACCCCTAATCTTGATGACCTAGCAAGTAAAAACTACATCCCGATGATTCAAAAATTAAGGGCGACACTTAAAATGTGGAAATCTTTTAAGATCTCTTTCCTCGGTAAAATCACAGCGATTAAAATGACACTCCTCCCAAAATTACTTTATCTATTTAGAGCACTCCCCATTAGAATTAATAAATCCCTTATCACCAAATTCCAATCTGATATTAACAAATTTGTTTGGTCGGACTCTCATCCCCGTTCTCCTAGACAAGTCTTGCACAACTCTCAGAGATCTGGCGGCCTCGGCCTCCCAGACCTTTGGTTATACTACCTTTCAGCAAGATGGACCCAAACAGCACAATGGCACATCCCGCATTCCAAGATCCCATGGATAGCTTTTGAGAAATCCTCAATATCCCCATTCACCATCTCGGGTATTCTCTGGGGAAATAAAATCTCAATTCCATCCCTAAACTCCCGAAACCAAATTGTAGCACACTCTTATCACCTATGGAAGCTCCATAATGGAAAATATAACCTCATCTCTAAATCCCCACCGTTTGCTACATTTATAGGAGACCCAAAATTCAAACAAAACTCTCCAATAGACCTTTCATGGTGGAAGACTAAAAACCTCACTACACTTAACAAATTTATTATAGGTACGAACTTCATCCCCTTCTCCACCCTGAAAGCTAAATATCAGATTCCGGACTCAGAATTCGACAATTTCATCCTTATTAAACAATTTTTCGAAACTCACTTCAAAACCACAAACACCCAATCCCCCTCTCATTTTGAAAAACTCTGTCGCGATTCCCCCAGGAAGAAAGGTTTCATCTCAGAACTTTATTTCATCATGTCTAACAACACAGAGCCCAATAAATTATCATATATGCTAAAATGGGAACAAGACCTTAACTTCACGTACTCCCCAATAAACTGGGACAACTGTATAACCAATTTACACAAATGCACCAAATCTATTGCAATCAAGGAAACAGCCCTAAAAGTGTTTATCAGATGGTATTATACCCCGACCAAACTCCACGCCATTTTTCCCTCAATCTCCTCCTCATGCTTTAGAGGATGTGATGAATCAGGTTCTTTCCCCCATATTTTCTGGTCTTGCGATAAGGTCAAGAATGTATGGTTACAGCTTGAAAGCTTCGCCTCCAAAATTTCAGATAAACCAATCACCCTTACAATACATAACTGTTTACTTTTCTCCCCCATCACGGACCTTTCCACATGCCATATGAGACTCATCCATACAATATGTGTAGCCATACACTGGCTGATTGCATCTCAATGGAAATCTCCAATAATACTCCTAAATCCACTTAAACACAGAATTAACGAGATAAATTTGATGGAAAAAATCTCCCATACGCTACAAAACACCATGCACATTTTCAACAATAAATGGTCCCCCTGGTCTGAATATTCACCTCTCTTTTTTAATACAAACTAATTCCTTTATTATACCACATTCCTTTTAACATGGCTTCCCTCAATATTCTTTCAAGATCCTCCATGGTTTTTTCCCATCTCTAAAAAAAGCCTGTTAACCCCAATTGCTTTGCTGTGTCATATTATATTTCTGTTTTTCTGATATGTACTTACCGCAACTTTTATAATTATGCTGTATTTTTTATATATATCCAACTATGTACCGCTCTCTATCTTTTGCAATAAAAGTTTGTAAACAAAAAAAAATATATATTATGGTCATAGCATGGTCACAGTTTTACTTTAATTACGCATACTTTGCACCCCCTTCAATTTTGTAACTTCTCACACACACACACACACGTTAAACTTTGCAGTTGTTTTGTAGAAAATTACCTAAAACCCCTAAATGATTATATATTTTATAAAAAAAGAGGCTCAGCAAATTCATAAAATAAATTTAAATGCACACAGACACAATATAATACCCTTTTTAACCACCTTAATACTGGGCACTTTCACCCCCTTACTGCCCAAGCCATTTTTCAGCTTTCAGCGCTGTCATTCGAATGACAATTGTCGTGCAACACTTTACCCAAATATAATTTTAATAATTTTTCCCCCACAAATAGAGCTTTCATTGGTGGTATTTGATCAAAAGAAGAGCGACAATTTAAAAAAAAATTCAATATTTTTTACTTTTTTGCTATAATAAATATCCCCAAAAATATATAAAAAAACAATTTTTTTCCTCAGTTTTGGCCGATACGTATTCTTCTACATATTTTTGTTAAAAAAACGCGAAAAGCCTATATTGATTGGTTTGTGCAAAAGTTATAGCAGCTAAAAAATAGGGGATAGATTTATAGCATTTTAATTTTTTTAACTTGTTTTACTAGTAATGGCGGCGATCAGTGTTTTTTATCATTACTACGATATTGCAGCAGACACACCGGACACTTTTGACACTATTTTGGGATCATTCACATCTACACAGTAAACAGTGCTATAAATATGCACTGATTACTGTGTAAATGTAATTGGCAGGGAAGGGGTTAATACTAGGGCTCAATCAAGGGGTTAAATGTGTACCCTAGTGAGTGATTCTAACTGTAGGGGGAGCAGACTGACTGGTGGAGGTGACCGATCTGTGTCCCTATGTACAAGGGACCCAGCATCGGTCTCCTCTCCTTGACAGGACGTTAATTTTTACACACAGAGATCCACGGTCCTGCTCAGTTACTGGGCAATCGCGGGTGCCTGGCATACATCGCGGCCTCCGGGCACGCGCATCGGGTTCCCAGTAACGCGGTGGGAGCGCGCGTCCCCTAATGGCTTGGCAAGGTGAGGACGTCATATGACGTCCTCCCAGAACAGGAGGACTATCGTGCCGGCGGTCTGTAGTAAAGTGGTTAAATAAAATATAAGAGTTTGGCTTGCAGTTAGTAACTTATACCAAACATATTGAATCTTAAAATTACTTGTGACCATGAAATGGCAAAAAATCACGGTAACCAAAATAGTCCCTCGGTAAAAGTCTAAGGCCCCATACACACGAGAGGATTTATCCGCAGATACGGTCCAGCGGACAGTATCCGCGGATAAATCCTCTCGAGGATTTCAGAAGATTTCTATGCGATGGCGTGTACACACCATCGCATTGAAATCCGCGCTGAAATCCTCTGCCGATGACGTGTCGCGCCGTCGCCGCTATTATGACGCGGCGACGGGCGCGACGCTGTCATATAAGGAATTCCACGCATGCGTCAAATCATTACGACGCGTGCGGGGAATCCCTTTGGGCGGATGGATCCGGTAAGTCTGTACAGACGAGCGGATCCATCCGTTGGAATGGATTCCAGCAGATGGATTTGTTGAGCATGTCAGCAAATATCCATCTGCTGGAAATCCATCCCAGGGGAGATTTATCCGCGGATAAATATCCGACGGAGTGTACACACCATAGAATCTATCCGCAGAAACCCATTTGATGGGATTTATCTGCGGATAGATTCTATGGTGTGTATGGGGCCTTACAGCTCATCATTTGAGAGCTAACTATAAATGATGGCCCTAGAATATATGCTCTCACTCCAAAATTCATGACAATACCTCACATGTGTGGCTCAATTGCTGTTTACATACACATGAGAGCCCTACACTGTTTGCATTCATGTGTGTAAACAGGATGACTGGGTTGTTTATTTATTTTATTTATAATAAAAAAAAATGTTTGTTTTTTTTGTAATATGTTTTCATTTTTTTTTTTCATTTGATGTTATATCTATTGCAAGGGTACTAATATGCTCTCTGTGTGATAGCATGGGCAAGTAACATGTTATCTTAATGAGACATCAGTAATCTATTATGCCGCGTACACACAATAATTTTTCGGGTTCTAAAAAATTGGTTTTTTTTAATGTCATTAAAAACGATCATGTGTGGGCTTCAGAACATTTTTCGGGTTCTAAAAAACGTCCATAAAAAATTCCAACATGCTCTATTTTTTAACAACGTTTTTAACGTTGTCGTTTTTCGGGTTGTAAAAAATGGTTGTCTGTGGGCTTTAACGACGTGAAAAATCCGCACATGCTCAGAAGCAAGTTATGAGACGGGAGCGCTCGTTCTGGTAAAACTATTGTTCGTAATGGAGTAATCACATTCATCATGCTGTAACAGACAGAAAAGCGTGAATCGTCTTTTACTAACACAAAATCAGCTAAAGCAGCCCCAAGGGTGGCGTCATACGCATGGAACTTCCCCTTTATAGTGCCCCCTTACGTGTTGTACGTCACCGTGCTTTACTAGAGCATTTTTTTTCATGATCGTGTGTAGGCAAGGCCGTTTTAATGATCAAGTTGAAAAAAACTTTGTTTTTTCTAGAGCCTGAAAAACGTCATTTTTTAGAACCCGAAAAAATGATCGTGTGTACGTGGCATTAGACCCCTAATATCTCCTCTGCCCGTCAATCCAGCCCATCAAACACAAGATTGTGCTTAACCAGCTGTTTACCTGGCTTTTCAGCAGGGAGATTGACAGCTCCGAAATTGGAAATGCCCAGAGCTGAGCGTTTCTAAGTTCAATAATCACATAAAGGATCAGGAGTCAGAGAGTTATCTGACACTTGTTAAACATTTTGTGATATGAGTGTGCACTTTAGTAGGTCAATTAATGGGGTCTTGTTTACTGGGTGTAAGAACCTGCAGAACAAGTATGCATATAATCTTCAAAGTCACTGCTCTCACACGTTTCCTTTTAGTAAGTCATATTATTGAGTGCTCTTCTATATGCTAGTGCTGTAAAAGGACTGCCCCGGGTTCTCACTATAACACATGTACAGGTTAAAATGGTAGCCATTATTCTGAGTATTAGTTGCTGTCATATATTAAATAAAGGTCAAATTCTAAACTGTCAATTTAGTACATATGAATAAGTTAGTAAACTACAAGGTCTAGAGCAAATTTCTTCAGAATTGGGGAAAAAACTTGCTAAATGATTTTGAAAAAAAAAACTGCAACTTTCATCCTATTATTTTTAAATCTATTTCAGAGGTACAGGCATGTGAACTGGCTCAATTACTCGGGTACACTGCAAATAAGCAACCCATTGCAAAGTGGATTCACTAAACAGAAATGTAACTGATGTGACTGTAAGCTAATTTACTGTGCACTGACTATTAGGTTATGGTGCATTTATAGCTGTATAGAAAGGTTGTGATGTCAGATTTAGTTAGCATTTCAGGTGAAATCTGTAATTGTGGCTCCACATCCTGGCAAAACCTAAGAACTACATTCTGTGGGTGTTTGCTTTTCTCATAGTAGTACTTTCTACTGCCATACTAAATAATACGTGCTGATGCACAATATACAGTTTTCAGTATGTTCTTTTAATATAATCTTTTTTTCATAGTGCATGGATAAAGGTAAAAGTCTGTTTATATATACTATGTTGATATCAGGCAAGTAAAAGGGCTATTAATATTGTTGGACAAGCAAAACTCTAACACAGCCATTCCAACTAAAATAACTAGAATTAAAGCCATGGGCGGTTCCTGCTCAAGCCTCCAGCATACTTTGTATTTATTTATTTATATTTTTATTCTCAACAGAGATCTATCTTTGTATAGACTTTAATTTGTTCTTGGCTCTCTAGCAGGAAAACATCTGTAATGTTTCTACGTCTGTGCCTGGGGGCACTCAATCCCTAGATAAAACAGGTTTATTTTTGAGGAAAAGACAAATCAACAAAATAATGATGTGACTATTCAAGGAACAGTATGAAACTGTTTAGATGTGTAAAGAAAAGGTAGTTTAAATTTGAGTGCCAACATTCGCTACAGTTTTATGAGTTACACTGAATGAAACTGTATATTGGTATTTTTATTTGCAGTATGCCTGAACTTTATATATACGGTGTGATTTCGATTTGTATTTATCAAGCAGCATTTTCAGTGCTCAGTTTTTAACAAGGTTTGTTCATATTCCACTTTTTGTAAAAAAGATGTTACTTTTAATTATGTGTACTTTAGTGTCTACAAAGTCCAGTGTTATTTGTTCCATTTAGTATTTAAGGTAGCTTTGCATTTTATTAAAAAATACATTATATTTAAATACTTAAAATGTGTTTGCTCCCTGCAATCCCTTCTACAATAGTACTCGGAGCGATGGTCAGCATGAGTCAATACGGCTCTGCTGTAATGCAGATGTGCTGATGGCAAAAATGGTGAGAATAGGGCCATCTAATGGGTAAGAAAAGTCAGACTATTGCTTTATACCTATTGTTTAACCACCCAAGCCAATTCTGACTCTTTTCTCATAGGTGTAAAAATCAGCATTTGTTTTTACTAGATAATTACTTAGAACCCATAAACATTATATATTTTCTGAAAGAAAAGTAGAAAAAAAAAATGCTGCGCTTTTTTATATCATATGATATTTATGCAGCAGTGTTTAAAACACATTTTTTTGTGAAATAATTAATAAATTTTAGTACACAAAAACACAATATAAAACAATTTTTTTTGTAACCTTAAGATGATGCTGCGCTGAGTAAATAGATACCCAACACATATCATGCTTTAAAATTGCATACACCCGCGGAATGATGATAAACTAAGATATTTAAAAATCTTCATAGGCAATGCTGTAAAAGCCTTTACAGGTTACCAGTTTAGAGTTACACATGTAGCGCTACCCCGCAGGAGCCGCTGGTTAGATTTGGGATGGCGTGTTACCTTCTGTGATGCGTCTAGGGGTACGATGACGATGAGAGCAGTAATGAAATGTCCAAACAGCAAGGTGTCTTTTTCTGTGCTTTTATTCTTGCCCAACACGGCAAACAATGAACTTGAGGTAGATAGAGAAATATGGGTGAAGAGGAGAAGTTGCAGATTCAGGTTTGGATAGAACAGAAGCAATCCTGCTTCAAATAACACTCTCACTTTCGTCGCCCCTCAGCCAAGGGGGTATAGTGTACCTGGACAGGCCACTCACACCAACCTGGCAGCCAGGGTATTACTCGGAACCTTGATAAGGAACAAGTCTCTGCCACAGACTTGGCTGAAATGAGGATAGAAGTGGAACCTCTGCCACAGGCCCTTTTCTCTGGAACGTAGATAATACAGCAAATCCTTCTCAGTACTGTAATTTGCCTGAATCTCCCTCAGGTAGTCTCTCCAATGGTCACCGACTGACAGGTTGCCATACAAACAAACTGTCAATGTCCAGTCACCTTGATCCCCGATGGATTGTCCAGGCCCTATTGGATTGCCTGCCTCCGGGCTCTCCTCAGACTGACTCCCCACCGAACAGCACAACACGCTTGGGATCTTCCTCACAGGAATCGGTTACCCAGTCGATCACTGGGGCCCCTTTACAGCTTTGGTTGCTCCAACATAGCCCAGAACTGAGAACACAGCATAGCACGTGCGCCCCGGCTTGGAAGTACCCTCCCCCAGCATGCCCCGCAAGGGAGAAACTCCTCTGATTGGCTGCTGGCAAGAGGCGATTCAGACTGAACTCCACTGCTGCCACCTGTAGCCCAGAGATGGAAAGGTATCTCTGGAACACAGAATGAACTGGCAGTACAGCCCAGCTAGAGTAGAGGCCTATTTTACATAAATTAGTTGGATGAGAGTAAACTAACTCTCTCATCCCCCTCTAAATTTAAGATAGCACCTGGACTGAAAGTACACAGGTGCTACACACAGGAGGTCTAGTGTTCTCACTATGACATTTGCGGCTATACCTCACAGATGTGGTATGATCACCATTTTACAAATGTGTGTGGGACCAACATATGCGCTCACCTTTGAGCATGAGCACGGGGGGGGGGGATGCTTTCCATTTTTTTTTCTGAAGCCTCGTACACACGCTCGGTTTTCTCGGCAAGAACCAGCAAGAAAACTGCTGGCAGAGCTTTCTTGCTGAGTATACCGAGCGTGTATAGAGAACCTTTTCCTGCCGAGTAACCCGAGAGTGTGTATATTTACCTGTCACCATGGAAACCCACGCATGCTCGAAATGACTTTGACGCATGGGTGGTAGCTTTCTAGACATAGATAGGGTTCAGCAAGATGGCAGCAACGGCATCGGATGTGATGAGCGCATGCTCGTCATATGCAATGACGCAACCGCGTTCTTGCCTTTCAAAAAAAACACAGTTCTTTTGAAACAATTGTCTGTAAATTAAACCTAAAAAGGGTAAGTATTGATACACTGACAATTACTAAATAATTGAGAATATAAAACAAGTGAAATAAATTTTGAATAAATTCATAAAGTGCAAAATAATGAAGTTCAGAAGTGCAACAACCTCCAAAATGTGCCACCAATGAAGTGACCACATAAAGATAAATTCATAGGCCTAGATTCACGTAGGGCGGCGTAAGTGTGGGCGGGCGTAGCGTATAGTATTTACGCTACGCCGCCGCAACTTAGAGAGGCAAGTGCTGTATTCACAATGACCTTGCGTCCTAAGTTACGGCGGTGTAGCGTAAATGTGCCGGCGTAAGCGCGCCTAATTCAAATTGTGAAGAGGTGGGCATGTTTTATGCTAATGAATTGTGACCCAACGTGATTGACGTTTTGAACGAACGGCGCATGCGCCGTCCGTGGACGTATTCCAGTGCGCATGCGTCGGATAGAATGCCTAAGATACGTCGAACGCTGCCTACGACGTGAACGTAACTTACGCACAGCCCTATTTGCGTACGACTTACGCAAAAAACGTAAAAAGATATGCTTGTTCCGACGTCCATACTTTGCATGGGC
Source organism: Rana temporaria (assembly GCF_905171775.1). Lineage (NCBI taxonomy): Eukaryota > Metazoa > Chordata > Amphibia > Anura > Ranidae > Rana > Rana temporaria. Next base: position 175,225,117 of record NC_053492.1, read on the forward strand.
TGCGCCACCTAGAGACCTGCTTTATCTTTACGCCGGCATATGTCTTACGTAAACGGCGTAACTAAATGCGACGGGAGCACGTACGTTCGTGAATCGGCGTATCTAGTTCATTTGCATATTCAATGCGGAAATCAACGGAAGCACCACCTAGCGGCCAGCGTAAATATGCACCCAAGATACGACGGCGTAGCAGACTTACGCCGCTCGTATCTTGGCAGAATGTATGCGTAACTGATTCTATAAATCAGGCGCATACATATGACGGCGCTCATGAGGACTTACGACGGCGTATCTGGAGATACGCCGTCGTAAGTCTTTGAGAATCTAGGCCATAAAGTGCAAAAATGGGTTCCTATAAGTTACGGATAAAGTCCATATATAAAATCAGTGCTGGTATACACCCGTGCAATAATCCAAAATGGAAATCAGACTCTCCTCTTAGAATCTGAAGACCAAAGTGAAGTCCACCACCATTTAGCAAGTAGATCTGCTTACCAGAACAACTTGGTCCCTTGTAACCAAGGACCCATGACAACCTGTGTTAAATCCCAATTGGATAATGGCAGCCCCTTTGTCAGCAGTAGTTTACCAGAAATCAAATAGCTGCTCCTGGGCTCATGCAAATGACTTCTAATATAATATTTCTGTAATAGCTGCTTTTATATATGGACTTTATCCTTAACGTATAGGAACCCATTTTTACACTTTATGGGGCAGATCCACGTACATCGGCGCATATTTCCGCCGGACGTAGCGTATCTAAGATACACTACGCCGCTGTAACTTACTTTTTTTTTCGAATCCTCAAAGAATGCGCGCCATAAGTTACGGCGGCGTAGTGTATCTTTGTCGGCGTAAGGGCGCGCAATTCAAATCGATGTGATGGGGCGTGTTTTATGTAAATACGTCGTGACCCGACGTAAACAACGTTTTTTTAACGGCGCATGCGCCGTCCGTGGGGGTATCCCAGTGCGCATGCTCGAAATTAAACCGGAACAAGCCAATGCTTACGACGGTGACGTCATTCTACGCAAATCCCTATTCGCGAACGACTTACGCAAACAACGTAAAAAATTCTAATTTCGACGCGGGAACGACGGCCATACTTAACATTGAGTATGCCTCATAAGAGCAGCTGTAACTATACGCCGGAAAAAGCCAAACGCAAACGACGTAAAAAAAATGCGCCGGCCGAACGTACGTTAGTGGATCGCCGTATCTAGCTAATTTACATACTCGACGTGGAATTCGACGGAAACGCCACCTAGCGGCCGCCGGAAAAATGCACCTTAGATCCAAGATGTACGCCTGTCAGATCGATCCCTCATTCCGTCGTATCTTGTTTTGTGGATACAAAACAAAGATACAACGCGGGAACTTTGAAATTACGCGGCGTATCAATAGATACGCCAGCGTAATTCGTTTGTGGATCTGGCCCTATGAATTTATCTATATGTGGTCACTTCATTGATGGCACGTTTTGGAGGTTGTTGCACTTCTGAACTTCATTATTTTGCACTTTATGAATTTATTCAAAATTAATTTCACTTGTTTTATATTCTCAATTATTTAGTAATTGTCAGTGTATCAATACTTCCCCTTTTTAGGTTTAATTTAAGGTATAGCACAACTATTTATATTTATTCTACAAGTCGATAACAGCTTGTAAACAACTAGCCAAAACCAAAAGTGACAAAATTATTGTCGCTTTCGGTTTTATAAACCATAGAGATGATTGCAGAACTTTCATTCCTCCTTCATCTCTATTTTATTTTAGGGGGAGAGGCAGATTTTATGGTTAAAAAATGATTTCTGTTGTTTAGGATTAGCAATTGAAAAATCTTGTTGTGGATGTTATTAATGTCAACACATCATAACCCAACATTAAAGTGTATGCAGAGAACAGAATGGACCCTGCTTATTTATTTTTTTAACTTGGAAACAAAATGAATTGTTAGGTTTTGGCTGTAATAAGTGTCAAAATACTGTAAGCCAAAACAAAAAATGTATGCAAACAATAGGATGATTACTGACAAGAAATAGTATTTTTATTTTTTTTACAACTGGAAAACAGCTCCTGAGATATTTGTGCCAAATTAACATTGCTGTTTCTATAAAATTGGAGCAGTATAAGCTTGTAATGTTGGCAGGCCTACAGTGGTAGCAGAGGATGATCACAGTGTCAGTCCAGCAATGGTATACAGTGGTTACATAGTTAGTCAGGGTAAATATTAGGGCTGTTACTGATTACAATTTTCGTGTTCGATTAATCTTTTTTTTTTAACCGATTAATCGACTCATTTCAATTAATTATAACACACATACATTTTTCTGATCACCACCATATATAGTCCCCACTGTAATATCCACAGACATCTCCCCCACTGTAATATCCACAGACATCTCCCCCACTGTAATATCCACAGACATCTCCCCCACTGTAATATCCACAGACATATCCCCACTGTAATCCACAGACATCTCCCCACTCTAATATGGTCCACATCTCACCCAATGTATAGGAAGATTAGTGTTTGCTTTGTCTTACCAGAGAAGCCGGCCGAACACGAGCAGTTGAGGCTGGGTTATGATGTCAGCGCGCTGCTCTAGGCTCACCTAGGCCACCGCCAGGTGGACCAAGATGGCCGCCACTCCGGGAGCTAGGCCGAAGCCTCGGTCTTTGCTATTGCCAAGGCAGCAGCGGAGCTCTGTGGATCACTTGGTGTGCTGCTCCGCATATGGTGACCCGTTCGGATCATGGATCATTTACGATCCGTTGCACCACTAGTACAGATCAAAAGAATTTTGATTTATCATAAAAAATTAAAGATTAATCGAGGAATTAATCTTTAATTTGTCATTGGTTACCGATGAAGCTGACTGATGGTCCTTTGCGCCTACACACCATCGGTTAATGAACTGATTGTGTCAGAATGCGGTGACGTAAATCACAACGACGTGCTAAAAAAAACGAAGTTCAATGCTTCCAAGCATGCGTCGACTTGATTCTGAGCATGTGCAGGTTTTTAACCGATGCTTTTGCATACTAACGATCGGTTTTGACCTATCGGTTAGGCGTCCATCGGTTCAATTTTAAAGCAAGTTCCTATTTTTTTGACCGAAGGTTAACAAACCGATGGGGCCCACACATCGGTGTGGACCGATGAAAACGGTCCATCAGACCATTCTCATCGGATGGACCGATCATGTGTACGCGGCCTAAAGAAGCTTTTCATATGTGGAGTTTAAATATATTATCCTCCAGCCATAAAGAGTGCTCCGTTGTTCTCTGTAATGATCTTACAGTGCAAAACTCAACACTTAAGTTCACATTTTTTTCAGTTCAGCTAAACTTTCCTCATAGCTGAGCTCCTCCATGCCTTTTATCAGTTTGGTTGCCCTTTTCTTTACTTTCTCCAGTTTTCTAATATCCTTTTTTTAACAGGTGCTCAAAACTGAACTGCACATGAGCTGTGCAGTTCCAGATGAGGTCTTATTGGTGATTTGTACAGGGGCACAATGATATCTCTCTCTCTGGAGTCTATTTTTATTTTATTTTACAGCTGCTGTGGGATGGATCTGTGACAAATGCAGTCACAGATCCATCCCTCCCTCCCTGTGCAATACTCTGCAATAAATAACACCCATACTCTGCAATACCCCCCACACTCTGCAATACCCCCCACATTCTGCAATACCCCCCACACTCTGCAATACCCCCCACACTCTGCAATACCCCCCACACTCTGCAATACCCCCCACACTCTGCAATACCACCAATACTCTGCAATACCCCCCATACTCTGCAATACCACCCACACTCTGCAATACCCCCAATACTCTGCAATACCCCCCATACTCTGCAATACCCCCCATACTCTGCAATACCCCCCACACTCTGCAATACCCCCCATACTCTGCAATACCCCCCATACTCTGCAATACCCCCCATACTCCGCAATACCTGCTAATATGACAGAAACAAGAATTTTATTTTTTATTTTTACAGAATTTTCAGTGTTTTTTCTTTTATAGCGCAAAAAATAAAAACCGCAGAGATGATCAAATACCACCAAAAGAAAGCTCTATTTGTGGGAAAAAAAGGACAAAAATTTCAGATGGGCACAATGTTGTATGACTGAGTTATTGTCATTCAAATTGTGAGAGAACCGAAAGCTGAAAATTGGTCCGGTGAGGAAGGGGGTTTAAGTGCCCAGTGGTCAAGAGGTTAAGCATTAAATCGCATATGCTACAAAGTTGTCCACTTACATAGTAGAGGTCAGCTTGCAAATTAAAGACATCCTGCAAGGCCTGTTAATTCCACTGTCTTTTAACCAGTTTTCTATCCATTTACAAACTGATTTTGCTAAGCATATAGGCTTTATCTTACACATTAGCCATTTGTGGGGAACTTTGTTAATTGTTTTTGCAAAATCCAAGTATACTATAGCCACAGTCACTCATTTGTTTAAGTTTTTGCTTATTTCCTCATAAAAAGAAATCATATTTGTTTAACATCTTCAGACTGTTGCGAATCCATGCGGAATGTTGTTTAAAATATTGGTTTCAAGCGAAAAACTCTCCTATATGATCTTTTATTAAACTCTTAAAGTATCTTCCTGACTATAGAAGTTAGACTAACCGGTCTATAGTTTCTTAATAGACTTTGATCCTTTTTAAATATAGGCACCATATTGGCCTTGCACTTATCCAGTAGTACTATGCCAGTCATCTATGAGTCTCTAAACGTAATGCCGCGTACACACCATCACTTTATGTGATGAAAAAAAACTACGTTTTAAATCATGAAATAAAACAAGGTTTTTGAAACTTCATTTTCAAAAACGATGTTGCCTACACACCATCGTTTTTTCAAAATGCTCTAGCAAAGCGCGGTTACGTTCAGCACTCTTTTCCATTGAAGCTAGCTTCATAACTTGCTACTGAGCATGCGCGGGTTTAAAAACGTCGTTTTAAACGTCGTTTTGCCCACACACTATCATTTTAATTGACACAAAAAACAACGTTTTGAAAAAGGACACAAAAAATTAAAGCATGCTTCAATTTTTTTTTGTCGTTTTTCACAAGACATAAAACGACGTTTTCCCCCACACACGGTCATTTTAATTTTGAAATTTTTAAATGACAGAGCTGAACTCTTTGTGTAAGCAATCTGGTACAGGTGCTTTATTCACTTTTTGTGTATATGATTCTTGATCATATCAGATTTGAGCCATTGACACTTATGCCGCGTACACATGATCGGAATTTCGACCGTGTGTAGGCTCCTTGGATAGAAGAAAATCCTGGACTGCCGCACTCATTAGAACGATGTCTTTATTGTAAAAATGAAATCCAAAAAACAACCAAAGCGATGCAGCCAAAATGAAGTGAACAACAGGAAAAAGGTGGCTGACATGTTTCACATCATGTGATGCTTACTCGTAGCTAGTGAACAATGACAAAAACTGTGTTTAAAAAGAGGAGGGGAAAAAGGTGAATGGGGTGTTTCACCAATTAGTGTGTAGGCTCCATCTGACTTTTTCTGTCAGAATTTCCGACAGCAAAAATTGGAGAGCTGGTTCTCAATTTTTCTGACAAGAAAAGTTCTTGTCAGAAATTCCGATCGTCTGTATGCAATTCCGACGCGCAAAAAAACACCCATGCCTGGAATAAATTTGACGCATGCTCGGAATCATTGAACATTTTTTCTATGCTCGTTGTAGTGTTGTACGTCACTGTGTTCTTAACGGTCAGAATTTTGTGTGACCGTGTGTGTGCAACACAAATTTGAGCCAACATTCCGTCGGAAAAAAATCCACGGTTTTCTTGTCGGAATTTCCGATTGTGTGTACGCAGCATTAGACACTATGTCAACACTATCAGCATTAAGGACTTGTGCTTTAAAACTTTGCTCTATATACACAGAGATTAGGAAAGCATTTAATACATTTGCATTCTCTTTGCCCTAGTCATTTTTCTAGTCACTCATTTTAATAATGCTTAAAGTGAAACAATAAAAATTTGCTTTAAATATAGTACCTTAGTCTGCCTGTAAAGTGGCGCATTTGTACAGTGTATAGAACCTGCTGCAGCAAAACTGACATAGGTAAATGAAAATGAATTACATTTAGTTTTATTTTCCTGGCTGCAAGCCATTGCCGGCAATAGAAAAACATGGTGTGGGGTCTGGTATGGATTTTAAGGGAAGCTTCATGCCAAAATGTAAAAAAAATAACTGCGTGGCTTCCCCCCCCCAAAATCCATACCAGACCCTTACTCGAGCATGCAGACTGGCAGGCCAGGAAAAGGGGGGGTGAGTGAGTGCCCCCTCCTGAACCATACTAGGCTACATGCCCTCAACATGGGGGTGTGCTTTCTGGGTGGGGGGCTCTAATGGGACAAGGGGCTCCTATGGAGACAAGGGCCTCTTCCCATTAACCCTGAGCTGTGGTAGTCTGTGGGATAGGGGGCTTATCGGCATCTGGAAAACCCCTTTAACAAGGGGTCCCCAGATCCTGGCCACCCCTACGTGAATGAGTATGGGGTACCTTGTACCCCCACACATTAATCACAAAAAAACGGTGTAGTGTAAAAAAAAAAGAAGCAGGAGCTTTATTAAAAAAAAAAAAAAATGTCCCCCAATGTAGATCTGTGGTCAATCATGATGCTCACCGCACCACCGGACCCCAAAAAAGAAAAACGCTCTACCCGCGAGGAAGGCTTACTACCAACCTACGCTGCTGTTTGACAGTTCTTAAATAGTTAAGGGGTGGAGCCACCTGGTGATGTCACCGGTCAGTGACATCACAAGGGTGCCTTTAAAGAGGAGGCTGAGAAACTTATGCCGCGTACACACGACCATTTTTAATGGTCTAGAGAAAATTACATTTTGTCAACCCGATTATTGTTAAGCCTGCCTTGCCTTGTGAAAAAAAAATGCTCAAGCAAAGCACAGTGACGTACAACACGTACGACGGCACTATAAAGGGGAAGTACCATTCGGATGGCGCCACCCTTGTAGCTGCTTTTGCTGATTTTGTGTTAGTAAAAGTTTGGTGAAAGACGATTTGTGCTTTTCAGTCTGTTACAGCGTGATGAATGTGCTATCTCCATTACGAACGAGCTCTCCCGTCTCATAAATTGCTTTTGAGCATGCACGTTTTTTTCACGTCGTTAAAGCCTACATATGACCATTTTTTACAACGTTAAAAATCACAACGTGAAAAACGACGTGAAAATTTTGAGCATGTTCTAAATTTTTAATGCCCATTTTTAACGTCATGAAAAATGCTCTGGAGCCCACACACGGTAGTTTTTAATGACATACATTTTATTTTTTATTTTTCACATTGTGAAAAATGGTCGTGTGTACGTGGCATTAGGTGTAGGTTTCTGACTAGAGGCTCAATGGGCAGGAGCTAGTCCTAGGGATCTCCTACTGTTCCAAGGAGAACCAGAATAGACTTCACATAACTTAGATCCATTACCACCTATACTAACCAATCATAAGACATTTGGAAAATTATGAAAAAACATTGACATGGTCTGACCGATGAGTGAATTATTATTATTATTATTATTATTATTATAATTATTATTATTATTATTATTATTATTCAAGTCCAGTGTAGAAAAATTATGATATAACAAAAAAGTCTGTAATCAATTGATAATGTGATCCAATAAAGTCAGGTAAAAATCCAAAAGACATCTGCTCAATCACCAACACCGACAATCCACCACCTAGTGCAATGGCCGTTCTCCTTATAATAGATGCTTATGTGCTCTTATAGAACCATCCAATTATGAAGATGTAAGTGGAGCTCAAATTGCATATATAATGGGAATAAAGATCTCCATAGTGAAGTAGGTATACACAGCTTTATTTAAATAATGTAGTAGCTTACATCTAAAAACCCTGAGATGTGTGCAAATCACCGTGACCAAGGGGTCACACAGCGGTGCAGCGTGAAGCAATTCCGAACTTCCAGTCTCAGCTGGAGACCAGAAGTGATGTCACCTGGCTTCCCTCAATGCATTGCGTGACTTTATCAAGGGCTGAAGGCTGGGTGACTATCACCGGGTAATATAAGCAGGCGGTAACATGAGTTTGACTCTAACATTGGCTGTTCGCCCCTTCGGCGAACAGCGAACAATTTGGGGTGTTCACGGTAAAAATTCGAAAAGCCGTGGAACACCCTTTAAAAGTCTATGGGAGAAATCAAAAGTGATAATTTTAAAGGTTAATATGCAAGTTATTGTCAGAAAAAGTGTTTGGGGACCTGGGTCCTGCCCCAAAAGACAATGTATCATTGCAAAAACAAGTTTTAAAAACTGAAGTTTTTTTGGGAGCAGTGATTTTAATAATGCTTAAAGTGAAACAATAAAAGTGAATATTCCTTTAAATTTTTTACCTGGGGGTGTCTATAGTATGCCTGTAAAATAGTGCATGTTTTCCGTTCTCAGAAAAGTCCCTGCACAAAATGACATTTCTAAAGGAAAGAAGTAATTTAAAACTACTTATGGCTATAATGAATTGTTGGGTCTCAGCAATACAGATAAAAGTAATTGAAAAAAAAAACAGCATGGGTTCCCCCTTAGTCCATTACCAGGCCCTTTGGGTATGGTATGAATATTAAGGGGAACCCTGAACTAAAATAAAAAAAAAATGCATAGGGTTCCCCCCAAATTCCATATCAGGCCCTTCAGGTCTGGTATGGATATTAAGGGGAACTCTGCACCATTTTTTTTTAAAAAAATGGTGTGGGGTTCCCCCCAAAAATCCATACCAGACCCTTATCCAAGCACGCAACCTGGCAGGCCGCAGGAAAAGTGGGGGGACGAGAGAGCTCCCCCTCCTGAACCGTACCAGGCCACATGCCCTCAACATTGGAAAGATGTCCCCATGTTGATAGGGACAAGGGCCTCATCCCTACAAACCTTATCCCGTGGTTGTGGGGCTCTGCGGGCGGGGGCTTAACGGAATCTGGAAGCCCCCTTTAACAAAGGGGAACTCCAGATCCTGCCCCACCAAGTTGAGGACATGTTGCCTAGTACGGTTCAGGAGGGGGGCGTTCTCATCCCCCCTCTTTTCCTGTGGCCTGCCAGGTTGTGTGCTAGGATAAGGGTCTGGTATGGATTTCTGGGGGGAACCGCACGCCATTTTGTTTTTTTGGTGCAGGGTTCCCCTTAAAATTCTTAACGGACCTGAAGGGTCTGGTATGAATTCTTGGGGGGAACTCCACGTCATTTTAAAAAAAAGGGTTAGGTTCCCCTTAATATCAATACCAGACCTGAAGGGCCTCATATGGAATTTGGGGGGGCCCCACACATTTTTTTTTTATTTGTGGTTCCTTTTAATATTCATACCAGACCCAAAGGGCCTGGTAATGGACTAAGGGGGAACCCATGCTGTTTTTTTCAATTACTTTTATTTGTATTGCTGGGACCTGACAATTCATTATAGCCGCAAGGAGTTTTTACTTGTCAGAGTGTGGGTTTACTGGCCTAAAAAAATTCCAAGCAAGAGGGAGTAAGATAAGGATAGATGTTTGATCTTGGTCAAAGCAGAATAATAAGAAAACAGGTAAGTGTAACTTTCAGGAAAAAAAGTACAAACAGCGGTTTCAAAGTCTAGTTTAGTCATGCAATGTAGCACAGTGTTTAAGAAAAGACTGTAGCTAGTGGTTACCAATGGTTACAGCAAGGCTGATGTGAATTGCAGACAGGCAAATTGACTTTTGTGTTGCAGAGGAGGGCCTAGGTAGTTATCTTAAATAGTAGAGCAGAGAAGGCATGATGAGGGGATGATGATGAGAAGTTCCTGTGTTCCACAAGTGACTTCATGCTCCAAGGGTCACTTTTCGTAAAAATAAATCCATTAAAGATTTAGTTGTGAATATTCACTACAAAACTGGTTTCCGTTGTGAAAACTGCAACTTCTGCAACTTTGTTTAAACATGTTCAGAATGTACTTTACCTAATGGCAAACAATGGAAAAGCAGACCATTTGTATGCTACCAAACTGTAGGAATTGTCTATTTTCTAAGATGATCTTGCAATGCCTTCATTCTTCCCTTTTCTCTTTTGTATACATTTATTTTCTAGATTAGCGCTCTGCACACACAAAACTACACATTAAACATAAAACAAGTATATGGCCAGGGACAGCTAAGAGTAAAACTTTAACTAGTCGAATGAAGTATTTATTTCTCAGTGGGCTTATTGGTCTGTTATTACTACCATGATTAATTTGTGTGATGTAGGTCTCACTTGGATACCATCAAAGTTTGAGTTGCGTCCGATTTTATGTAGCAGGGTATCCAGTATTAGAACAAATTGTGTAGGTCATAGAGTACAACCCAGTCTGGTACTGGTATTATTTCTGATAATCTTTATGAGGCACTTTTTAGATTTAACCCTGGTTGTCAGGTCAATTTATTAAGTGGACATCCATGCAAAAAAGTTAGCACCCATAGGTAGGTGTGTAAGGAACTCATCTTTAAAGACCCTAACTATCTGGTTGAATATCTTTTTGTTAGGCCTTGTACAGACGGCCGGATCTATCCGCTGGGATTGATCCGCGGATCAGTTCCAGCAGATAGATCCGGTCGTGTGTACGTCCGAGCGGACATTTCCCGGCGGATAAAAATCCAGCCAACGGATTCCCAGCGGATAAAAATTCCTTAGCATGCTAAGAAATCTATCCGCTGGAATCCAGTCCAGCGGACTGATCCGGTCGTCTGTACAGACTCACCGGATCAGTCCGTCCGCTCCCCTCCCTCGCATGCGTCGTAATGATTCGATGCATGCGTGGAAGTATTTACCTTCCAGCGTTGCGCACGTCGCCGCGTCATCGTCGCGGCAACGGCGCGACACATCACCGCAAATTTATTCCGCGCGGATTTCGATCTGATGGTGTGTACAGCCATCAGATCCAAATCCACCAGAGGATTTATCCGCTGGAAAGGGTCCGGCGGACCGTTTCCAGCGGATATCCTCTTGTGTGTACAGGACCTTATTGGTTCACAGAATTAGGCAGAGTGGAAGATAGAGTTTAGCCTAATATATCAAGGGGGTCACCTTCAGCAATTCATCCTGTCCCTCATGTCCTGGAACAAATCCAATGTGATCTTGGTTGACAATCTCGCCTAGAAAGGGTTTCATCCAGAATTTTGGCCAAGACTTTGATGTCTGTATTGAGTAACAAGATGGGATGGAAGTTTTGACAGTATGAATGGTCTTTGTCTTGTTTTGGCAACACCTAATATGAACCAATTGAGAGAATAGTTCCCCCCAATTAAATATTTGAAACATGATGCCATATATGGGGTGAGGAGATCAGAGTATTTTAAATAATACATTAAGGTTAGCCATCTGGCCCTGGGTTTTCCCTGGATTCCCTGGTTCTAAGTGTAGCTAGTATTCCATGGAGGTAATAGCCTGCCCCAAGTCCTGTTGAGTTTGAGGGTCCAGATTGGAATACTTGACTTCTGCTAAATGCTGTTAAGCAATACAGGGCCTAGGTCTCTCCTGTCCGCTAAGGTTTGAGAAAACAAATCAAGGTTAAAAAACAATTTTGCTAAAGAATTCCTTGCCCTGCATTTTGCTCAGGATAGCTTATTTATCCATGTAGTACAGCAATTTGCAGATTACATCCCGAGGTCTGACCATATCTTCAATATGGGACCCTAAGGCCCTATGGACCCTCCATATTTCTATAGTATGCTTTGGGGCAGGTTTTACTAGTAAATTAAATTGGTAAATTGAATTGGTAGCCAATCTTAGTTGCCACTTTTCACGCATACAACCAAACAAGGTCCTAAAATCATATGCTTTTTAAATAGCTTTGTATTGGTGCCAAGTTCCCTTTAATGGTTTGCTGCATTAATAAAGTGTAAGAACACAGGCTTACAAGTGCACCATTAAAGGTACAGGTTGATGCAATATATGCAGTTTGCCTGTGCTCTGGCACACAATGGCAAATAAAATACAGCAGCCTCAATGGTGAGCAGTTTCTTAGATCTTAAATCTATAAAGTACATTTTGGTAGGCCATAAGTGCATATCTGTATATGTCAAACTGTTTTGCACTACTAACAATAGGGGGGCATCACAGTGGTCCAATATTTTCCAACATTCATCAGAGCATAGAACACATAAAGCCCAAAAGTGTATCTTTTATGAAAATGTTATGTTAAAAGAATTTTGCATTAAATAAGTGCCATGGTCCAAAATGACTTATAAATCCTTTTTCTTTTCTACAGATTCTGTTAACCTTACACTACATATCCAATCCACCCAAGCTTATAAAAACATATCAAATGCAATTGCTTTCCTTAGAGGATCACTACTTCCAGGTAAGTTGGCATACGCCAGAATCTATGCAAGCTGTAATTGTTTTTGTTAATACAAAATTCAAATCTATATAACAGTGTAATGTAATTATATAAGCATATTACAACTTAAACTGTATCTTGGTAATGCATAGAGCAAAAAGAGAAATAAAAATGTAAATGTTTTTACTTAGAATGATTATATACAGTATGTGGTTGTATATATATTGTATGTACACTGCATATATACATTCTTTTTATGTAGACAGCAGGCCAATAAACACTTCTGGTTGTATCCAGGATGCCTGAACTGTTGCTTGCTGTACCTGTTTAAATTATTATTAACAATAAGCCTTAAAGTAATGTGGGACTTTAGAGGTGCTAAAGTTTCAAATTTGTTCACATTATTTTTACCATGCTATGACATAATTCAAAGTTAAAAAAAATATGTTAAAATAAATCTGAAACTGTATCACTGATTTTGTATAAGCTCTCATTGTTTATTCTTTTTTGTACAGCTCTTATGCTACAACAACTCCTGAAGAAGCTGCATATTTGTTGAAACATGTTGAGAAAGTATCATCATTGTAGCATAAAAAACATTTATTTTAACCAGTTTTTGACAAATAAGTTAATGATATGGTTATGTGTTTTTAACCATGATTTCATCAGATTTTTAATAAAAATTGTTAGTAACTTTTTACTTTATATGTGTATGTAATCGTGCTGTTCTAGCGGCTATGAAGTCCTGCATTACTTCAAGGTTTACTGTTTAACCACTTGACCTCTGGAAGATTTACTCCCCTCCATGACCAGGCCATTTTTTGCGATACGGCACTGCGCTACTTTAACTGACAATTGCGCAGTCATGCAATGCTGTACAAAATTAAAGAGGTTGCAAACCTCCCTCTAATGTTTGTACCTATAGGTAAGCCTAGAATAAGGCTTACCTATAGGTACTATAAACATCTTCTAAACATGCTGCCTATGCCGTTTCTTCAGAAGCATGTGCCGTGACCGGCCGCTTCCCTGCGCAGGCACATAGCCTGAGTCCGCGACCCAGAAAGGAAAATGGACGAAGATGGATGCGGCCTGCAGCGGGGGCAATGCATGCTTCGTTTGCAGGTAAGTATCAAATAATGTGCTAGTACTGTATGCGATGCATACTTTACAGGGTATTTGATCACCACTAGATTTTTATGTTTTGTGCTATACTCCAAAAAAAAATTAAAATGTCAAGTTTGAAGAAAAACAATATTTTTTACTTTCTGCTATAAAACATATCCAATAAAAATCCCAATAAGTGTATATTGATTTGTTTGAGCAAACGTTTTAGCATATAAAAACTATGGGATATATACTGGATTTTTTTTCCCTATACTAGCAATGGTGGTGATCAGCGACTTATAGCGGGACTGCTATATTGTAATGGACAGATTGACACTAACTGACACTTTGACACTTTGTGGGAACCAGTGACACCAATACAGTGGTCACTGTACTAATAACACTGGCTGGGAAGTGGTTAAATATTTAGCGCTATCAAAGGGTTTACTATGAGCCTAGCCAGTGTTTTTGTGTACTGTGTTAGGTAGTTTTACTAAGAGAAGTGATGTTTTCCCTGCTTTGCAGGGACACACAATCCATCACTTTCCCCATTTTCAGAATGAAGCTCTACCTTGCTTACATAGACAGAGCTCTGTTCTGTGTCTCTGCCCGACGATCTGTGGGTGGTGGCAGACATCCAGTGCCCGGAACCTGCAAATCAGCTTCTGCTGTGAGTAATCACAGCAGAAGTGGGCCAGCGCACACACCCCTAGGCTGAAGTGTAGAATTACCTATACAGTATGTATGACCCATAAAATATCTGCAGTGGTGTATGGTCATGGACTGGTTTCTGATTTCCCTCAGTACTGCTGTTTAAAGTGATTGAGCCATTAAGATAAAGAAAAAGCACTTGTAAATTTGGGTAAAAAATACCTAGCTTCCAAGAACCTAACTTCCTCTCTCAGAAACCCATGAACTTTCCACCCCAAGACTAGACCATCTCCAGCTATGGGTAAGATTGTTCCAAGAAATGGGGGTGGGAAAGTGAAAAAGTAGAAATAAAAGATACTGTGGAAACTCATTACAATATCTGGCAGGACTATTCTGGGAGGTCAATTCCACAGGAGATGTTCAGAAAAAAATTGTTACTGTTCGCTATAAGAGGTAAGTATCACTGCAAATTGTCCAGTTATGGCTGAGTCAATGCAATTGTGGTTTTCTAAGAAAAAGTTACTATTCGCTATGATTGCATTTAATGCAATACAGGGATTATTTATGCAAAATTTTAATCAAAGGTAAACATGTTGTCATATTACTGGATTCAGGAAACCTGGTAAAATTTATAAAAGCCAAATTAGTGGCTGAGGTGCTGTCCCACCATAAAAAAGTGGGAGTAATTTGGGTACATAGATACACCAGAGAATGTGTGCAGCAATGTCCTTTTATATCTCCCTAGGTGTCAACAATTGGGTGTTATTTGATGCTACTGTGGAAAGTGATTTTACAAAATTCTGGGGAGACTCTGGGATTGTCTGGACCACCTATCAATTGATTCTTCAAAACATTAAGAGATCATAGTAAATCCTTTGATGTTATTAGGACTCTCCTAAGTTTCCCCTGACTATGTTAGCAGGTGATGGAATTGGGCATAGGGAGGAACCTGCATCCTAAGAAAACTCCTAAGAAAACTAGAGGTGGAACTAGTTAACCCAGATAAGAGGGTGTCCCTATAATATTTCATCATTGAAAGAAACCTTCTATAATGGGTGTCACAAAGAGCAGAGGAAATTATTTAGCAACTGGTGGTACCTAAACCTCATCAAAAGTTGGTATTAAGCCCTGTACACAGGACCGGGATTCCCGGCGGTATAAAGTCAGACGGGAAAACCGAAAAACTGTACACATGGCCAGGTTTACCGTCAGGAAAACTGCGGGAGAGCTTTGGCCGGGGATCCCAGCCGTGTGTATGCTTCCTTGCAGTGTTTAAAACCACCGGGAATCCCGATGGGAAAATAGAGAGCAGGTTCTCTATTTTCCCGCTGGGATTCCTGGCAGTTTTCCTGTCGGGAAAACTGTGAGGAAGCATACACACGACCGGTCATGTGTACGAGGCTTCAGAGGTACCCTATGGGCACATTTTATGGGGGCATTCAGGGGCAGAAAAATCTGAGAAATAATAGTACACAAATGCTTTTGACCTGAGGTTTCTAAGGCGGTACAAGGTTACTGTTTTTCCTGTCATGTGTATCAGATATCTGCAGTTTCAATTTTACGTATCACCTTCCCACCACTGAGGTCCTTTGGATAGAGTAACTATGAATGTGGTTGGACCTTTCTTAAAGTGCATTGGGAGGTAGCAATATATTTTAGTTAGAAAGGACTTTGCCATTCATTAGTGGTCCATTATCAACGTACCTTAGTAGGCAAAGGACTTTTTCAGATTTTTAGCTGGATAGTCATTCTTAAGAAGATTCTTACAGACCAGGGAAAGGGGAGGGGTATGGTTACTGGCAAACTAAACAGAAAGCAGTTCAAAATATGTGATAGGGCTAAAGGCACAAATGAAGAATGTCTGTAAAAGTCCAGGTATGCCAAAATGCTTGACCCAGTGGGTGCCACTGCTAGAAAAGCTAAAAGGGAATATGGTTAAAAAGAAAGAAAGAGCAACTCCTTCTAAGTGTTGCATGAAAGCACTATCCCTTTTAAACAACAAAATGGTCAGTCACAAAAATAAGCAGTAAAAACACTCATCTAGTTAGAAACACAGCTGCAGTGTGCTGGTCTGATCTCCTTGATCTCACTGTGCTGGATTCTGAATGCATGCTCCTTTTTTAGGCAATGGGGAAGGACATCTTCAAGGCGGTATTTATGGGCAAAGGGCGAATGGTGGACTGCAATGCCCAGTATGTCATGTGACGTACCACAAAAACCGAATGCAAAGTACAGCTGACTCCAATTGCAAGATAACCTTCCTCCTTATGCAAAGAACTAAAATGAGCGTATTTGGACACTATGAAAAAAAAACACTTAGGAGAACTTGTATGCTAGCAACAGGATAATAATAGTATATACTTTTATACTGGGGTAATTACAGATTGATGTATGATTTCAGGTTTCAAATAAAATAGGGAAGACCATAAGTGGTAGATTTACTAAAACTGGTGCACACAGAATCTGGTGCAGCTGTGCATAGCAACCAATCAGCTTCTAACTTCAGCTTGTTCAGTTAAGCTTGACAATAAAACCTGCAATGATTGGTTACTATGCACAGCTGAAAACAAGGAAAAGCAAGGGTGGGACTTTAAATGAGGCATGAACCCCAGGAGAACAACGGTAACGATAGACATTGGCAAGTAAATGACCCGGTAGCACCAAACAAATAATATGAAAGCATTGCGTAGCAACAATGAACAGTCAGTTATTTAATAGCATGATAATTATACAATAAATACAATAATCGTGTGATAAATTACAACAGTTCATGGTATTGGTAATCAACATAATTGGAATAGGTACATACTGGAAATGATATCAATAGGGGGGGGGGGGCAATTCATTAGAGCGTGTTTCCATGGTATATAGATATAGTATTAATACGTTGGTATAATCCACTGGTGTAAAAGAGAGATAATTGGTATTAGTGAGTGAGTGTCAAATATTAACCAAAGGGGGGCATCTAATAGCTCAAAGTAATATGTAGTTGGTGCATAATGTAGCCATTATACAACCTCCAATTCGTTGGGATATTTCCAAAATCGTTGTAACTATGATTGGCATAGTCAGTTATTATACTCGATGTATAAAAAAAGGGGTTCAAAGTATACTAACAGCCGGTAAAAGGGGGCATGTAATGGCTCTTCCATAGTACTCGTGGCCATGGTAAGAAGATAAATAAAATAATACATACGATATATAAAAGTTGGTAAATGGTACAATGTCAACGAACAAGAAGGGGGGCGTCTATTGGCTCAACGCGTTTCGTGGCTACTGCCACTCTTCAGGAGCAGGGTATGAGGTAGGTGTCTGTAGATATTAAAAACAAAATAATTTAGGGTAAGGGTATGCATAGTAGATCCAATTTACTATAACTGGTGCACACAGAATCTGGTGCAGCTGTGCATAGCAACCAATCAGCTTCTAACTTCAGCTTGTTCAGTTAAGCTTGACAATAAAACCTGCAATGGGATTGGTTACTATGCACAGCTGCACCAGCTGCACCAGATTTTGTGTGCACCAGTTTTAGAAAATCTCCCCCTAAGGGCCAGTTCACATCGGATACAGTTCCGACTTCCGTGCACTATTCCAATGGCTCAAGTTCACACCAGTGCAGTTAGTTGCCAGCCAGTTTCCGTTGCATAAAAAAGTAGTGCTGCTTTTTTTTTCTGCACAGAACTGTGCTTTGCACCCCCCACCCCAAAGCACCTCTTCCCGACAACCTTTGCCCAGTGATTGTCGGGGTGTGCGGGCGGGGGGATTATTGGAATCTGGAAGCCCGGTTTAACAAGAGGGCCAGTAGTAGAGAAATTGAATGGACAGCTGCACTCCAAAAAACCTTGATGGTTGACTTTATTATAAAACAGATAACAAATAGCACTACAAAACACAGCAAAAGATGGGGATAGCAGCCTACGCGTTTCACACTATCAGTTAGTGCTTAATCATGGCCAACTTAACAAGGGGGCCACAAGATTACAGCCTCCCCCTTATGTAAATGAGTATGGGTTACATTGTAGGTAACTCCAACACGGCTCCCAAACAAAATTGGCGTCCTTTTTTTCCCACAAATAGACCTTTCTTTTGGTGGTATTTGATCACCTCTGCGGTTTTTATTTTTTGCGCTATAAACAAAAATAGAGCGACAATTTTGAAAAAAATTCAACATTTTTTACTTTTTGCTATAATTAACATCCCCCAAAAATATATAAAAAATAATTTTTTTTCCTCAGTTTAGGCCGATACGTATTTTTCTACCTATTTTTGGTAAAAAAGAAATCGCAATAAGCGTTTATCGATTGGTTTGCGCAAAATTTATAGCGTTTACAAAATAGGGGATAGTTTTATTGCATTTTTATTAATATTTTTTTTTACTACTAATGGCGATGATCAGAGATTTTTTCATGACTGCGACATTATAGCATACACATCGGACAATTTGGACACATTTTTGGGACCGTTATCATTTTCACAGCAAAAAGTGTTATAAAAATGCATTGTTTACTGTGAAAATGACAATTGCAGTTTAGAAGTTAACCACTAGGGGGCACTTTAGGGGTTAAGTGTGACCTCATATGTGTTTCTAACTGTAGGGGGGCAGGGCTGGACGTGTGACATCATTGATCGTCGTTCCCTATATCAGGGAACAGATGATAAATGACACTGCCACAACAAAGAACAGGGAAAGTGTGTTTACTCTCCCTGTTCTTCAGATCCGGCGACTGATCGCGGGACACCGGCGGCGATCAGGTCCGCGGGTCCCGCGGGCGCGTTCACGGAGCTTTTCGCGACTCCCCGGCTGGGCTTAAGGAATCACGTACGGGTACGTGATTGTGCCCAGCCGTGCCATTCTGCCGACGTATATATTGGCGTGAAGTGGTCCTTAAGTGGTTAAGGACGCAGTCTTATCTGATCATTCTATGGTCCTCCTCATCTTACAAGGACACTCCACTAGGCCACCACTAACACACTGGAAACTTAACAAAACGATACTTAAAGGGGTTGTAAAGGTTTGTTTTTATTTTCTAAATAGGTTACTTTAGGCTAGTGCATTGTTGGTCCACTTACCTTTTCCTTCGATTTCCCTTCTAAATGTATTTTTTCTTTGTTTTCTTTGTCTGAATATCTTACTTCCTGTTCCTCCTCAGAAAGGTGTCCAGTAAGCTGTTCTAAATGACTTTCCACCGGTCGGATGATGGTGGAAAGCTTACTGAGGAGAAACAGGAAGTGTGAAATTCAAAAAAAGAAAAAAAAACATTTAGAAGGAAAATCGAAGGAAAAGGTAAGTGAACCAACAATGCACTAGCTTGAAGGAACCTATTTAGAAAATAAAAGACGAACCTTTACAACCCCTTTAATGACCCCATCAGGGTTCTAGAACTTAAAAAAGCATTAAAGGAATACTTTCTCCTTAACAACGTGGAGGGAATCTCGGCCAAGACCTTATGGGCAGCCCACAAAGCAAGGATCCGAGGAAAGCTGATACAGATAGCAACTCAAATTAAAAGGGAAAGATCCTCGGAAGTAGAGAAGCTGGAGAAGGACTCACCGCTTTATGCAAACTCCACAGAAAAGACCCCTCGAAGGTCTATGTAGCCCAACTTGATGCTTCCCGCATAGCCTTAAACCTGCCACTTATGGTCAAGGCTGAGAAAACTGCCTGTTGGAGTGGAGTGAAATGTTATAAACATAAAGACAAGATGAGCTTAAAGTTAGCCGCTAAACTCTCCCCCAAATTACGCTCCTTCACGCTCCCAAAAATGTGACTAAAGGATGGGTCCACGACCCTAAATACCCAACACATTTTACAAACATTCTAGACATTCTACACCAAATTATACCAGGGAGAAAACATAATAGACAAGTCCAAAATAATTTCCCTTTTCGTTAAATTTCCCATCTCCACTTTAAAAAATTATCACAAGGATATAATGGAAGCCCTATACTACAAGACTTTTTCAGAAACGTCTAGCCAAATTCTTTAATTCTAAGTGGAAGGGGGACCCAGTGAATGGCCATCTCAATATGGCATTCATTTAATTTATCCCTAAGCCAGACAGAGACTCAGAACTAGTTGAGAACTACAGGCCCATATAATTGATTAACAACGATTTGAAAATACTGACCAAAATCTTAGCAAATAGAGTAGGCTCCTTTATCAACCGCTATATACACAAAGACTAAGTAGGGTTCCTCCAAGGAAGACAAGGCCCAGACCAAGTTACGCAGGCTATAGTTTCAATCCCTCAATCCGGGTTGGACGGAGGCCCCCCCCAGGGGGGTCTGCTGCTATCGTTAGACCTTCAGACGTCTTTGATTCACTATCTTGGCCGTACCTCTTTGCAGTTTCAAAGCGATGGGGATTCGGAGAGACCTTCTTGGGGCTATTGGGATTTCTATACACTAACCCGGAGGCTAGGACTGCAGGGCTACTACTCTGACCCCATCAAAATCTCCAGGGGAACTCAGCAAGGATATCCCTTATCCCCCCTGATCTTCACTCTAGCAATCAAATCCTTAGCAACAGCAATTAGATCTAATCCAAACATCAATGGGGTCTATGTCGACAAACCAATCACAAATGTGCACTATTCGCTGATGGCATCCTTCTCTTTGTCACCTCTCCAGTTACCTCTTTACCAAACATCTGTAAACTGCTGAAATCTTTTGAGAGCATCTCGGGACTACAGGTTTACCTGACCAAATCCCAAGCAATAAACATCTCCCTCAAACCTCTATTAGGTGAGCAAATTTAAATGGAGTGACCGATCAATACAATATTTAGGAACAAACCTCATCCCCAAGATCGATCAATTATACCAGGCAAATTTTCCTTCCATGTACCACAAACTGGAAACTGACATCAAAACTTGGTCCCAATATCAATTATCTTGGCTTGGTAGAATTCACTCTATCAAGATGACTCTACTTCCCAGACTCCTCTACCTGTTTAGATCACTCCCTGTTTCGATAAGTAGAGATCACCTCAAATCATTCCAAATTATAAAATCTGTGGAAAAAGGGTATAGACTAGCCCAACGCATTCTCTACAATCCCAAATCGCAAGGGGGACTAGGCCTGCCCAACCTGTTTAGATATTATCAGTCGACAAGGCTCGCCAAGTTATCTATGGTCTACTCTAGATATAAGAAGCCTGACTGGATAGAAAGGCAGGCGGTCCAGACACATACTCTAAACTATCTCCTATGGTTCCCATGAAAATCTAGTTGTCCCCTACTCTCTCCCACTGCCTAAAGTTATGGGATTACACGAGGCACCTTCCAGCACTGACATCTGAAATACGGCCTCTAGCAAACATATTCCACAATTCAAACCAGGCATGGACATCAAATCATTCCAGTGGTGGCTGGACAAGGGAATGTACCGTATTCGTCCTTACTTCTCTATTGCAGGCCCCATATCCCTGAAGCATTGTATAAACAAACTAGACCTAACAAATCTCTCACTTTCTCTCCTCCATTTGGAAAAACAAACCCATTCCCCCAGAGTTCACAAACTATGAGCGTTGGTGTGGCCAAGCAATGGAGCAGAAGGATGATATAGCTATAATTTACACATCACTTTCTGAACCCACCTCCAAATTCCCATACATGGAAGCATGGGGAAAAGACCTACAGGAAACCTGGGACCTGGAGAATTAGCATAAAGCGGAAACGAGGGCCTTCAAAACCATAATGGACATATCCTTAATAGAAGCCAACCTGAAAGTGATTACAAGATGGTATCTTGTACCCTCCAGACTAGCAATCATTTTCCCTTCTGCCTCCCGCGTATTCTTTAGGAAATGTCACTCCCTTGGTTCAATGCTTCACATTTGAGGGGAATGCCTGAAAATCAGGATTTGGGAACAAAATGTTCAACCTTATCTGTAGAGCCTTGGGCCACTTGATCCCGAAGCCCCCCAAGTAGTACTGCTGAACGCCCCCATTCCAAAAATTTCCAAATACACCCAAAAATGTATCCTCTTTATGCTTCTGGGAGTGAAAATCACCATTGCCAAAGCATGGAAACGAGCCACGGTGGCTCTCCTCCTCCTGCCAAGAGAAAGATGTCGTGAAACATGACCCAAGAAAAAATCAGCTCAATACTAAATACAACCAAAACATTTGAAGCAACATGGGAAACCTGGGCTAGTCACGTAGGATCCGCTCTCATTCCTGGCATCAAAACAACATACATGGGTAGATCTCCCTGAAATCTGGCACCTCCTCTTTCTTCTCTCTCTTTCTACTACTTTATTTTCCCCTCTACACCTTTCTGTTTTATTATAAAGTTGAAGATAGCAAAAGTTCAATATCTGATTTTGTTTAGTTTGAGCCTTTACCAATATCACAATCTCAGGCCTTAATGGGCTATCACTGCACTTAATTCTGGAGATTCCCTAAATTGCACTGTTTGTAGTATCCTTATCCTTGTGTTGCTCAGCATAGGATTCTTCTTCAATTCTGGAAACCACTGTAATTTCCGAGTTGCGAGGCCAGACATCAAGACTAAGGGCACTTAATGCTATCACCCACGCCAGTTGCCTCCTGACACAGTATGCACCCATAAGGGGTGTCAGGAGAGACAAACGATCAAGGTGTCTGCGCTTTATATGGCCCCTTCCACACGGGGACGGATCCGCTTGCAGCGGTCCGCCAGCTCAGCAGGAGATCTCTCCGCTGACCTCCACTGAGCCGGCAGATGACAGGTCCCTCTCTGCTCACTGAGCGGGGAGGGGCTTGTCCAGCACAGCTGTCTCCTATGGAGAGATTGGATGAAAACGGACAGCATTTCCGTTTTCATCGGATCTCATCCGATCCGCCATGGACGGATGGTGACGTATCGCCATCTGTCTGATTTTAGCGGAACAGATCAGGTCGGATTTCAGGTGACATGTCACCGCTGACATCCGACACTCCATAGAGATGTTTGGAGCGGCTGTTCAGGTCCGCCGAAAAAACTGACAGGCGGACCTGAATGGCCCAACCGTTTGAAAGGGGTCTATGTCTCTGGTAGTCCAGAACACAGGAAGTAGTCCTATTCTATTGCCTGAATTCTGTTGAGTGATACATGTTTATTCAGATAACAAGCTCTGTTAATCCAATGTTCTTTCCTTTTGTGATTTGGTTGTCATCTCACGTAATTTGCTGATTTTCAATAAATATGAATTTGCTTTGTTTCTGATGCACTTCGCTGATATAAAGAAGAAAACATTTTTTTCAGTCACTTATCATTGTCTAGAAAAATATTTTTTAAGTGACTAAATGTGCAGTGAGGTAGAAACGCTTTTGCACATGTAGCAATTTGCATAAATGTTCACTTAGAGGACATTTGTCTCCTTAAATATAAATAGACTTTATTACTCATATGAATATAACTAATATCTACATACTAATTATATAACTCCTTCTAATGCATTTTCATGTACACTACTAAATTAGATAGTATTCTAATGGTTTTCATCCCCGCTATTTAGAGGATATTTATCTTTATAATATATATAATGGAGGAACATGGTGGAACATTCATTGAAATATGCATTGTTTAAAAAAAAAAAATGCAATGCTAAAACTTTTTTATATGATATGTTGCTAAACAAATAAAACAGTAAAGAGATACAGTATATGCAATTTTTTCTATCAGTAGCCATTTATTATCATTATCTGCCTATTCACTTTGGGCCAGATTCACGTAGCCCGGGCGCAACGTAACTTAAACGATTTAAGTTACACCGCCGCAAATTTCCCAAGTTAGTGCCCGATCCACAAAGCACTTACCTGGAAATTTGCGGCGGTGTATCCTAAATCCGTCCGGCGCAAGGCGGGCCCAATCGAATGGGGCGAGTCCCATTTAAATTAGGCGCGCTCCCGCGCCGGACGTACTGCGCATGCTCCGTCGGGTAAATTACCCGACGTGCATTGCGCTAAATGACGTTGCACCGACGTCATTTGCTTAGACGTTAACGTAAATGGCGTCCAGCGCCATTCACGGACGTCTTACGCAAACGACGTTGAGTTTTAAATTTCGACGCGGGAACGACGGCCATACTTAACCCTCCTGGCGGTAACCCTGAGCGTGACTTGGGTGGGTTTTTTATGTTGCGATCGGTATCCCCGAGTCACGCTCGGGGTAACTATGCAGAGCCTGCAGCGTGCGCTGGCTTACCTTGTCCTGGATCCAGCGATGTCGCCGCGCTGTGTGAGCGAGCGGGACCTCGTTCGACTCACACAGCGTCCTCCTGTGCCGCCGATCTCCGTTCCCTGCGACGTTACGACGCATTGGAGCGGAGAACGGCGCCAAATTCAAAAACATAAACAAACACTATACATACAGTATACTGTAATCTTATAGATTACAGTACTGTATGTAAAAAAAACACACCCCCCTTGTCCCTAGTGGTCTGCCCAGTGCCCTACATGTCATTTTATATAATAAAAACCTTTCTTTCTCCCTGCAAACTGTAGATTTTCCATAGCAACCAAAAGTGTCCCTTTATGTCAAAAATGGTTTTAGATCAGCTAAAAAACAGCGATAATAAATTATAATCACTTGTAGAATTGTGCAATAGCGATTTGTGGGGAAATTCGTCATAAAAAAAAAAAAATAATGACAGCGACAATTTTGCAACTGAGAAAATTTCAGTGATTTTGATTTGATTACATTATTGAATAATTTTTATTAGAATTATATTATTATTTGTTATAATTATTTATAATTACTTATTATATTATAATTTATAATTTTTTTTTTTTAAAATGTCATACCCGGGATGCCTATTAGATTCTTGTTTGGTCAGATTTAAGTGAGTTATTCCTAAAAATTACAGGCCTACAGTATAAAACACCAAATTTACTTTACGCTTTTGGTACGTAATTCCAGACAGAATCATACCGCCAGGGAGGTTAACATGGCTTAAGACAACTAGGGCTCAGCCCTAGTTTTACGCGGCGTAACTCGACGGAAACGTAGATTTAGATCGACAGGCCGTTCGGACGTTCGGGGATCGCCGTAAGTATTCATTTGCATATTCTACGCTGGCCGCAATGGCCTCGCCACCTAGCGGCCGGCCTAGAATTGCATTGCATCCTTAAGATCCGACAGTGTAATTCAATTACACCTGTCGGATCTTAGGGCTAGCTATGCGTAACTGATTCTATGAATCAGTCGCATAGTTAGAAACAGAGATACGATGGCGTATCAGTAGATACGCCGTCGTATCTCGTTTGTGAATCTGGCCCTTTATTCCTTGTTGTGAGTATCAAACAACATCAAAATAAAACCATGACAAGACAAAGTAACAAATAGATAACAAAAGATGTAATCTAGGAGTAATACAGCACTCATTCCAAAGCCTCACTTGAGGGGGGCTGTCCTTAAGCTGGTAATAGCAGTTCCCTGATCAACTGGACACATTTTTATCCATCTATGTTCAGGCAGGTTGTATCTTTCGCTTGACTACTGTACAAATAGCCTGTCAGGTTTTTTCACTTGATCAGTGCTGCCGGCTATAGCCAGCCACACTGATCAATACATTCTGATGGAAGGGAACTCTGCCCCCTGTCAGTATACAATAGCTCCACAGGAGGCATTCCCGTTAATGGGGGAATACAATTATTTATTTATTTTTATTCAACCTGCTGGTTGAAAAAAAAAAGTATAATCTATGGCCTGCCTTAAGCCGACCACACGTTAAACAATCTGCAAGCACAGTTTCCTCTAGATCTACTATCCGCTACACAGTACAATTAACAGCTTAATTTGATGCAAATAGTTTTGGTAAATGCAAAGGAGATTGTACAAAAATGTATCATGTATGGCTTAGACTCTTCTCCTCGGCCTGAAGACAAATCTACCACTGGCCAGACAAATAAGCCTCGCTGATCTATGTTTTGTCAAACCCTCAATTTCTGGTTACTGAACCCCTTGCTGAATACCACAATATGCTCTTCTTACCTGTTCCTATCTTCATAAGATTTTAAATGAACCCTCTGAACATTGCTATTCACCTTTTAATACTTTAACCACTTGCTTACCGGGCACATATACCCCCCTCCTGCCCAGGTGAAATTTCAGCTTCCGGCACGCGTCGCTTTAACTGACAATTGCGCGGTCGTGCGACGTGGCTCCCAAACAAAAATGACGTCCTTTTTTCCCCACAAATAGAGATTTCTTTTGGTGGTATTTGATCACCTCTGCGGTTTTTATTTTTTGCGCTATAAACAAAAAAAAGCAACAATTTTGAAAAAAAAATCAATATTTTTTACTTGTTGCTATAATAAATAGCCCAATTTTTTTTTCCAAAATTTTTTTTTCTCAGTTTAGGTCGATACATATTCTTCTACATATTTTTGGTAAAAAAAAAAAAAAAAAATCGCAATAAGCGCTTACAAAATATGGGACAGAATTATTATTATTATTATTATTTTTTTAAATTTCTTTTTTTACTAGTAATGGCGGCGATCTGCGATTTTTTTTATTGGGACTGCGACATTATGGCGGACACATCGGACACTTTTGACACATTTTTGGCGCCATTCACATTTATACAGCGATCAGTGCGATACATATGCACTAATTACTGTATAAATGTGACTGGCATTCAAGGGGTTAACACTAGGGGGTGAGGAAGGGGTTAAATGTGTGCCTGTATTGTGTTCTCACTGTGTGTGGAGGGGGGTGACTGGGGGAGGTGACCCTATGTACAAGGGAGACAGATCGGTCTCCTCTTCCCTGACAGGACGTGGAGCTCTGTGTTTACACACAGAGCTCCACGTCCCTGCTCTGTCATTACCGATCGCGGGTACCTGGCGGACATCGCGACCGCCAGGCACGCGCATTGGCATCTCGGGGACACGCCGGGCATGCGTGCGCCGGCGCGCTCACGCGCCCCCCAGTGGCCGGAGGAATCCAGGACGTCAATTGACGTCCTGTTGGATATTCAGAGCCACCGTGAAGCCGTCATTTGTCGATGGCCCGGGGCTCAAGTGGTTAACTATCTACAACACAAGTTTGAATAAAAATAAAGATTATTGGCTTGCAGTAGGTATCTTGAAATATACACTCAAACTGGCCAACTGCATCAAAATAAAACCTCTCTGGTCAGTCCCTACTTTACGTTGCAACATACCGAATACTTACTAGCTAATGGCATACATTCATGGATAATAAGTGCCAATGTGAGTTAAACTGACACAATTGGAGGAGCACTACAGACCCAGGTCTGATCACTAGCCTCTGCTCTGAAATAAAATCCAAAACCAAAACTGAAATATAGTGCAGCTTACCAATCATTAGATGTGGTAGCTGCATTTTTTTCGGGCTGCTTTCTCTGTTTTCCCCTGGTGATCTGACCAGTAACACACCTCCTGTATCAGAGTGTCTCTGTTCTGGAGGATGAATGAGCCCAGGGGACACCCCAGACAGCAGCATTGACAGCCTGGAATAGGAGGGGGGGGGGGTAGTGTTAAATGTACTAACAGATTTAAATATGCTAACAAAGAAGACAAACAAGAAGTAAGAAAAAGGAGGACTTTATTCTGTAGGTTGCCACCAATAACCCCTAAGTAATGGAGATGAGTACTAAAGTTGTGTATCAAAAATATGTTTATTGATAATCCAAAAGTCATTGAAATCAGTATAAAAATATGTACCGTTAATCCATGATCGATGTTGATGAGTTCCCAAATGGGATAACTATACATTAACCCATACAGATTTAGCCCATCAATATATACAAAATATGTAGCTCCATATACTGTAAGTAACAGATTACAGACAAAGGGTCAGATTCACAGACAACGGCGTATGTTTGAGCGGGCGTAGCGCATCTCATATGGGCTACGCCGACGTAACATAGAGAGGCGAGACCAGTATTCACAAAGCACTTGCTCCCTAAGTTACGGCGGCGTAGCATAAATGGGCTGGCGTAAGCCCGCCTAATTCAAATTAGGAAGGTAGTGGGCGTGTTGTATTAAAATTAACCGTGACCCCATGTAAATGAATGGCCGAACGAACGGCGCATGCGCGCGCATGCTCAGAATCACGTCGCATATACTCTCTAAGATACGACGGCTCAATGTGTACAACGTTAACGTAACCTACGCCCAGCCCCATTCACGTACAACTTACGTTAACGACGTAAAATACGACGGCTGTTCCGATGTCCATACCCTAACATGACTTACCCTTGCTTTAGGTGGGATAACTTTACACTGGACGTACGCCTCACGTAAACGGCGTAGCTTACTGCGACGGGCACAAGTACGTCCGTAAATCGGCGTATCTAGGTCATTTACATATTCAACGCGTAAATCAATGGAAGCGCCCCTAGCGGCCAGCGTAAATATGCACCTAAGATACGACGGCGTAGGAGACTTACGTCGGTTGGATGGAGTCAGAATTCAGGCGTATCTGGTTTCAAGAATACGGCGCATAGATACAACAGCGCATCCGTGGACTTACGCAGCGTATAAGAAGATACGTTGGCGTAAGTCCTACCTGAATCTGGCCCAAAGTGTACTGGGCCGGATGATCTAAGGGGATCCAATGATAAGTCTCTATGTATTTTGCCAAAGATGGCTTCTTCAGTAGATTATATAAAGAGTGAAAAATACCCAGAGATGCTCAGTAACAAGGAGTCCATGCCAGCCCAAAGCCCAGTAGCGATGTATCAAGGCCTAAAACAGCTGTCAAGGAGACCCCCTAAAAGAGGGCAGCATACAACTTAAATGCCTGAGATCACTCCAAATACATATGGCTTTACAGTTGGTCACTCATTAATTCTTGGAGTTAAAAATAAAAATCCCTTGATGAAGGATCTGCTTCAGCAACCATCAGAAAGAGTCTCAGTGGCCGGTCCACATATCTTTATGACCACCCTGGTCACAGATGAATGGCTATGAATGGCAATTCGATTGGCTCACGATTGGCTTCCGCTGCTGTCAATCAAATCTAGTGACACGGAAATGGTGGTCAGGCCAAGTCCTGCTGTCTGTGTCAAAGGATACAGCAGCAGGACTCGGGAGCGAGCACACACAGGTTCCCCCGGGAAAGCCGATTTCTCTGGGGCCACCCGATGAAGATGAGGGGCCTGCACAGAGCTGGTAAGTATAGGCATGCTTGTTATTTTTTATTAAAAAAAAAGCTTTATTACCACTTTAAGAAAGAAAACTATTGAGGAAATCCTATCTAAGAATTGGTAAGCTGTGACATAATAAATGTTTGCTTTTGGGTTTAATACTGCTTTAAGAGTTATGCATATACAATATGTTATATGATGTTTTTCCAGGATCATGCTTGAGGCGAAAAATCTTAGCTTCATGCTTTACTATTTTTACACTTGGGCTAACAATTCCAGATATCAGTCTATTTGTATCTGTTTTGTTTATGTTTTTATCAGTTTGCTGCAAATATTAGCCATGATCTGCTTGTTTACCTCCAATCAAGAGAAGGTTACTGGGCTCTACATACAGTCATAGTCTAAAAAACATTCTATTCTCACAAAAACATTCTATTCTCACGTGTAGCTGTAAATAAATCATTTTGAAAGGCTTTAAATTTTAATTATATCAAAAATCTGCTCTACCAAAAACACCAAAAGTCCTGGCCCTGTAACTGAAATGTTTTCTCAAACATTTAGTCCAAAAAGATGTGTAGCACAAGCCTTTGTTGTATATTTGCACTTGTAAAGAGGCATTAGAAAATTTTGAGTTCAGTTGCTGCTTCTATAAGGGTGAACTGCACATGTCACCTGATCAATCACCTGTCCTACAGATTCATCAGCACACAAGACCTCAGAAAGGAGTTTCTGTCTGTATTGAGTTTACCATATCCCTCCGTGGATTTACTATTGAAGGATACACGCTGTACATCCGATTGATCCTGTGTTGTGACCATATTCCCTGGATATCCTGCTGCAACTATTAAATAACGCTGTTATTTATATGTGTTCTGGTAAGCCCCAGTCCATGTGGTGGCGGCTCACTTAACCATTTGTGCACCGGGTGTTGTTTGTCCCAAGAAACTTCAGAGTTGTTTGGACTTTATCATCACACTATTATGTATATTTCACCAAGGATTTGAATGTCTCCTATACAGGCTGGTGTGTTATTATCGTCTGTTCCAGGGACATTATCTTTCTTTTGGACTTTTTTTATATTTATTCACAACATTATTTGTGTTCACACAGAGTTTTGAGTGTCAATTAATAGACTGGCGCGATTTTTTATTTTTCTATATTGTTTGTGTTACGACACGTTATTGCGGCCTTTCCCTATATTCACTTATTTAATCACATTGTTTTGGTTAGCGCAATTTTCTTTTTTCTATATTGCACTAGTCCCTGTTTTTCAAAAGTTCAATCTCTAATTTTGTTTAGTTTGAGCCTTTACCAACATCACAACCTCAGACCTTAACAGGCTATCGCTGGACTTAATTCTGGAGACTCCTAAATTGCACTGTTTGTAGTATCCTTAATTTTGTTGCTCAGAATAGGATTCTTCTGCAATTCTGGAAACCACTGTAATTTCCAAGTTGCGAGGCCAGACTAAGGGCAATTAATGCTATCACCCATGCCAGTCGCCTCCTGGCACAGTATGCACCCATAAGGGGTGTCAGGAGCGACAAACGATCAAGGTGTCTGCGCGTTATATGGCCCCTTCCACACAGGGACAGATCCACTTGCAGCGGTCCGCCAGCTTAGTAGGAGATCTCTCCACTGATCTCCGCTAAGCCGGCGGATGACAGGTCCCTCTCTGCTCACTGAGCGGGGAGGAGCTTGTCCAGCGCTGCGGTCTCCTTTGGAGAAATTGGTTAAAAACGGACAGCATGTCCGTTTTCATCAGATATCACCCGATCCGATCCACCATGGATGGATGGTGACGTATCGCCATCCATCTGATTTTAGCGGATCAGATCGGGTCAGATGTCAGCTGATATGTCACCGCTGACATCAGACGCTCCATAGAGATGTATGGAGCGGCCGTTCAGGTCCGCCGAAAAAACTGACAGGCCCAACCGTTTGAAAGGGGTCTATGGGCCAGATCCACAGCCAGCCGCCGTAACTTAAATATTCCCATTTAAGTTACACTGGCTGAAAATTTCTACCTAAGTGCCAGATCCACAAAGCACTTACCTCGAAATTTTCGGCTGTGTAACTTAAATCCGGCCAGCGTAAGGCGTTCCCAATTCAAATGGGGCGAGTCCCATTTAAATTAGGCGCGCTCCCGCGCCGGACGTACTGCGCATGCTCGTGACGTCATTTTCCTGACATGCATAGCGCAAAATTACGTTACGCCGAGCTTCGTGAATCGCACTGGGTCAAAAAAGTTGCGTCGGGGAAAAAAACGAGTTGCGGTGAAAAAAAAAAAAGACAGCGTCGCTGGAAAGAAGGGTCTGCTTTTACAAGGTGTACTAACTTTACACTTTGTAAAAGCAGCCCTAATTTTACGATTGCAAACTAATACTTACGGAGAAAAAAACGAAGCTGAAAAGCTTTGTGGATCTCCGTACGTGCTAATTTGCATACCCGAGGTGGCATTTCGACTCGAAATGCCCCCAGCGGCGGATGCAGTACTGCATCCTAAGATCCGGCAGTGTAAGTCCCTTACACATGTCGGGTCTTCTGTCTATCTCTTGGAAACTGATTCTGTGGATCAGTTCCAAAGATAGAAACAGGGATACGCAGGCGGAACAGCAGATCCGCCTGCGTATCTCTTTTGAGGATCTGGCCCAATGTCTCTGGTAGCCCAGAACACAGAAAGTAGTCCTATTCTATGACTGTGTATTTAAAGACAGTACATGAGTTTTGACAATTTCTTTTATTTTTTAACTTTTTATTAAAAATAAAAAACAAAGTCCGCCAGTGTAGATTCATCATCAATCACTCCACACTGCTGGACCTGAAAACCTAAAAACCTGAAAAAAAAAAACTCTGGCCTCATCAAAGGCTCCCCGCCATCTGCCTGTTTCTCCATCTGACATTTCTTAAATAGCTAAGGGTTGGAGTCACCAGATGATGTCAACATGTGACACCACCCCCATGTGACAAAATCGACCCAGCATTTGTGATTTGTATATTAGCCATCACAAAGGTGCGTAATATGTTTATTTTCTAGGATCATTAGCTTTAATGGTCATACTGCAATATTTTTGTGAAAATACATGTATTAGGCTAATTATGGTGAGGACTGGTTGTGCAGGTTATTGACACATTTGAAGATTTTTTTTATTTTTTATAAATAGACCCCTAGGTGTCATTAAAGCACAGTCTTTATGAGGATAAGTAGCTGCAGATACTAGAGAATAACATCTATCTCAGTCAACAGTACAGTAAAATAAGCTAATTTATTTCATGTCTGTAAAAATATGACCGTGAAGTCTAGGGTAGGTCTGGGTATATAGCCAGACAGCTGGAGGGATATCTAGGCTGGCAGCACAGATGAGTGGGTGGAGGTTTCCCAGGTTTGATAAAACGGGTTGGTGGTTGAAGACCCAGGGCCAAGCCAGTTATAGATCAATATTCTAGTTACACAGGGGTCCCAAACTGGTGTCCCTCCAGCTGTTACGAAACTACCATGACTACCATGACTAAGTCCCATGACTTGTAGTTTTGCAACAGTTGGAGGGCTGCCAGACCCTGCACTAGTAGCTATTCAAACAGTGCTCTTCAAGGCCACGTACACACGGCCAAGAAACTCGATGGGCAAAACACATCGTTTTGCTCGTCGAGTTCCTTGTTCGACTGTCAGAAAACTCGTCGAGCCAAATGTTCCTATTGCCCAACGAGGAAATAGAGAACATGCTCTCTTTTTGGCTCGACGAGTTTCCCGACGGGTTTCTCGGCGAAAAGTGTACACACGACCGGTTTTCTCGGCAGAATACGTCTCCCATCGAGTTTCTTGCTGAATTCTTCCGAGAAAACCGGACGTGTGTACGGGGCTTCACAGTGGCTGCTGGAGAAGCTGTTTGCTATTGGGATCCTTCCTGGCTGCCTGCAAGCCTAATCAACCTTTCTGAGTGCCAGAGGGTAGTAAACAGGACTACCTATATTCTCTGGGCATATCCAGAAGTCCAGGGGATTGGGAATTGTGGAAATGAAAGGGATTGTGGTAAAAGTAGTTAAAGGAGGCCACAACTTTATTTGAGCATATTGAGTCAAGAGGCACTCTGCTACAATATCACGCACCATGGAACAATCTAAATGCGTGATGCCAGAAAAAACTGGGAACATTGAAAAGAGGAAATATTGGCAAATCTGTTTCAAGGATTTTGTCTACTTAAATATAATTTGGATCTGAAGAAGTTGAATAGCATTTTAGGATCACATGTGAGTACTTATCTTATTGCAGGTCCTAATTCTTTTCTAAAAAGTAGAACTGCTAAATTAAGTAATCACAATTTTAAATGTTAAAAACAATGCTTTTTTTTCTTTGTTGGCAAACTTCACTTTAAAATCGTTGTAGTAATGGGGTAATTAATTAAGAAGCCACATGCTAAAGAAGAGACATAACAGTAAACACATGTCAGAAGTTTTATTGCAAAGGAATATAGAAGACAAAGGCAGAATTCCATCAAGCTTTTTCATTAGTATTGAGCTTTTATGATTCTGCAGCAGTATTATTCTTCCATCAATATTTACCTGGAGTTAAAGCCTACTGCCAACTGGCTGTAATTATTTGCAGCAGACTGCGTTTTAAAATAAAAAGAAGAGAATAGAAGAGATTTACATAGTGCTCATTAAGAAGTCATAGAAGGGTTAATGGTTGTATCAATATGCAGGGGAGGCAATATAACGTTAGATGTCTTGTTTCTTTTTAAAAATGAATTTCAGTATCAGGGTATATTTAAAGCAGTGCGGAATATATATTTCCTGAGGTTGTTTGACCTTTTATCATCTTCAGTCTAACTAACTTAGTGAAAGCTGCAATTTTGGCAAGCCAGTCTATATAGCCCATGTAATGGTCACAGTATTAAATCCTGTTTTCTAAGATTACCTGGGACATGCAAACTGTATCAGCATATTCTGAATCAGCCCAATGAGTGCATCTAAACTGAATATAGTGGGGCAGATCCTCAAAGAAATTACGCGGGCGTATCTGTTGATACGCCGCGTAATTTCAAATTTTGCGCGTCGTATCTTTGTTTTGGTATCCACCAAATAAGATACAACGGCATCTGTGTTAGATCCGACAGGCGTACGCCTTAGTACGTCGTCGGATCTAAGATGCAATTTTCCGGCGGCCGCTGGGTGGCGTTTACGCCGTAATCCGCGGCGAGTTCGCAAATTAGCTATTTCCGATGATCCACGAACATACGAGCGGCCGTCGCATTCTTTTACGTCGTTTCTGTTTGGCTTTTTCCAGCATATAGTTAAAACTGCTATCTGGTGGCATAGTCAGTGTTAAGTATTGCCGTCGTTCCCGCGTATAATTTTGAAAATTTTTCTTCGTTTGCGTAAGTCGTCCGTGAATGGGGCTGGACGGCATTTACATTCACGCCGAAAACAATGACGTCCTTGTGACGTCATTTGGAGCAATGCACCCTGTGAGTTTTGACGGACGGGGCATGCGCAGTACGTTCGGCGTGGGGACGCGCTTCATTTAAATGAAACACGCCCCCTACTCGCCGCATTTGAATTCCGCGCCCTTACGCCTGGATTCAAACCAAAGCCAAGTAAGTTGCGGCGTAGCGTATCTCAGATACGCTGCGCCGGTGCAGATCTTTGTGAATCTGCCCCACTGTATCTAGCATAGACCAAGCAGAAGCGCTTGCACATATACCGAAACCATACCATTAGTATCTTTGTAAATTAAAGAATCTCCCAGATGTCCTTTTTATAGCGAGTCCAAACTTTATGGGGAAAAATGCCACATCCACCATGTGTGCTTATGATCATATTTTTAGGAAGAAAAATATCACTTTAATCTTGTTTACTTATAACCCTGTTTTTGGGCATATAGGCTGACAATATGGAATGTCTGGAATACTACAGGTGTGACATAATACAGTTATCATGCTTCATATTACATTTTTAAATGATCGCTGGCTTGAGTTATTTTGCTCTTTTTGGGGAAGCAGTGTCTTATCATATCCATTTTAATAAAATATATTATTTATATTAATTTATATAGGCTAATCACTTTAGTGTAATTTTTGACTTGGCACAGGACTTCTATAATGTATATATTATCCAATACAAGTTAACCACTTTCTGACCGCCTCATGTAGGAGTACGGCTCTCCTGTTCATGTATCTAACTGATCCAGCCCTTCCAGGTAGGAGGCGCCCACGGTGCACCCCCTGTGCCAACTGAGCTGTAAATAGTCACAGCACAAGCCAGCCAGCAAGTGCTGCCCAATGATTGACCGCCAGCACCCACTCATTAGTGAGAGGAAGACAGAACAGAGTTCTGTCAATGTAAACAATACAGAGCTCTGTCCTATCAGCAGGGATGTGCTGGTTTTTGTTTCCCTGCAAAGCACGGCATAAGAACCAGTAGATCCCTTAGTAAAATCAGCTCAAAGGCACAAATGTAACCCTTTAATCACCTTATAAGTTAACCCCTTCCCAGCCAGTGTCATGAGTACAATGATTTTTTTTATTGGATATGATTTATAGCAGAAAGTACAAAATATATATTTTTTAAACTATAAGTCTTTCTTTCATTTATCACATAATACATAAAAAAAACAGTGGTGATAAAATACAACCAAGAATTGTCTATTTGTGTGAAAAAAAAATGATGTCAATTTAATTTCGGTACATCGTTGCACGACAACACAATTGTCAGTTAAAGTAACGCAGTGCCAAAAAGAAAGCAAAGTCACATAAATACCTGCTAATCCTGCCTGTATCAGTATGGCAAGGATGATGCTCTGCTCCTGAACTCAGAGTAGAAGTGCCACAACTATAAAGGCTGTTCCTGCTTGGACTACAGTGAAAAGAAAAAATATTGCAAAGGCCTGCCTTTCAGCATTGTCACTGCTGATTGACAAACCTATACTGTAGCTTGTAAAGCAGTACCTGGCCATGGCATGTTCTGCCCACTGCTTCCTAGATTGATAGCACTGCCTTTGATGCTGAAATCCTTCCACTGTGAGCTGCAGTGTCCTGGAAGGATCATGTTTGCTTAATGTTGTCAACCAGGATTTCCACCAGTTTGTTTAAAAACAGAAGCCAATGGGGATCCACCATTTAAAGGCAGTAGTGACCGATCTCTGTCCGCAGGTTGTACATCTGCAAATTCATGTGCAGATTTAAAGGCTAAGTTCACCTATGTTCACCTTTTTCTTTTTTTTTTACAAAATTCCAGCTCCACCTATGTACCAATATAGCATTCATGTACATCTTTTGCAAAAATAAATCAGCTTTCCATTTATTCTACACATGTTTACCTCACTCTCTTCATGGATGTGTTAATGAGATAAGTTGGTCAACTCCTTCCTGTGTCATGACCTAAAGTCTATCCAAGAGGTAAGGCAGAAGTAATGGAGCAGGGTTTTTAAACATCTATGAAGACAGTGAGGTAAACGTGTGTAGAATAAATTGAAAATTGTTTTATTTTTGCAAAAGAAGTACATAAATGCTATATTGGTACATAGGGGAACTGGAATTTATAAAAAAAAAAGTGAACACAGGTGAACTTAACATTTAAGGTATCCCAGAAGCATAATATTTGAAGGATTTGTGTACAGATACTCCTTTTTTAAAGACTTACCTGGTTAACGACTGCTCTGACTTACGATCAGCTCTCCCCACCCGAACAACACACTATACATCATTGTATTGTACCGTACAGTACAGAATTTTCCTTTTTGTTCTGTACTAATGCAAATTAAAATGTTATTGAGCTGGAGATTTTTGTTTAGACCTTTTTTTCACAATACAGTACAGTAGTTAAGAATGCCTAAAATATTGATCACTTGTGGCTCTTAGACTAACGACCAATTCATTTAACAACCTGGCCATTGAAACAGAACCTGGTGAGGAGAGCCTGTATTATTAATTCTGCTCTTTCAGCCACACTCAAACATTTTTTTATGCACATGCACTCATGGCAGTGCACAACTACTTAAGCCCTTTTTAAGAAAAAACTTTGCAAATAGCCTTGAAATACGCCCAAAAAAACAACGTTTCATCTCCCATAGACTTCAGGGGGATTCTGGTTTAGCAATGTTGTTCTTGAGTTTGCTGAATTTTGCCCAGTTTACTCATCCCTACTTCTGAGCAAAGGGAGAGGTTGGGGGGCATAGCATAGACCAAATATGTTTTAAAACAGAGGCAAAGCGTGTCTAATAGGTTCCAGGAGTGTGTTTAGGGACAAATTTATCATTGTATATGAACAGATTTTCCAGAGGCTAAACACCTACACCAACATTGCTTAAAGGTGTTGGAAAGTGACCACAAATAGGAAAGGAATGGTCGGTACTCAGGTTGACATCCAAATAGTATTTCTTTATTAAATACATGTACAAAGCTGTAAAACAGCCTGGTATTCCAGTGGAATGAAGTATTAATTTACCTTTTGCCAGGTGAGTGCTATGTTTAATTTATGAAAGGAAATATGCATATAAATTGTAATCCTGATCTAGATCTAATTTGCATTGTGTCTTTACTCCTACTTAACTCCCTAATCCTGCATTGACTTCTGCCTTTTGCTGCCTGCACTCTGGGGGGGGGGGGGGGTTAGGCCTTAGATGTGAAAAATTGTGAATTGGAAAGTGAAAGTGTTAAAGCACCACTCCAGCCAAAAACTATTTTTTCACTGTACCTTTCTCCCACCCATCTAACCCATCTTTTAAACTGCTTTAAACCCCCCCCCCCCAGCTGGCGAAGGCAGATATATTCACCCGAGTTCCCCACCTAGGTCCCTCACTACCAATGGCACCAACGTGGGGGACTACCGAGCTAGCACTGCAATGGTGCACCGCGACCACTAATGGAACAGATCATACATCAAAAGGGTCTTCTAAACATGTAAATTAAAACATTTAATATGAGTATGTATTTTAGATGCATGATTCATGAATAAATATGCATACCAGGATTACACTTTCAAAACTTGCACCAACTGAAAACTGGCACACTATTTGTAAAGGATGCACACTATTCAGAAAAAAAAGGGTCACAAATGCAGATATTACTCAGTTTTAAGATGCTACTAGTATATAAAATATACCCCTAATATTGGGTTTGGTTATCAAATGCATTTATGTTAAAATATACCTTTTTTTTCTAGACAGGTACATTATTATTGGTAGCTCTCACTATACTTTGTTTGAGGAAAACAACAAAACATGGGCAAGTGGTGCTGCTATTATGACCTCAATCATCAGCTCCATAATATCAAAAATGAAGTCTGGCTGGAGGCCACAAAGGACAATCATTTTCTGCTCGTGGGGAGGAGCCCCATTTGGTAACATTGGCTCTTACAAGTGGGGAAAGGTAAATTATTTAAATATATTTGCTCCATCTTGTTGGGATTTCTAAGACATATAACTCATTCAGATCACCAGGTCCTAGCTGTAGATAAAATATCACTTTAGAGCAGACCGATTCTTAAGTGGATGTAAATCCAAACATATACTCAGTGAAGTAAATAGCCCCAGATGATACACAGAGATGAAACCAATCTCACTACATAAATGTTACATGCATATCTGCTGTCTTCAGTTTTATATATTCTTTAGAAAGTTCAGATCATGTTAGGAGATTTTCTGTTCCTGTTCAGCACTGGAATTGGATTCTGGGCACACAGCCAAGACAGCTGATTTGGGAAAGGCACCCCCCTCCTCCACATAGGCGGAGACTCTCATAGCTGTTCTGTGAATAGTTTAGCGCTCTGCTAATCTATTTGTAGAAACCTGCCAGACACAAAATTCTAGCCTGGTTTTATCACAGTGGATGAAGAACTTGTCAGAAGTTATCATGCTGATAAAAGAAGGATGGAGCAGGAGAAAGCCATGGGACTTAGTGCTTTGAAAATAAGAAAAATAAGAAAACACTGCAGATATACTGTATGTGTCCAGCTCAAATTTCATGAATCAGGTTTACATCAACTTTAAAGGGTACCAATTGAAAATACAGGCTTTGCATTCCATATATGTTTATTTTGATACTCAGATGAAGGTAAGATAGACTACCATAAGTTATCACAGTAGATTTTAGGGAGAGAATTTCATGTCTCTTCTTAATTGACAGTGGTAATACTTAAGGGCTTCCCTTTTTCTCATACTATAAGTACACATTCAATTTAGCATTTGTAAAGAGCTCAATCAGAAAAAGTAGCAGAAACATTTGTAGGAATATTGCAGTTCATGTACAACAATGAGCCCAAAATGCTTACATGTGTGATGTTTACATCATATCACAAAATGGCTCAACTTTACTTGTTAACGTTGAATCCATTAAGCTCACATAAACATGGTGAGACATTTTTCACATCCCATGGATCAGCAAATTTGTGATTGTCAAAGTGTTCTCCCAATTTTAAATCAAGATCTTCTTTTTATTCAATAGTATCCTCATGTTTAAGCTTAAGTAAACTCGCTTACATGCCGGATATAATGGATCTCAACATATAATCCTCTACATGTTTTGTGGTCAAGACCGCTTAGTCAGGAGTCAATCATTATCTACAAAATAATAGATGTAATAATAATCTCAATAATAATCTTATATCAAATCAGCCGTAACCTAAAATGTTAAAAAAAAAAGGGAAGAAAAACAATAAACAACAAAAAATATGTAAATTGGGGATTTTAAGTCCTTGCATTGATTACCCAGAGTGGCAGACATGGAGGACACTCACAAGCACATAATATCTAAGGGTTATACAAAATAAAGGATGTAATCTTCTGTTATATACCAACAATTGGCTAGGGGGAGGGGAAAAGGGGGGAAGGAAAAAAAGGAGAAACCGAAGGGAGGAAAAACGAGGATGGGAGGAAA
Organism: Rana temporaria; assembly: GCF_905171775.1. Lineage (NCBI taxonomy): Eukaryota > Metazoa > Chordata > Amphibia > Anura > Ranidae > Rana > Rana temporaria. Next base: position 175,265,165 of record NC_053492.1, read on the forward strand.
AGCCAAAGAGGGAAGGTAAAGGAGACTTCTTTCCTTTCCTCCCTCGTTCCCTCTCCTTCCCTTTTTCTCCTTTTCTCTTCCCTCTTTGGGTTTTCCTCTCTTCCCTCCCCCCTTCGGTTTTTCCTTTTTTCTTCCCCCCTTTTTCCACCTCCCTCTAGACAACTGTTGATATATCATGGAAGATTACTCCCTTATTATGCACTTGTGATTGTCCCCTGTGTCTACCCTGGGGGGGGGACTACCTTTGGGTGCCCCTGTTGTGCTGCTTAAACCAATTGTTAGCTACTCCAGGTAAGCAATAGTGTTGAGCAGAATACGCCATATTCGATTTCGCGATATATCTCGAATATATAGTCGAATATTCGAGATATATTCACTAAATTCGAATATTCGTGATATTTTATCGAAATTAAATGATTGCGAAATTTCGCTATTGCGAATGCGAACATAATTGCGAAATTTCGACAAATGCGGAAGGAGCACTCTGATTGGCTCAGAATATTCGTGATATTTTATCGAAATTTCGCAAAATGCGAATGCGATATTTATTGCGGAATTTCGACAAATGCTGTAGGAGCACTCTGATTGGCTCTGAATATTTGTGATATTTTATCGAAATTTCGCAAAATGCGAATGCGATATTTATTGCGGAATTTCGACAAATGCTGTAGGAGCACTCTGATTGGCTCAGAATATTCGTGATATTTTATCGAAATTTCGCAAAATGCGAATGCGATATTTATTGCGGAATTTCGACAAATGCTGTAGGAGCACTCTGATTGGCTCAGAATATTCGTGATATTTTATCGAAATTTCGCAAAATGCGAATGCGATATTTATTGCGGAATTTTGACAACTGAAATGAAATGAAACTGAAAATGAAAAAAAATGAAACTGAAAAAAATCGCTCTGATGCGGAAGATAGGGCGAAGAAAATAATTGCGCGATATTCCGATTGCCAAATAATCGCATTGCGATTTTTCGGCAAGATAAAATGATCGCTTCAGCTACTCGGCCCAAGGTCTCTAATCATACCAGCAATGCTTTTAGACGTCGATGGAGATCTCTAGGATGTGATCTGTTCTAAAAATAAAATTAAAACAATTTGAATATTCGGAATAGCGAATATTCACCGCGAAATTCGAAATATATCGCAAATACTCGAATATGCCATATTCGAGCCGAATATTCGCAATACGAATATTCGTGAGCAACACTAGTAAGCAATTAAAGGACCTAAAATCCTAAATTGACATATTTATTGTTTATTGTTTTTCTCTCTTTTTTCTTTTTGAACATTTTATTTTATGGCTGATTTGATTTAAGATTATTATTACATCTATTATTTTGTAGATATTAATGATTGACTCCTCCTGAGGAAGCGATCTTAACCACAAAACATGTAGAGGATTGTATGTTGAGATCCATTATCTCCAACATCCCCATCAACACCTGGGGATAATCAATTACCACCTTTGAAATAATCAGTAATACTGCACATCTGTAACTACTTGATTTTAGTTTCAGCTCTTGAAATATGTAATGTGATTTTTAAAATGGTTTTTATATCAATAAATTGTTATTTTTTTATACTAATTATTGTGAAATCCATTTTGTGCCAGGGGCATGTTTGGGGCAGACCCAGGCTTCCCATTTTATTTACTAACTGTTTAAAGATGATGGCACCCCTCTATAATATTATCATACTAGAGGCATACTTCTAAATCGCTTCATTCAACAGACATTTTTTTATAACAATTTTTCTTTATTGTATAGAAATTAGAGTACAAATATAATTTGAAACTAAACAGTAGAAAGGAATACTTTTGAAGAAAGAAAATAATATAGTTTCCTGCTAAGGCTCACAGTTTAATGTAGGTCAAAACTTAATGACATATTAAGATTTTGTCAAACTTTTTTTTATATAATACATTTTGATGTTGCAATGGACACTGAACATTATGGCTACATATAATTGTTGTGTCTAAACTGGTCTACATCTTCCTCTGCTCTTAATGTAAAGTAAAATTGCATTATATTACTGTAAGGCATAATTTATGATTATAAAACACAAAGCACTGGAGACTTGGAATAGTTAACTAAGAAAATTAATAGATGGGCTTTTGCATCCGGTAAACATATAATTTATTTTAATTAGAAAAGCTGCATGCCAGCAATTACATCTGCCTTTGTTTAAAGGAGAAAAAAAAATCAGTGTTGGAGAAAAGGGAACATTATGTGTCACCCATTGAGGTAAATGTAACTGTTATACACTGCCTTTGCCACACTGAGATTTGCATGCACATTTGATTATTGTTGTTGAAAGAGTCATGGTCAAATTAGTCAAATCCATACAACTGATTCTCTTGTTAGGTCTTTTTTTTTTTTAAATATTAATTTATTAATGCTTTTGCAATGGCAACATAAAGGTGGATTTCTAGTAAGGAACATACTGCCTTTGCAATGACTGCTTGATGTACTCCTCATGTCAAGAACATAATTTTAAGCCCTTTCAGCTCGCTGAGCATTGTAATGGTTTGTCACTGTATGCTTTTAAGTAAATGCTGAGTGGATGTGTTGATTTTGTTACAGGCAAATGTGAATTCTATTCTCTTCAAAACCATTGAAAAGCAAATGTGTATATTTTAAAATAGCCACATACTACTGTATATGTCTGAATCTTTGTCAAATGCCACTTTATTGGAAAAATAAAATAATAAAAGACATTCTCATTACAGGATTTTAAGGGAATTCTTACCAGCAATGCTGTGACATACATTGGTCTACCGAACTCCATCAGTGGCAATGGCAGCCTCCACTTAGTTTCATCACCCTCTTTACAACAATTAGCAACTGAAGTCATCAAAAAGGTACCATTATGTTACACAGATTGCACCTTGTACCACACAAGATCAATTGTATCTTATTTTTACTTACAAGATAATAATAATCATAATTTAATAAAAACTTAGTGCCAGATCCTCAAAAGGGATACGCCGGCGTATCTACTGATACGCCGTCGTATCCCTGTTTCTATCTATGGAACTGATCCACAGAATCAGTTTCACTTAGATAGGGAGAAGATCCGACATGTGTAAGGGACTTACACTGTCGGATCTTAGGATGCAGTACCGCAGCCGCCGCTGGGGGCATTTTTCGTCAAAATGCCGCTTCGGGTATGCAAATTAGCACTTACGGAGATCCACAAAGCTTTTAAGCTTCGTTTTTTCTCCATAAGTATTAGTTTGCCGTCGCAATATTAGGGCTGCTTTTACAAGGCCTAAACTGTTTAGGCCTTGTAAAAGTAGACCCTTCTATCCCGCGTCGCCGTCTTTTTTTTTTCAATTTTTTTTTTCCCGCCGCAACTCGTATTTTTTTTTCCGCCCGTCGCGATTCTCAAAACCCGGCGCAACGTAAAACCGCGCAAAGCACGTCGGGAAAATGACGTCGTGAGCATGCGCAGTACGGCCGGCGCGGGAGCGCGCCTAATTTAAATGGGACTCGCCCGGATTTAAGTTACACAGCCGAAAATTTCTAGGTAAGTGCTTTGTGGATCGGGCACTTAGGTATAAATTTTCCGGCAGTGTAACTTAAATCCGAATATTTAAGTTACACCGGCTGGCTGTGGATCTGGCCCTTAAAGCTTAAACATAGTGGGCCAGACGGAGCATGCGCAGTTCAATTGGCGCGGGGACGTGCTTCATTTAAATGAAACCCGCCCCCAACCCGCCCAATTCGAAATCCGCCGCCAGAAATACACTACGCCGCCGTAACTTAAGGCGCGAACTCGCTGAGGATTCGAATATACGCCAGGTGAGGTACGGCGGCGTAGTGTATCTCTGATACGCTGCGCCGATGCAAATGTATGTGGATCTGGCCCAGTCAGAGTTGTCAGTACTACCTAAATGCATAATGACAAATATATTATTCATCTTTGGGAAATGTGCAGAAAAAAGGCAGATAAAAGCCACAGATCAGGGAGTAGAAGAATAAGGCCATAACAAAAATGTGTAATAATTTGTAGACGCTGTTATACCTACAAACTATGTCAGTGTAAACATTTTTCCATTCCACCAAACCTTTATTTTGTATGTCTTGGACATGCCATCATCAGAAGTGTAGACAGTGGCAAAACAAAAACTCCTAAACCAGATCCTGTAAAACACAGCCTCCATCCATCATGCCTCTGCTTTTTATTTTATGTTCTCTTCTATCTCTGCACTAAGATATACAATATCTCACAAACCTGAGTACACCCCTCACATTTTTGTAAATATTTCATTATATCTTCTGTGACAACACTGAAGAAATTACACTTTGCTACAATGCAGTGAGTGTAGAGCTTGCATAACAGTGTAACTTTGCTGTCCTCTCAAAATAACTCAACGCATTAATGTCTAAACTGCTGTCAACAAAAGTGAGTACATCCCTAAGTTAAAAATTCCAAAAATGTGCAAACTGGGTCCAATTAGCCATTTTCCTCCGAAAGTGTCATGTGACTCATTCGTGTCACAAGATTTCAGGTGTGAATGGGGAGCAGGTGTGTTAAATTCAGTGTTATCCCTCTCAGTCTCTCATACTGGTCACTAGAAGTTCAATATGGCACTTCATGGCAAAGAACTTTCTGGGGATTTGATATTTTTTTTTGCTCTACATAAAGTTGGCCTAGGCTATAAGATTACCAAAACCCTGAAACTGAGCTGCAACATGGTGGCCAAAACCATACAGTGTTTTTTTTATAGGACAGGTTACACTCAGTTCAGTGCATCATCATCATATCAAGAGGTTGTCTTTGGAAAATAGATGTATGAATGCTGCCAGCATTTCTGCAGACTTTTAAGGGGTGGGGGTCAACCTGTCAGTGCTCAGACCATATGCTTCACACTGCATTAAATTGGTCTGCATGGCTGTCATCCCAGAAGAAAGCTTCTTCTAAAGATAATGCATAAGAAAGCCCACAAACAGTTTGCTGAAGACAAGCAGACTGGATTACGGGAACCATGTGCTGTGATGAGACCTAGATAAACATATTTGTTTCAGATGACGTCAAGCATGTGTGGCGGCAACCAGGTGAGGAGTACAAAGACAAATGTGTCAAGCATGGTGGTGGGAGTGTGATGGTCTGGGGCTGCATGAGTGCTGCCGGCACTGGGGAGCTACAGTTCATTAAGGGAACCATGGATGCCAACATGTACTGTGACATACTGAAGCAGAGCATGATCCCGTCCCTTCAGAGACTGGGCCGCAGGGCAATATTCCAACATAACGACCCCAAACACACCTCCAAGATGACCACTGCCTTGCTGAGGGTAAAGGTGATGGACTGGCCATGCATGTCTCCAGACCTAAAACCTATTGAGCCTCTGTGGGGCATCCTCAAACAGAAGGTGGAGGAGTGCAAGGTCTCTAGCATGCACCAGCTCAATGATGTCGTCATGAAAACGTGGAAGAGGACTCCAGTGGCAACCTGTGAAGTTCTGGTGAACTCCATGCCCAAGAGGGTTAAGACAGTGCTGGAAAATAATGGTGGCCACACAAAATATTGACACTTTGGACCCAGTTTGGACATTTTCACTTAGGAGTGTACTCTTGTTTGTTGCCAGTGGTTTAGACATTAATGGCTGTGTGTTGAGTTATTTTTAGGGGACAGAAAATTTGCAGGTTATACAACCTGTACACTCACTACTTTATATTGTAGAAAAGTGTAATTTCTTCAGTGTTGTCATAAGAAAAGATAGAATAAAATATTTACAAAAATGTGAGGGGTGTACTCCCTTTTGTGAGATACTGTAAATAAGATTTTGAGCATCCTCACCAATTCGGTCTTCACAACAACCATAGGTTTACTTATGAATTCACCATTGTATTATTTTGTAACTTCAAGCAAGGCCTCACATACTCTGTTTGATCTAGCCTCTGCACAGCAGCTAACCAGGTCGGCGTATCCTTAGAAACAGCTTTGGAGGCTGTCTCCGGACCCTGCTGAACCTAAACATGTGGGACTTGTATGGAATATGATCTTCAGCCACTGGACCATGTTTTTGGCACTTTCAGTAACTATTATTCAGCTGCAGAGCACTCTCCAGGCCCAGAGCTGTGGCATAGCCTCTAGTGTGACTCTGAAGACTGAATATATGAGTAGGCCCAGGGATGGGGCAAATATAGTAACCTCCAGGCACTGAGCCCTCCATTTTGGCACATTGTGGCCTATTTCTAGACCTGGGGATACTTTGACAGTAAGCCACAAAACAAATCCAGAGCCGTAAAACTGCTGCTGGTGTGCCCAGTCTCTGAAAAATTTGTAAATAAGCCTATAGTTGTGGTCAAGACTATAACGTCTGACAGTGAGCACAGAGCACACTAGAAGACGTCGGGCCCTCAGGCCACCCCATGAAGTCTGTTTCTGATTGTTTGACCTGCTGGAGGTGATTTTGTAGGGCTCTGGCAGTGCTCATCCTGTTCCTCCTTGCACAAAGGAGCAGATACTGGTCCTGCTGATGGGTTAAGGACCTTCTACGGCTCTGTCCATCTCTCCTAGAGTAACTGCCTGTCTCCTGGAATCTCCTCCATGCTCTTGAGACTGTGCTGGGTGACACAGCAAACCTTCTGGCAATGACACATATTGAGGTGCCATCCTGGAGGAGTTGGACTGCCTGTGCAACCTTTATATTGTCCAAGTATTGCCTCATGCTACCAGTAGTGACACTGACCCTAGCCAAATGCAAAACTAGTGAAAAACAGTCAGAAAAGATGAGTAGGGAAAAAATGTCAGACACCTCCACCTGAAAAACCATTCCTGTTTTAGAGGTTGTCTCATTGTTGCCCATCTAGTGCACCTGTTGTTAATGTATGTATGTATATGAAAGTTCAATGGGTGAAGTGCACAGAATTGTCTCCACGAATGCTGTGCAAGCAATCTAGTCCTTCCCAAGGACCATAATATTGAAAAATGAGAGGGGATTGCAGCACAAAAATGGATTTATTTGAAAAAAATACATTAGATACCAGGTATATAAGGTGAAGTTTCGGGCTGACAACGATAACGTCCTTCTTCACAACCACATACCTACAACTGGTCATGCACCTCCAGTCCTTTCAAAAACCTGCACTGAGAGGAGTGAAGGTATAGCAATAGGTGCCACAAGTACAATCTGCTAGCAGTACACCACCCGTTGATTTCAGCAGGCAAATTTCAATACCCCAGTTGCTGAGTCGTAAAATAAAATTATTTGCTAGCCATCCACATGCTCAGCCTTTAAATGCTAGCTTTGCCAAATTGCTAGCACTGCAACTGCTGCCGTTTCAGCTGGTAGACTGCTCCCCTTTCATGATTTTATGTAATGTGCTGTACCATAGCGGCATGTTCCAAAACATTTTTTTTTTTGACAAAAGGCCATTCCAGCTCTCTACAATCATGTGGATAGCAATGTTTTGGCATTGTTGGACCACATACCTACAACTGGTCATGCACCTCCAGTCCTTTCAAAAACCTGCACTGAGAGGAGTGAAGGTATAGCAATAGGTGCCACAAGTACAATCTGCTAGCAGTACACCACCCGTTGATTTCAGCAGGCAAATTTCAATACCCCAGTTGCTGAGTCGTAAAATACAATTATTTGCTAGCCATCCACATGCTCAGCCTTTAAATGCTAGCTTGGCCAAATTGCTAGCACTGCAACTGCTGCCGTTTCAGCTGGTAGACTGCTCCCCTTTCATGATTTTATGCAATGTGCTGTACCATAGCGGCATGTTCCAAAACATTTTTTTTTCACAAAAGGCCATTCCAGCTCTCTACAATCATGTGGATGGCAATGTTTTGGCATTGTTGGACAGGGTGGTCAGTAGCAAGGTTCATATTACTGCTGACTCATGGTCCAGCAGGCAGGGGTGTTACCTTTGCTTCTCGATGCACTGGGTAACTCTGCTGACAGCTGGGAAGGATGCAGGACATGGTTCAGTGTTGGATCTTGTTCCACCACCATGCCTCCAAAAAGCTAGTGGTGATTTTGCCACAATATCTGTATGCTCCCCTCCCTCCTCCTCTTCCTCTATGGCCTCTTCTGCAGAACTGTCCTCTGAATCAGCAGTGCTCTGTAAGTGCTGAAGGGGCTAAGCAAGCAGTCAGGCAAAAATATGCATGCAGTGCTTTAGTTGTTCTGCCTAGGGGACAGAAGCCATACTGGGGCAGAGATTCTGTCAGCTCAGTAGGGGCAGGCTCAGAGGTGGTTGATGCCATGGCAACTAGAGTCAGTAATGGCTCCAGCCTTCTCTCCGCCCTCCAACAGGGACACTTGACTCATATTCCATGCTTGGCACACGTCCTGAATTTGGGGGTGCGGCACTTCTTGACTAGATACTGAGGCTTTCAAGATCTCCTGAAGCAGGCCAGAAAAGTCTGTGGCCATTTCCGGTGGTCATACAATGCCAGTGCTCAGCTGATTGACATTCAAAGAGAATTTAACCTGCCCACCAAAAGCCTAATTTGTTCACCAGGTGGAACTCAATATTGGCAGTGCTGCACACAGCAGAGAGCCATCAATGAGTGCCTGTGTGAGTATGGCACTAGGACAGGGTCAGGGGAGCTTGATTTCTTGTTGCCACCCTAGTGGCTACTGATCAAGGATGCATGCACTGTCCTGTCACCATTCGAGGAGGCCAAAATGATGGTGAGCAGTGACAATGCATGCATCAGTGACACTGTTCCTCTAGTCTTCCTGCTGAAGCACATGTTTTGTGGAATCATGGACAGGGCACTTTAGGCAAAACAGCAGGAGGAAAAGGAGGACTTCCTTTCTTCTCAAGGCCCCCTTTATGCAGATAGAAATCCTGCAGGGCAGCCAAACACACAGGAAGAAGAGGAGCAGGATTGTGTCAGCATGAATGTTGTAGAGCATAACATGCAGCAGGCTTCAAGGGATGGTTTTCAGTCCCCAGAAACCCAAGGAGTTGTACATGGCTGGGAGGAGGTAGTTCCTGATAGTGATACTTAGTCATCATTAGTGACCCAGAGGACTCAGAATCGAATGCCTCTACAAACTTACGCTGCATGGCCTCCCTGATTCTGCAAAGTCTGTGAAAGCACCATAGGATTTTTGGTATTAAGGCGAGGGCTCATTACAGTGCACGCCTATTCTGCAGTGTGACCTGGGAGAGATCTTGGAACAATTTAATTTCAGTGCCATTATACAGAATATGGCCTCTTTCTCTTGCCTTGTGGAGGATTTCTTTTTTAAGTGGAAAGTTAACAAAGCAGCAAATAACATCCCTCGCTGGCTTAGAATCCTGGGGTTGAGCTCTTTCCATTTCAATGGGAGAGTCTGCTGGACAGCACATTAAGTCATTCAAAATTGAACAAATCGCTCATGGTATGACCGCTGGCTCGATCCTCTCGGGCACTTGCCTCACTCTAATGTTGTGTCTACGTCCGCGGTTGTCTAGGTCTTCAACGTGCAAGTCAAATAAGTGAGACAATTGGGTGTCATAAGTGCGTTGCACTTGCTGCGTAGCCTGCCGTGTGGTCTGTTCCACCCCTGTTAGACGTTGAACTGCTGCCTGTATGTCTGATTTCAAGTCTGATTTTGCAGCTGTGTGAGTGTTCTTAATATCAACTGCAACCATTTGTATATCAGACAGGCTTACGGGTTGGTTTGGGATAGGGTTTGGCATGTATCCCCTGTCTGTCTGGAAATCATGGCTCTGAGGCCTGTGAGGCCGCGTGGCTGCGTCTTGAAAAGCTTGGGGATATTGCGGCTCAGCTGTGTTCCAGCCTTCTTCTCCCCGGTGTAGGGTGTAGAGGCACTTTTATTCACTTTACCCATGCTGAATCAAGGTCTAAGAGTCCCCAAGAAAGATTTTAATCCTCTGCATGCAGGAGCATTCAGCTTAAACAGGCATCTTAGGTCTCGGCCAAACCATGCTCCCTTTTCAACTTGTTCACTTTTTCTTAAATTCTGACTTAAAATTCTTAAAGGGGTTGTAAAGGTAATTTCTTTTCCCTAAATAGCTTCCTTTACCGTAGTGCAGTCCTCCTTCACTTACCTCATCCTTCCATTTTGCTTTTAAATGTCCTTATTTCTTCTGAGAAATCCTCACTTCCTGTTCTTCTGTCTGTAACTCCACACAGTAATGCAAGGCTTTCTCCCTGGTGGGGGAGTGCCCCCTCCCTTGGACTACAGGAGAGTCAGGACTCCCACTAACACACAGCTCCTTTCTCTATCTGCAATGTAGAGAGCGTCCTGACTCTCCTGTAGTCCAAGGGAGGGGGCGAGCACGACACTCCACACCAGGGAGAAAGCCTTGCATTACTGTGTGGAGTTACAGACAGAAGAACAGGAAGTGAGGATTTCTCAGAAGAAATAAGGACATTTAAAAGCAAAAAAAAAATTGTACCTTTACAACCCCTTTAAATTCAAACTCTGACTACTAGGATTGATTTATCAGATCTTTATATTCAGATTTATACATACTGGATTAAGTTCTGTGATCTCTTGTTTCCCTATAAGTGACTGCTCCCTGTTTCACAATCTGCCCTTGCTTGCTGCTGACTCACCTCAATCACTGGACCTCTTTTCTTGCCCTGCACTGGACACCTTTCCTTACACTGCACTGTGAACAACTGGACATGTTTTTCTCTACTGTACTCTGATCTATCAGTCATGCTGCTCAGGTAGACTGCAATGCAACTCCTGGTATTAAAACTTTTCTTGGCTAAAGGTGCATGTGATCTCTGTTGGAATATTGTGATTTTACAACCAAAGAGATACTGTACATGCATTGTGGCACATGACGCCATCGGGGCTGCAGGACCATTCCACACTGGCACCAACCGCAAAAGCCTATTTTCACTGACATGCCCTGACTACTCTGATTCCAGATGAAGGCCAGATCAGCACTACTGAACACTCACTTTGCTAATAACAAGGAACTACTTATATCAGACTTTATTGCAGATAATACGTTGAACTTTCTGAGCTTAAAGGTGGTATTAAAGATTTTTTTTTTTAAATAACAAACATGTTATACTTACCTGCTCTGTGCTGTGGTTTTGCACATAGCAGCTCCGATCCTCTTAATTTTGCCCCCCCGAGCAGTGCCATCAGAGAAATCCACTTGCCCTGGCGGCACTGCTGTGTGCTTGCTCTCGAGCTGCTGCTGTATGCGTCCATAAGACAAATAGAGACGCGGCTCAGCCCCTGCTCTCTTCTGTGAGCCAATGGGCTCCCATTGTTGTCTCAGCCAATGAGGAGGGACAGTCCTAGGACAGCCAAGGCTATTGTGAAGATTGCTGGATTGGAGGGAGTTCAGGTAATGATTAGGGGGCTGGGGGGCGCTGCACACAGGAGATTTTTTACCTTCATGCATAAATGCATGATGGTAAAAAAAACTTCAGCCCTTAGAACCACTTTAACTGAAACTTAGCACAAATAAAATGATTGCTCCCTTTTTAACCACCCTTCAGTGGTAAGGATTGTTTGACCTCTCATGTCTCTCAGGCAAAGGTGTAGGTCAGGGGTCCTCAAACTACGGCCCTCCAGTTGTTCAGGAACTACAAGTCCCATCATGCCTAGTCATGTCAGTGAATGTCAGAGTCTTGCAATGCCTCATGGGATGTGTAGTTCTGCAACAGCTGGAGAGCCGTAGTTTGAAGATCCCTGGTGTAGGTATACATGTCATTTAACCACTTCAGCCCCGGACCATTTTGCTGGTCAATGACCGGGCCACTTTTTGCGATTCGGCACTGCGTCGCTTTAACTGACAATTGTGCGGTCATGCGACATGGCTCCGAAACAAAATTGGCGTCCTTTTTTTCCCACAAATAGAGCTTTCTTTTGGTGGTATATGATCACCTCTGCGGTTTTTATTTTTTGCGCTATAAACAAAAATATAGCGACAATTTTTACTTTTTGCTGTAATAAATATCCCCCAAAAATATATTAAAAAAAATTTGTTTCCTTAGTTTAGGCCGATACGTATTCTTCTACATATTTTTCATAAAAAAATCGCAATAAGCGTTTATTGATTTGGTTTGCGCAAAAGTTATAGCGTCTACAAAATAGGGGATAGATTTATGGCATTTTTAATAATATTTTTTTTTTTACTAGTAATGGCAGCGATCTGCAATTTTTATCAGTACTGCGACATTATGGCAGACACATCGGACACTTTTGACACATTTTTGGGACCATTGCCATTTTTATAGCGATCAGTGCTATAAAAATGCATTGATTACTGTAAAAATGTCACTGGCAGGGAAGGGGTTAACACCAGGGGGGCGATGAAGGGGTTAATTATGTTCCCTAGGTGTGTTCTAACTAAAGGGGGGGTGGAACTGACTAGGGGAAATGACAGATCGCTGTTCATACATTGTATGAACATGCAATCAGTAATTTCTCCCCCTGAAAGGACCGGGAGCTGTGTGTTTACACACACAGCTTCCGGTTCTCGCTCTGTAACAAGCAATCGCGGGTGCGCCCCTAGTGGCTGCAATGCAAAATCACGTTATATTACGTGATTTTGCGCAGCCGACCTGCCGCCGTAAAACTTTGGTGGGCGGTCGGCAAGAGGTTAAAGAATTCTCTGCAGTCTGTTCCCTGTTATTTTAAAAAAAATTCTCTTATTTACAAAGAAAAATAGCTGCTGCTCCAGGTTAGGGTTGCTACCTCATCCCTTTAAAAGCGAAAACATATTAAGGTTCTCTGGCTGATTAAGGTGCTGCTAATTAAACTCACTTGGTGCCTTATCGACATTAAATTAGCCCCAGAACCTGTGTAATTACTATGTGTTTGGGTTTAAAGGGATGAGGTGGCAACCCTATGTATGATGATAGCTTGAGGTGGAATGTCTCGTAGAGTACCAGCCCTGGCCCGCCTCTGTGGGAAATTTGTAAGAAAAGAAATGGCTGCACATCCAGGAATTTCAATTGCCTTTTATTGTTCAACGTGGTAACACCAAAGACACCAACACGAGGTCACGTAGACACGTTTCACACATACATCTTGTGCTTAATCATTACAATGACTAAAAATAACTGATAGATCTTAAATAGACCACCCCAGTAACTACAGGTGTTCTGGGGGTGGTGATAATCAGCAATAATACGCAGCCCTATCAATCACAAAACTTCAGCTCCAAAGAGCATCTGAGTAAAGATTCAAATACAAAAATCCAACTAAGCCCAGGTTCACACTGGGCTGCGGGAGTGAAGCCGTGCAAGTTCAGCTGAACTCGCACGATTCACTCCCGCTGGCAGTCCTGATTTCGGCCGCGATTGTAAAGACATCTGTGCAGTTTCTGCACAGATGTCAATGTAAATCACGGGCAGAAATCGCAAAAAGTAGTGCAGAAACTACTTTTTCAAATCGGTGCAGCGCCGCAGATACGGCGTCGCACCGATTAGGACGATGCAATTTCCAGCAATTTGCGGAAAATACCGCCATTTTGACATGCGATTTGACATGCCAAATCGCATGTCAAAACGCACCAGTGTGAACCAGGGCTGAAGGTCCAAGTTCCCGTGCATATCGAGAAATCTCCCATACACACAAAGACCTGGACCAACAATCGCATAGAAACATTGTATATAAAATACATGAACAACACCAGTAAATAATTTGGAAAAATGTATATAAATACATATAGTGTAAAGAGAAAGAAGAATAAAAACATTTGTCTAATATGAGTATATATGTGCATGCAGGTGCACCCACATGAATGCACCCACATGCACATACAAGAGACATACATGTAAAATCATTTATTCCTCCATGCAAAAGACTACTCCAACACTATGAATGCATAAACAAATGCACCCATGTATGCATCATAGAAGAACTACCTCCATTTTGATTCCTGCAAGGATGCATGTGTCCCAATACGAATGTAAATATTGTATGGTAATTTGCTACAGACCCTATATACAGGTACCATGCATGTGATAATGTCCACTTTGGTCCAATGCGTCCACACAAAAGTACAAGATAGTAGGAAATACTTAAGGCTAAATATAAAAAACAAAACAAAAAAACAATACAAATAAAAAATAATTGAATGAATACTGTCTCATAAGTATATCCATAACCCCAACAAGGAACCAACCATGATCACCGGACTCTGTCCAATGGGGTCCATATATAGACCAATACAAGTCGCACAACGATCGCATAATGATCGCACAGTGATCCGTCTGACAGACCCCATACATAAACCAATGTGGATTGTGCAATGATCCACAGCAGAGGAAGGAACAATGTGGCATATGGTCAAAATATATATATTATCAGCGTGCGTAGAGATGGGCCATATTTATGAAAATAAACAATAAAAAATAAAATAATTTAATGAATACTGCCTCATAAATATAGCCATAAACCAGACAAGGAACCAACCATGATCGCCGGACTCTGTCCAATGGGATCCATATATAGACCAATAAAAGTCGCACAATGATCGCATAATGAGTGCACAGCGATCTGTCCAACAGAGCCGATACATGAACCAATGTGGGTCGTGCAATGATCCACAGCAGAGGAAGAACCAATGCGGCAAATGGTCAAATTATATACAGTATTATCAGCATGCGTAGAGATGGGGCATATATATGGCACTCATCCCAGTGTACAGAGGGGGTCACAGTGGGACTCATTCATAAAAATGACTGACATCCCACTCAAAGTTGAGCAAAGTGGAATGCGAGTATGGAAATGGAAAATCTAGAATACTTTCCTGCGACACAAGGATCGAAATGCATCAAGCCCCCCCCCCCACCACCACCACCACCCCTGCCTTGGCACCCTGACCTTTTGAAAAACCTGGACCTACATAGCTGTTTTGTCTCCATTGTGGCACCCGTTAAAATTCTTGGCCACATTGCGGGACAAATTCTTCTCTACACTGTATACATGTTGCTGAAACCGATCCCTAAGGCGTCTCATGGTTCTTCCTATATACTGCATTTCACAAATAGCACATGTGATTAAATAGATTATATGGCTAGTGTTGCAGTTGAAGAAAGACCCGATGTCATACACTTTGTGGTTGGTAGTGGAACTAAATGTAGTACCACCCTGGATGTGGCTGCAACAGGAACATGCCGTTGCCCCACACCTATAGTTACCTTTGCAATGTAGTCATGTGACCAATCGAGGGACTTTGGTATGAAAAAAGCTAGGGGGCAGAGAACAACCCAAATACGGGGCTCTACGTGAAACAATGTTGACTCCTCCCTTTAAGATCTCAGAACAAATGCCTGGTAAATGCCTGTTGAAAATCTGTTGCATCATATTGAATTCACTACTAAAAGGAGTAGAGAGTGTTAATTGATTACATTTATTAGTCTTCCGTTGGACAACCTTCTTTATTAATTCATATCTATCTCTCCTTCTGGCTATAGTAAGCAGGGCCGCCATCATTTTTTAGGGGTCCGGAGGTCCCCAGGGGTCCGGAGGCGCACAGGGCCCCAGATGGCAACCCCACTTTTTTTTGCTTATTTTTTATAAAAAAAAAATGTTATATATTTTTATTTTTTATTAAAGGGACAATTTTTTTTTTAGAGGTCCAGAGGTCCCCAGGGTCCTGGATGGCAACCCCCCCCCCCTTTTTTGTTTTTTTAAAGGGTCAATTTATATATATTTTTTTATGGGTCCGGAGGTCCCCAAGGCCCCGTATGGCTACCCCGCTTTTTTATATATATTTATACTTTTCTTTATCTCTTCTTTTTTTGTAAAGGGCCCCCCCGCTTCTCAATTCGCGGAACCCCCCCCCCCCGCTTCTCAATTTCAGGCGGCAGCACCCCCCTCCCGGTTCTCTGCTCCAGGGGGCCCATGACTGAAGCTGTGTAAGGGGCCCCATAATTCCTGATGGCGGCCATGATAGTAAGTGCTCTATCAAGCATCCATCCAGGGAATCCCCACAGCAGAAAATTTCCCATACAGAGTCCATGCCTCCCTTTCAAATTTTTCATTGTCACTACAAATACGTCTAATACGCAAAAGTTGTCCAACAGGGATACCCCTGATGGTATGCCTTGGGTGACCCGACTTGGCAAGTAGAAGGAAGTTGCCTGAGAGGGGTTTCCTATAAAGAGTGGTGCATACTTTTCCGTCAATACCTGTCAGACAGACATCTAAAAAACACATAGAACTGCTGTTCCACTCCCCTGTGGACCACCAAAAGGAGATTTTCTATAAATCCTAGGTAGATGACAATTTCTATTCTATAGGGATTCCCACCCCCAAAGATATGGGACCGCTCCCACCAACCCATGTATAGGTGGGCAATGAGGCCGAAAATTTGGCTCCCATAGCTGCCCCACACCTCTGGAGGTAGAAATCTCCATTGAAAACAAAGAAATTGTGTGACAGTAAATACTCAAGCACGTCTGCAATAAACAATCGATGTTCAATTGGTAAATCAGGCAACGTAAGTAAAAGAGCACTGCTGTTATTGCCTGATTGTGGGGAATAGAGGAGTAGAGACTGCTCACATCAAAGGTAACCCAGGAAAAATCCTCTTTCCACCTAAGATCTTTCATAACGTGTAGGAGGTCATTGGTATCTTTAAGATATCCTGGGAGCTGGCTCACCAAAGGCTGTAGCTGTCTATCCAGCCATTGGCCCAACCAATTTTCCAAATTATTTACTGGTGTTGTTCATGTATTTTATATACAATGTTTCTATGCGATTGTTGGTCCAGGTCTTTGTGTGTATGGGAGATTTCTCGATATGCACGGGAACTTGGACCTTCAGTTTGATTTTGTATTTGAATCTTTACTCAGATTGTCTTTGGGGTTGAAGTTTTGTGATTGATCGGGCTGTGTACTATTGCTGATTATCACCGCCCCCAGAAACACTTGCAGTTACTGGGGAGGTCTATTTAAAATCTATCAGATATTTTAGTCATTGTAATGATTAAGCACAAGAAGTATGTGTGAAACGCGTCTACGTGACCTCATGTTGGTGTCTTTGGTGTTTTCACTTTAAACAATAAAAGGCAATTGGAATTCCTGGATGTGCAGCCATTTCTTTTTTTTCTCTTATTTGAATGCATTGTTCTCATGCTGTGCGGAGGCCATCCATTACACATTAGAGAGGGCTATGACAAAGTTTTTGTTGTATCCCTTGAATGACTGGCATATTTTTGAATATTGCATTAGAATGGTATACTAATAATAATAATAATAATAATAATAATAATAATAACCACGCTCTTTTTAGTTTGAGCTTACCCTGAGCTTTGGCAACTTTTTTAAAGCATTTTTAGTAATCAATTGTGGTGTCTAATTTTATTCTGGTAAAACTCTGCTGATATTTTAATTATAAAAATGTGTTATCTACAGACATATTTGTACATTGTAATATCATTTTTGTCATATTTAAATTAGCTGACCTAATGCATTTATACTCAATCATTTTTTTTTTTATTTGCAAATCTGAATATGAAATAGCATTTTAAATTTGAAACATATGCAGAAAGCAATTACTGAACTTAACTCTAGCTGTGCATGACCTTTTTTATCATTTCAATTAGAAACTAGTATCACCATGGTTGTGAATGGAATAATAAAAAAGAATCAATTATTAATTATGTTTTGTATTAATTGTATTTATTTACAGTATGTATTTATTGTAAGAATACCACATAGACAAACAACTGAAAGCACTTTAGGCACCTGCAGGAAATTAGAACCTTAGGTATTAATTCAACAGGCAAACATATAGATATTAGGGTTGTCCCGATACAGATACCAGTATCGGTATCAAGCATTTGCGTGAGTACTTGTACTCGCACAAATGCTCCTGATGCCTTAGCCGATACATGGGATGGGAGAGAGGCGATGTGCAACAGGAAGTCAGCGGGCGGAGCGGAGAGCGTGTCCTCAAGCAGGTAAGCTGGCAGGGGTGCAGGGCGCAGCCGCATCATCCATCGGGATCAGCGACCGGAGCTATCACATTCGGTAACGAAAGTGACAATCCGTGTTGCCATCAGTGCTTGAAAATCCCAACACCCATCTTGGTACACCCTGCACTTGGCCACAATATGTCAGCAGCGGACATCTTGTTACAGCCAGCTCATATAGTTTGGGCTGGGTGTAACAAGATGTCCGCTGCTGCTTTTATGAGGCCAAGTGCAAGGTGTACCAATATCGGCGTCGCAGAGGCAGCATAGAAAAATATATCCTCTCGTGCCCAAAAGTGCCAGCCATCAATCAGTGCACATCAGTGCTGCAGAATCAGTGCCACCTATTAGTGCACTGCTCATCGGTGCCACCTATCATTGCGCCTCAGTCAGTGCGTGCCACCTATCAGTGCCTAGTCATCAGTGTGTGCCACCACAGTGATGGCCACAGTCATCGGTGTGTAGCACTTTACATTGTAAAGAGACAGTACAGTTACAATTCAGTACAGGGAAGTTAGAAGAGTCCTGCTAATGAGAGTTTACAATCTAATAAGGAGAGAGAACTAAGTGAAAAAACTGTAGGAGATGAGTGAATGGGAAAAATAAAAGATTTGGTTGTTCTCTGAAGGCAGAATAGGCTTCCCTGAAGAGTTGAGTTTTTAGGAATTGCCTTGAAGTGGACAAGAAATAGCCAAACTGTTTGGGGTAGAGAGTTCCAGAGGATAGGATAGGCTCTGGAGAAGTCCCAGTGAGGAGCTACAAAGGAGGAGGTTTTCTGAGGAGCAGAAAGGATGGTTTAGGTATATTGAGACACATTTGGTGCTATAGCTTTGGGCAGAGCTATAAATGTCTTTGCATGTTGTTAGCATTTTTAATTTTATTGGTTGGGCAATTGCAAGCCATTGGAGGGATTGGCATACAGTAGAAGGGTAGTGGTTGGTAAGGTGAATAAGTCTGATAGTAGCATTCCCGCTAGACTGAAGGGGGGATAGCCTGCATAGAGGTAGGCATATGAGGAGGGACTTGCAGTAGTCAATGCAAGAGATATAAAAAAGTGAATGAGTTGTTTGGTGGTTTCTTTAGTTAAAAAGGGGCATATATTGGAGGTGTTATGGAGGTGAAGTCTACAGGATTTGGTCAGGGATTGGATTTGGGTCTGGAAGGACACTTTGGTGTCCAGAATTACACCTAGCACCCTGACAAGAGGGTAGGGACTGAAAGTTGTGTTGTTGATACTAATAGAGAGGCCAGAGGAGGAGACACATGTGGTAGGGAATATTATTTGCTCAGATTTAGAAAGATGGAGTTTGAGGAAGTGGTGTGATATCCATACTGATATGTCAGTTAAAAGATAAGTTCACTTAAAAACACATATATATATATATATATATATATATATATATATATATATATATATATATATATATATGCAAATTTTTGCAGTCAGAATCAGAAGATTGTGGATGCAATGCCAGATTCTCAGTAAAGCTGTCTGCTCATATGTCTTTTAGGACCAGACAGTTCATGGAGAGCTGGAAGAATCAATGTACTACAATAACGCTCATCAGCACCTTCACAGTTAATTGATAACTACAAGTCATCTGCAGCAATGGCAGACACTACTTATTTTTCATTTATCTGTTGAACTCTTAAATGAATGATGTGTGGGAGTAGCCCCAAATCCCTACAGCTGGTGCAGTGAGAGGATCCCTTGTTTGTTGTCACAATGAAGGGGTGAATGGGGATGTGGGGGAAGGTTGCTGAACATGTTACCTGTTACACTCTAAATAAGGGTGTAACAGGTAACATGTTCAGAAAGGTCAACTTCTTTATTACGTTAATAATGTGAGAAGATACTGAAGGAGTGAGGTGAGGAGTAGAGAAATAGATTTGGGTTTCATCAGCATATAGATGATTTTGAAAGCCATGGGAATTTATCAAGTGACCAAGGAAGGAGATGTAAATAGAAAAGAGAAGGGGTCAGAGGACAGAACCTTGGGGGACCCTACAGAAAATGGAAGTGGAGAGATAGAGAGTTGAAGGCAACACTGAAGAAATAGTCTAGTAGTATAAGTACTGAGTAGTGGTTTTAGCAGTTAATAAATCATTAGTAATTTTTAGTAGGGAAATTTCTGTGGATTGTTATAATTGAAAGCCAGACTGAAATGGGTCAAGAAAGTTGTTACCAGTGATGTAGGAGCTGAGATGATTGTACACTAGGCTTTCTAAAAATTTAGAGGTAATCGGGAACAGGGAGATGGGTCTTAAGTTGTTCAGGCTAATGGGGTCCAGTGAGGGCTTTTTAAAAAGGAAGACCAGGCTCCTTCAGAAAAAAATACTGTGCCTACTGACTTTTAATATTAGGACACTTACCTGTCCAGGAATCCAGCCGTTCCTGGGGTTCTGCTGCCATCGTTGCTTGTAAGGGAAACCAGCAGTGACGTCTTGCTGCGTCACAGCTGGTTCCTTAATGCGCATGCGCAAATCATGCTTCGCTTTGTGAATGGCCCAGCGGTTTCATACAAATATTTATTTTTCTGCCAGTAAATACCTTATACAGTCGACTTCCTGTTTCTTGTCTGGTAAAAAGCCAAGGCTTATGACATCATGCACAGCTCTTTCTCTCACTCTCGTGAGAGTTTGCCAGGAAGGGAGGGGTGATGAGTCATAATAGGGACAATGAGAGCTGCAGAGCTCAGGACGTGAACAGGCAGCAGCTTCAGCTGCCCACAGTTGCAGGAAGATTTTTGCAGCATGTTTGGTACAGAATCACAGTATATCTAAAATAATATGCAAAGGGATTGGAGGAAAGCTTAGGAATGGCAAATATGTTTTTATTACAAATTATGTCAGCAGATTGCAGTTTCTCTTTAGCCTGTACACACAATTGGACCTTTGTCTGACCAAAATCACATCGAAATTCCAATGGAATTCCATCGGAGTAAAAGAGAACATGGAATTACTCCGATGGGGCATACACACTGTTGGAATTTCCGATGGAAAAAGTCTGTCTGACTTTTTCCATCGGAAATTCCGATCGTGTGTACGGGGCAAGAGAGGTATAGAGAGGAAAGTGTAGGAAGAACTTGAAAGGTGCACGGTGGGGATAGAAGCAAACTAACTCCACATCCTTTCTGCCCACTGGATCTGTGAGTCAAGTGGAAGCCACCTTGGAGAGGGCAGCAGGGAAAGAGTCAGACTCTTGAACCTCCTGAAAAAAAATACAGTAACCTTTTTAGACCACAAATGGTTTTGTTAGTGCAAAAAATGCTTAGCTTGCAAAACAGTAGAGATAAAGAACAGAAGTTACCTCGAAATCCACTTAGCAAATATCCCATTTTATGAGAAGTTTAGAAGAAGTTAATCTCCTGTGATAGCACACATACTGGTTAGCCCTTGTGGCCTCCCTCCAGTAGGTGGGTAGAACCACAAAGAAACTTTAAGTTAGAATCAATGAGCATATAGATAATTATATAAACACTGCTCAAAAAAATTAAAGGAACACTTTTGAATCAGAACTCCTTGGATATTCATCTGGTCAGTTAAGTAGCAGAGGGGGAGGGGTATATACAGAGGGGGTTGTTAATCAGTTTCAGCTGCTCTGCTGTTAATTGAAATTAACAACAGGTGCACTAGATGGGCAAAAATTAGATGACCTCCAAAACAGGAATGTTTTTTTCAGGTGGAGGTGTCTGACATTTTTTCCCTACTCATCTTTTCTGACTGTTTTTCACTAGTTTTGCATTTGGCAAGGGTCAGTGTCACTACTGGTAGCACGAGGCAATAATTGGACCCTATAAAGGTTGCACAGGCAGTCCAACTCCTCTAGGATGGCACATTAATACGTGTCATTGTCAGAAGGTTTGCCATGTCTCCCAGCACAGTCTCAAGAGCATGGAGGAGATTCCAGGAGACAGGCAGTTACTCTAGGAGAGATGGACAGAGCTGTAGAAGGTCCTTAACCCATCTGCTCCTTTGTGCAAGGAAGAACAGGAACTCTTGCAGCCCCAGACCATGACACTTCCACCACCATGCTTGACTGTAGGCACGACACACTTGTCTTTGTACCCCTCACCTTGTTGTACTACACACGCTTGAAACAAATACGTTTATCTTGGTCTCATCAGGCCACAGGACATGGTTCCAGTAAGTAATCCATGTCCTTTGTCTGCTTGTCTTTAGAAAACAGTTTACGGGCTTTCTTGTGCACATCTTTGGAGAAGGCTTCCTTCTGGGACGACAGCCATGCAGACCAATTTGATGCATTGTGTGGCGTATGGTCTGAGCACTAACAGGCTGACCCCCCCCCCCCCTTCAACCTCTGCAGCAATGCTGGCAGAACCCATATATCTATTTCCCAAATAGATACTAAGCACGTGCACTCAACTTCTTTGGTCAACCATAGCGAGGCCTGTATTGAGTGGAACCTGTCCTGTTAAACCGCTGTATGGTCTTGGTCACTATGAGGAAGCTAAGTTTCAAGGTCTTGGCAATCTTCTTATAGCCTAAGCCATTTTTTATGTAGAGCAAAACAAAATTCAGAGTGCCATGAGGTACCATGTTGAACTTCCAGTGACCAAATTTAACACACCTGCTCCCCATTCACATCTGAAACCTTGTAACACTAACAAGTCACATGACACCAAGGAGGGAAAATTGCAAATTTGGCCCAATTTGAAAATGTTCAATTTTGTTGCCAGCGGTTTAGACATTAATGGCTGTGTGTTGAGTTATTTTGCGGGACAGCAAATATACACTGTTATACAAGCTGTACACTCACTACTTTATAATGTAGCAAAGTGTAATTTCTTCAGTGTTGTCACATTAAAATATTTATAAAAATCTGAGGGATGTACTCACTTTTGTGAGATACTGTATATAAATATATACAAATAAATCTGGTGCAGCTTTGCATAGAGACCAGCTTCCAGATTTTTTGGTCAAAGCTTAATTGAACAAGCTGAAGTTAGAAGCAGACTGGCTACCATGCACAGCTGCACCAGATTTTTCACTCTTCAGTTTCAACCACTTCTTGACCACCCGCCGTCGTTATACATCGCTACTTTGAAGAGGAATACCTTAGTTATGGTAGCAGCTAGCTGCCATAACCCCAGTATCTTCTTCAAGAGCGGGTGGTCAGCTTCAAGATAAAAGTGGTCTCTGCGGTGCAAGATCACTTTGATTGGCGGTGGGAGAGGGCCTCCCTCCCTCTGCTCTCTGGTGCCCTCCGCCACTAACCGGAGCCCTCGGCAACGGTAAAGGTGATCGGATCCTTCTGTGTCAGTGGCCTGGAGACGAATGAGGGGAAGATGTCCCCCACCCATCTCCATACCACTGCAGGGCGTAAGAGATGTCAAAACGTCATTTCGGCCCAATGTTCTCTTTTTTTATGACATTATTTTTTTTATTGCATTTTAGTGTAAATATGAGATCTGAGGTCTTTTTGACTCATATTTAAGAGGACCTGTCATGCTTTTTTTTTCTATTACAAGAGATGTTTACATTCCTTGTGATAGCAATAAAAGTGACCCCATTTTTTTTTTTAATTACAGTGTAAAAATAAAAAAATTAAGTAAAATAAATAGGAAAAAACAAATAGTTTAAAAGCGCCCTGTCATGACAAGCTTGTGCGCAGAAGCGGACGCATATGTAAACAGCGCCCGCATATGAAAACGGTGTTCAAACCACACATGTGAGGTATCGCCACAATCGTTAGAGTGAGAGCAATAATTCTAGCTCTAGACCTCCTCTGTAACTCAAAACATGCAACCTGTAGAATTTTTGTAACGTCGCCAATGGAGATTTTTAAGGGTAAACGTTTGTCGCCATTCAACCAGCGGGCGCAAATTTGAAGCATGACATGTTGGGTATGAATTTATCTTTCACAATATAAAATTGGGCTAACTTTACTAATTTCCTTCTATCTAATTCAGAATATGATATATATAGCGCTTCCATATTTTGCCCACTTTGTTAAGTGAGACTCCCTCAAAAGCATCACTATTCAGCAAGTTTTCCCTTTGTCTGCAGCGGGTTAGGTGAGACTCCCTCAAAAACATCACTATTCAACAAGGTTTCCCTTAACATTTTCCCTCCCACATTACATACCATCTAACCCATGTCATTTATATATTCTTCAAGATTTTTGTTGTGATTATACATGAGGTCATGGATGGCTAGGTTTTGAAGTGGTGGCAGGGAGAACGGGATTCAGATTTCTTTTGTGCTGTTTTTGTATTATTGATTGTTTTGTCATATTGGACCGGACTGGTTCAGTATATGGCACAAATTTTATGTTTATTATCTAACATTCTTGTTGGAGGAAGCGAGACAGCATATGGAAAATGTTGGCATTTAATTTATAGTGCCTTTGTATTCTGGTCACTCAGTGAGATAAGTGAGACTCCCTTAAAAACACCACTATTCAGTAAGTCTTCCCTTAAAGCGGATGTGCCACTAAACAAATATATTAAAAGCCAGCAGCTACAAATACTGCAGCTGCTGACTTTTAATATAAGGACACTTACCTGTCCTGGAGTCCAGCGCCGATCGCAGCAGATGACGAGCCGATCGTTCGTCACCCTGCTGCTCCCCCCTCCATCCACGGTGAGGGAACCAGGAAGTGAAGCGCTCCGGCTTCACTGCCCGGTTCCCTACGGCGCATGCGCGAGTCGCGCTGCGCCCGCCGATTGGCTCCCGCTGTGTGCTGGGAGCCGAGTGTTCCCAGCATACAATGGGGGACGGACGGGAAGCAAGGGAAAAACCCGTCTTTTTCCCGCATCGTAGGGCCGGAAGTGGGTGCAGATACCTGTCTGTAGACAGGTATCTGCACCCCCCTCCCCCCTGAAAGGTGTCAAATGTGACACCGGAGGGGGGGAGGGTGCCGATCAGCGGGACTCCACTTTAGAGTGGAGATCCGCTTTAACATTCCCCCTTCCACATCACATACCATCCAGCTCATGTTATTTATTCATTCATATATTCTCTAAGATTTTTTATGTGATCACACATGAGGTTATGGATGGCAAGGTCTCTAATTACCCCGCCCCCTTATGTCGTCACCACCCGGAGCATGCTGGGACTGTGACGTCATAAGGGGCCTATATAAATCGTCGTGCACCGCACACCCGGCATTACCAACCAACGGCCAGGGTTGTCGGGAAGAGACCCTGTCCTCATCTACATGAGGACAGGGTGCTTTGGGGTGGGGGGGCCACAGGGCTCCCCCTGCCCCAAAGCACCCACCCCCCCATGTTGAGGGCATGTGGCCTGGTATGGCTCAGGAGGGGGGGCTCGCTCGTCCCCACTCCTTCCCTGACCGGCCGGGCGGCGTGCTCGGATAAGGGTCTGGTATGGATTTTGGGGGATTTTCTCGGCGTAGGGGGTTTCTTCTTACAATCCATACCAGACCCAAGTAATTTGGCGTGGAGTTCCCCCTCAGGATTCATACCAAACACAGTGTCTATGTCGAACTTCTATGTCGAACGTATGTCGGCTTTTTCCCTTCCCGGTAAGCCAGCTCGGCGCTGACTTTCCGCGACGGGGCTCGTAGGTGGTCAATCTCGTAGAGAAATGCAGCGAGATTGACACAATATCGCGGTCACTCGCGGTTGACATCCAGCTTAGGTTAATTACAGCATTTCTCCATATTTTATTGGTACAATCCAAGATAGCAATACTTTTTGAAACATTGTGAATGTCAAAGCAATTTAGTTTTTTTCTTCTTCTATTTCTTATTTTTTCATATGCACCTGCGGACTGCGTCTGCAGTTTTTCCGCACATGACCCTGTGCTGTTTAATTTAATTCAAATACAAAATAGAAGATAGAAGACAATGGGGTCTTAGAAGAGTTCTGCCCTTGATGCATACCATAATGTCATCCCTGGTGTGTTCATTATATTCTATGTTACATTAGTATGTGTCTATTTCTTGTAAAATATTATGAGGATATATAGATGATTTAAAATGGCATCCAAACCAGAATGACATGGTACAGCGTATTATATCATAATCATATATATACTATTTTTATACAATACTATATTTTTAGATATTTGTGATCCATATATATTTTGTTGTTGTTTTTTAATGAGCTCTATGTTTGATATTATTTAAACCATTATATGAGCCTACTAATCCACTTTAAGCAATCTGGGCCAGATCCACAGAGCAAGCTTTCAAATTTCCCGCGTCGTATCGTTGTTTTGAATCCTCAAAACAAGATACAACGGCTTCTGGATTAGATCCGACAGGTGTACGTCTTCGTACGCCTTCGGATCTAAGATGCAATACTTCGGCGTCCGCTGGGTGGCGTTTTCCGCGTCGGGTATGCAAATTAGCCATTTACGACGATCCACGAACATTTGCGCGGCCGTCGCATTTTATAACATCGTCTGTAGTCGGCTTTTTCCGGGGTATAGATAGAATTGCCATGTTAAGTATGGCCGTAGTTTCCGCGTCGAAATTAGAATTTTTTTTTTTTCACACATGGACATAGATAATAATCTTTCTTTTTCTTTTTATCATCTTTTATCACCGGTATGAGATTTTTATTTAATCCCATACACGATAGTAGTCCATGTGTGATACATCAGGGTTCATCAAAGTGTTCCATTGACTAATGATCACCTGTGGGTTAATTGGTGAAACACCCCATTCACCTTTCCCCCCCCCCTCCTTTTTTTAAACACGTTTTTTGTCATTGTTCACTAGATATGAGTAAGCATCACATGATGTGAAACATGTCAGCCACCCTTTTCCTGTTGTTCACTACATTTTGACTGCATCGTTTTAGTTGTTTTTTGGATTTAATTTGTACAATAAAGACATTGTTTTAAGGAGTGCGGCAGTTCAGGATCTTCTTCTATCCAATGCACTTGTGCATAGCATGCACTCTTTTGGTTTAGTGGGACGGAAGCAAAGCCAAGGGATCAGCAGTTTTTAGAGCTGTATCATTTCTCACTAACTTTACTCATGTCTTATTTTATAATTAAAAAAAGTGTTTTTTTTTTCCCAAAAAAGTGCACTTGTAAGACCGCTGTGCAAATACGGTGTGACAAAAGTATTGCAATGTGGCACTTTTGTGACAAAGAATGGACTTATTACCTTTATAAGCACTTTATTCTGCTATTTGCACAGTTGTAGGAGATTGCAGTTTTCATGGGCTTTGGTATACACGTTTTTTGATACACTATAATGATTTGATATCTTTTTAATAAATGAGCACTGCCAATTTTATCAATATAGTGTCACTTTAGAGTGTTATACAGGGGTACATCTTTCTGGTAGCTGCTAAGGGAATTTGTTTTTTTTTCTACCATTTTAACAGGCTGAAGAGGGCATGGGTGTTTTTCTATTATTTTTATTCTTGAAGCCAGGTTTCAGTAACTGCAAGTAGATGAAGGGAATGGGAGACAAAAAGGCCATGGACAGAGATGAGCTTGTTACAGATAGAATGGCCATTCCAGTGGTCACATTACAAGGGGGGTTAGTTTTTGGAAGAAGCGGGATGGAGGTTAAACTGAGTGGATTGTGGCCGTTGCCAGAGGAATGGGGTAGCAGTAAGACACTGGAGGGCCAGGATTAGGGGAGATATTCCCAGATATTAGAAGGTGTCATGGTGTTAGGTGGGTTTACTATTTGCAAGAGGTGATGAGTACATTAGTAGGGATTGGGTAGGAGAAAGAGGGATAAAGTAATGAGAAATTAGGAACAGAGGATATTAATGTGTAAGAAGAGTAGAGGGAGCAAGGGTAAAGGGAGAAGGAATCAGACTTGGTAAGAGCTGGTTTACAAAATGTTGGTTTGCTTTCAGTCTGTCTGGAGCAGAACATATTTGTTTCTTAAAACAAATGATTCCGGATGGCTGCACTTCCAATAATCCATTTTAGTAAAGCTTCATGTGACAGGTGGTTAACAGATGGAGCAGGGGACAAAGAGGTACATGCATGTTGTGCAAATGTTAACGCTTAGTCCTGAGTCAATGAACGCAACAGCAGGACTCAGTAGCGAACCTGAATGGGTGCCTCCAGGGAAAGGGCCTTCCGGTGGGGGCACTTAATGAAGAGGAGGGGCCTACAGCGCCAGTGGGGCACCCCAGAAGAAGAGTAACAGGGCTGCTCTGTGCAAAACAATTGCACAGAGCAGGTAAATATAGACATATTTGTTATTTTTATATAAAAAAAAAATAGGGTTTACAGCCCCTTTAACTAGAGACACACTCACCTTGAGCGGCTTTCTTTTTCATAGTTGTTTCTTGCTGTACCTTCTTACTGCTTTATAGGAAATGCTGTGTTTAACTGTCCTAATACTTGAATTTTCAAGCAGCATTTACCACAAAGGTTACCCAGTGCCAGAATTCAATCATACGTAGCATGGAGATGGTAAACTGATTTTTAAGCAGCATTTACCACAAAGGTTGCCCAGTGCCAGAATTCAATCATACGTAGCATGGAGATGGTAAACATGGATTTTCAAGCAGCATTTACCACAAAGGTTGCCCAGTGCCAGAATTCAATCATACATAGCATGGAGATGGTAAACATGGATTTTAAAGCAGCAAATACCATAATAATTGCCCAGTGTCAGTATTCAATCATACGTAGCATGAATGTAGTTAAATTTGGATTTTCAAGCATAATTTACCTGTGAAGGAGCAGAGAAGACATGCTGAGAGAGAGATAAAATATGGATTTTACAACTTTAATACTTGTGCAAAAAATACTTAGGCAAAAATTTTTTTAACTGTGACTTACCCCCTGTCTGAAACATGAGGGTATGCACATAACAACTCAGGCTCACCAGAAGTGGGTTAAACTAAACTGGTGGGACTGTTCAAACTAGAAGAGGATTGGTGGCACAGAGGAGTTGCTGGGTGTATGGTGTAGGTAGGGCATAGGTAGGGGGTAGGGAGGGGGGCAGAGAGTTTTAAAGAACAAAGTGACGAGAGAGATACATTTTTTTTTTAAATCCTGGGCAATTTATTTAAAAAAATGTGAATACACAATTAAAATGCAAACATGCTAATCATTTGAGCCACCAAAGAGTTTGTGATTTTTTTTCATTCAGCCTTGTGATTAACATGCCTCTGCCATACTGTAAAACCAGGCAGGTGACACCTGTATTTCTTATTTCAGCTTTTTTTTTTTAAATCATAAACAAGTTTATTATATAAAAGTAGGGATACAATCACATAAGTGTACACAGACAGATCAGAATCATTTGCAGTGTACAGGGAAAAAATCAGGATACAGTTCCATACCAGTATATACCAATTATCCGGCTAATACTAGCATACCTAATTGGCTTGCCTGCCAACAGAAACATAAATGGAACAAATATGAGAAAATGTTATACTTTACAGTACTGCATGTCATATAACATTGCCCTGGAAAACGTAGTCTGACTGTGTACAGCAACATTAACCAGTAATCTCAGGAGGTAAGAAAAAGTTAAACAAACTGGGGTTAGAGATGAAAGGGAGGAGGGTAGATGGACAAGAAAAGAGAGTAAGGAAGAAGAAAGAGAAGAAAAAGAAAAGAAAAAGCTGTGGACCACCATCATATTCCCAGCATCTTTTTAGGTTCCCCAATAAGTGATGTAACATGCCCCACTCTCTCTCCCCGCTCACAGCATAATCACATTCCCATTCCTTGGAAAAAAGACATTCTATCCCTGCAGTAATCTGTCTCTCACCAGTTGTAAGGGGCCTAGTCCCGGTACATCCAGCCAAGGCTGCTACATGGAATAGAATTTCTTTAAGGCACCCCGGTGTTGATATGTTAGCTTTTCACGTATTAAAATATTATTAACCTGTTTCACCCATTGTGTACCAGTTGGCACCCCAGAAGTGATCCATAGTTTAGCAATCTCTTTGCGAGCGAGATAAAGCGATCGTAGCACTGCGGTATGACCATTTGGTGACAGATCAGGCAATTCCAAGGCGCCAAGGAGGCAGACCACTGGATCAGTAATAACTGGTATCTGAAACACCTGAGCTATAGTATCCAGAACAAATTTCCAATACCGAAATAGCTTGGGGCACTTCCACATCATGTGCAGCAGATCTCCAGTTTGTGCGGTGCATTTTGGACATAAGGGGGTGTCTCTGAAGCCCCACTTGTGTAATCTAGCCGGAGTCCTGTAAACCCTGTGTAATAAATACAAGTGGGACAGTTTCTGAAATGCAGAGACTGAGACTAAGGGAGCAGACGTCAGACACAGCTCCCAGGTTTCCCCATCTATAGGTCCCAGGTCACGCTCCCATCCACGTCTACAGGGAAGTTTACTTGCATCATGCGTATATTGGAGTAGCCTTGCATAGACCCTTGAAATCATACCCGCCCTGTCCTCCGTGGAGAGTACGTCTCTCATCAGAGGGTGCGCTACCACAACTAGTGGGGAGTCTACCTTCACACTGTACTGCGTGCCTCAACTGCAGATATTGATAGAATTGGGTGTTATGTAAGCCAAAGTCCTCTTTCATGGCAGCAAAGGTTTTAAAAACAGTACCAGAGAACAACTGGGTGACATAATGTATCCCGAGCGTCTCCCATGAGCTAAAGCCCCTCAGTATAAAGAGTTCTCCCAAGTATTTATTTCTCCATATTGGAGTGAACTGGCAGACCGTTTTAAGTTTAAAAATGTTTCTCACATACTTCCATAGTTTGTTCAGTAGACCTATTGTGGGAAGAGCATCGGGGAACTGGGTGGGACCAGCCTCCAGATACATCAGGGCTGGGAGAGCCGAATCCACTGGGACTATCAAGGACCTAATTGGATCAGAGTCATCTACTACTCCCCAATTACCAAGATGTTGGAGCTGTGAGGCTATAAAGTAGAACCTAGAGTGCGGGACCGCCATGCCCCCCTGGTCTTTTGCAAGCTGTAGTGAGTGTAGACTTATACGAGCCGATTTTCCACCCCAGATCAATTCCCTAAACTGAGAGTCTATACGGGTAAACCATCTATGGGTGATCCAAATTGGAGAGTTGTGAAAAATGTTTAGGAGCTGGGGCGCCCATACCATCTTAATTAAGTTGACTCTACCAGTCACGGAAAATGGCAATTTCTTCCAGGCTGAGCATTGTAGGCAAAGTTTCTGTAGCAATGGGGATAGATTTTTGTCCAGGTATTGGAGCGGGAGTGGTGTGACCTGTATACCCAGATAACGAAACTCATCCACCACAGCAATGTCCCTTGCACAATCAGGCAAAGGACCCGGTAGGGGATCTAAGGGCATAAGAACCGATTTGTTCCAGTTAATAGTGAAACCCGAGAGCTGACCGAAGCCAGCAATCAGGTTCATAACATTCTGTAAGGAGCTGCCTGTATCTCCCAAGTATATCAGAGTGTCATCAGCGTAAAGGGAGACCACATCTTTCCTAGGCCCTCTCTGAAACCCCACTTTTTCCTGCATATGCCTGATATGTATGGCCAATGGCTCAAGGGCCAGGGCAAACAACAGGGGCGACAAAGGGCACCCCTGCCGAGTGCCCCTAGCAAGACGAAAGGGTTCCGATACCTCCCCATTGACACGCATTCTCGCCAATGGGGAACTATACAGCAGCTGAACCCATTTCAAAAATGTGGAACCCACCCCGAATCGAGTCAGGACTTCCCAGAGATAGGGCCATTCTACGCTATCGAACGCCTTGGTGGCGTCCAATGATAGAACCGCCCTGTTCCCTACATTATCCGGAGGGATTTGCAAATTCAGGAAGAGTCTGCGCAAATTCTGTGAGGTTGACCTCGTTGGAATAAACCCAGACTGATCTCTGTGAATCACCTTTTGTATGCATTTAGCCAATCTGCTAGCCAGAGCCCTGGCCAACAGCTTGACATCACACGTCAGAAGTGAAATTGGCCTATAGGAGTCCGGTGACAGGGGTTCCTTTCCGGGTTTTAACAGGACCACCACAAGGGCTTCATTCATGGATGGGGGAAGGAAACCTGTTTCAAGTGCATGGTTATAGACCTTGAGAAGAGCAGGGAGGAGTTGAGTTGCATATTTTTTGTATACCTCAGATGGTAACCCGTCAGCCCCTGGAGCTCGACCATTTTTCGAGTGTGCCAGTGCCTCTAGTAATTCCTCCTCAGTCAGAGGAGCATTGAGCAGGGTAACATCCGAGGCAGACAATGATGGAATGGGGTATTTGTCCAGGAACGAATGAATTTCGTCCTGAGTGGGGTTAACTTTGGAGGAATAGACTTCCTGAAAAAAAACTTTGAAGGCCTCTGTAACTTCATTAGTGGAATGGCAGGGAATCCCCTCGCGATTCGTTATCGACGCAATGTGAGAGGATGACTGTTGTGATCTAGCTAGTAATGCTAACATGTGTCCTGTGTTTTCACCTTCTTCAAAGTGACTCTGTTGTAGGAAAAAACTTTTATTTTCGGCTAACTGCATGGATAGGTCTTTAAGTAAGGTTTGTGCTGCTAGCCACGAGCGCCTATTATCGTCCGTGGGGTCAGCAATATATCTGGCCTCAGAGGATCGTACCTCCTCCAGCACCGACATTTCCCATTTCTTTATGAAGGTTTTTACCTTGGAGATTTCCCTAATAAATTGGCCTCTGAGAAAGGCTTTAGTTGTGTCCCAGACCACGTCTAATGTTGCAGTGTTCAAGTTTCGCTCAAGAAAATTTGTGAGGAGTTCCGGGATAGGGTCTGGATCTGGAATAAGCGATAGCCAAAAGGGGTTGAGCTTCCAAAGGGTATTACCCCTACGAGCCCCACACCTTACGTCTATTGACAGTGGGGAGTGATCCGAGACTTGTCTTGGATGATACTGAGAAGAATCTAACATCGGTAGGAGCAAATCATTCCCCAAACCAAGGTCAATTCTGGATAGGCACCCAACAGAGGCAGATTGGCATGAGTAAACTCTGGCCTCTGGGTTATGAACCCTCCAAACATCCGTAAGGCCCATTTCCGATAGCAAACGGGCAAACGGAGTAGGCCCACCCCCTCCCTGCACCCCCACCCCTCCCTGTGCAGACAATCTATCCCTAGCATTATCCAGACAATTATTAAAGTCACCGACCACTAAAACAGGTATACGCGCAAAGCGGGCCATGAAATCTGTCAATACCTTCAATATGCTAGATGAAAAAGGAGGGGGAATATATATTCCAGCCAGAATACATTTAGTGCCGTGTATACAACATAAGATAAAGATATACCATCCATCGGGGTCAATTTGCGTTTTCAAGACTGTAAACTGCGTGCCCTGTTTGACCAGGATACTCACCCCCCTCGAGTACACTGAGAAAGTGGCATGAAATTGGTGGCTAAATTGCCTTACCGCAAATTGGGGCGTGGAGGTCGGGGGGAGGTGAGTCTCCTGCAGGCAAATAATATCGGCAGCTATTCGCCTGACCGTGCGAAGCACAGCCAGGCGCTTAACAGGGTTGTTCAATCCCCTCACATTCCAGGACAGAAATCTAGTCAGTGCAGCCATTGTAGTTTAGGAACAGGTAAAACATGCATATTAATGACAAGACTATAGTGCTGGGTGGCAAGTTGGTAAAACATTCTGATAGGGAAAACATGGCCACAGGACCTTCGGCAAGTGCAAAAGACACGTATCAGGGTGGGGCAATGTGACATTGGTAGCAGGAATGAGGCAAAGAACATTGTATAATAAACGATTGAGGCAGTCACAGGAGAGGGGGTGGAATCAGGGTGTGAACGGAACATGACGGGCGGTGATGATCCCACAGCAAAGTTGTCCAGTAGATGGAGAGATATTAGAAGGAAAAATAAAGTCATAGAACCACAGGCCAACATGGCCAAACTTATGTGCCCGTAGGCAAGGTGGGGCCTAAGCCAGATCCACATGGGGGGAACAGTGGAAGTGCACCAAAGCGTTCGAACTTCTCAACAGCTAAAACAAGTAGCCCAAGTGTTAGAGTGTGGACTAAACATCAGCAGCTTCTCCGCCTTGGAATAAGGGCAAACAGGTATTCTTTAGTGATAATTAAATCAGTGTATTACCCGTCCTGTTGAGCGCGGCGTCGGCTGCGACCATCACAAAGTGAATGTTCCTCTCTGTCCAGCCATTGTGCGGCCGAAGACGGAAGATCAAAAAAATGAACGGAGCCTAGAGCTTCCACTCTTAGCTTGGAGGGATATACGTGGTAGGTATCACATGGGTAGGTACAGAGCATGATGGGACTGTGAGGCCTATATAGGTCCGATGCAAGGCGCGCATCCGTCATTTCAGCGAGGAGGACCGGCGAGTCAACATCGGGAGAAGGAGAGAAGTGAAGAACATGACGTCACAGCACGGAAGAAGAACTCATCACAGCACGGAAGGAGAAGACGTACAGAACGGAAGAAGACACCGGACAGCGAGACGAAGAACCGGGGTGCGCCGAGTCAACAACGGAGAGCGGCGAAGACAGAAGGAGAACCCCGGAGAGTTGAGAAGACCCGTCGGGATAGCGGAAGAAGAAGAGCCCCGCCGAAGACGCCGGAGGAAACCCGCCGGGGGGGTGGGGGCTTTTTTAAAAGCCACCCCCCCCCGGCGGTGGAAGAGAACCAGACGGCGGCCCCCACCCACCCGAAGACGTCAAAGAAGAAGCCCCCCCTGGTAAAAGAGCTAATAAAGAAGACAGGGGGCGGCCTCCGGAGCAGAAAAATAAAATATTTTAATACACTGTGTGGTTTATTTGTGTTTTTACCACTTTTCTTGCAGGTGAATGGGTAGGGGTACGATGTACCCCATACTCATTCACTTAGGGTGGGGGCCGGTATCTGGGGGCCCCCTTATTAAAGGGGGCTCCCAGATTCCGATAAGCCTCCCGCCCGCATACCCCGACAACCAACGGCCAGGGTTGTCGGGAAGGGGCCCTGTCCTCATCAACATGGGGACAGGGTGCTCTGAGGTGGGGGGGCCGCAGTGCGCCCCCCTGCCCCAGAGCACCCAACCCCCCCATGTTGAGGGCATGCAGCCTGGTACGGCTCAGGAGGGGGGGGGGGGCGCTCGCTCGTCCCCACTCCCTTCCTGGCTGGCCGGGTAGCGTGCTTTGGATACGGGTCTGGTATGGATTGTAGGGGGACCCCCTACGCCGTTCTTTTCGGCGTAGGGGGGCTCTCCTTACAACCCATAACAGACCTAAGGGCCCGGTATGCTCCTGAGGGGGGGACCCATGCCGGATTTTTATTTAAAATCCGGCGGGGACTTCCCCCTCAGGATTCATAACAAACGCCGCACACGTGTAGAATTGGCGGGAATCCAAGTCGGATCTCCCGTCGCTTCTATGACGCGCTTGCTGGGATGTGCTGTCACTATTCCAGTGAGTGTGAGATGTCGGCGAGATCTCGGCACCCTGTCGCCGAGTATCAGCGCGACGCTGTCATGCTAAAAGCACAATATCACAAACACCTACTGTAGCATATTTCACATCTAGGGCCCTTAGGCGACGTTTGATATCCAGAAACTTTGCACGTTGTTTTTGTAACTCAGCAGAGAAGTCAGGGAAGCAGGAAATTTTTGCATTATCAACTTTCATGGCTTCAGGTTTCAGCCTGGCATTACGTAGTATTGCATCTCTATCCTTATAATGGAGAAGTTTGAACAGAAAGGGTCTTGGAGGGGCCCCCGGTGGCAGAGGCTGGGAAGGCACCCTGTGTGCTCTTTCAACTGAAAATAACCGAGTGAAAGCCTCCTTGCCAAAAGCAGTCACCAGCCAGTTTTCAATAAACTCCACAGGGTTCTTTCCTTCAGCTCTTTCAGGCAAACCAACCAGCCTTACATTATTCCTCCTCATTCTATTCTCCAATTCCTCTAAACGGGATGAATGCTGAGTAAGGAGATGATTGTTGTATGTGAGATCTCTTTGCATGGGGGCCATGTCATCCTCTATGGAGCTTATCCTTCCCTCTGCAGCAGAGGTCCTTTCCCTCAGTTTTTGTGCATCCTGCCTCATAAATGATATCTCAGCCTTAACCCCCTTAATGTCAGCAGTCAGGGCAGCTAGGGAGGTGTTGCATGTGGTAATAGCTGCAAAAATGTCCCTGAGTCAGGGCTCACTATCAGAAGCAGGGCTGGGGAGGGACTGTGGCCTAGTGGAGTTGCTATTAGGTGTACTCACATCGCTCCACAGGTATTCCAGACCTCCGCCATCATCCAGAGGGACTGTATCGTCCGCATCGGATGTTCCACCGGGCATCTCGCTCTGTTTCTCTGGGTGAGCACCGGGATCTGCTGCCAGCACTCTGGAGAAGAGCCTCTCCGCGCCATCCCTGTGTTTCTCCCTGGCTGTGCGGGGGGCCAGCGCGCCATCTTGGATCGCCATGCTTTCCGCAGACCGGGCCGCATTTTGCTTCCTAGCCGCCGACATCTTCCTCGGAACCAGGAACGGAGGGCACCGGAGTGATCAGGACACTGCTCCGCAGCGATCGGGCACCAAAACCAGGCAGGGCGGGCGACGTAAAGGATGGATGTCAGGAGATTCGACGGAGAGAGCTGAAAGTGCGTCCGGTTACATCAGCTGCCTGGCCACGCCCCCTTATTTCAGCTTTAAACATATCCTTGGACAATGCATGATAATCTCCACAATGTTAATTAATTGGGTTCATTTACTAAATGAGTACAGGGATGGACTGGCCATTGGGACTACAGGGAGTTTCCCGGTGGGCCGATGGCTCAGTGGGCCTTCTTCAGTGACAGTGGACCGCCGCCCCCCCTCCGCTCCTCTGTCTCTCCCTTTCCGCAGCTCTCACCTCCTCTCCATCCCCGCAGCGCTCACCTGGGGGGAACAAAGAAGCAGGGGGAGGAGCAGGGGGGACATCAGAGGAGCATGGGGGAGGGGACAGACAGCTGACTCAACAGCTATGGCCTGGAAGTTTCTCACTTCTGCCTAATCTTGTCCCATAAGGGGGGGCACCAAACTGATTCTTTGCCCAGGGTGAAATAATGTCTAGCTTCCCCACTGGTACTGCCTATAAGAGTACCAGTACCAGCCGTTCTACTCTAATAAAGTAGAACGGCTAGTGGCTAGTGAAGGGGGAGAGGGGGCTTGGGTGGCCGGGGGGGTGCAGGAGTTGTCCGGCCTCCGTGGGAGAGACCTGTCAAAGTGGGCCAGTCTGGATAAATCCAGGGCCAAATTTTTGTCCCAGTCCAGCCCTGAATGAGTAGAACAAGCTAGTTTTGCAAAGTTAATATTCACATTGCATAGTGACTAAAATAAAACTATCAAAGTGAATAGCATTGGAGTCCACAATACCAGGTGAGAGGATACCTACAGGGGGTGGTTCACCCTTCAGGGCACTATGGTGTGTTTCCATTTTGGAAAAGATTAAATGGATTTGAGAAATATTTTGAATATTGTCCATTGATTACACAGAGATTATCATTTCAATATATATTTATTGAAAGAGATGGCATTTATACAGGAAAAACAACAGGGGAGAAAAAAGAAAACCGCTATGCTTTTTTACCATGACCTAAATAAACATAGGCCAACCAATTTAATATATTTCATCATTCCCTATTGTGCTGCAACCAACTGAGAAAAGAAAAAAAAAACATTGCACAAGTGAGAACATGCTAGAAAAATTGCTGGCAATGCCTATTTATTTATATAATAACAGTCAAGATAACACAAGTAAAAAAAAAAGAAAAAAAAGGACAGACCAACATAATAATAATTATAGCATCCAGAAGAGAGAGTCCCAACAATCACAGAACATATAACAGATGGGGAGATTCCAAAAACTCTACCCACGGGGCCCAAACTTCCAAAAATAATGACCAAAAAAATGTTGGTCATTATTATTTGTTATAGATACTAACTCTTCCACCCTCATTATGTGGTTCATCTCTACTACCCATTCCCGTATTGTTGGTATTATTGGGGATTTCCAGTGTCTTGGGATTAAAGCGCTTCCTGCCATCATAAAAAATCTGAATATCCCATTTTAATTGATTTAATTGAACCCGGAATCAAGGAAAGGAGCACCACTGGGCAGCAAAGTGGTGTGGGGATTAGCATTTTCTCCTAGCAGCAAAAGGGTCGCTGGTTTGAATCCCGACCATGACACCATCTGCCTGGAGTTTGCATGTTCTCCCAGTGCCTGTGTGGGTTTCCTCCCACACTCCAAAAAGACATGCTGGTAAGTTTATTGGCTGCCGTCTAAATTGGCCCTAGTCAAGCGTGTTGGGCCCCTTCCGGGTAAGACCGCGCCTTATCAAGATACCTCTCAACTCACTTCCGGAGTCTGCTGCCAGCTCTTGCCGGTAGGCACGCAACTTAATTTAAATATATCCAACCAAAATAATGTTATGTTCTTTGTATGTGACATACCGCTGTACAGCATCAGCATATGATTTATTTGACACTATATTGATCTATATTTTTAATTATTTATTGCACATGTTACTTTATAGATTTTGAGGTTGAAAGTGCTTCACTCTTGTTTGTTTCATAAATGAAGCTATGTTTACTTTGAATATCCCATCATGTGGGAAATGAAAATAGAATGATTAACATAATTCCCCAAGCTAATTTTACATTTGCTATTTGTTTAGTAAATCTACCCCATTGTCTAATGAGCAGGTATGTGACACATGAAACCTCAAAGCTTACATAAGAAATGGAGATGTAATCTGACATTTACTTGCATGCCTTTGGGAAGATGGCTTTTCCAATCTGCTAATACCAGTTTAACACTTTCTTTTATCGTTAAAGAAGAAGTTTCATCTAATTATATTTGACTTCTCTGGTTCTCTTTTTCCCTGCATCAACATGTTGACTAAATTCCTAAATACTGTATAACCTAATCTAATTTCAAAATATATCTTTTTTTAGACCAGTGACATCATCACTTGGTCTCTGTGCTTCTCTATTCAGTGAAGGTAAATCATGGCTTGGTCTTTTACTCATGAGGAAAAATATGTCCCCAAACACTTCTCCAATAATTCTAGCATTGTAAAAAATGTCTGAGAAACACAGTATTCTGTAAAGTTAATGACATACCTATAAATATTATTTTTAGAATTTCTCCAGCTTGTTCATATGACACCATTGTGTACTTCTTCTGGCAACTTTTGTTTAAAACACATTAATGAAATCAAAATATAGTATTTACCTTCTTTATTTTGTTTACCATAAATGTGGCTCAATTGGGGCTTCTCACATAAATATAAATTACAGTTGCCTATCCAGTAGGGCTCGATTCACACCTATGCATGTTGCTTTTGAGAGTTTTTGTAGTGCTTTTTGCGGTGCTTGCTGCGTTTCTTGACTTGCGGTTTTACCGCGGTTTTACCGCGATTTGCGTTTTGCGTTTAATTTTTTTTTTTACATCAATTTTAATTTTTTTACATTTCATTTAACAACCAGCTATAAACAGGTTAAAAAAAAGCAAATTGCGGCAAAATCGCGGTTAAACGCGGTACTTGCTTTTTGGATGCGGTTCATTGAATTCTATTACATGCAAAACGCTGCTTTTTGCGGAATTTAAGTCCCCGACCCTGTCCAAAAACGCAGAGGCATAAAAAAGCATCGATGTGAACATGTTTGTTTCATAGGAACCCATGTTAAAACAATTCCCTGCTTTTCTGCAAAATGCACCAAAAAAAGCATTAGTGTGAATCGAGCCTTAGGCTCGATTCACATATACAGGTGAAACTCGAAAAATTTGAATATCGTGCAAAAGTTCATTTATTTCACTAATGCAACTTAAAAGGTGAGATAGACTCATTACATGCAAAGAAAGATAGTTCAAGCTGTGATTTTTCATAATTGTGATGATTATGGCTTACAGCTCATGAAAACCCCAAATCCACAATATCAGAAAATTAGAATATTGTGAAAAGGTGCAATATTCTCGGCTCAAAGTGTCCCACTCTAATCAGATAATTAAGCCAAAACACCTGCAAAGGGTTCCTGAGCCTTTAAATGGTCTCTCAGTCTGGTTCAGTAGGAATCCCAATCATGGGAAAGTCTGCTGACCTGACAGTTGTGCAGAAAACCATCATTGACACCCTCCATAAAGAGGGAAAGCCTCAAAAGATAATTGCAATAGAAGTTGGATGTTCCCAAAGTGCTGTATCACATTAACCGCTTAACGACCGCCGCATGTACATATACGTCCACAGAATGGCAGGTCGGGGGTCCAAACGGGACACCCCCCGGTACATGTTGCAGTCGGTTCTTCCGTGGGAGTGATCCGGGATGAGGGCGCGGCTATTCATTTCTAGCCGCCCCCTCGTGATCGCTCCCCGGAGCTGAAGAACGGGGAGAGCCGTATGTAAACACGGCTTCCCCGTGCTTCACTGTGGCGGCTGCATCGATGGTGTGATCCCTTTTATAGAGAGACACAATCGATGACGTCAGACCTACAGCCACACCCCCCTACAGTTGTAAACACACACTAGGTGAAACATAATTTTTTATCAATATATATATATATATATTTATCAATATATTTTTATCATTATATATTGTTATTAATATATTTTTTAATAATCTTATGGACTGGGTTTATTATTATAACCTATTGATCAGCTGATCATGTGTTTTTTTTGGTGAAGATTCACCAGTATGCAGGATTTTTATCCCCTTCCATTGTATGTCATGTCTATAGTAATTCTTGTAATATTACTATCACCCACTAGGGGGGGTGATTATCTATGCCTTCTTTTATTTATTTTTGAAAGTGGTTGAGTAATATTAGGTGTATTTATTCTTCTCACCACTGGAGGCAGTGACGTGTATAGGCTATTAGTTGTTCATAATGAAGGTTTCATAAATGAATTTTATAATGTATTTTAACATTTAATTTGTTCCAAATGGTCTCGTATATATGTATTTTATTTGCTTGTAAAGATCACATTAAAATG
This sequence comes from Rana temporaria, assembly GCF_905171775.1. Lineage (NCBI taxonomy): Eukaryota > Metazoa > Chordata > Amphibia > Anura > Ranidae > Rana > Rana temporaria. The sequence goes on from NC_053492.1 coordinate 175,305,910, forward strand.
TTGTGGCTAAAGCGCACCAGTCAGCCGGCAATGATGTGAAGGATCCACCCCTCTGCTCTTGCCTCCATTGTCAGCTTGTATAAATAGACTGCTGACATGGTCACATGGCAACCCATGAATAAGTCAAGTGATTCCAGTTGAGCCTTTTTACCATCGCGGTTCTGTGAGTGCAATCATTGTATTGCAGGGTTCATTTCCCATTTTATTACGTTATTTGCACCATATATCTTTCTTTTCTCCTTATGAGCGGCTGATATCCTGTGTTAATCGGGGAGTCCAGAAGGGAAAGGTTTTTTTTTTTTTTTTTGTTTTTTTTTGCTATAATGACAGCTGCACACCAGAGGACTGTGGATCTCACACTTGTCTCCTATTAGCCTATGTACTGAACTGTGTTATTTCCATGAACTATTTTTGCTGGTTCTATTTGAATTTTTTCACATTATAGTTTTTGAGTGGTTTTTGTTTATCTTTTGCACATATACCTCCCTGATTTGAGGTGTAGGGGGTTCTTATTTATGTATATGGTATATATATATATATATATATATATATATATATGTATGCAATTTTTTACTTGATTATCAGCGCAACACAATATTTTCTCATTTATTCACTTTGGTTTTGTGCACTTCACGTGTCTGCAGCTTATCTTTAGTATTTTATATGGTTTTAGTAATAGCGCTGTAGTACCTTTTTTACATATTATTACTTTTTCACTATATCACTACCAGCAGCCATTATGGAGATTTTTCAGTACATGGAAAATCGCACAATAGACCTGAAGGATGTATTTACCACTAAGCCTACAGTAGAGTCGGGTGATCTAGACACTAATTTTAGAAGATTTGGACACCTGATGGAAAAAAAGATGAGTGTTTGGTGGGATCTTACCACTCATGATCAGTACATTAAGGAGAATATAGTCCCTAGAAGACTTAGGTGGGATCTCCATATTATGGATGGCCTAACAGATAAAGATTCCATTGAAGAATGGTACCTATTTTTTAATACCAAGGGTATGGAAGTGCAGCAGTTTCTTTTAAAACGCAAACAGAGAAAGATGGCAAATATTAATAAACAAATCTCAGAGTGTAAAACTCTCTTGGAGGGTTATAAGGACTCAACCTCGTTTGTTACACTCACTAACCAACTGAACAAAGTCTTAGAACAAAGGGATATGGAAATTAAGCAAGGAAAGAAAAGAAAATATCTGAGGGATACACATGATTACAAATTGCATCAGGTGTTTAAATGGCAGCTGAACCTCCGTGAACATCATGGAGGATCGGTGGCCTCCTCCCCGGATAGAGAGGTACGGATAAGGTCTCCCACCAGAGGCCCTGACCCTAGGCCTGGTGAATCTTCTAGACCATCAGAAGCCAATCATATTAGGCCCCCTAGAGACCACTCTGATGATAGACATCCTAGGAATGATCACAATGGACCTAGGACCCCAAAGCCTTGGTGGAAGAATAAAGGTAATCAAAAACCGAAATCAAAATCTCCAAGGAAGACAAACTGGAAAAATAAAAATAAAAATCATGGACAACCCCAGAACCAACAGGGTTATGAACAAAATTACCATCAGGAATCTAGACAACATAATCAGGAGTATAGAGACCCAAGAGATTATTATTATAAACAACCAGTAAATTATTACCAACAACAAGGAGGACCTTCTCAGCACCCCCAGCAAACTGGTGCACCTCCCCATAATAATTATTATTATGATAACAGAAGGAGCCCGGTGCATACGCAAAACAGATATGAACCACTTATCACCTATAGGAACGAAGAAGACTCACGTTCCTCTTTTTTAGAATATCGCCGGAGCGACAAGACCCCACCTCGGTACGAACAGTTAGATCACGCCCGAAGCCCCAACGAACCAGGGGGTGCAGAGGGGGACACAAGGTCAAAAAGACGGAAAGTACAGTAGGCGAGGGTATCTATAACCTAAGTGGAATTGACCTTACCCCTGCAGAATTGATGACATTAGATAAGGGTTTGAAATTTGCCCCGAAACGGAATTTAAATAAATTTGATGCATATGTTGATGTTCGAAAATTTGTGCGTAAGCTGAACATTAAGAAATATATGCTTAATCAGCCTGTTAGGAATCAGGCTGATAGAAACATGGATGAAGGTAGAGTTCAATATAGCACTCTTAGAAACAAATCCCTCTTTAACCCTCAGGTGCCTAATAATCACCATATTGAGGTATTCAGTAAAATGGTCCTGAAAGATTTGGATAGCCTAAAGGTTAAACGCATACCTGACCCTATGATTATACATAGGGGGATCAAGGAGCTGGAGAAGAACAAAGGAATCATTATAAGGCCCGCAGATAAAGGCGGAGCAATTGTGGTCCTTTCAAGGGAGTACTACTATGAGGAACTGGATAATCAACTAAAGGACACTAATACGTATATTAAACTTAAAGGGAACCCCACACGAGAATATAAAGAAGAATTGGCTTATCTGGTGTACAGAGGGAGACAAAAAGGGGTCCTGAATAAGAGAGAGTATAAGTATCTGGTGCCAGACACATGCAGGGTACCTATCATATATACAATTCCCAAGATACACAAAGATGCTAAAAAACCTCCCGGGCGACCAATTATAAATGGCATTCAATCCATAAACTCTAGGTTGGGTGAATATGTGGATCGTTTCATGCAACCATTGGTGCCCAAGACTCGAGCGTATCTAAGGGATACAAAACATCTTATACAAATCTTGGAAACTATTAAAATGGAGACGGGTGATACCTATCTGCTTGCCACAGCAGATGTGGCCTCACTTTATACGGTGATCAACCATAAGGAGGCTATTGATGCGTCCAAATGGGCCTTGGATAAATTCAGCGACTTAGTGTCCAAGCAAAAACGCTTTATTTTGAGGAGTCTGGCCTACGGTTTGCAACACAACTACTTTTGGCACAAATCGGAATATTTCAGACAGCTTAACGGAGTAGCTATGGGTGCCAAATATGCACCAAGTGTTGCCAATATCTATATGGCAGAATGGGAGGAGACTGCCATATATAATGATTCACCGGACTCTTTAATAGTTTACAAAAGATTTATAGATGACTGCATTGTGTTATGGAAAGGGGATGACACCTCACTGAAACAATTTTTTGAAAAGTTGAATAAGAATGGAAAAAATATAAAACTCACTTATACTATAAGCGATAAGATTATCCAGTTCTTGGATTTAGAAATCTCCTTGGAAAATCAGAAAATAAGTACCAAAACGTTCTTCAAGCCAGTAGACCGTAATAGTTACATCCCAACAAACAGTTGTCATTATGACCCGTGGCTGATCAACGTACCAAAAGGGCAATTGACGCGGATCAGAAGGAACTGTACGGATGATAATACATTTATGGATCAGGCCAAATTTGTAGGCTCTAAGTTTACACAAAAGGGCTACAGTGAAGATTTTATTCAACTAAAGATTGAGGAAGTTAAGAATGAATCAAGAGAGAACCTGATTTCAGATAAAAAAAAGTTTGCAAAAGTGGAACAAGAAATACCTATCATCCTAAATTTCAATGTACAACACAGGCAACTAGAATCAATATTCAGGAAACATTGGCCGATTTTAAAAGCTGATAGGCAGCTCCAGGATGTATTGCCTGTCGCTCCTAAAGTTGTGTATCGAAGAGCTCCCACTTTAAGGGATCTAGTTGCAAAAAGTGTCCCAGACCCCCCAAATAAAAAGGAGGTTCTGACTTTTTGGCAAGGAAAAGGTTTTTTCCCTTGCAAACGCTGTTTTGCATGTAGGAAGACAAATCAAAATGGCCAAAAATGTTCCAGTTTTTCATCTAATGTGACCAAAAAAGACTATAAAATAAAAGAGCTAATAACGTGCAGGACTGAGGGGGTGGTGTATGTGCTCCAGTGCCCGTGCTCTTTGCAGTATGTGGGACGCACTAAGAGACCCATGTGGAAAAGGATTAGGGAGCACGTACAAAACATTGAAAAAGGTTGTGATGAACATAATGTCTCACGACATTTCAAACAATGCCATAATAATTATCCAAGAGGTTTAAAATTTTGGGCCATAGACAAGTATATACCCCACTGGAGGGGGAGTCACAAAGTCAGGGAGCTGAGTAAATGTGAATCTCGGTGGATTCACGAGATGGCTACCCTGGCACCTAATGGCCTTAACATCGAGTTTGACCTCAATTGCTTCATCGCAGATTTCTAATTAGGGGCATTTTATATAAATTTTTATATTTTTTATCCATATATATATATTTTTTATCAATATTTTTATCAATATATATATATATATATATTTTTATCAATATATTTTTATCATTATATATTGTTATTAATATTTTTTAATAATCTTATGGACTGGGTTTATTATTATAACCTATTGATCAGCTGATCATGTGTTTTTTTTGGTGAAGATTCACCAGTATGCGGAATTTTTATCCCCTTCCATTGTATGTCATGTCTATAGTAATTCTTGTAATATTACTATCACCCACTAGGGGGGGTGATTATCTATGCCTTCTTTTATTTATTTTTGAAAGTGGTTGAGTAATATTAGGTGTATTTATTCTTCTCACCACTGGAGGCAGTGACGTGTATAGGCTATTAGTTGTTCATAATGAAGGTTGCATAAATGAATTTTATAATGTATTTTAACATTTAATTTGTTCCAAATGGTCTCGTATATATGTATTTTATTTGCTTGTAAAGATCACATTAAAATGTTGTGGCTAAAGCGCACCAGTCAGCCGGCAATGATGTGAAGGATCCACCCCTCTGCTCTTGCCTCCATTGTCAGCTTGTATAAATAGACTGCTGACATGGTCACATGGCAACCCATGAATAAGTCAAGTGGCTATTGACGATACGCGTGGGGGAGAAGCCGAGTGACGCGATCGACGGTCGAATCCGTCCTTCTGAGGAGATCGTAGCACTGAGCGGCGTTCAATGACTGATTGCAGTTGAGCCTTTTTACCATCGCGGTTCCGTGAGTGCAATCATTGTATTGCAGGGTTCATTTCCCATTTTATTACGTTATTTGCACCATATATCTTTCTTTTCTCCTTATGAGCGGCTGATATCCTGTGTTAATCGGGGAGTCCAGAAGGGAAAGGTTTTTTTTTTTTTGTTTTTTTTTGCTATAATGACAGCTGCACACCAGAGGACTGTGGATCTCACACCTGTCTCCTATTAGCCTATGTACTGAACTGTGTTTTTTCCATGAACTATTTTTGCTGGTTCTATTTGAATTTTTTCACATTATAGTTTTTGAGTGGTTTTTGTTTATCTTTTGCATATATACCTCCCTGATTTGAGGTGTAGGGGGTTCTTATATATGTATATGGTATATATATATATATATATATATATATATGTATGCAATTTTTTACTTGATTATCAGCGCAACACAATATTTTCTTATTTATTCACTTTGGTTTTGTGCACCTCACGTGTCTGCAGCTTATCTTTAGTATTGTATATGGTTTTAGTAATAGCGCTGTAGTACCTTTTTTACATATAACTCCTTCAGCGCCCCCTGTGGTTAACTCCCAAACTGCAACTGTCATTTTCACAATAAACAATGCAATTTAAATGCATTTTTTGCTGTGAAAATGACAAAGTGAAGTGTCCACCATAATGTCGCAGTCACGAAAAAAAATCACTGATTGCCGCCATTAGTAGTAAAAAATAAATAAATAATAAAAATGCAATAAAACTATCCCCTATTTTGTAAACGCTATAAATTTTGCTCAAACCAATCGATAAACACTTATTGCAATTTTTTTGACCAAAAATAGGTAGAAGAATACGTATCGGCCTAAACTGAGGGAAAAAATTATATATGTTTTTGGGGGATATTTATTATAGCAAAAAGTAAAAAATATTGTATTTTTTTCAAAATTGTCACTCTATTTTTGTTTATAGCGCAAAAAATAAAAACCGCAGAGGTGATCAAATACCACCAAAAGAAAGCTCTATTTGTGGGGAAAAAGGGACGCCAATTTTGTTTGGGAGCCACGTCGCACGACCGCGCAATTGTCTGTTAAAGCAACGCAGTGCCGAATCGCAAAACCTGGCCTGGGCATTTAGCTGCCTAAAGGTCCGGGGCTTAAGTGGTTATTAGAAAGTTATGTGGAAGGGAAAAGTGTGGAAGAGAAAGGTGCACAAGCAGCAAGGATGACCAAAGCCTGGAGAGGATTGTCAGGAAAAGGCGATTCAAAAGTGTTAGGGACTTTCACAAGGAGTGGACTGAGGCTGGAGTCAGTGCATCAAGAGCCACCACACACAGATGGATCCTGGACAAGGGCTTCAAATGTTGTATTCCTTTTGTCAAGCCACTCTTGGACAACAAACAACATCAGAAGCGTCTTATCTGGGCTAAAGAAAAACAGACCTGGTCTGTTGCTCAGTGGTTCAAAGTCCTCTTTTCTGATGAGAGCAAATTTTGCATCTCATTTGGAAACCAAGGACCCAGAGTATGGAGGAAGAATGGAGAGGCACATACTACAAGATGCTTGAAGTCCAGTGTGAAGTTTCCAGTCTGTGTTGATTTGGGGAGCCATGTCCTCTGCTGATGTTGGCCCACTTTGCTTAATTAAATCCAGGGTCACCACGGCTGTCTACCAGGAGATTTTTGAGCACTTCATGCTTTTTTCCACAGACGAGCTCTATGGGGAAGTTGACTTCATTTTCCAGCAGGACTTGGCACCTGCCCACACTGTCAAAAGCACCAAAACCTGGTTCAATGACTGTGTGATTAGTGCTTGATAGGCCAGAAAACTCGCCTGAACCCCATAGAGCATCTATGGGGCATTGCCAAGAGAAAGATAGGAGACATGAGACCCAACCATACAGAAGAGCTGAAGGCTGCTATTCATCCTGGTCTTCCATAACACCTCAGCAGTGCCACAGGCTGATGGCTTTCATGCTACGCCACATTGAGGCAGTAATTGCTGCAAAAGGGGCCCAAACCAAGTACTGAGTAAATATGCATGCTTATACTTTTCAGAGGTCTGATATTGTTCTATGTACAATCCTTGATTTATTGATTGCATGTAATATTCCAATTTTCTGAAATTGTGGATTTGGGGTTTTCATGAGCTGTAAGCCATAATCATCACAATGATGACAAATCACGGCTTGAACTATCTTGCTTTGCATGTGATGAGTCTCTCTCATATATTAGTTTCACCTTTTAAGTTGCATTAGTGAAATAAATTAACTTTTGCACAGTATTACAATTTTCCAAATTTTACCTATATGTATGTTGCTATTGAATGTTTCTGCAGTGCTTTTTGCAATGCTTGCTTTTTTTTATTTTACATGTGTTTTTACCGCAATTGTGCCACGATTTGCATTTTGTGTGTTTTTTTTACACTGTATATAGCTGGTTGCTAAGGAGGGGACTGGGAAGCCGTCTGCCGCGGCCTTAACAACTGATGAGTCGGCTTAAAAAAAAAAGGAAAATAAAACAGCGTGGTGCCCCCGCCCCAGGTGCATACAAGGCCCTTGGGTCTAGTATGGATTCGGAAGGGGACCCCCACCCATCATGCCCTGGGCGGTGAAATTCACAAGGGGACTGGGCCTCCATATGACGTCAACCGATGGCCACCCCCCCATGGTCATTTAAGACATGCTTGACATCGGCGCAGACAGATCAGTGGGATGCATCATCGAAGAGTGTTGGCAGAAGAAGCCGGACGCAGCATCGGAGGAGGGTTGGCGGTGGCAGAGGAAGCAGAAACACTGGACAAAGAAGACAGGAGAAAGAAGAAGAGTAGAAGAAGAAGCGGTGGGAGAAGGAGAAGCGCGGTGGAGGAAGATGCAGGAGAAAATAGAGAAAGACCGGAGGAAGCAGAAGAATATATTTTTAATAAAAGACTTGTCAAAAACTGTCTACTGTATTTTTTTTACACTACACTACTTTTATTTTGGTGAATGGGTAGGGGTGTAATGTACCCCATACTCACATTCACATGGGGGTCCGGGATCTGGGGGCCACCTTGTTAAAGGGGGGTTCCAGATTTCGATAAGTCCCATACCCGCAGACCCCAACAACCACCGGGCAAGGGTTGGTGGAAAGAGACCCTTGTCACCAAGGTGCCCCCTTGTTGAGGTCATGCAGCATGGTATGGTTCAGAAGGGAGGGCGCTCAGTCGTCCCCTCCCTTTCCTGACCTGCAGTGCTGCATGCTTAAATAAGCATCTGGTATGGATTTTGGGGGGACCCCATGCTATATATTTTTTTTAATTTGGCGCGGGGGGGTCCCCTCTGAATCCATACTAGACTCAAGGGCATTGTATGGACCTGGGGGGAACCCCATGCTGTTTTTCCTCACAACTTTTTTTTTTAGCCGTAATTTTTTTTTTTACATTCAGCGAGGAAAAGCCCGCTGACAGCTGATGACTCATTGGTTGTTAAAAACGTGGCGGCCAGCTTCCCGACCCCTCCCCAGCAACCAGTTATATACAGTGAATGTAAACCAAAAACAACCCCACAAATCGCAAAATGCAAATCGCATCAAAATCGCATCAAGTGGCAGCAAAGCCACAGATGCAGTGGCGTGATTTGCGTAGATTTTCCTCTTCTTCGATTTACCCTATGGCAATCTTTCGAATGCAGGAGCATTTACAAATGCTGCAGCTGCTGAATTAAAAAAAAATGGACACTTACCTGTCCAGCGCGCCCGCAATGTCGGCAGCCGAGGCTGAGCAATAATTTGTCTCTCGGCTGCCCCCGCCATCATCCTCGGTGAGGGAATCAGGAAGTGAAGTGTTGAAGCTTCACTACCCGGTTCCCTACTGCGCATGCGCGAATAGCGCAGCGCACCCTTACTAGTCCCCGCTCTATCTCCTGTTACCAGTGTGTTTCCCAGGAGACAGGGGGGGCAGCAAGTGGCGTGACTCCCACTGGAATCTATGCCCAGAAGTGGGTGCAAATACCTGTCTTAGACAGGTATCTGCACGCCTCTCCCCTCTGAAAGGTGACAAAAAGCGGAAGTTCCATTTTTGGGTGGAACTCCTCTTTAACCGACTGCTATCACTGTACCATTAGACTCAGAATTGCTGCCCTGTCGAGTCTCTGGATTGATAGTTCTGCTGCTGGGCCATAGTTTGTACTTCTGGGACTTAAGTTCTGCTACAAAGAATTTATGATCTACCACATAAGTTCTTGGGGCACTTGAGTACCAAAGCTTGTAAAAAAAAGATCGATTTACCAAAAGATTAAAGATTGTTAATTTTGGCTTTTAAGTGTGTTGTCATCTGTTTTTTTTTTGTTTGTTTTGTTTTTAGTGGTGAAAGAAATATTTCAAGAAGAGTGAGCAACCTTCCATTAAGGATTTAGCAACACCCCTAATAAAATAACACAATACATACTACTTAAAGGGGTTGTAAAGGTAAAAGTTTTTTCATCTTAATGCATTCTATGCATTAAGGTAAATAAACTTCGGACTAAACCGGCCTCCCCAGCCCCCCCCCGTTTACTTACCTTACCCCTCGAAAGTCCCTCGCCGTGAACACGCTGGCATCTTGGCAGCTTCCCGGCTCATTCATTGGTCGATTGAAGCAGCGCAGCCATTGGTCGATTAAAGAAGTGCAGTCATTGGCTCGCGCTGCTGTCAATCACAACCAATGACGCGGTGTGCCGGGGGGCGGGGCCGAGTGATACAGTCGGCAGCTATGGCCGTCGGCTGTATCACGGGAGCGTGCCCGCAAGGACTCCACAGCTCGCTCTCATGAATGTGTGGAGTTCTTGCGGGGAGGACCAGAGACAGCCGCCGAGGGACCCCATAAGATGTGGATCGGGGCCACTCTGTGCAAAACAAGCTGCACAGTGGAGGTAAGTATAACATGTTTGTTATTTTTTTTAAATAAAAAAAATTATTTACAACCCCTTTAAATTATGGTTGGCCACTGTGTACATTAGTAGTGACACATTTTGACAAAAGTCAATACGGTTTTACATTTCTCCTTTTCCCTATAACTGTAATAAGACAGTCAACAACAGGTTTTTCTCCATAATTTGCAAACAATGTGAATTAAAGCATATCTAAAGCCAAGAATAAGAAATTCAATGAATTGCAGCTTACCAGCCTTTAGACGCGTTAGCCTTAAAAAAAAAAAAAAAGAAAACCAATGCAGCCAAGTACAGTACAGAAAAATATAATGTATGATGATCTTGCCAAAATGTCATCATTTGTAAATTTCTGTTTGCTGAACTGATATATCAGACAACAATATATTGCACTCTTTCCCATCTAACTTCTGTAAACAGTTGAATATCTACTTATATTATGGAGATGAGAAGAGGAGTAGGTGTTTGTAGATAAAAATCAGGCGAGAAGCTAAAGCTTGCAGCCAGGGCTGGACTGGCCTACCGGGATATTGGAAAATTTCTCGGTAGGCTGCCTGTCCTGTGGCCGGTTTCAGTTGTGGGGCTGCAGTGCTCCCTGTCCCCTCTCTCCTGCTCCTGTGTATCATCATGGATCTGGCTGGCTGGGTCTGTGTTCGGCGGTAACGCTGTAACACGGTCCCGCCCCCCTAGACCGGCTCATGTGATAGTAGATATAATCAGTGTTCAGCCTATCACACAAGCTGGTCTAGGGGGGCGGGACCATGTTACAGCATCACTGCCGAACACAGACCCAGGCATGCCAGCTAGCACAGTGATGATACACAGGAGAGGAGATGCCTGCCATACAGCCCGCCCTATGGGAGGATCGGATTCGGCAGGGGTGAGCTTTCTATATTCCTCCATACAGCCGCTGAATGCTTGCAGGAGGGAGAGGAGGAGAATTGAGCATTTCCGCGGCTGCATGGAGGAATATAGAAAGCTAATTTCCTCTATATGCAGCCACCCTGCTTTTCCTCCTATCCAGTTCTCCTTGAAGCTCCCCCCAGTGTTCCCCCCCACCACACTCCCGCCAGCCCCCCCCGCCCTGCAGGGGGTGCACAGGCCGCTCGAGAAAGAGGGGATGTCCATGGACGCCCTCCCGGCAAATTTGGTCCGTGCTGTTGCTGTCTTTTGGCTATAGTGCGGATCTGAAGTAGTTACGTTTTTTTTCCATGATACAACCATACAGCGAGTGTCTGCCTTTTTTCTCTGCTGTGCCACAACTGCCAGCACTTAAACATTAAAACTGTCACACAATTAAAGTTGCTAAATGAACATTTTTAAATATGCTCAGATATGTTTATTTTTATAGCAGCTAATTTAATACACAAAATGCTTAAAAAATGTATTTGTCTCTAAATTGTGTTTAAAACATCATAAATGAGAGAATAAAAGCAACACACAATAAGACAGTTTATATAAATGTTGCCCTTAGCATTCTAAGCTGCACAGTAATAAATGTACTGCGTTTGTAATACAACTTAATTTGTTTTTCAATTGTATGTAATCAATATTTTTTCTATTAAACTAAGCAATGTCAGTCACACTATATAAGAATTGCTAAGTATGGACATAAAACACACATATATATATATATATATATATATATATATATATATATATATATATATATATATATATATACTCACCTAGGTGGATGCAGTATCGAGCTGATCTGCATCTGTCCCCTTGGCTCTGCAGTGAAAACTGAGCAATCAAAGACTGCTGATCACTTGTCCCTCTCCACTCTGAGCAGAGAGCCATGACTTTCATTCTCCTGTCTCTGAAGTGCTGCGCTGTGGAGGGGGTGGGAGAGGCTTGCTCAGGCTCTTAGTGGATTGCTGAGAGGCTGAGCCAGGTGCCAGTCTAGGCTTCTGGGTGGACCCCAACCATCTGGTTGGGATGTTTCCAGAGCCTGGACTGGCTCTGTGACATCAGCTAACGGCATGCTTCTGGGTCGCAGGAGTGCAGTTCGTTCTGTACTCCTGTGACCATAGGAAAAGTACAGCCAAAAAAGCTTTGGCTATACTTCTTAAATTTTTCTTTATAATACAAGAAAATTAATATGAAAGCAAAAGACATATAAAATACTTTAACCAACAGTGAATAAAAACTGTTTTGTAATCTGTAGTATACAATAACCTTTTTTTTTAGAAACTCTACCGTATTTTCCGGCATATAAGACGACTTTCTGGATGCAAAAAAATGCATCCAAAGTCGGGGGTCATCTTATACGCCGGGTACGGTCTCTGCCATCACTCACTTTTTTGTGAATAGGCGGTGCGGTGCGGTGACAGTCTCCGGCTGCTGCGAGCGTCAGTGATTTAAAAGACGCTTCTTCTTCTCAGCGTGTTCTGTGATAGGTGGAACACAAATCTCCTATCACAGATGCCTTCTCATCCTCGGACGAGATGAGAAGACGACCGTGATAGGCGGAACACAGAACAGAGGCGCTGCTGGGAAATGTTGTGTTCCGCCTAACACAGGACAGTCTGAGGAGAAGGCGCGTCTTTTAAATCATTGACGCGCACAGCACGGAGACTGTCACCGCACCGCACCGCCTGAAAAAAAAGTGAGTGATGGCACTGGGGGGCAAGTTCAGGCATAGTGGGGGGCAAGCTCAGGCACAGTGGGGGCACGCTCAGGCACAGTGGGGGCAAGCTCAGGCACAGTGGGGGCAAGTGATAGCACAGAGACAGGGGGAAAGTGATGGCACAGAGAGGGGGCAAGTGATGGCACAGAGACAGGGGGAAGTGATGGCACAGTCGGGGCATGTAATGTAATGGCACAGTGAGGAATGTAATGTAATGGCACAGTGAGATTTGAAAAAGCCTGTTTCTGTCAGCGGTTCTGGCTACCCCTCAGCTTCCAGAAAGACTAGTAGGAAGGGGGTAGTCTTATACAGTGAGTATATCCCAAAACCAAATTTTTTCCTGGAAAATTAGGGGGTCGTCTTATACGCCGGAAAATACGGTATTTTAAATTCATGAAACGTTGACGCAAAGACTAGTACCATTAGGTCTGCATTAAAGGTTATTAGACAAAATAAAGCACCAAATGGTTTTACATTTTATAATACCTTAGCACTTCCCTGCATAATAGTTATTATTGGTGACCCTTCTCAATCAGCAAACAAACTGCTGACAAAGCCACAGCTTAATGAAACACTTGTTTTTATTTTTAACAGCAATAATTTTTGTTCATTCTTTAGAACATATTATCCAATTTATACACACCAAAATTAGTCTAATTTTTAACTAAGTGTACAGAACTTTTTTTTTGTTTGTTTTGGGAGGACACAAAATTGGACTTTTACATTCTCTGGTCATAGGGCTATACAAAGGTCATGGATTATCTGAATGAAGAGTAATTTAAAATATGTTATGCAAAAATTTTAATTTTGTTGCTTCGCTGTGATCCAGGCTGCAATAAATGAGCATAATAAAACACTATACATGGCATGGTAATAGTGGCTTTGTAACATTTCACTATGACCTTTTCTTTAGTCTGTTCAGTACATTAGATTACTTTTTTTACTTTATACTTTGATATATACAATAATGGCATCTTGTGTTACTGATGTAAAATACATCACCACATCATTTATTTTTCTTCCTTGATAATATAAAAGGTCTACTTCTATTTTGCAACTGGGGGGCACTTTTGCCTCCATCCTGTCTGTTTGACCCCCAGTTATCTGCCTCCCCACCTTTTCAGGCTTCACACTAACTTGTTCCTTTCCTTGTCAAAAAATATTTTATTGAGTACAAAGGTGTAATACAAATTACAGGGAATCAAATACATCAATAAATTAATAAATAAATAACGATAAATAAATAAATAGCGATAACTGTAAGAAAATAAAATGGAGAAAAAAAGAGTACTGGAACCATAAGGGGGGTCCGTGTGGTTGAGCCAAGAGCCGACGCTCCAACCCAAGAGATGTTGAACAATGGCATATATAACACACTGATTCAGCTACCATGGCTGTAGTTCTTTTCATGTTCCTCATCTCTCTACTTCATCTTTCACACTTCACAACCTCATGCCACTGCTCTACCTCCACAAGCAACCAACAGAACAGCTGCCAAGTTACTGCTATGCTCCCCTCTCCACTCACAGACCCCTTAATTGCTCACCTTACATAAGACTAGTACAACTGTCTGGTGACCTCTACATCTTTGACAGCATACACTCCGAAATTTTCTACCACTAGTGTGATCTGCTTATGGATGATTATCTCAGATCCCTAAAAGGAACCACTGTCAGAAGCCCACCCGCATCATACTGTGAGTTTGCTTCCTCCCAGCATTCCTGTACAAACACCCTGGGGTTGCCCCTTAGTGACAGCTTTTCTGTGCTGGTTGAATGTTTTTCATTGATTTAAAATAGAAAATACTTGATTAAAGCAATAGTTAACAATTCACCAGCACAAGAAGTAGCCCAATAGCATTAATTATTTGCCCTGTTCGTACAGAACTAAGATATGTGCACTTTTACTAAAGATGATTGCAATCCGAATGTTTTTTTTTTTTTTATAAATACACATAATACCAGCAATACTTGGATTGAAATTCAGCCAGTTCAGTTGGGATGTGCATGTATGGGCACCCTGATTGTACAGAAGTTAATTTACCACTTAACTTCTGTACGTCCAGTCTGTCAGGTTTTTCCCAATCGATCAGTGCCGCTGGTTATAGCTCCAGATCCCCACCCTCATAACCATGTGGATGGAGGAAAAATTATTAATGTACCTGCTGCTGAAGAGAGGTGGTGGTCCACTGGTGGATCCACAAGTTATCATAGTGTGCAGGTGAAATTTGACAATGGGGGCAAACATATCCGCACTGTTGCTTTGCCTGCCATCTCAGATGAGTGATAACAATAAAGAAGAATATTAAACTCCGCTGTCTTGTAGTTAATATGTTTTATATGGACAATAATGAGATAGATGCTTTGGGTATACTATTGCTGCAGAACACAAACAATGTTCAGATGCTCCCAATCAGGAGACATGGATTGCAATATCTGGATGTTCAATGTGCATGTTAGAACTGCACCTTTCAAAAAAAGGGTCTGCAAGCATAGATCCATACATTCTACAAGGGTGGCACACTATAGTAATTTATTCCTGCTCTTGTTCACTTGTTTTAGTAAATTAGGTCCATATTGTGAAGCTATATACCACTAGAGCTATAGGTTTACCTTTAGAAAGCTAAGTTGATAGTTGCATGCCAGAGAACCTTGAGAGTCAGGGGTCATTGAAGGCTTGAAAAAGACTCTGCAAGAGTGCCTGCTATCTATACAGGTTTGAAAATGTTTATGAGAAAAAATGTTGCTTTAATGAAACAAAAGTAAGCAAAAAGTGAGTGTAGTTGTATTTATGCATTCAGAGATATAAACATCACCTTATTTTAATTTCAGCTCTTAAACTAGTTATGACTGCTTAAAAAAATGTGATGTTATGACTGAAAGCTATTTTTAATTTACACTAGTAAAAACCCTTTGAAGGTATTATAGCATTAAATACTATGGTTTCATTTTGAGACTGGATGTACAAATGACATTATACTAAATGTTTAATTGCATATCTGCACCATCATGTGTCATTTCCTCTAGAATCAACTATTGCAAGTAACTATTGGACTTTTCAGTCTCACTATTCTTCAGTCTGTATTATAATTAGGACATTTTTACATGTCAGTTGATTGTACAGTAAACAACTGCTTTCTAAGTATGGCACACTGAAACCCCCCTCAGCACTAATTAGTTTATATGTCATGGGTGTATGCTAAAGGCTATTGTGCTGAAAAACAGAAACTGCAAGTGTAACTAATAATCTGATGAGGTCAGGTTGTACTGTCTGTCACTATAAATTAAGTATGACATATCAATTTTAATTTCTTTGTTCTGTTTGATCTTGGAACTGAAAAATATTGTTGCATTTTCTAATTAGTTCACTGTCCAGTTTCATTGTTATAATGAGTATTGTCAGTTAATATAAATCCAGGGCACTGCTACACTTGTGGTTTTAGACTTGCAAGTAAAGGAGTGCAGAATGAACTTCATTATAGAACTACTTGTGAAAGAATGATTGATGTTGACAAATATCACATTTTTGCACAGCTAATAATGAGCTACTGAGAAGCATTGTTGATTGGAGCCTATTGACTGCAGCTGTTTACATGATTATTTATTGGCAGGGTATATAGTCCTTCTGTTCCTGTGAAAAAAGGGTTACTATTGGGTTAGTGGGATTTTTTGTTCCACGTACCACGATAGGTTGCATCTGAGAAGCCAAATAATATAATTTATTTGACAAATTGCAGTACAAGGAGTGAGAGCACCCAGACTGAATTTGTGCCTTAGGCCCTGTACACACTGGCAAGAATCTCGTCAGGAAAAAAACGTTGTTTTCCCTGCCGAGATTCTTGGCTAAAAACTCTTGCTGCCAGAGTGTACAGACTTTTGTTTCAAAAGAACCGTGGTTCTCTTGAAAGGAAAGAACGCGGTGACATCATGCGCTTGTCATATTCGATGCCATCGCCGCCATCTTGCTTCATCCTACCTATGCCGTGGAAGCTACCGCGCATGCGTCAAAGTCATTTCGACCATGCACGGGTTTCCACGGTGACAGGTAAGTATACACACTCTCGGTTTTCTCGTCGGGAAACAGGCCGACAAGAATCTTGACAAGAAAAAAGAGAGCAGGTTCTCTTTTTTTCTTGTCGAGATTCTGGCCAGATTTCCTGACAAGAAACTTGAAAGCCTCGTACACACGCACGGTAATCTCGGCAAGAAGCAGTTTTCTTGCTGGTTTTTGCTGAGAAAACCGGTCGTGTGTATGAGGCTTTACACTTTCAGCAGTGTCCACACCCAAGAGTGAGGAAATTTACCCATTTACCCCACTCAGCAAATCTACTAACCCCAGCACGTAAGAGATCAATACAAACTTAAAGATAGATTATACCACAAGCAGAGTCTTAGTGCTTTTACTGAAGGGAAGACTCCACCATCACCAAGGAATGTAAATGGAACTTACAAAAATAGGGGACCTCACATAGGTCAATACGCATTTGTAACTCCAGATAATTGGATAAAAGGATACTAGATCATTCGGAGATCTTAAGCTGGATCGTGCCCACATTCTCTCAAAAACAATAAAGTACAACAGTAAACTTCAGATGTGCAGTATCATTTATCATAATATTACATTTCTGAAAATAAAAGTGTAATACAAACTGGCTGAACTTACAGTAGATGTTGCCACTTGAAACTGTCTGTGCTTGATGTTAGTGTGCTTAAATATTTCTGGATTTCCTCAGGGCTCCTATTGGATGAAATGCATAGGGAAGAGTTTCTGCCAACTTCTGTGAGTGGAAGCTTATACCAACTGTTTTTTTTTAGCTTAATCTTAGTCAATAGTGGGAGTAAATTGCAGTAAGTAGAAAATAATTAAAAATGTGTTTGGGGATGTGGCTTTCTGGTATCACGGATGGCATCATGATTTCCCTGCTTCGCACTCCACCTGGTAATTAGCAGCTACCAAGCGACGTAAAATGGGCGATTTTTCCTCACCCAGCATTGGCAGTCATCTACCTTCCTCCAGGCGATATGTCCAAGTAGTGGAAGAACCTGAAGCACCCGCAGAAGCTCACATGCTTCTTCCCTCCAGCTGGAGCATGCATCGGCAAGATGGCGCCGACGGCTTTCACAGGCAGGCAGTGCTGCCTCTCTCCTCCTATGCTGGCAGCTGTAGTACACCTCAGGCGGATGCTTCCTCTTCGAAAGTAAATCCTGGTGAGTTCTCCCCACATTGCTCATCCTCCACCGCTAGCCCAGTAAAGTCCAAACCTAGAAGAGAAAACAGATTCAGCTCAAGCCCATAGCCCACTCCCTCTACCTAGCCAGCAACAGCCTTCAGCCATAGATACCTTTGCTGCCTCAGATTAACCCATATCTGAACAATCCATGAAGATTATGCTAATTTCCTTACGTCAGACTCTATTCTACCTATCTGTTATTGCATCTTCATTGGCTAATGTTGTACAACAGCAATACCAGAGAATTCAGCATGTTGAAGCCAAAATGCCTGCCCTCTTCAATGGACGAGGACGAACTGCAACTAATCAGACTTAAAGTGGTGGAACTGGAAGGCAGGATTTGCAGAAACATTATAAAGTTCCCTAACATGCCAAAATAAATTCAGCAATCCAAATCGGTCCCCTTTTTGCAATCCCTAATGCATGCTACTACTAAGGATCTGGAATAAGATAGAGTTCACAGGCTCCCAGAACCTCCAAATCTCCTTGAATCCAAGCCGAGAGATGTGTTAGCTTGCATACATTTCTTCAATACCAGGGAAAAGGTGGCCCTTTATATATATCTCTCCAAAATGACTATGGATAACTGGCAGCAATTATCCACCATCTACATTACAAATGGGGTTTCCCCAACAAGTTGCTAATTATTCACAATGGGAAAAAGCCATGCTGGTACGGACTCTCTCAGGCGGTCTGCAACTGCTCCGATCCTGCCACATCATCCAGGAGGAAACCCTTATGCCAACTGCACAACTTCCTTCTCAAATGGTTACAGAATGGTCCCTTCGGGATGCATGAGGGACACTACCAGCCCTTTCCACCACATCTGGTTGACATGCTGGGTGGAAATAGTCCCTATTAAAAAATCTTGCTCCACCAGCCTCGTGGCCCTCGAACGTTGTTGGAAAATTCCTCCTCCCCTTATGTTTTTCATCAGTAGTTACTGCACTTGAATCCATTTTGCTCATTGATCTTCTTTTTTATTTCACCCTTCCTACCCTTTACCAGCCCTATATTCCCAGCTCTTTTTTGGCTCATCCCAGAATACACTTTACCAGTAGCTTACTCAGAGTCCTTTCTTACAACTTTTCATCAGCTTTTCGTTCTCTGGCACCTAACTCCATCGTATGAACTATACCATTAAAAATTGTATCCCTAAATGCTAATGTCCTGAACAGCCCCCAGAAAAGAGCAACTCTTCAGAAAGAAGCCCTTTAGCAGCATGCTGACATCCTGAACAGCCCCCAGAAAAGAGCAACTCTTAAGAAAGAAGCCATTAAGCAGCATGCTGACATCTTACTCATGCAGGAAATATATGTTTCAATATCCAAGACCTTAGCTCTCAGACTTCAGGGATATGATTGCATGGTACCAAACGGGCATGTAATTCGGTTGAAGTGCCATTTCAAAAAAATGTGCCTTAATGTCTTAGGTGCAATGTGGTGGAATTTGAGCCCATTCAAAAATAATGGGCTTAAATCGCACCACCCTGAATCGTATTTGATATGCACAGGCATGCGGTGCGGTTCCTGTGAGATTTGCATGCGGCTTATAGTGTGAACTAGGGCTTACAGAGGACAAACAAGGAGAAAATACTCTAGCTAGCAGCTTCAGATTTGAGTATAGCAATGAAACTGGCCAATAAGAGTCTGACAAAATTATACATTTAAATTATTATTCCCGCATTTAGGAAGATAAAGACACTCGAGATTTATCTGCATCAAAAGTAGTAAGGAGTGCTGGAAGAAGGTAGTCCCCATATCTTTTATAAAAAATCAGTAGGAGGGCCATCCGTTCCCGATGTTTAAATTATTAGGGGAGTCTGCCACAGCTTTTGCAACTTCTTAGGATTTTTGGGAGCATTCAGCATAATTATTATCTACATCAACTAAGCTAGGCAGTGAAGTATGCTGCACACAGCCAGAAAGAGCAACCTGGTCAAATGTAACTTTTAAGTCATAAAGCTCTGTAAAATATGACTTGGGAAATATAAGAGGTATCAGTAAGCAGCTGTCCAAAAGCAGAGAGTATAGTATCAATATGGGAGGGCACTGTATACGCTGACACTATCATGTTTTGAGTTTGTCCTGTGTTTTTCCTATCCTCATAATATTTTTAAGCTGAAAAAAGGGGATCATCTCAAGTCGTATAATTTTCCATTAATAAATGCTAGTTCAGCTATTTCCACCGCTTTCATAGCATTGATTTTCCACTGTCTAGAATCAGACTTGATCCTGGACATTTCCTGCACATATAAACCATGAAAAACCATAAAAATACCTTTAAAGCATCCCTTCTACAACACACCCTAGGATGATCTCCCATCTCTTTATAGTGTAGGGAAAGTGGGTAGGGAAACTGTATATTATGCTCACCTTTATACTCAATACAATGGGGGTTATTTACGAAAGGCAAATCCACTTTGCACTACAAGTGCAAACTACAAGTGCAAAGTGCACTTAAAATTGCACTGAAAGTGCACTTGGAAGTGCAGTCGCTGTAGATCTGAGGCCCCGTACACATGACAGAGGAACTCGACGTGCTTGGCACGTCGAGTTCCTCGTCGAGTTTTGGGATGAAGCCGCCGAGGAGCTCGGCGGGCCGCCTTCTCCCATAGAACAACGCGGACAACGAGAAAATAGAGAACATGTTCTCTATTTTCTCGTCGAGTTCCTCGGCGGCTCCATCGAGCCAAAACTGTACAGACGACAGAGTTTCTCGGCAGAATCCGGGTTTTGACCGAGTTTCTCGGTGAATTCTGCCGAGAAACTCTGTCGTGTGTACGAGGCCTGAGGGGGACATGCAAGGAAATAAATATGATGTGCTTTTTTTCCACCAATAGAGCCATTTTTATGATATTTGATCACCTCTGCAGTTTTTTGCTATAAAATAAATGCAATAAAAAAAATTGAAAATCTAATTTATTCATCAATTTAGGCCAATATATATTCTGCTGCATATTTTTGGTAAAGAAATTCCAATAAGCGTAAATTGATTGGTTTGTGCAAAAGTTATAGCGTCTACAAACTATAGGATATTTTTATGGAATTTTTATTTATTTATTTTATTAGTAATGGCAGCAACTTATAGCAGGACTGCGATATCGCAGCGGACAAATGGGACTTAAAGTGACACTTTTGTGGACCAGTGACACCAATACAGTGATCAGTGCTAAAAAATATGCATACGATTGGCTCCCTCTGTGTCCAATCACAGTGGGCGCGGGTCACCAGCAGCGGACTTGCACGCCGCACATCTGAAAGTGCAAGATCACATACCTGTATGTGATTTTGCGCAGAGGAGTCGCCACCCCACAGTAAATGTATGTGGGTCAATCGGCATGAGGTTAATCAACATGGATGCAAATTAGCTGACTTCCTAACTCTTTCCCTGCTACGTAAGTAGGATATGTTAAGGCCTGATCTGTAGAATTTATATGCATAAAGTTGGTTATGCAAAACACCACCCTCTGCATTAAATCACCATAGTAACAATTGATAATGAGAATGCCTTTAATTATAAAAGTTAGTTCACCTTTGTGCATCTTTTCCAAAAAAAGCCCTTGCTTTCCCCCGGGACATTGAAAAATACTGTTCAGATTTTACAAAGCTGCCCCTTTCTCATTGCATATTTGTTTGCCCTGCACAGCCTGCCTGCAAAAATCTCTAGGTGGTCAACCCCCTCTGTCCTTGAAAAAAAACGCCATATAAATGCCATAAATCTTTCCCATAGTTTGTAGACACTATGGGCCAGATTCACATAGAAGAGCGGCGGCGTAACGTATCGTAGATACGTTACACCGCCGCAATTTTTCATCGCAAGTGCCTGATTCACCAAGCACTTGCGATGAAAACCTACGCAAGGCGGGCCAATTTAAATGGGCGTGTGCCATTTAAATTAGGCGCGCTCCCGCGCCGGACCTACCGCGCATGCTCCGTTTCCGAACTCCCGTCGTGCATTGCGCGCAGTGACGTCATTTTTTCGAACGGCGACGCGCGTAGAGTAATTCTGTATTCCCGGACGGCTTACGCAAACGACGTTGATTTTTAAATTTCGACGTGGGAACGACGGCCATACTTTAGACAGCAATACGCTTGCTGACTAAAGTTAGGGCACCTAAAACGACGACTAACTTTGCGACGGGAAACTAGACTAGCGGCGACGTAGCGAACGCGAAAATCCGTCGTGAATTGCCGTAACTCCTAATTTGCATACCCAACGCTGGTTTACGACACAAACTCCCCCCAGCGGCGGCCGCGGTATTGCATCCTAAGATCCGACAGTGTAAAACAATTACACCTGTCGGATCTTCTGGCTATCTATGCGTAACTGATTCTATGAATCAGTCGCATAGATAGAAACAGAGATACGACGGCGTATCAGCAGATACGCCGTCGTATCTCCACTGTGAATCTGGCCCTATAACTTTTGTGCAAACTAATCAATATACGCTTATTGCAATTTTTTTCTTTTACCAAAAAATATGTAGAAGAATACATATTGGCCCTAAACTGAGGAAAATTATTAGTATTTTTTTTTTTTTTGGGATATTTACTATTTCAAAAAGTAAAAGATATTGGGGGTTGTTTACGAAAGGCAAATACACTTTGCACTTGTAGTTTGCACTTGTAATGCAAAGTGGATTTGCCTTTAGTAAATGACCCCCATTGTGGTTTTTTTTTTCAAATTGTCGCTCTTTTTTTGTTTATAGCGCAAAAAATAAAAACTGCAGAGGTGATCAAATACCACCAAAAGAAAGCTCTATTTGTGAGAAAAAAAGGACGTCAATTTTGTTTGGGTACAACATTGCACAATCGTGCAATTGTCAGTTAAAGCGACAAAGTGCTGTATCGCAAAAAATAGCCCGGTCAATGAACAGCCGGGGCTGAAGTGGTTATTTTGTCACACTACTTGATATCTGTGTTCTCTAAATACCCCAGCAAGTCTACAGTGGTTCCCCCCTGAAACCTTACAGCTCAATTACACTACAGTGGCTGCTGCTTATCTCTAGGGATGAGTAAACCAAGCACAGTTTTGTTTCCTGGATACTAGCAAAATCCAGGAGGAAATATACAAACCCCCAAATATAGCGCACAAACCCCACTGAAGTCTACTGAAGTCTATTGAAGCTAAATCTTGTAATTATTATCTGCCTTCTTTCAAAGCCAGTTTTCAAGCCTTTACATTGATATATGTCCCAGGGCAGCCTCTAACTCCCTATGCCCTTTGTTTGACAAACCCTAACCTAATAGCCTGGCAAGTTACCAGAAATTATTTTAAGGTTTGGTTCCCAGTGATTTCATTTGGGTTTGGACTGCCATTCAAACATTGAAGCATTTTAGCAAATGTCCTGCAAACTGAACCTAAGTACATTTGGCTCACCCCTACTTACCATCACAACTCAGACATAATGCTATATTACAGGACCATAGCAGAGTGTGGAGAGAAATGAAAAAGAGCTACGGTACATAAAACCCCACACCTGTCCAGATATCTCGCTGTCTGGACAAACCCAATACATGGTCTCCCAGATGTGGCAAAACAGGGGCTTGGGTGACTAGGGGATGTAGTATGCAAATCTGACACTCACAGAAGCCACTCACCGTGCATATGATAATCCAGTAACTAACTCCTTTTATACTTGAAGAAACTAGTTCAACAAAGACAAAAAATAGCTTGTTTTTTTTAAAATGTAGAAATACTTTATTGCTGCATCATTCACAAGAGAAGAAATACACAACACAATGGAAGCTTTCAACTATAGCAAGGCATATTTGAATGTCAAATTGCCTTTTATTTCAACAACTTAGCAATTTTATGAATATAAAAAAGAATGCCACTTTATAGTTTTCATGGATGCAACAAAAAGTGAAAGAAAGTGGGGGAGTTCCCCTCTTAGACAGTTGTCACATGAATAGGTGTTTCCATTACAAAAGATACTAATGTCCTTGTGACAGCTGTACATTTTTGTATTTCAGATTGCTTTCTGCCTTGGTGACAATGGGTAATACTGCCTAATAGGTAGTAAATAGATACATCTGACTTGTATTTCTGTTTGGCATATCAATTTTCAATATAAACATGTTCTATCCAATGGAAAAAGTATTAACACCATGTATTTTACATTCAGGTGCAAATCGGCTGTACTGAGAAGGACATTTGTCAGAAGTTCAACATCAGCTCTATACAGACACAAGGAGATGCTGATTTCTTCATCAACCAACTTGGAATCCCTACTGTTCAGTTTCTTTTTGAAGATAGAAAGAACAAGGTACCCTAAAATATAAACATGATGGTTGTAGCTGAATTATTTGGACTAATTACTGAAGCACGTGTGCCCATCCTTTTTTTATCCTCACATTATTTCACTGTATTTTCTATGCGCCCATTATGTGTGCAGAAATACAGTGTACAATACTGAATTCACTAACAAGTATGCTTTGCAATGTTTTTGTATCTAACCACTGTCACCTTTTTAAAGGTGTATCTCATGTATGGGTGGCCTGGACATGGCAGGAGAAAGTCATACTTAACTTGTAACTGTAGCTCTTCTCCCTGTGCCACCAGAGATACTGGACAGCTCCCTGTCTAATGCCTTGGACAATCTTGCCTTGTATTTTGTTTCTGGTGAACCTTAAACTCGTTTCTCCTCCCATGAACTCCTCCCATTAAGGTCACACCTGTTTCCCTTCTGAGACTTACAGTAGGGGATGGGCAAACTTAAATTGACCTTGAAGTGGGCTTTTATGGTTTCAAACTACAAGTATATCCAGACCCAAAATCAGAAAACCTCATTTTTTAAATGGGCCTTTAGGTATCTCCTATATCTACTGTGCTTTAATAACATTAAATATAGACAACGGTTTACCAACTGTTAAATTGGAAGATGGAATGATCACATAGGAACTTCAATGTTCTGTACAACAAACTAGACATCTCTCTGCTCTAGCTATCTTGCTGGCCGGATCACATTGCTCAGTGGATGGCCATCCTTTTGCAATAATGGCTGAAACAGAATCCCAAACTCCTACAATCTGCTAGATGCCAACCTTCTTCCCTCTGGGTGGGTGAGATCTGATCTTTTTCTTTCTATCTTTTAGAACAATTTGGGATCTTTATCTATGTTATATGTATTGAACATTAGCAGTTTGTTACTGGTTATAGATAGTTTTGTTTAGTCAGCATATGATGCTCAAATGTCTAAGAGGAATTGACTTTACCCCTGGCCTCTGGCTAGTACAATGCTCTTTACAAGTATTTTCTCAGACTATGGTATCTGTGGACCTTCACCCATATGCAACAGTTTCACCAATCCAGTCCCTGTGGATACTGTAAATATTTTTAGACAGTTATTTTATACTTAAAATGCAATATCTCTCTTTTATGTTTTACAAGTTGATTTTCTTTTGCCCTTTGTTCACTCGCGGGGTGCTTGATTCAGGCATGAGTAGCACACTCAGTTAAATTTTTTTCTTGTAACTACCTGAGTAGCCAAAGTGTTCCTGTTTTTAGGCTGTTCCATTTGTATCATGAATGTGCTGCGACACACCCCCATTAAGCTAAAATGTCCCTACAGGTCACTCGAAGGTAACCCAAAAGTCAGACCTGTGCAATTTCAGCAAGCAAACATCTGCTATGAATTCCAAGGCTTACTTTATATATTTTTTTTATGCATTACCTCCTCACTGTGTTTTCATACTCCTTTGTGCTTGTTTTCCTATACATACATTCCTTCTGACTGCAGCTTAAGAAGATTCGACTGTACTTTTAACACTCATGTAAACTCTCAAAGTACTTACCTATAATGTGCAGGGTCTAAAAATAAGTCAGCACTAACAAAAGAAATAAACAGCTACATGCAATAGGCATAAATACACCATATACCCAAACAAAAATATAATGATTGCAGCTCTCCACACAACAATGTTATTAATAAGACCTTCATCATTTAAAGAACTGCCTCCTCCTTATATGAAGAATGCACACTCACCAAAAGATAATGCTGTCTATAAAATAGAACAGAAATCAGCGCTTTGTCATCTCCGTAGAATCTCTCTAAGTATATATGTCTCAGTTCTGGTCAGCCACGATTACAAACTGCCAGACCTTGCTCTCTCCAAAGGTGTATATCTCAGATCAGCACACACACACCATGAAGGAACCACCAGCAACAAGAGAAGTACTCATAGTGTAGAATTTAATGGTCACAAACAAGGTTAAAACAAGGTTAAAACATACATCTAAAATATCCATCTAAAAAGTACATGCCACTTGTCACACTTTCATGAAGGGCCACTAAAACAACAAGGGATGGCGGCACAGCCTCAAGCAGATATGGTAGCCTAATGTTGTTTTGCTCAACCGCCCATTCTAAAAGGATCAAAGAATGTAATGGTGCTGACAGATTATGAGGCATTGTAAAACTCTGACATTTACAGATATGCCTAGGCATGATGGGAATTGTAGTTCCTAAACAACTGGAGGGCTATAGTTTGGAGACCCCTGCTTTAAGGGAACAGGATCCATTTATAATTTTTTTGGGTTAAAAAACGCTTTAAGTGTAGTTGCACACTAGCACTATCTTGTGGTTATTTACCCCAAGCGCTTGTGGTTGTTTAGGCTTATACTACCTGTATCGGCAACCTGTTCCTTTTTTTTAAAAGCTCACTCAAAAGACAGCAAAGTGTTAAGAGGGATAACTCATAGTGGCTGAGGACCTACAATTTTGCCAGGATCCGACTTTTGATTTTTCATCCTGGTTGGTTCACAGTCTCTCATAAAAAAAATGTTTTTCTAGATCAAGTAATTTTTTTATTAAACATTTTTTAAATACAATAACAAATATAAATCATTGTAGTGGCAACCTGAAAGGCAGCCCCTATAGTATACATTGAATTACATAAATCAAATCAAATTAAACTAAACAAAATCTATAAAAAACAAACATAGCACCTCTCAGACTCAATAAGTAACATAGAATAATATACTTAAAATAATCAAAATATGACCATGCACAGGGGCATAAACATCATATCCAACAAATCCATTTCTCTCTGCCAAACTTTTTTAAAGCTTAAAACATTCATATGTATTTTAGCGCCTAGATCAGGGATATGCAATTAGCGGACCTCCAGATGTTACCAAACTACAATTCCCATCATGCCTCTGCGTCTGGGTGTCATGCTTGATGCTGTCAGAGTCTCGCTATGCCTCATGGGACTTGTAGTTTGGCAACAGCTGGAGGTCCGCTAATTGCATATCCCTGGTCTAGATGAACTATGAACTAAGATGAACTAATTTAGCAATGTATTTTGATAATCCAATAGCCAAAGCCTTTGCCAGAAGCCTAATATCTGATGTGAGTAAGGGAATTGGGGGATATGCGACCGGACTGCTTGTGTCTTTACTAGGTTTCAATAATACAATAATTACTGCCTCAGTCATAGAGGGGGCAGAGAGACCACTTCCAAAGCATGATTAACTGCTTCTGGACCAGCCGCTGCAGTTACAGTATACTGTGGCAGGCTGGCCCCCCTGCGCCAGTCGTCGTAGCTGTACATTGGCTCTTTAAGACACCTCTGGTGGTGCGTGCGCCCAAAGCGTGTCCCCAGCAGTCGCGATGACTGCTCGTTACAGAACGAGAATGGGGATGTGTGTGTATAAACCTACAAATCCCAGGTTCTCTCAGGGGTTAGGAGACTTATTGTGTGTTCATACAATGTATGAACACCGATCTCTCTCTACCCCTAGTCAGTCCCCCCCCCCTACAGTTATAACACACAATAGGAAACACAATTAACAGTTAACAGTTAACCTCTTCCCTGCCAGTGTCATTTATACATTAATTAGTGCATTTTTTTAGCAATGATCGCTGTGTACATAATGACACTGGTCCCAAAAATGAGTCAAAAGTGTCTGATTTGTCTGCCGCAATATCTCAGTCCCAATAAAAATCGTAGATCGCCGCCATTACTAGTAAAAAAATAATAATAAAAATACCATAAATCTGTTCCCTATTTTGTAGACGCTATAACTTTTGTGCAAATCAATCAATATACGCTTTTTGTGATTTTTTTTTATTACCAAAAATACAGTATGTATAAGAATACATATCACCCTAAACTGTGAAAAAAATTGCTTTTTTTAACCACTTAAGACCCGGACCATTATGCAGCTAAAGGACCTTGCCCCTTTTTGCGATTCAGCACTGCGTCACTTTAACTGACAATTGCGCAGTCGTGCGACGTGGCTCCTAAACAAAATTGGCGTCCTTTTTTTCCCACAAATAGAGCTTTCTTTTGGTGGTATTTGATCACCTCTGCGGCTTTTTTTTTTTGCGCTATAGACAAAAATAGAGCGACAATTTTGAAAAAATTCAATATTTTTTACTTTTTGCTATAATAAATATCCCCAAAAAAGATATATATAAAAAAAAAAGTTTCCTCAGTTTAGACCAATACGTATTCTTCTACCTATTTTTGGTAAAAAAAAAATCGCAATAAGCGTTTAACGGTTGGTTTGCACAAAATTTATAGCGTTTACAAAATAGGGGATAGTATTATGGCATTTTATTAATAATTTTTTGTTTTACTACTAATGGCGGCGATCAGCGATTTCTTTCGTGACTGCGACATTATGGCGGACACATCGGACAATTTTTGGGACCATTGTCATTTTCACAGCGAAAAGTTCTATAAAAATGCATTGATTTCTGTGAAAATGACAATTGCAGTTTGGGAGTTAACCACTAGGGGGCGCTGTAGGGGTTAAGTGTGACCTCATATGTGTTTCTAACTGTAGGGGCGGGGCTGTACGAGTGATGTCATTGATCGTCTTTCCCTATATCAGGGAACAGATGATCACTGACATTGCCACTGTGAAGAACGGGGAAGGTGTGTTTACACACACCTCTCCCCGTTCTTCAGCTCCTGTGACCAATCGTGGGACACCGGCGGCGATCGGGTCCACGGGTCCCTCAGTGGTCACGGAGCTTCGGACCGCGCGTGACCCACGGCTGGGCACTAAAGGGGACATACCCTTACGTGATTGTGCCCAGCCGTGCCATTCTGCCGACGTATATCAGCGTTAGGCGGTTAAGTGGTTAAAAAAAAATTGGGGCTATTTTTTACATCAAAAAGTCACCCTTTTTTTTGTTTATATCGCAAAACACAAAACCACAGAGGTGATAAAATACCACCAAAAAAAAAGCTCTGTTTGTGGGGAAAAAAGGACATCAATTTTGTTTGGGTACAACAAAGCACGACGAACACTTGTTAATTAAAGCGACGGAGTGCCGAATCGCAAAAAATGTTCTGGTCATTGAGCAGCCAAAACTTCCGGGACTGAAGTGGTTAAAAACCTCCGACACTGTGTGGGGATGCCAACACTCGACATAAAAGGGATTTCTCTTACTTCTCGAAAGTACACCGCACATACTCGAGAATATATCTCTTTTTAGCCGATAAATTTTTACTACAAAACCTCAGTGTATCTACCATACACAATATTACATGGTCAAATCATGCTCCAGTTTCAATCATGGTGGAAGGGTCCCACACGGAAACCAGGGCAAATAGATGGAAAAACTAGGGAATAGATTTATGCCATTTTTTATTATTTTTTTTTTTACTAGTAATGGAGGCGATCTGTGATTTTTATTGGGACTGCGATATTGCGGCGGACAAATCGGACACTTTTGAGACAATTTTGAGACCATTATCATTTACATTTGCTTTAAAAATGCACTGAATACTGTATAAATTACATGGGCAGGGAAGGGGTTAACACTAGGGGGTAATCAAGAGGTTAACTGTGTTCCCTATTGTGTGTTCTAACTGTAGGAGGGTGGGACTGACTAGGGGAAGAGAGAGATCGGTGTTCATACATTGTATGAACACACGATCAGTCTCCTCGCCCCTGAGAGAACTGGGATGTGTGGGGCATATCCACAAAAACCTGGCGCAACTTAAAAAATCCCATTTAAGTTACACTGCCTTAAAATTTCTACCTAAGTGCCCGATCCACAAAGCACTTACCTAGAAATTTCAGGCTGTGTAACTTAAATCCGGCCGGCGCAAGGCGTTCCTATTCAAATGGGGCGAGTCCCATTTAAATGAGGCGTGCTCCCGCGCCGGCCGTACTGCGCATGTGCGAAGTTACGTTACGCCAAGTTTTGTGGATCGCGCCGGGTAAAAAAAGTTGCGTCGGGAAAAAAAAAAAATTAAAAAAATTTGACAGCGTCGCTCGGCATGCATTCCTGAGAGGGAGAACTCCATGCCAATTTTCAAATAAAAAAACGACATGGGTTCCCCCCCAGGAGCATACAAGGCCCTTAGGTCTGGTATGGGTTGTAAGGAGACCCCCCTATGCCGAAAAATCGACGTAGGGGGTCCCCCTACAATCCATACCAGACCCGTATCCAAGGCACGCTACCCGGCCGGCCAGGAATGGGAGTGGGGACGAGCGAGCGCCCCCCCCCTCCTGAGCCGTACCAGGCCGCATGCCCTCAACATGGGGGGGTTGGGTGCTCTGGGGCAGGGGGGCGCACTGCGGCCCCCCCCACCTCAGAGCACCCTGTCCCCATGTTGATGAGGACAGGACCTCTTCCCGACAACCCTGGCCGTTGGTTGTCGGGGTCTGCGGGCGGGGGGCTTATCGGAATCTGGGAGTCCCCTCAAATAAGGGGGCCCCCAGATACCGGCCCCCCACCCTAAGTGAATGGATATGGGGTACATCGTACCCCTACCCATTCACCTAGAGGCAAAGTGATAGTTATTAAACACACAACACAAGGGTTTTTAAAATCATTTATTAGTCTGCTCCGGAGGCCCCCCCCTGTCTTCTTTAGCTTTAATACCAGGGGGGGCTTCTTCTTCTGCTCTCCGGGGGTCTTCTCCGCTCTCCGGGGGTCTTCTCCGCTCTCCGGGGGGGGCTTCTTCTTCCGCTCTCCGGGGGGGGGTCTTCTCCGCTCTCCGGGGGTCTTCTTCTATCTTCGCCGCTCTCGGCTGTTGACTCGGCGCACTCCGGTTCTTCTCCAGCTGTCCGGTGCCTTCTTCTTCAGCGCTGGCTGCCTGCTATCTTCGTGTGTTAGCTCAATTACTAGCAGGCAGCCAGCGCGGTCTTCTGTGACGTCATCTTCTTCTCTTCTCTTCTTCTCCCTTCTTCCGATGTTGACCCGACGCCTCTTCTCGCTGCAATGATGGAAGCGCGCCTTGCATCCCATTTATATAGGCCTCACCGTCCCATCATGCTCCGGTAGGTACCCACGTGGTGGGTGCCTACCCACGTGGGTACCTACCGGAGCATGATGGGACGGTGAGGCCTATATAAATGGGATGCAAGGCGTGCTTCCATCATTGCAGCGAGAAGAGGCGTCGGGTCAACATCGGAAGAAGGGAGAAGAAGAGAAGAGAAGAAGATGACGTCACAGAAGACCACGCTGGCTGCCTGCTAGTAATTGAGCTAACACACGAAGATAGCAGGCAGCCAGCGCTGAAGAAGAAGGCACCGGACAGCTGGAGAAGAACCGGGGTGCGCCGAGTCAACAGCGGAGAGCGGCGAAGATAGAAGAAGACCCCCGGAGAGCGGAGAAGACCCCCCCCCCCGGAGAGCGGAAGAAGAAGACCCCCCCCCCGGAGAGCGGAAGAAGAAGCCCCCCTCGGAGAGCGGAGAAGACCCCCGGAGAGCGGAAGAAGAAGCCCCCCCTGGTATTAGAGCTAAAGAAGACAGGGGGGGCCTCCAGAGCAGACTAATAAATGATTTTAAAAACCCTTGTGTTGTGTGTTTAATAACTATCACTTTGCCTCCAGGTGAATGGGTAGGGGTACGATGTACCCCATATCCATTCACTTAGGGTGGGGGGCCGGTATCTGGGGGCCCCCTTATTTGAGGGGACTCCCAGATTCCGATAAGCCCCCCGCCCGCAGACCCCGACAACCAACGGCCAGGGTTGTCGGGAAGAGGTCCTGTCCTCATCAACATGGGGACAGGGTGCTCTGAGGTGGGGGGGCCGCAGTGCGCCCCCCTGCCCCAGAGCACCCAACCCCCCCATGTTGAGGGCATGCGGCCTGGTACGGCTCAGGAGGGGGGGGCGCTCGCTCGTCCCCACTCCCATTCCTGGCCGGCCGGGTAGCGTGCCTTGGATACGGGTCTGGTATGGATTGTAGGGGGACCCCCTACGTCGATTTTTCGGCGTAGGGGGGGTCTCCTTACAACCCATACCAGACCTAAGGGCCTGGTATGCTCCTGGGGGGGAACCCATGCCGGTTTTGATTTTACAAATTGCCGTGGAGTTCTCCCTCAGGAATGCATACCAAATGCCGTCGCTTGAATGTGCTTTTACATGGTGTTACTAACTTTACACTTTATAAAAGCAGCCCTAATTTTACACTTGCAAACTAAAACTTACGGCGAAAAAACGAAAAGCTGAAAAGCTTTGTGGATCGCCGTAAGTGCTAATTTGCATACCAGAAGCGGCATTTCGACTCGAAATGCCCCCAGCGGCGGATGCGGTACTGCATCCTAAGATCCGGCAGTGTAAGTGTCTTACAGATGTCGGATCTTCTGCCTAACTTTGGAAAACTGATTCTGTGGATCAGTTCCAAAGTTAGAACCAGGGATACGACGGCTTCCGCCGGCGTATCCCTTTTGAGGATATGGCCCTGTGTGTTTACACACACACACATCCACATTTTTGTTCTGAAATGAGCAATCATGGGTGCCCAATCACCTCCGGGGACACGCTTCGGGCACACGTCTTAAAGAGCCGACGTACAGGTACGACGGTTTGCTCAGGGGGGGCCAGCCTGCCACAGTATAACTGAAGCAGCTGTTCCAGAGCCGGTTAAGGCTGTAAACACCTACACACTCAGACTGCTGGTTACTGGCAAGACACTAACACTGAGTTCGAGATTCCTTCCCTCCCAAAGCACTTCACAGTCTCTGAGTTCAGGGCCCGATTCAGGAATTACGAAACCAGGAGAAAGATAGAAAAAAACTTTCTCCACTCAAAACTGACATTCTGGAGACCCACACTCTGCATATGTGCAAACCCTGTGTCACTTTCTCCTACAATTCACAGTGGCAGGGTCTCACACTACCACACTGCATACACAGATTATACCTTCTGTGTTTGACTCTGTGTTAAATATCCAAAATAATTCTCACTAACTATCATATTATGTATTACAGTTCCTCCTTTCGAAGAGGCCTACATTAGTCCTGCCTTAGGCCTTTAGACCTTTATTTCTGTTTGTATGGCAGCCTAAAGCCCCGAGCATTACATTCACACCTGTCTAACTAATCTGCATCATGATATATATATATATCTTTTTTAGCCTCACATAAGTGATACCTCACGGATGCTCCTCCTTTCACTGAAAAGAGGCTCCAAGCCAAGTTGCCTATAAGATTATATACTCTAGAAAGGATGTCAACAGGTTCCTCCACAGCATGTCACCCAGGTTGTTTCATATTTTGCTCCCTCTTCAAGGACAGGGAGAGTTCTGTGACTTTACTTCTCCAACATAGATTCGGGGAGTTGCCAACCAGTAATGGTTCCTCTCTTTGATGCCTCAAAGCCTAGGGTTCTTTTATTCTGCATTGTCACAGCTCACCATTCTTTTACATGGGAAAAATAACCCCAGCCTGTCCTCATGCCATACTCATACATGTACTGATGTTTGGCCTACTGATTCATGTGCAGCTGAAGAAGCATGGCCAAGGTAGATTTCGACCAGTTGGGCATGCCACATATCAGGTTGTTTGTGGGCGATGAATTGCTACTGAATCTTACACTGCCAAACACTGCATGGGAGTAGGAGACAAGATATAATCTTCTGGTACTGATCCTCTAACATGGGGAAAAGCTCTTAGAGGTTGCTGGCCACTCTATAAGCTCCACACATAGGCCCCGTACACACGACCGAGTTTCTCTGCAGAATTCAGCCAGAAACTCGATCGGAGCCGTATTCTGCCGAGAAACCCAACCGTGTGTACACTTTTGGCCGAGGAAACTGACGAGGAACTCGTCGAGCCAAATAGAGAACATGTTCTCTATTTCCTCGTTAGTCAATGAGGAAACTAGGCTTGCCGAGATCCTCGGCGGCTTCACAAGGAACTCGACGAGCAAAATGATGTGTTTTGCCCGTCGAGTTTCTCGGACGTGTGTACGGGGCCATAGACTTTCAATGAGAAAGGGAAGCTGCTCACCATTTAAAAGCCTCCATGTCAGTTTATTAAACTATCCATCGAGTAATATCTGATTTGAGTGAAACATGTTACAGGCTGTACATTCCAGGCAGGACAGTCTGTACAATGGAGAGTTAATTAAACCAACATTA
Organism: Rana temporaria; assembly: GCF_905171775.1. Taxonomy (NCBI): domain Eukaryota; kingdom Metazoa; phylum Chordata; class Amphibia; order Anura; family Ranidae; genus Rana; species Rana temporaria. The sequence goes on from NC_053492.1 coordinate 175,339,981, forward strand.
AGGCTTTTAGATGGTGAGTGGCTTCCCTTCATCTTTGAAAGTCTGTGTGAAACTGTCTGTGTATGACTGCATTCAATTTTTTGGCTTGCCTCAGAAGATCCTATAAGCCAGGGTACCTGTTAGGGAAACATTACACTACCAGGTTGAAAATGTGTGCCAGGTAAGGCAGGTATATGAACATTCTCTACCATAGGTTAGGCAGCAGGTCACCATGATGAGCTGTAGGACATAAAGGCAGCAAAACCAGTTCAGATTGTGTGCCTCATTCTGCATCCTTCTTGACTGCCAGCAGAGTTACCCATAAGCAATATAAAATGTACTTGCCCACACTTGCTGGACCTCATATATGTGGTAAATTGTATCCTCCTGCTTATTTCATGGTCTAGCAATGTGAAAACTTTCCTTCTTTTCCTTTTCTTTCCTTTCCTTTCCATGATAGTGGAGGGCAGGGATAGTCTTACAGGCACTGAAATTGTGGCCAGGAACCTACCTGCAGTACAGCATAAGCTGCCAATTTCCAAAAGGGGATGAATATACTAGCTGGAAAGGCAGGAGCTGTAATGCTAGCAGTTTGCCAAGAGGGCTTGAGGGTAGCTGGGGATGTACTTCTACATATGTTCCAGCAGCTGGGGAAGAGAAACTTGCCTGCTCAGTTCTAGAACTGGAAATGACAGGGTGGGGTAGGAAGAACCTGAGCAAGGTTGCAGCCTGTGCTTGCCCCTAATCAGCAAGACCCCATACTGACCCTCTTTTCAGATAGAAGAGCCATAATGGGAACCTCTGAAACCAGCTATTTGTGGAGGCTGCTGATGGAGAATCTTGCATAGTGGGGTAGAGTTGGAAAAGGAGGAACTGGAAGTAGAGGGAGTGTGGCCAAAAAGGGCCTGGTAAGGATTAAGGGGCCCCACCCATTTAAAAAAATTCTATTGCCAGCAAATTCGGCAATGTTTTTTTATTCAGCTGTCAGCGGGGAAGCCCGCTGACAGCTGATGACTCATCTGTTGTTAAGGACGCGGTGTCTGGCTTCCAGGACAAGGCTCCTTAACAACCTATTGACTGTGTGCTCGGAGGGTAAACATTCCACCGATAAACACTAGGAGAGTGTCACCTTTTTAAAAAAAAAATTCCTTGACTTCTCTGTTGCTATTTTTCCTATTAAAGATTCTTACAAGTGTTGTGTAAAGAATTTACTAGCCGCTAGAACAATTGTTATTTTTGCAATACCACATTGTTAATTGAAATGTCTGTATTTGCAAGCCTTATGTTAATAGGGAGGTTTTTAATTTGAATACACTGCTGCACCTGCTTGAGAAAAAAATTACCTTAAATTAAATATAATGCTGAGGTTTCCGTGAAAGAGAAAATAAAGCAGATGCTCACTGATTAAGAGTGCAGTGTTTAAGACAAGCTTTTGGTCGAATGAACATTTTTCCTGTCACTTAGCAGCTGTTCAACAGTTTGTGTTCCAGATCATAGTAGTTACCACCTAGTCTATAATTAAAAGGAATGAATGCACTTGCGTAGAGCTTAACTAAAAGGTATTTTTTTCTTATGCTGGTGGATAGGCAAATTGATACTGGTTTGAGACTAGCGCAAACTGTTTTTTTTTTTTTTTTGTGTTGAAAACTCCAGTCAAAATTGGTTTCTATGTTAAGCTTTTAGTAACAGACAATACCTAATAACTGGGATTTTTCAGGTTAAAAAGTGATTGATTTCACAACACAATGTAAAACTGGTAATTTTATTACAATAGTTTTAAAAAAGCATCAGCAAATGGTTAAAAGGGAATTTGATTACTGTATTTATTGGCATATAACACTCACTTTTTTACCCTGAAAATAGAGGGTAAACTGTGCCTGCATATTATATGCAGGGGGCTGTGGAAACTTTTTTTCCTGAAACTTCCCTCTTAGGCCTTGTACACACGAGGAGACATGTTCGATGAAAACGGTCCGCGGACCGTTTTCATCGGACATGTCTCCTGGGAGCTTTTGGTCTGATGTGTGTACACACCATCAGACCAAAATCCCCGCGGACAGAGAACGCGGTGACGTAGAAGACACCGACGTTCTCAAACACGGAAGTGCAATGCTTCCACGCATGCGTCAAATCAATTCGACGCATGCGCGGGATTTCGGTCCGCTGGTTAGACGTACTAACCAGCGGACATGTCCGACGGACAGGTTTCCAGCGGACAAGTTTCTAAGCATGCTAAGAAACTTTTGTCCGCTGGAAACCTGTCCGCTAGGCCAGGAAACCTGTCCGATAGGCCGTACACACGACCGAACATGTCCGATGAAACTGGTCCGTGGACCAGTTTCATCGGACATGTTCGGTCGTGTGTACGGGGCATCAAAGTTAGGGTGCGTGTTATACGCCTGTGCGTGATGTACACCGATAAATATGGTAATTAATTTCATAGTATCTTAAAAACATGAGCTGCTACCACATTGATTCCTCTCAGTATCTCAACCAAATAAATACTGGGACAACAACTATCATAAATTATGCTGGCTCTGATTATGGGATAGGGGCCACAATCTATGCATTCCTCAGATTAGATTGATCTGCTTCATCAGAAGTTGTGGTAGGTGTATGTGTACTATTAAATTAAACAACATAAATACATGTTTGTGTAAACAGAATCAAATACATAATGTAAGTATTGTTCATATTTCTCATCGTAACATTTATATTTTAAGGATATAGGACCAGATATAGGGGCAGATCCACGTAGCGCGGCGCATCTTCCCGCCGGGCGTAGCGTACCTAAGATACACTACGCCGCCGTAACTTTTTTTTTTTTTCAAATCCACAAAGAATGCGCGCCGTAAGTTACGTCAGCGTAGTGTATATTTGGCGGTGTAATTCAAAACAATGTGATGGGGCGTGTTTTATGTAAATACGTTGTGACCCGACGTAAACAACGTTTTTTTTTTAACGCCGCATGCGCCGTCCATGGGGGTATCCCAGTGCGCATGCTTGAAATTAAACCGGAACAAGCCAATGCTTACGATGGTGACGTCATTCTACGCAAATCCCTATTCGCGAACGACTTACACAAACAACGTAAAAAATTCAAATTTCGACATGGGAACGACGGCCATACTTAACATTGAGTACACCACCATATAGCAGCTTTAACTATACGCCGGAAAAAGCCGAACGCAAACGACATAAAAAAATGCTCCGGGCAGACGTACATTCGTGGATCGCCGTAACTAGCTAATTTGCATACTCAATGCGGAATTCGACGGAAACGCCACCTAGCGGCCGGCGGAAAAAATGCACCTAAGATCTGACCGGCGTACTAAGACGTACGCCTGTTGGATCAATCCCAGATGCCGTCGTATCTTGTTTTGTAGATACAAAACAAAAATATGACGCAGGAACTTTAAAATTACGCGGCGTATCAACAGATACACCGGCGTAATTCTTTTGTGGATCTGCCCGATTGTTTTTAGATTAGAAGATTTGTTTTTGTGACATTTCTTGATGTATATTTATCACATCTTGAGCAAAGATAAGTGGTTTCATTGTTTTCTACTGATCACAATACTCTACCACACTTTAAAATGCCCACCCTGGGTCCCAGGTTGTGGGTTGCTCGCAGCTCTTGCAGGTTTTCTGTATTTGCTCTGAGAATCAAGATCTCAATGAAAAAAATATTGCTATGCTGGGCAAATTTGCTAGGGGCTACCATGAGAAGGTACTTATGTGGGCCCTCTGCAGGGCTCGGGTGAGTCTTCATGAGTGTCTCAGATGCAAAATAAATAATAATTGCAATTGTGTCATTTGTACAGACCTTCAACCAGGCCTTTGGGTGTGCAAAGAATACTTCCTTGAAAAAGTTTAGTACATTACAGGCTGGCACCAACCCACACCCTGAAGTTAATAGAGACCCCCCTATGAATGCAGGACTATTAGGGCCATTTGGACACTGTCACATACCTGGAAGAGATCGAGCTGTAGAGGGAGCTTTTCTTGCACCTCCTGTCCAACACCCCTGGTAGTAATGAAAGGGAGTGGAGAACACAGAGTGGCACAAGGGCCGATGTAGCAGATGGCTCTGGCTGGGTCTTGGCAGGAACCAGGTGGCTGAGAAAGCACTGGGCCGGAGCTGAGAACAGGAGATCTGTGTCGCAGAATCAGAAGCTGGAAGCGTATTTGGCATGTAAGCCAGGAGGTCATCAACAGCCGGACAGAGCAGGTACCGGAACGTGAGGCAGAGGCAAAGACAGGACACAGACCAGGTTTGGTACACATTAGGGCAATGAGGCACAGGAACATCAGGCAGAAGCGGAGTCAAGCACAAGTCGTGGTCACAAGTAGGCAGGCGGAGGTCACAGGGAGGGTTTAGGCAAGCCGGGTCAGGATACAGAAAACTGGTACAGATCGGGTAAACAGGCACTAGCTGAAAGATCACTCAGCAAAGTGTGCATGTCACTGGCAGGTTTTAATAGGAAGACTGGCGCCAATTCGCCTATGCACGCACGTGTGCACGTGCATGCCGGCTCGTGCGTGCTCACACATGCGCCAGTACATGTCCTTCCTTGTGTCTCTTGGAATGTTCACGCCTGTGCACCACTGTGCGCTTGTTACCTGGGTTTCTCTTACAGACACATTTAATAATTTGGTATAGATAGATATTATGAAACAAGTATGCTTAGAAGCTTTATAGGTTCACTTAGACAACTGAACACTTTAACAGTTGTGACATTTATACTTCGATGAATCCTGGTCCAAATTTTTATCACCCCTCTAATGGAAAACCATACCAGCTTGTGTGTTATCTGTGTTCTCTAGTCTACATATAAAAGACTCATAAAGGTGCATGCGGGATGTGTCTGGTGTGCCCGGACACACCTTAATCACCTCATGTGGTGCCAATTACCCATGTTGCCCAAGCTCTCACTGTGTTGCACCCACTGCATAGCTGCTGGCTTCTCTCCTCTCCCGCCTGGTGCTGTTAGGGAGGTTTCATGATGGAGATCATGGGAAAGGGCCAGTAAATATGTAATTTACCGACCCCTCCCTGTTCTTAATGGACACAGTGAGTGATCAGTACTGATCACTCCTGTCCTCATTCATAACTGAAGTATAGTAAACTGTGTTTACTATGCTTTGGTTTGTAAATCAATAGGGGGCCGCTCGGCACAGGTCACTTTCTATTCACTATTTTTCCAGTGCAGCTGAGGTAGCAGAGAAAGAGACTGGGGAATCTCTATCCTTGGTCCATTTCTCTATCTCAAAAGTGAGAGATCAGTGGTCTGTTTAGACCCCTGATATTTCACCAAAGCCCCCCAACAGAGCCCCCTAAAAAATTATTTAAAAATATTTAAAAAAATAATAATAAAACAAATCTCTGGACATTGTCCACTGCCCTACTGACACCAACCTCTGCTCTACTGACACTGTTCTCTCCCCTACTGACAAAGTCTACTGCCTTACTGATAACATTCACTGCTCTACTGATACCATTCATTGCCCTACTGACAAACACCACTGCCCTGCTGACATTTTCACTGCTCTACTGACTGACACTATCCACTGTTCTATCAACCTCTGCCCTCCTGACACCATCCACTGCACTAATGCAACCGCCCACTACCCTACTGACACAATTTATGTTTCAATACATTTTAAAATGTTTGTTTACATTTATTTCTGAAACAAAATCTGAGATAAAATCTGCACCACATAAAAACAATAAATTAAATAGCTGCCTTCACTAAAAACAAAGGGGGTAATCCACAAAGATCCGGCGTAACTTAATTTTTACCATTTAAGTTACACTGCCATAAAATTTCTACCTAATTGCCCGATCCACAAAGCACTTACCTAGAAATTTTTGGCTGTGTAACTTAAATTCCGCCGGCGCAAGGCGTTCCTCTTTTCATGGGGGCGATTCCCATTTAAATTAGGCGCGCTCCCGCGCCGGCCGTACTGCGCATGCATGTGACATCATTTTCCTGACGTGCATAGCGTGAAATTACGTTACGCCGAGCTTTGTGGATTGCGAAAAGTTGCGTCGGGAAAAAAAAAGATACGGCGCGAAAAAATAAATTCAAAACAAAAAAAAATCGCGTCGCTGGACAGAAGGGTCTGTTTTTACATGGTGTAAACAGTTTACACTTTGTAAAAGCAGCCCTAATTTTGCGTTTGCAAACTAAAACTTACGGAGAAAAAACAAAGCTGAAAAGCTTCATGGATCTGTGCTAATTTGCATACCCGAGGCGGCATTTCGACACGAAATGCCCCCAGTGGCGGATGCGGTACTGCATCCTAAGATCCGGCAGTGTAAGTCCCTTACACATGCCAGATCTTCTGCCTAACTATGGAAAACTGATTCTGTGGATCAGTTCCATAGTTAGAAACAGGGATACGACGGCGTAAAAGCAGTTACGCCGGTGTATCCCTTTTGAGGATCTGGCCTACTGCCATTAATATCTAAACTGCTGGCAACAAAATTGAGTACACCCATGAGTGAAAATTTCCAAATTGGGCCCGAAGTGTCAATATTTTGTTTGGCCACCATTATTTTCCAGCACTGCCTTAACCCTCTTGGGCATGGAGTTCACCAGAGCTAAAAAGGTTGCCACTTGAGTCCTCTTCCTCTCCTCCATGATGACATCACAGAGCTGGTGGATGCCGCCACACATGCTTGACACCATCTGAACCAAATTAGTTTATCTTGGTCTCATCAGACCTCAGGACATGGTTCCAGTAATCCATGTCCTTGGTCTGCTTGTCTTCACCAAACTGTTTGCAGGCTTTCTTGTGCATCATCTTTAGAAGAGGCTTCCTTCTGGGACGACAGCCATGCAGACCAATTTAATGCAGTGTGCGGCACAGGTTCTGAGCACTGACAGGCTGACCTATTCTATTTCCCAAAGACAAACTCTGGATATGACGCTGAGCATGTGCACTCAATTCCTTTGGTTGACCATGGCGAGACCTGTTCTGAGTGGAACCTGTCTTGTTAAACCACTGTATGATCTTGTAAAAATATGTAGTGAAGCAGTGCTAATTAATAAAGTGAACAGTGCTAATGGGTCAAATGTAAAGTGCTAGTGAACAATAATCTTCTCAAATGTAACACAGAATAATAATATATAACTACATTAAAACATCCAAAAATGAAGTGCATCACATTATAATAAATAAACTCAAAAAGAATAGTCCATAAATAAAGTGCATCCAGAAGGATTTGATAATTCAGAGAAAAAGTCAATCTCTTATTAAGTAATTTCCTATGCAGGCAAACAAAGGAGAGGGGGGAGGGACAGACAAGGGAGTCCAAGTTTGCAGATGCATGAAGATATCGTATAGATGTCCTTTCAGAATCCTCCCCCAGTAGTGCTAGCCCCTCACCTCATAGATGGACCCCAAAGGGTCTAGTAGTGCCTCAATAAGTGTTCAACATCAAGAACGATTGTTTCTAGCTCCTTGGTGTATCCAGGACAGGGCACCACTACAGCCTCTTCTCTAATCTCAACAGACTATTTCTTAGAGCCAAAGTCTCCAAATCCACAAAGTTTATAATCATCAGCTTGGCAGATTTGTGGTTCTGCCAGTGTCTCTTCCCGGCCTACACATGTTTAGGAATTACAGTATGCCTGTTCTGAGTGGAACCTGTATTGTTAAACCGCTGTATGGTCTTGGCCATCATGCTGCAGCTCAGTTTCAGGGTCTTGGCAATCTTCTTATAGCCTAGGCCCTCTTAATGTAGAGCAAAAATTATTTTTTTCAGATCCTCAAAATTCTTTGCCATAACGTGCCATGTTGAGCTTCCAGTGACCAGTATTTGAGAGTGAGAGCGATAACATCAAATTGAACACACCTGCTCGCAATTCACACCTGAGACCTTGTGGACAGCCTTCCCAGAAGCGTTGAAGCTGTTATAGCTGCAAAGGGTTGGCCGACTCAATATTGAACCCTACGGACTAGACTGTTAAAGTTTATGTGTGTGTAAAGGCTGGTGTCCCAATAGTTTTGGCATGCATTAGAGAGTAGATTAGCTCCAGAGATAAAACGATAATTCTCCCACTCTACAAGACTTTGGTCCGGCTGTACCTGGAGTATGCCATCCAGTTCTGGGCACCAGTCTTAAGGAAGGATGTGCTGGAACTGGAGAGAGTCCAGAGAAGTGCAACAAAGCTAATAAAGGGACTGGAGGACCTTAGTTATGAGGAAATATTACAAGCATTGAACTTATTCTCTCTGAGATGAGACGCTTGACAGGGGACAGGATTTCAATGTACAAATACCATACTGGTGACCCCCAATAGGGATAAAACTTTTCCACGAAAGGGAAATTAACCTTTAACTTAAACTGCGTAGAGGGTTCTTTATTGTAAGAGCGGTAAGAATGTGGAATTCTCTTCCACAAGCAGTAGTTTCAGCAAGGAGCATAGATCATTTAAACAAAAACTATTAGATATGCACCTAAACGACCTTAACATACAGGGATCTTTGTGTGTGTGTGTGTGTGTATGTATATGTATATATATATATATATATATATATATATATATATATATATATATATATATATATATATTTATAATATATATATATTTATGTATATATATATATATATAAATAGAAAAAAAAACAAAGGTTGACGCTGCGCTAAATTAAATGTTGAAATGTAAATGTAAACAGCTGCTTGCACTAAATTGTGTACAACAACTTGGTAACCATAAAAAAGAAAAAGACAGTGCAGCGCTAGTAAATGATATTGTGCTTCATATAAATTGATAATTGAACATAAAAATCATTCTGGAATAAACTAAAAATTTTAGCCAGAAAAAAATAAAAAAATGAAATTAGATTGCAAATAGATGTGTAAAAAAGTCTTAAAAAGCCGCGAAACAAAGTTCATATGACTTTATCCAGTGATTTTCCTTATGAAAGAAAGTGGATTGTGCAGACAATGTGAAAGACTCTTGATTGATGTGAAGTAAGCTGTCACCAATACACCCGTGAGGAAGGATAAGATTGCCTGCTTACCAAATGAAAAGACTGTTTTGCATCAGTCTAATAGGGCCTGTGGGAAGTCTGGTCTCCCAATACCTTAGCCGTCAAGATAACCACAGTATAGCTCAGTATACAATCCGAGGAGTCCTTGGTGATACTGTTTGGTTCCACTTGCTTAAGGCCTCACTTGGATATCTTCTCCTCATCAGGAGACTTTCTGGAACTGCTATCCTACTCACACAGCCTTAGGAGTGATGCAGCATCACGGCTAAGGTATTGGGAGACCAGACTTCCCACAGGCCCTATTAGACTGATGCAAAACAGTCTTTTCATTTGGTAAGCAGGCAATCTTATCCTTCCTCACGGGTGTATTGGTGACAGCTTACTTCACATCAATCAAGAGAGTCTTTCACATTGTTTGCACAATCCACTTTCTTTCATAAGGAAAATCATTGGATAAAGTCATATGAACTTTGTTTCGCGGCTTTTTAAGACTTTTTTTACACATCTATTTGCAATCTAATTTCATTTTTTTATTTTTTCTGGCTAAAATTTTTAGTTTATTCCAGAATGATTTTTATGTTCAATTATCAATTTATATGAAGCACAATATCATTTACTAGCGCTGCACTGTCTTTTTCTTTTTTATATATATATATATATATATATATATATATATATATATATATATATATATATATATATATATATATATATATATATATATATATATATACACAGGAAATGAAGTGCAGAAATTACACTTTTTGAAAACCTGAATGAGGTCATTGGTTTTTGGCCCCAGTATGGGGCAAATCTGGTATCCCCATACTCAGAAGAAGAAGCAGAATGTGATTTGGGGGTGTAATTCCACATATACCCATGGCATGTGTGAAAATCATTTCATTATAGTGACAATTTTTTTTTCATTTTTCAAAAACTTGTGGGAAAAAATACAGGGGCAGATTCACAGACAATTGGACAGGCGCAGAGTATCAGAGATACGCTACGCCGCTGTATCTTACCTGGCGTAAATTTGAATCCAGGAAGAATTTGCGCTGTAAGTTACGGCGGCGTAGTGTTTTTCTGGCGGCGTATTTGAAATTGGGCGGGTTGGGGGAGGGTTTCATTTAAATGAAGCGCGTCCCCGCGCCGAATGAAATGTGCATGCGTCGTTCCTAAATTTCCCGCCGTGCATTGCGCTAAATGAGGTTGCAACAACGTAATTTTTTTAACTTAGACATGACTTACGTCCATCCCTATTCACGGACGACTTACGCAAAAAAAATCAAATTTCGACGCGGGAACGACAGCCATACTTTAACATGGCAAGTCTATCTATACGCCACAAAATAGCAGCTTTAATTATACGCCGGAAAAAGCCGACTACAGACGACGTAAGAGAATGCGACGACCGCGCGTACATTCTTGGATCGTCGGAAAAAGCTCATTTGCATACTCGACGCGGAAAACGACGTGAACTCCACCCAGCGGACGCCGAAGTATTGCATCTGCGATCCAAAGGCGTACGAAGCCGTACGCCTGTCGGATCTTACCCAGATGCTGTCGTATCTTGGTTTGAGGATTCAAACTAAAGATACGACGCGGCGTACTTTCTCTGTGAATCTGCCCAACAATTTTCAAGGTGCCTTTTAGAAAATACCTTGGAGTGTCTACTTTCCAACAAGGGGTTATTTGGGGGAGTGTTTGTACTATCCTTGTATTTCAGGGCCTCCAAAACTCTATTAGGTAGTGAGGAAGCGACATGAGGAAATACGCCCTTGGTCATTTGATTTTAGGGGGTTGTATCCCCAGTCTCACACATACTGGGGAGAAGTAGCAAAATGTGTTTTTCTACATATACACATGGCACGTGTGAGAAATATCTCATTAAACTGACAACGTTGTGTAAAATAAAACGTTTTGTAATTTTCTAAAAAAAAAAAAATCTCCACATGCCTTTCAGGAAATAATTTGGGGTGTCTACTTTCCAATAAGGGGTAATTTTCAGAGTTTTTGTTCTGCCCTGGAATTTTAGCACCTCAAAAAATGTGATAGGCAGTCAGAAAGTAAAAGCTCTGTAAATTCTAGTTTATATACCATAGATTGTAGACTCTATAAATGAAGTAATATACACTTATTGTGATTTCTTTTTACCAAAGTAATCTAGCAGAATACATTTTTCCTTCATTTATTACAACATTTTGTTGGATATTTTTTTATAACAGAAAGTAGATTTTTTTTTTCAAAAACGTGTTTTTTTATCAATTACAGTATAATGCAAAAAAATATTATAAAACCCATTGGTTATCAAATGCCACCAAAATAAAGCCTAATGCCGCCTACACACTATCGGATTTTCCGATGAAAAAAGTCTGATGGACTCGTTTCATCAGAAATTCCGATCATGTGTAGGCCCCATCAGACTTTCTTCCAAAAAAAATGATAGGAAATTCCTATCGTCTGTGTGCAACTCCAACGGAGAAAAAACCCACGCATGCTCAGAATCAAGTCGACGCATGCTCGGAAGCATTGAAATTCATTTTACGTCATTGCGTTTTGGACGGTCGGAATTTTGTCTGACAGTGTTTATGCAAGTAAGCTTGAAAGGAATTCAGATGAAAAAATCCATCGGATTTTAACCCATCGGAGAATCCGATCATGTGTACACGGCATAACTTGTGTAAAAAAAAAATATACAAATATAATTTGGGTACAGTTTTGCATGACAATAACAATGACAATAATTGCCAATTAAAATAATGCAGTGCTGAATAGCAAAAAATGCTTTGCTCACGAGGGTGTTAAAACCTTCCGGAGCTTAAGGCCTCGTATACACGGGCCAGAATCTCGTCAGGAAAAAAACTAAGTTTATCCTGACAAGATTCTTGGCAAGAATCTCTTGCCGCCTGAGTGTACACACAGTCCTTTCAAAATAACCGTGGTTCTTTAGAAAGGCAAGAACGTTGTGACGTCATTGTGTATGACGAGCATGCGCTCTTCACATTCGATGCCGTCGTCGCCATCTTGCTTCACCCTACCTATGCCGCGGAAGCTACCACGCATGCATCAAAGTCATTTCAAGCATGCGCGGGTTTCCACGTCAACAAGTAAGTATACACACTCTTGGGTTTCTCATCGGGAAACAGGCCAACAAGAATCTCGATGAGAAAATAGAGAACGGATCTCTATTTTTCTCGTTGAGATTCTGGCCAGATTTCCAGACAAGACACCTGAAAACCTCGTACACACACGCTCGGTTTACTCAGCAGGAAAGCTCTGCCAGCAGTTTTCTTGCTGGTTCTTGCCGAGAAAACCGAGCGTGTGTACGAGGCTTAAGTGTTTAAAGCGGTGGTTCCCCCTAAAACTAATTTCTAACAATAGATTCGTAAGACCCGTTACACTGCGGGTAGGCTGGCTTTTTTTTTTTTTTTTCGTACATACCGAGATCTCCCCGTCTCGTCCCTTGGCGGTGGGCGTTCCTAGTTGATTGACGTTCCTCGGACGGGCGCGTACGTGACGTCACGACTTTCCGAAAGAAGCCGAACGTCGCTGCGCATGCGCCGTATAGAGTCGGCTCTATACGGCGCATGCGCAGCGACGTTCGGCTTCTTTCGGAAAGTCGTGACGTCATGTACGCGCCCGTCCGAGGAACGTCAATCAACTAGGAACGCCCACCGACAAGGGACGAGAACGGGGAGAACGGGGAGAACGGGGAGAACGGGGAGAACGGGGAGAACGGGGAGAACGGGGAGAACGGGGAGAACGGGGAGATCTCGGTATGTACTAAAAAAAAAAAAAAAAAGCCAGCCTACCCGCAGTGTAACGGGTCTTACGAATCTATTGTTAGCAATGTGTTTTAGGGGGAACCACCCCTTTAAGATTGTTTTGCTAGCCAATTTTACATTACATTACTTTATCGTCTATGGACCTTTTTTTGTTGTAGATTATATTTGCTAAATATTTTCCTATCAGTAGCTTTACATTTATTTTTATTAAATGTGGGCTAATATGGAAAGTCACACAAACATGACCAGAACATATTCTAGAGAAATGAGTACTCTGTGCATCATGCATTGTGTTATGGATAGAGATGGGCGGAACCCCCCCCCCTGTTCAGTTCGCACCAGAACTCCTTAACAGAGAAAAAGTTCTGACCCGAACGGCGAACCCTAATAAAGTATATGGGACCCAAACTTGAAAAATCTAAAGTCCCCATTTTGAAGGCTTCTATGCAAGTAATTGACCATAAACAGGGTATGGGGGCCCGGGTACTGCCATGGGGGACACGTATGAATGCAATTTTTTTTTGCAGGAGCAGTGATTTTAATGATGCTTAAAGTACAACAATAAAAATACAAAATTACTTTAAATATAGTGATTGGGTGTCCCCTTAATTTACCTGTAAAATGGTGCATCTCCACCATGTATTGAACATGCTACAGCAAAACTGACATTTTTAAAGAAAAAATTATATTTAAATTGCATCGGTCGGGGATGTCATAAGGTGGGAGTGCCCCCAGGTGATGTCAGCAGGTGGCTCCACCCCTTACCTATTTAAGAACTGTCAAATAGCAAGCCAGGCATTTGGCAATTTGCCTTAGTTGACGGCGGAACAATTATTTTTCTTTCTTTTCCGGGTCCAGCTGTGGTGGCAGAATTGTGATTGACGATGGATCTACATCACGGGGGACACTGTTTTTTTTTTTTAAATAAAGGAACAGTCAAAAACTGTCTCTGTGTTTTTGTACTTTTGACACTTTTTTGTTTTTCTTCTCACTTTTCTTATTGCCGGCAATGTGTTTTTAATTCTGCTGTCAGCAGGGAAGCCCATTGACAGCTGATGACTAATCGATTGTTAACCACTAGGGGTCCGCGCTATAGCCGAATGACGGCCACATTACGGACCCCAACTGCCCATCAGTGCAGCCCATCAGTGCAGCCTCATCAGCGTACATCAATGAAGGATCAATTACCTTTTTGCAAAATGTTATAATAAAAAAATATAATATTTTTTTTTAAAATGCAGTCTTTTTAAAAAAAAAAAATAACAACAAATAAAAACCAAAGATGTGATCAAATACCACCAAAATAAAGCTCTATTTGTGGGAAAAAAATTATAAAAATGTAATTTGGGTACAGTGTTTTATGACCGCGCAATTCAAAGTGCATCAGCGCTGAAAGCTGAAAATTGGTCTGGGCAGGAGGAGGGTTTAAGTGCCAAATAAGCAAGTGGTTAAGGATGCCACAGCCAGTTTCACAACCCTGCTCCTTAAAAAACAGCTATTTGCTGTTCCCTGATTGGCAAAAACTTTGCTTATGGGTAATGTATTATGGGTAATGTCTTAGCATTCATAGTCAATCAATGGAGAGGATGTTCTTGACTTACCTTGACTGATCCACAGTCCCTGACTCTATAGACAGTGACCTCATGGAATATTCCCAGCAGAATAGACTGCCCAAATTGGCTTCATCTGACACATTGCATTCCAATACCAATACCCTGTTTGAGTCTAATTATCTATCTGTTATTTATATCCAAAGTAACATAAATAAACAATCTAAAAAATGCATATACTAATATATTCTACATTCTATAAGTTTGATAGAATTATATTTTTCCTTTGCAGTATTCTAACATGAGATTATGTCAGGTATTTTTACACTGTCATAAATTCACTTCTTGTTTTGCTCTATCTGGTATTTGACTAAGTTCCACTCACAGAACATTACTTTTTACCACCTAAACTGTAAAAAATTGTTTTGTATAAATTGTGGATACAGAGACACTTACCTGCAGAAGAGAACTGTAAAAATCCACCTGTCATATAAAACCTACTCTTAGATGTCATTCTGTAATTACATGGTCCATCAAACTAATCTTAGAAAATTACATAGATTTCTTAAAGAAAGGTATATCTTAAGTAATATATGCAAATAGTTTTGAGTGTTGACAGTTTGACATTGCATCCCTTTACAAAAGCAGTAACAGTGATTTTTATTTCCTCTGGAATATGCATAACTTTTCTGAAGGTTACTTTTATGTGTCATTACAATCCTCAAAAGGCATTTTGTTTCAAAGTAGAAGAAAATAAAATGTACCAAGTGTCCTAAGTCATCAGCAAATTGCATTTTTTAAAATCTTTTAAGGAACTTGTCCACTTTTTATTGTTCTTTCTTTATACATGAGAAAAAAAAATCACTTTGTTAACATGAAGCAGAGGAACTAGATTAAAAGTAAAGGGACATTTCTTTTGTAAATGTGACACGAAAGCAGCATTTTTAGTTTATTCAAATTTCTTCTCTAGGAAAATGTAGAGACTGTAA
The DNA here is from genome assembly GCF_905171775.1 of Rana temporaria. Classification (NCBI taxonomy): domain Eukaryota; kingdom Metazoa; phylum Chordata; class Amphibia; order Anura; family Ranidae; genus Rana; species Rana temporaria. The sequence goes on from NC_053492.1 coordinate 175,355,290, forward strand.
TAGTACAGCTGTAGAGATAATGGGCCTGATTTGCCGAAGGAAGTGAACAAGAGCAGGAATAAATCACTATAGTAGGCTTGAGGGGGTCACATGAATGCACAGAGTACACTGAACCTACCCTGTAGGCAGGGTTGGACTGGCCATCGGGACTACCGGGAGTTTCCCGGTGGGCCGATGGCTCAGTGGACCAGTTGTCACTCAGGGGCGTCGGGAGGGGATGGCTAGAGCCCCGAATGGGTCCCCAAAAAGCCTGGAGTCTCGCCCTGACTGTAAACATCCAGTGATTGGTGGTCAAGCGGGGGTGTGCGGCCACAGTGAGAGTGGAGCTGTCAAAACGAAGCACTGATGTCGGGGATGGGCGGGGCCAATATGCGGGGGCACCCCCATCCCCGACATTATTGCTTAGATTTGACAGCTCCACTCTCACTGCAGCCGCAAGCCCCGATACCAATATGCGGGGCCCCTTCGTCCAGTACATTTGCAAACACTGCCTGTATACACTCGGACAGTCAGAATGTATACAGGCAGTGTTTGCTATGTACTGGACGAAAGGGGCCCCGCACATCGGTATTGGGTCCTGCGGCTGCAGAGTCTGATTGCTGGCTGGGGAGGAAGGTGGTGGCCGCACCCGTTGCCACTACTGCAAGTGCACGGTTCCAGTGCAAGCTGCAGAGTATCGCTGCTGGAGGGGGTGCATGGTGGGTGGAGTGCATGTGCAGGGTGACAACAGTGAACCTGTTGAACATCCTGCCTGGGTGTCCTCTTCTCTCCCGTGTAACTCCTCCTCCCCCCACAGCCGCTTTCATTCATACAATAAGCAGACTGTCCGAGCAGAAGACGGAGCTGTCCAACTTTTCAAGTTAAAAAGCCTGTGATTTGTTGCTAGGGGCGGTCCTAGCAACCAATCGTCTGTCTGTTACATGGAAAGTTGAACAGCTCCCGCCTTCTGCTTGGACTCGTCTGCCGCCTCTGTCTTCTCCCTGCTTTGTAAGGTAAGGGAGGGGGCACTGACATAAAGGGAACTGTGTTTGTTGCAAAGAAAGAAGATGGCTGTAAAGGATACCAGAAAGGAGGGGACTGTGAAAGGAAGTGGGTGTCAGTGTATGTGTAAGGAGGGGGGGGTCAGTATATGTGTAAGGAGGGGGGGTCAGTATATGTGTAAGGAGGGGGGTCAGTATGTGTGTAAGGAGGGGGGTCAGTATATGTGTAAGGAGGGGGGCAGTATATGTGTAAGGAGGGGGTCAGTATATGTGTCAGGAGGGAAGGTCAGTATATGTGTAAGGAGGGGGGGTCAGTATATGTGTAAGGAGGGGGGTCAGTGTATGTGTAAGGAGGGGGGGTCCGTATATGTGTAAGGAGGGGGGTCAGTATATGTGTAAGGAGGGGGATCAGTATATGTGTCAGGAGGGGGGGGTCAGTATATGTGTAAGGAGGGAGGGTCAGTATATGTGTAAGGAGGGGGGTCAGTATATGTGTAAGGAGGGAGGGTCAGTATATGTGTAAGGAGGGGGGTCAGTGTATGTGTAAGGAGGGGGGTCAGTATATGTGTAAGGAGGGGGGTCAGTATATGTGTAAGGAGGGAGGGTCAGTATATGTGTAAGGAGGGGGTCAGTATATGTGTAAGGAGGGGGGTCAGTATATGTGTAAGGAGGGGGGGTCAGTATATGTGTAAGGGGGGGGGGTCAGTATATGTGTAAGGAGGGGGGGGGTCAGTATATGTGTAAGGAGGGGGGGTCAGTATATGTGTAAGGAGGGGGGTCAGTGTATGTGTCAGAAGGGGGGGTCAGTGTATGTGTGAGGAGTAGGGTCAGTATATGTGTCAGGAGGGGGGTCAGTATATGTGTCAGGAGGGGGGTCAGTATATGTGTAAGGAGGGGGGCAGTATATGTGTAAGGAGGGGGGTCAGTATATGTGTCAGGAGGGGGGTCAGTGTATGTGTCAGGAGGGGGGGTAAGTATATGTGTCAGGAGGGGGGTCAGTCTATGTGTAAGGTATATGTGTAAGGAGGGGGGTCAGTATATGTGTCAGGAGGGGGGGTCAGTATATGTGTAAGGAGGGAGGGTCAGTATATGTGTAAGGAGGGGGGTCAGTATATGTGTAAGGAGGGGGGGTCAGTATATGTGTAAGGAGGGGGGGTCAGTATATGTGTAAGGAGGGGGGTCAGTGTATGTGTAAGGAGGAGGGGGGTCAGTATATGTGTAAGGAGGGGGGGTCAGTATATGTGTAAGGAGGCGGGTCAGTGTATGTGTAAGGAGGAGGGGGGTCAGTATATGTGTAAGGAGGGGGGGTCAATATATGTGTAAGGAGGGGGGTCAGTATATGTGTAAGGAGGGTGGTCAGTGTATGTGTCAGGAGGCGGGGGTCAGTGTATGTGTCTGTGATTTTTTTAATATGCAGCATGGTGGGGGGACGGGGGTAAATGCACTGCCACTGGTCATAGTAACTGATGTATTAGACCCCTTTCACACTGAGCCGCCCATAGTGTCGGCGGTAAAACGCCGCTATTTTTACCGCCGACAATTGCGTATAGTTTACTGTGTTTGTGTGTGTGTTTGCAAAAATTAAGTGGGCTGGTCTGGATGAAGTCCAGGGCCAAATTTTTGTCCCAGTCCACCCCTGCCTGTAGGTAGCAAATTGTACACTGAAGTTCAATTCATGCAGTGTGGCACTGCATTGTTAAGTTGTGAAAGGACTGTACCCCGCACCCCTGATGTCACAGCTTAGCCACATCCCTCATTCACAGTCCTCTGAGTAGAAAACTACAAGTCCCGACATCCTTAGCGGCTGTCAGCTTGTAGTTCTCTATGAACTACCATGGCACTGTGAGCAAACTTTGTTTCATTGAATATTTACTGGACCCAAGTGGAAAATCCATAAGCACTGAACATAGTGCCCATACCCTTTTGAAGTCTATATAAGCTGAATGTTGTATTCTGCGCTTTGAAAAAGCCTATTTGCGGTGTCATTGTCTCAAAATTCAAAAATATTAATTAATATATTAATATATATATATATATGTGTGTTATATATTTATGTGTTATATATTTATATCTAAATCAGGGATGTATTTTTAGAAAAAATAAATGTAGCAGAATACATTTTGGCATACATTTAAGAAAGAGCGTATATTTTCAAAATGTTATAACAGAAACAAAGTAAAACCTGTTTGTTTTTATCTTATTTTTATTTATATAGCAAAATAAAAAAATGGTGTTTAAATATCAACAAATAAAGTTATATCTATCTAAAAAAATAATACAAATTATATTTGGGTACAGTGTTGCATGACTGAGTAATTGGCATTCAAAGTGTGAAAACTGAAAATTGGCCTGGGCAGGATGGGTGTGAAAGTGGCTGGGTTTGAGGTGGGTAAAATGCATGGGTCCCCTCAGGATCCTTACCTTACTCTTATCCAGGATCAAGGTTTAGCATGGGTTTTTAGGGTAGCCCATACAAAGTACAAAAATAAAATGGTGTGGGGTCAAAAACCATATCAAACAATTATACTTGTTGAGGGTTTGGTAAAGATTTTAAAGCAGGATACCATGTAAAATACAAAAAAAATGGGGTTCCCTTAAAGATACATACTGGGCCTTTACCCAGGCAATCAGCCTGGCTGGTCAGGAAAGGAGAGAGTAATCATGCAGTTACCCTCCTAAACAATTTAAGTCTACATGCCCTCAACATTGGGACAGTACCTTGCAAGAAAGATACAAAAACATACCAGACCCTTATCCGTGATGACTGCTGTCCAAGATGGTGGTTGGTTGGGAAAAGGCAGCAGACAGGATGATATATGCTAAAATATCAAGGAAAATAAACAAGTTTTTCTGTATTATACAGTATGCGGCAAATGTTGTATCCTTCATTAGAGAGTATAATATAATATGAGCTCATGTTTTAAGACTGGCAGATTTTTTTGAAGATTTAGGATAAAGCAAAAATGAAGAATAATCTATGACGGAACACCATTGAACCTTTGCATTGCAGTGCTGTACAAATTCTTAATAATAGGCCATTTGATTCACAGGTCATTATGGCGCCAATGTCTTATGTTTTCTGATAATGATTTCATTTCCAGTTCATTGTGACTATTAGCAGTTATCTAATTTTGCTTCCTAGCAACTGCTATAAATATTTTTAATATCCCATTATTATTCTTGTTATATATAATTAAAGATTCAGGCATATTATTCACATTTATGCTGCAATTCTTTACAAGACAACCTTGAATAAATTGTTACTTTTTCTGTGGCACAAAAACAAATATAACATTGAAGATTTATAGTCGCATCATTAATTTTTCTGGACATTATTGGGCATTGAGGGAAAAACTAGAACCAGCAGCAGGGATGCCAAAAAGAAAACTAAAAGGCATATTAAAAAAAGCTTTGAATAGTCTCTGTGTGTTAACTAGAGTTATAAAATAAAATAACTATTTAACTATATATATATATATATATATATATATATATATATATATATATATATATATATATATATATATATTATAAGGTCTGATATGGATTTAAAGGGGGCATATAAAGGGGGACCCCAGGCAATAAATCAAAAAATAAATTTCCCCACAAATCCATACTAGACCCTAATAAGGCATGCAGGCAGGCCAGGAAAAGGAGGAGCAAGAGAACTGCAGTTCCACATTCCTGAACCATAGTAGGCTATATGGCGAGGGCACCTTGCCATGGGGAGGTTTGCATGCTTGGATCTAAATCTGGTAAAGATTTTGAGGTCACCCAAAAATCCTTTTTTATTAGGCTTTTATTGTTCTTTTTTGTGTAGGGTTCCTATGCCAAGGATTGTGTCTGGCATGGATTTAGGGAGCACCCTGTGCAATATTTTTTTTTGCATTGGGTTTAAACTTTTAAATCAAAAAACAGTTCCCCATCAAGGATAAAGATTTTGTCTGGATTTTGGAGGGCCTGCACCGGATTAATTTTCTTGGGGTTCCCCTTAACCATGCCAAACCCTATTCAAAGTTTATAAAAAACAGCCAGAATATGTTGTTTGGCTTCAATTTTTTTTCCTCAGTTTAGGCCGATACATATTCTTCTACATATTTTTGATAAAAAAATTGCAATAAGCGTTTATCGATTGGTTTGCGCAAAATTTATAGCGTTTACAAAATAGGGGATAGTTTTATTGCATTTTTATTAATAATTTTTTTTTACTACTAATGGTGGTGATCAGCGATTTTTTTTATGACTGTGACATTATGGCGGACACATCGGACAATTTTGACAAATTTTTGGTACCATTGTTATTTTCACAGCAAAAAGTACTATAAAAATGCACTGTTTACTGTGAAAATGACAATTGCAGTTTAGGAGTTAACCACTATGGGGCACTGTAGGGGTTAAGTGTGACCTCATATGTGTTTCTAACTGTAGGGGGGCGGGGCTGGATGTGTGATGTCATTGATCATCTTTCCCTATATCAGGGAACAGACGATCTGACACTGCTACAGTGAAGAACAGGGAAGGTGAAAAAAAAAAAATTCTTCCCTATTATGTATATAAAGAGCAATAACAAAATAAAAATTAAAACTATTTGATTAAAAAAAAGAAGAACAGGGTAGGTGTGTTTACACACACCTCTCCCCGTTCTTCAGCTCCGGTGACCGATCGCGGGTCCCGTGGGCGCGGTCACGGAGCTTAGGACCAGGTCACGAGCACGCTGGCGGCGGAGCGCTCACGACCCCATGGCTGGGCTTAAAGAGACACATACAGGTACGTGATTGTGCCCAGCCGTGCCATTCTGCCAACGTATTTTGGCGTGAAGGGGTCCTTAAGTGGTTAAGGCATTCACAAATTGTGTGCATTTAACCAGTTCCTGACCGGCTCACACAGATATAATGTGGCAGAGTGGCACTCCTGGAAGCGATATCCTGTATATATACAGTTTCACCCAGGAGAGCCACCAGAGGGCCCGCGAGAGCGCCGCCAGAGGCGTGCGCATGTGTCTGCTGAACTGCGGGGGATCTGATGTGCGTGGGCGGCATGCTATCTGAGGAGACCAGACAAATCTTGTCTTTCTACAAAGTAGAAAACATGATCTGTCATCTCTTATAGTGATTCCCCCTCCACCCCCACAGTTATAACACACAATAGGGAACATAGTTAACCCCTTGATCGCCCCCTAGTGTTAACCCCTTCCCTACCATTCACATTTACATAGTAATCAGTGCATATTTATAGCACTAATCGCTCTGTAAATGTGAATGGTCCCAAAAATGTGTCAAAAGTGTCCGACCTGTCCACCGCAACGTCCCAACACCGCCATTTCTAGTAAAAAGATGAAAAAATATAAAAACGCCATTTAAATGCCATACATTTTTCCCATAGTCTGTACACACTATAACTTTTGTGCAAACCAATCAATATACGCTTATTGCAATTTTTTACCAAAAATATGTAGAATATGTTTTTAGAGCAAAAAATAAAAACCGCAGAGGTGATCAAATACAACCAAAAGAAAGCTCTATTTGTGGGGGAAAAAAACAATTTTGTTTGGGTACAATGTTGCACGACTGCGCAATTGTCAGTTAAAACGGTGCAGTGCTGTATCGCAAAAAATGGCCCAGTCATTGGGCAGCCAAATCTTTTGGGGCTGAAGCGGTTAATGTTGACCTTTAAGTTTTTAAAAGAAATCTGGCTGATGTATAAAAAAAATCTTTTACATACTAATCTTTTGCATACCATGGCAGTGATCAGTTATCAATGCCCTTTGTTTACTGTAGTTTTGGAAATTGACCATGGAAAAGACAACAAAACAATAACAAGATTCATCTCCAATAAAAATCAACAGAGTTTGGATGCTATGTTTGGGGTTTGGGGATTTTTTCACTTGCTCAGGGTACATCCAGCAAATGACACTTTGCTTAGCTTGCTTATCACTTAAAGGGGTTGTTAAAGGTAAAAAAAAAAAAATCACCTTAATGCATTAAGGTGAAAAAACCTCAGATGATGTCGCCCCCCCCCCCCCGGGCCCCCATTTACTTACCTGACCCATTTTTACAGTAATCAATACATTTTTATAGCACTGATCGCTATAAAAATGCCAATGGTCCCAAAAATGTGTCAAAAGTGTATCCGCCATAAGGTCGCAGTACCAATAAAAATCGCTGATCGCCGCCATTACTAGTTAAAAAAAATTAATTAAAAAAATGCCATAAAACTATCCCCTATTTTGTAGACGCTATAACTTTTCAATAAACCAATCAATAAACGCTTATTGCAATATTTTTAGAAGAATACGTACCGGTCTAAACTGAGGAAAAAAATGGTCGCTCTATTTTTGTTTATAGCGCAAAAAATAAAGACCGCCAAGGTGATCAAATACCACCAAAAGAAAGGGAGGGGAAGGTGGACAAAAAAATGGACTAATGTGATAGTGGGGTGTACTTAGCAGAATAGAAGTGACCTACAATTGGAAATAAATAGGTATAAACTAACCCAGATTATATAGAAGAAAAAAACGCACACATAAAGGTCTACAAATATAACTAATGAGTAGATCACCGTTTGGAAAAGGAATCCTGTGGTGGATGTGGGAATAGACAAAAAAATTATTTAAATGTACTGTGAATATAAATTAACAGGACTTGGAGCAAATGTGATATAGAATCTTGTGAACAAAATTGAAATACAATCCAACAACCGGACAGATATAAAGTGACAAACAGAGTAAGCCAGTGTTATAAGTGTAGGAGATAGCAAGCTTAGGTGAGTAAAAGTGTGTGATAAAGTAAAATCCACACACCGTGCACCCTTCACCGATGGTGAATCAAACAGCTTACCTCCCTGCTCTTATACAGACCCAGGTATATCACTGTGCCAGCTAGCTGTTTAGGCGGATATCTGCTTGTCTGATCTCAATCGCGGTATATACATAAAAGAACAAATGATGTAGATGTTGTAGCAAAATCTTCTAATAGGCAAATGGAAACCATAACATTCAAAATAGGAGGTGGTTGGCTGTCCACTTACACAACTTACAAGAGTGTGTAGGGAGCATGTGCCTATCTCCACGAGCACCGCGCTCGTATCCTTATCCACTTTCAGCTGTCAGTTTCTCCACTTGATATCGCTCGAGCCGTACGCTCGTGATGGGTTATGAAAGGCAGAAGTGGAAGGAGAGAGGGGGGCACATTGCGTGGAGCTTGCAGCAAGGTTAAAATTTATTAAAACGAAAAATCATAAGTAAAAACACTCACATGGGGCAGTCTAAAGGCGGTCGCGTAGCTACGAACACCGCGCTCGTCCACCGTCCGTCAGGTGCTGCTCCTGGTCTGTACTCTAAGTTCCCGACGCGTGTTCGTCACATCACGTGACTTCATCGTCATTCATGATGAAGTCACGTGATGTGACGAACACGCGTCGGGAACTTAGAGTACAGACCAGGAGCAGCACCTGACGGACGGTGGACGAGCGCGGTGTTCGTAGCTACGCGACCGCCTTTAGACTGCCCCATGTGAGTGTTTTTACTTATGATTTTTCGTTTTAATAAATTTTAACCTTGCTGCAAGCTCCACGCAATGTGCCCCCCTCTCTCCTTCCACTTCTGCCTTTCATAACCCATCACGAGCGTACGGCTCGAGCGATATCAAGTGGAGAAACTGACAGCTGAAAGTGGATAAGGATACGAGCGCGGTGCTCGTGGAGATAGGCACATGCTCCCTACACACTCTTGTAAGTTGTGTAAGTGGACAGCCAACCACCTCCTATTTTGAATGTTATGGTTTCCATTTGCCTATTAGAAGATTTTGCTACAACATCTACATCATTTGTTCTTTTATGTATATACCGCGATTGAGATCAGACAAGCAGATATCCGCCTAAACAGCTAGCTGGCACAGTGATATACCTGGGTCTGTATAAGAGCAGGGAGGTAAGCTGTTTGATTCACCATCGGTGAAGGGTGCACGGTGTGTGGATTTTACTTTATCACACACTTTTACTCACCTAAGCTTGCTATCTCCTACACTTATAACACTGGCTTACTCTGTTTGTCACTTTATATCTGTCCGGTTGTTGGATTGTATTTCAATTTTGTTCACAAGATTCTATATCACATTTGCTCCAAGTCCTGTTAATTTATATTCACAGTACATTTAAATAATTTTTTTGTCTATTCCCACATCCACCACAGGATTCCTTTTCCAAACGGTGATCTACTCATTAGTTATATTTGTAGACCTTTATGTGTGCGTTTTTTTCTTCTATATAATCTGGGTTAGTTTATACCTATTTATTTCCAATTGTAGGTCACTTCTATTCTGCTAAGTACACCCCACTATCACATTAGTCAATTTTTTTGTCCACCTTCCCCTCCCTTTCCTTCCCATTTTTGGCTTCTACAGCGTAGACACTCCCATCACCTTCATAGTATAAACCTTTGTCTTGAGAGGACATCTCTTTTTGTTTGCTGCAGTATTTCACGTTCACTCACCCCATCACTCCCTTTCTGGCCCATTCCCCCTTGCTTATATTCTATACAGCGCAGGAGTTCCACCTAGCATATTTACCACCAAAAGAAAGCTCTATTTGTGGGAAAAAAAGGACGACAAATTTTGTTTGGGAGCCACGTCACACGACCGCACGAATGCGCAATTGTCAGTTAAAGTGACACAGTGCTGAATCGCAAAAAGTGGCCCAGTCATTGATCAGCAAAATGGTCCGGGGCTGAAGTGGTTAAGCTGACCATTTTTTTATATTTTTTTCATCCAATCAGCAGATTAAATTGAACAAAAAAATTACCCCAATCCACACATTTGAGGTGGATGAGGGAATCAACAGCTACTGGTCGACTTCTGTACAACCAGTATGTCCATACATGGATTGAAATTCAATCTACATATGTCCACCCTTCCACTAGCATTTATTAAGCCTCAGTTTATTCTACTTAGCCTTAACCACTTTCAGTCCAGTCATTGTAACTAAATGGCCAAACTGGACTATTGCTAGGGTGGGTGGAAATATATCCTTCTGTGTACAAAATCACTGCTACCATATTCATTAGACAGTGGAGCGCATTGGCTAAATTTAAGGGGCTGATTGGAGAAGCTCTGTGACGTGTGACCACTGTGATGGTCAATCACAGCATACACCAATCCAAACAGTGGAGAACTATTTACTGTGCATTTGCGAGCCCTTGCATTTCTTTCACAATAGAGGAAGGGGACAAAAGAGGATTTAATGAATTATTCAATTTATTAAACCCTCTGGTTGCATCAGAGGAAAGCTGCAAAGTTGTGGAATTTTCAAGGGCTACTATTTACCAATGTCATGGGGTTGTTTTGGGGGTAATTTAAAGTGCTCTGCAATGTTATTGTTTACCACTTTTTGTGTGGGATTTTTTTGGGTGGTTTAAAGTGCCACTGGCCACTAGGGATGAGCCGAACACCCCCCTGTTCGGTTTGCACCAGAACTTGCGAACACACCAAATGTTCGTGTGAACTTTAGAACCACGTTAAAGTCTATGGGACTCGAACATTTGAAATCTAAAGTGCTAATTTTAAAGGCTAATATGCAAGTTATTGTCCTAAAAAGTGTTTGGGGACCTGGGTCCTGTCCCATGGGACATGTATCAATGCAAAAAAAAGTTTTAAAAACTGCAGTTTTTTCGGGAGCAGTGAATTTAATAATGCTAAAAGTGAAACAATATAAGTGAAATATTACTTTAAATTTCGTACCTAGGGGGGGGTGTAAAGTTAGCATGTGAAATAGCGCATGTTTCCCGTACATATAACTGTCCCTGCACAAAGTGTCATTTCTGAAAGGAAAAAAAGTCTTTTAAAACCGGACTTGCGGCTATAATGAATTGTCGGCTCGGGCAATTCAGAGCGAATTCATTCATAAAAAAAAAAAAAGTGTGGGGGTCCCCCCAAATTCCATTACCAGGCCCTTCAGGTCTGGAATGGATATTAAGGGGAACCCCGCCGTCAATTTAAAAAAAATTACGTGGGGTTCCCCCCCAAATATCCATGGCAGACCCTTCAGGTCTGGTGTGGATTTTAAGGGGAACTCCACCCCAAATTAAAAAAAAAAATGGCGTGGAGTTCGCCCAAAAATTCACACCAGATCCCTTATCCGAGCATGTTAACCTGACTGGCCGCAGAAAAGAGGGGGGGGACAGAGTGCGCCCCCCCTCTCCTGAACCATACCAGGCCACATGCCCTCAACATGGGGAGGATGTCCCCATGTTGATGGGAACAAGGGCCTCATCCCCACAACCCTTGCCAGGTGGTTGTGGGGGTCTGCGGGCGGGGGGCTTATCAGAATCTGGAAGACCCCTTTAACAAAGGGGACCCCCAGATCCTGGCCCCCCCTATGTGAATTGGTAATGGGGTACATTGTACCCCTACCATTTCACGAAGGAAGTGTAAATAGTTTAAAAAACTACACACACACACACACCATAGAAAAAATTCCTTTTTCACATGTTTTTTCCTTTTCCTTTTTCAGTCCTTATTCAATTAATAAAAAAAATCCAGCGGTGATAATCCACTCTCGGTCCCGGCTTCCTGCTCCAACGTTGTCTGTGTCCTGCGACGGGTGCGGGTGATCTCCGGTCCAGCGATGAGAAGATCCATCCATCCAGAGCGCAGCATTGCCGACCTCCTTTTACCGCTGGACACAGCCCAGCGAATGACACGGATGAAGCTGTGACATTTCTTATATAGGGGAGGTGGGGCCACCCGTCACGTGACCCCACACCCTCTGACGCACCCTCTGCTATGTCACTGGGGAAGCCCAGGAAGGGGGAAGACTGGGCTTACCCAGTGACGTAGCAGAGGGTGCGTCAGAGGGGGCTGGGCCACGTGATGGGTGGCCCCGCCTCCCCTATATAAGAAATGTCACAGCTTCAGTTGCGTCATTCGCTGGGCTGTGTCCAGCGGTGAGAGGAGGTCTGCGATGCTGCGCTCTGGACGGATGGATCTTCTCATCGCTGGACCGGAGATCACCCGCACCCGACGCTGGATACAGACAACGTTGGAGCAGGAAGCCGGGAACGAGTGGATTATCACAGCTGGATTTTTTAAAAAAAAAATTATTAAAAAAGGACATTTTCTACGGTGTGTATGTGTGTTTTTTCAAACTATTTACACTTCCTTCGTGAAATGGTAGGGGTACAATGTACCCCATTACCAATTCACATAGGGGGGGCAGGATCTGGGGGTCCCCTTTGTTAAAGGGGTCTTCCAGATTCTGATAAGCCCCCCACCCGCAGACCCCCACAACCACCGGGCAAGGGTTGTATGGATGAGGCCCTTGTCCCCATCAACATGGGGACATCCTCCCCATGTTGAGGGCATGTGGCCTGGTACGGTTCAGGAGAGGGGGGCGCGCACTCTGTCCCCCCCTCTTTTTCCGGCCGGCCAGGTTAACGTGCTCGGATAAGGGGTCTGGTGTGATTTTTTGGGGGACTTCCACGCCATTTTTTTTTTAAATTTGGGGTGGAGTTCCCCTTAAAATCCACACCAGACCTGAAGGGTCTGGAATGGATATTTGGGGGGAACCCCACGTCATTTTTTTTTAAATTGACGGCGGGGTTTCCCTTAATATCCATTCCAGACCTGAAGGGCCTGGTAATGGAATTTGGGGGGACCCCCACGCTATTTATTTTTTTTTATGAATGAATTCGCTCTGAATTGCCCGAGCTGACAATTCATTATAGCCGCAAGTCTGGTTTTAACCACTTGCTTACTGGGCACATAAACCCCCTTCGTTCCCAGGCGAAATCTCAGCGTCCGGCACTGCGTCGCTTTAACTGACAATTGCGCGGTCGTGCGACGTGGCTCCCAAACAAAATTGGCGTCCTTTTTTCCCCACAAATAGAGCTTTCTTTTGGTGGTATTTGATCACCTCTGCGGTTTTTATTTTTTGCGCTATAAACAAAAAAAGAGCAACAATTTAAAAAAAATATATATTTTTTTTACTTGTTGCTATAATAAATATCCCATTTTTTTTTTAAAAAACTATTTTTTTTCTCAGTTAAGGCCGATACGTATTTTTCGACGTATTTTTGTAAAAAAAAAAAAAAAAATCGCAATAAGCGACTGGTTTGCGCAAAAGTTATAGCGCCTACAAAATGGGGAACAGAATTATGATTTTTTTTATTATTTTTTTTTTTTACTAGTAATGGCGGCGATCTGCGATTTTTATTGGGACTGGGATATTGCGGCGGACGTATCGGACACTTTTGACACAAATTTGACGCCATTCACATTTATACGGCGATCAGTGCTATAAAAATGCACGAATTACTGTATAAATGTGACTGGCAGTGAAGGGGTTAACACTAGGGGGTGAGGAAGGGGTTAAATGTGTAGCCTGGGTGTGTTATAACTGTGTGGGGGGAGGGGGGTGACTGGGGGAGGTGACCGATGCTGTGTCTCTATGTACAAGAGACACAGATCGGTCTCCTCTCCTCTGACAGCACGTGGAGCTCTGTGTTTACACACAGAGCTCCACGTCCCTGCTGTCACCTGCCGTGTCACCGACGATCGCGTGTACCCGGCGGACATCGCGGCCGCCAGGTACACGCATCGGGTCTTCGGCGATGCGTCGGGACAGTTTTTACCCGCCGCGCGCCACCCAGTGGCGCGCGCGGGTAATGCACATAAAGGCCGTTTTTAAACGGCCACTTGGCACTTGAGAGCCGCGCTGCGGACGTATTTCGTCTATAGCGCGGATCTCAAGTGGTTAAAAGACTTTTTTTCCTTTCAGAAATGACACTTTGTGCAGGGACAGTTCTATGTACTGGAAACATGCGCTATTTCACATTCTAACTTTACACCCCCCCCCCTAGGTACGAAATTTAAAGGAATATTTCACTTTTATTGTTTCACTTTTAGCATTATCAAATTCACTGTTCCCAAAAAAACGTCCGTTTTTAAAACTTGTTTTTGCATTGATACATGTCCCCTGGGACAGGACCCAGGTCCCCAAACACTTTTTAGGACAATAAAGTGCATATAAGCCTTTAAAATTAGCACTTTATATTTCTCCCATAGACTTTAACAGGGTGTTCCGTGGCTTTTCGAATTTGCCGCGAACACCCCTAATTGTTCGTTGTTCGGCGAACAGGCAATATTCGAGTCGAACATGAGTTCGACTCGAACTCAAAGCTCATCCCCACTGGCCACTAATAATTGTGGAGTTATTTTAGGGGGTAAAGTGTTTTGGGTTTAATTATGACACCTAGCCATTGCACACAATGCAAGATTATGGAAAACAAATTTAACCTTTGAACATTTTATCCTTTCAACTTTCTTTCACTAATATCATAGGACCTGCACTTGGCTTCAGTGGATGACCTTTTAAGGTTAAATGCACCACTTTTCTAACCTCAATACTAGTAATTATTTTCCTTTCCAAGGGGCTATTTTTGGAGTTTTCATACTGTCATGGCCTTTTTATTGGTTATGCTTTCTACTAGAAGCCTTGTTTGAAAATTATTTTATAGTAATGGTAAAAATATCAGCAAAAGAAAACTCTATCTGTATAAAAAAATATATATATCAAATGTATTTGGGTACAGTGTTGCATGACAGATTCAGTGTGAATTCACACTACAACAGAGACCTTCCAGAACGATTTACCGCTCTGGCAGATCTCCATTGCCAGCTGTGGCAGGGGGCAGTGTGGTGTATTTGTCAGTGCATTGCGCGAATACTTTTGTTTTGCTTTGCAGTGGAAATGGAACACATAAGAAACTATTGTTTCCGGTGTGTCCTTGCAGTGACAATTACATTGTGGTTACAAGATGGTAAAATGTCTGTCACAGTACATGTGAATTCGGACTAATTTTCAGTCAAACAATCAAAGTACTGAAAAATGGCCTGGAAGGCAAGGAGGTGTAACCAGTGGTGGGCTGGTGCTCACATTTTAACTGAAACATTCTGAAAAATACTTGAACAAAAACATTAAATGCAGCCTCACTGTGCCATCATATGCAGCCACTGTGCCCATCAAATGCAGCCACTCTGCCCATGAAGTACAGCCACTGTGCCCATCATATGCAGCCACTGTGCCCATCATATGTAGCTTACTATGCCCAGCAAATGCAGCCATTGTTCCCATCATATGCAGCCACTGTGCCCATCATATGCAGCCAACTGTGCCCATCATATACAGCCACTGTGCCCATCATTTACAGCCAACTGTGCTCATCATATACAGCCAACTGTGCCCATCATATGCAGCCACTGTGCCCATCATATACAGCCCACTGTGCCCATCATATACAGCCCACTGTGCCCATTATATGCAGCCACTGTGCCCATCATATGCAGCCAACTGTGCCCCATCATATGCAGCCACTGTGATGCCCACCCACCCGCTCACTGTCTGCCCAGCACTTACCCCATCGTGGGGGCAAGGCAGGCAGCGGGTGATGGTGGCAAGCTGTGGGACGGGTATCCCCGTTCAGGCGGTGGCTCCTGTGTCCTCCGTAAAGTCTCTTTATGCCTTCTGCAGAAAAAAAACTTGTGTGCAGAAGCCCCCCTCAGACCCCCTAATACTTATCTGAGAAGAAAATTGCACTGATTATAGTCCAATAAATTTAAAAACGTGTGATTGATCTAGTATTTTCACAGGTAGTTGGTTTGATCGACACAAACACCCAGTGATTGAACCACAGACAACCTCACCGCACCGTCACCTCACAGAGAAACTGCTTACCAGATAGTAAGCCAAGTAACCCGGGGGGGGGGGGCACAAATTAACTGAAACATTCTGAAAAATACTTAAACAAAAACATCAAATGCAGCCTCACTGTGCCATCATATGCAGCCACTCTGTCCATCATATGCAGCCACTCTGCCCATCATATGCAGCCACTCTGCCCATCATATGCAGCTAACTATGCCCAGCAAATGCAGCCATTGTCTCCATCATATTCAGCCACTATGCCCATCATATGCAGCCAACTGTGCCCATCATTTACAGCCAATTGTGCCCATCATATACAGCCAACTGTGCCCATAATATGCAGCCAACTGTGCCCATCATGTACAGCCACTGTGCACATAATATACAGCTAACTGTGCCCATCATATTTAGCCAACTGTGCCCATCATATACAGCCCACTGTGCCCATCATATGCAGCCACTGTGCCCATTATATGCAGCCAACTGTGCCCATCATATGCAGCCATCTGTGCCCCATCATATGCAGCCACTGTGACGTCCACCCACCCGCTCACTGTCTGCCCGACACTTACCCCATCGTGGTGGCGGGTCAGGCAGCGGGTGATGGTGGCAAGCTGTGGGACAGGTATCCCGTGTCAGGTGACGGTTCCTGTGTCCTCCATAAAGTCTCTTTCTGCCTTCTGCAGAAAAAAAACCTGTGTGCAGAAGCCCCCTTCAGACCCCCTAATACTTATCTGAGAAGAAAATTGCACTGATTATAGTCCAATAAATTTCAAAACATGTGATTGATCCAGTATTTTCACAGGTAGTTGGTTTGATCGATACAAACACCCAGTGAAAAACATCAAATGCAGCCTCACTGTGCCATCATATGCAGCCCCTGTGCCCATCAAATGCAGCCACTCTGCCCATCAAATACAGCCACTGTGCCCATCATATGCAGCTAGCTATGCCCAGCAAATGCAGCCATTGTGCCCATCATATGCAGCCACTGTGCCCATCATATGCAGCCAACTGTGCCCATCATATACAGCCACTGTGCCCATCATTAACAGCCAACTGTGCCCATCATATACAGCCAACTGTGCCCATCATATACAGCCAACTGTGCCCATCATATGCAGCCAACTGTGTCCATCATATACAGCCACTGTGCACATCATATACAGCCAACCGTGTCCATCATATACAGCCAACTGTGCTCATCATTTACAGCCAACTGTGCCCCCATCATATGCAGCCACTGTGCCCATCATATGCAGCCACTGTGCCCATCATCATACGCAGCCAACTGTGCCCATCATATGCAGCTAACTATGCCCAGCAAATGCAGCCACTGTGCCCATAATATGCAGCCACTGTGCCTATCAAATGCAGCCAACTGTGCCCATCATATACAGCCACTGTGTCTATCATTTACAGCCAACTGTGCCCATCATATACAGCCAACTGTGCCCATCATATGCAGTCAACTGTGCCCATCATGTACAGCCACTGTGCACATCATATACAGCTAACTGTGTCCATCATATTCAGCCAACTGTGCTCATCATATACAGCCAACTGTGCCCATCATATGCAGCCACTGTGCCCATCATATACAGCCCACTGTGCCCATCATATACAGCCAACTGTGCCCATCATATGCAGCCACTATGCCCATCATATGCAGCCAACTGTGCCCTATCATATGCAGGCACTGTGACGCCCACCCACCTGCTCACTGTCTGCCCGGCACTTACACCATCGCGGTGGCGGGTCAGGCAGCAGGTAACAAGCTGTGGGACGGGTATCCAGGGTCAGGCGGCGGCTCCTGTGTCCTCCGTAACACACCATCAGATCGAAATCCGCGTGGAATACATCCGCGGTGACGTGTCGCGCCGTCGCCGCGACAATGACGCGGCGACGTGCGGGACGCTGGAAGGTAAATACTTCCACGCATGTGTCGAATCATTACGATGCATGCGAGGGAGGGGAGCAGACGGACTGATCCGGTGATTCTGTACAGACGACCGGATCAGTCCACTGGACTGGATTCCAGCGGATAGATTTCTTAGCATGCTAAGAAATTTTTATCCGCTGGGAATCCGTCGGCTGGATTTTTATCCGCCGGGAAATGTCCGCTCGGACGTACACACAACCGGATCTATCTGCTGGAACTGATCCGCGGATCAATCCCAGCGGATCGATCCGATCGTCTGTACGAGGCCTTAGAAGTTCCCCAGTGATCTGCATCGTGTGCCTGAACCTTCCCCTGACCCTCCATCCCTCTACCTATACAAGTTTGTGTGAAATAAAACCTGACAGGAAAAAGGATTTACAACTTGTGTGGACATTGAAGTTTCTTAGACTCTCATCTCATCCCCTAGACAACGAAGAGCGAGGTAACTTGCAAGGCCCAAATTTAAACCAGCAGCTCCTACGGGGGTAGTGCTACATAAACAAAAAAAACAAACCTTTAGTATCACTTTAAGCTTTATTTTAAAAAAATGCATTTAATTGTATTTCCTTTTTAAATAATACATTAAGCTTTAAAATGGATGTACAGCAAAACTATGCCTTTATAAATGAACACCATCATGTTTTTAAATTCTCATTGTTTTTCATCTTATATAAACATTTCTAAATATACTGTAAATATTTCCAGGAAGCTGTATTGACATGCAGGGCTGTCTACAGACATGACAAAATCATAAAAAGTTGGCAATAGGGAAAAGTATTTTTGACTATAGCACCCATTCATAACGCTTAATTAATTTTCAAGCCCAGGCACAAAAAACGACAGTTGGAAGCTGATTAGTTGTTTTGGACAGCAAGAAATATTTCCTTTTAAAGTTATTTTATAAATCAGTATTTCTATGCATATGGGCACACTTTCACCTCTGTAGACAACGTTTGGCTTGTCAAAAATCTATCAATGAGAATGAACATTCAAAGCAATTGCAATTATTATACTGCAATAAGGCCAGCTTCATGAAGACTGTGTAGTACATAAACACCTATCAAGTCAACTAAAACAATTAAGCATATACTGCACACAGATTATTTTTTTGAAAAAACAACTTATATTAGTCTCATATAGCTGAACAGGGGATACAGCATGAGGTAAAACAGTGCCTAAATGTCCATGCACCCTCATGGAAAGTTATTAAAATATGTACACATTAAACACATTCCCCTGCACTAGACAGAAAGGCATACATAAAGTAAAAAAAAGAAAAAAAAAAAAGGTAAATAACCCAAGACGTGATACCCACCCTTGTAAGATATAAATTGCATGCAGTAAATACATTATTTTTCTTTACGTTACTCGTCCTTTTACATCTTATGACACTAAAAGAAGACTAAGTAGATATTTATTTTAAGTTCTAGAAAATTAAATGATATTGAAATCCCCTTATAGCTTTATGGTAAAAAGAAAAATTTTTGATATGGATCACTAACTCACATTTATTGACTGTCAACTTACAGAATTCATCCCACTACTTTGGTAGCATAGCATTAGAATTTCCATTAGTATATTATTTGAGGCATGCAGGAATATAATGATGAGTTTTGACTTTTTAATGTTGCCTTTAAACTAAATTACAAACCATAAGTAACCATCAGTAATTGCTATTTTCTTTCTGTATTGGAAAGCATTTTAACAGATACCTTTGTGGTATGTGTTAGTTTAAAAAATACATGTCATTCATAACTGATAAAGAAGATAACTATAGATGAGAAAAATGAATCATAATTTTTATGAATAATTGAAAACAATAGTTTCATATGACCTGACAAATTGTAGAATATGGTCATGCAATTGCTCTCTTGAGAAAGTAGTTCATCTGAGGAAACATACTGAAAATGTTATCACCGTACTACATACCAATTAATTTTTTATGGTTGCATCTTTCCAGTTAGATTAAGATTCACTATGTGTTTCTACAAAATAAACAGAACCATAAAGAAGTGTTATATCTTTGCTTTTATATTTACTGTAGCTTAGCAACTGTATTACCATAATGTTTAAGTTACCTTGTGTTTCAAAATTAATTTGTCTAGCTCAGACAAATGTTTCCAGCAAAAATGTTATTATGCTGAGTTATATTAGACTCTGCATTTTCTATCTTCATATTGGTAATTTAGGCCTTTACATGTTTTATGGCAAGGCTACAGATTTTCTGTCTCTGGCAGACAGATATAAAGGTGTATACCTTCTATTACTCCCATTACGTGTTTGTCTACTTATCAGAGAACAATGGGCTGATTTATGCCTGATGCCTGCAATTTCCTCAGTACCTGATCAAGTTTATAGAGTATCCACAATCTCAGTATACAATATCTCAAAAAAGTACACCTCTCACATTTTTGTAAATATTTTATTATATATTTCCATGTGACAACACTAAAGAAATTATACTTTGCTACAATGTAAAGTAGTGAGTGTACAGCTTGTATAACAGTGATAATTTGCCGTCCCCTCAAAAAAACTCAAAACACAGCTATTATTGTCTAAACTGCTGGCAACAGAAGTCCAGATTGGGCCCAAAGTGTCAATATTTTGTGTGGCCACCGTTTATTTTTCAGCACTGCCTTAACCATCTTGGGCATGGAGTTCACCAGAGCTTCACAGCTTGCCACTGGAGTCCTCCATCTTCTGTTTGAGGATGCCCCACAGATGCTCAATAGGGTTTAGGTCTGGAGCCATGCTTGTCCAGCCTATCACCTTTTCCCTCAGCTTCTTTAGCAAGGCAGTGTACGCCTTGGAGATGTGTTTGGGGTCGTTATCATGATGGAATGCTGCCCTGCGGCCCAGTCTCCGAAGGCAGGGGATCAAGCTCTGCTTCAGTATGTTACAGTACATGGTGGTATTCATGGTTCCCTCAATTAACTGTAGCTCCCCAGTGCCGGCAGCACTCAGGCAGCCCTAGACTATGACACTACCACCATCATGCTTGACTGCAGGCAAGACACACTTGCACTCCTCACCTGCTTGCCGTCACACATGCTTGACACCATCTGAACCAAATACGTTTATCTTGGTCTCTTTAGACATGGTTCCAGTAATCCATGTCCTTAGTATGCTTGTCTTCAGCAGTTTGCCAGCTTTTTCATGCATCATCTTTAGAAGAGGCTTCCTTCTGGGACAACAGCCATGCAAATCAATTTGATGCATCGTGTGGCGTATGGTCTGAGCAATGACAGGCTGACCCCCCACCCCTTCAACCTCTGCAGCAATGCTGGCAGCACTCATACGTCTATTTCCCAAAGACAACCTCTGGATATGACGCTGACCACATGCACTCAGCATCTTTGGTCGACCATGGCGAGGCCTGTTCTGAGTGGAATCTGTCCTGTTAAACTGCTGTATGGTCTTGGCCACCGTGCTGCAGCAAGTTTCAGGGTCTTGGCAATCTTCTCATAGCCTAGGCCATCTTTATGTAGAGCGACAGTTCTTTTTTTCAGAGTTCTTTGCCATGGGGGTGCCATGTTAAACTTTCAGTGAGCAGTATTTGTGAGTAAGTGAGAGCGATTAACACCAAATTTAACACACCTGCTCCCCATTCACACCTGGGACCTTGGAACGCTAACACATCACATGGTACCGGGGATTGAAAATAGCTAATTGGGCCCAATGTGAATATTTTCACTTAGGGATGTACTCACTTGTTGCCAGCGGTTTAGACATTAATGGCTGTGTGTTGAGTTATTTTGAGGGGACAGAAAATTTACACTCGTATACAAGCTGGACACTCACTACTACACTCACTACTTTACATTGTAGCAAAGTGTAATTTCTTCAGTGTTGTCACATGAAAGGATTTAATAAAATATTTACAAAAATGTGAGGGATGTACTAAGTTTTTTGAGATACTGTACATCCATAGTGCATCTAAGTTGGGAGGAAAGTCTACTTCCTGTTTTATTTTTTGCAAATAGGTTATTGCTCCATAAATATAAACAATAAGGCCCAGATTCTCAAAGGAGATACGACGGCGTATCTCCAGATACTGCGGCGTATCTCTGGGCCTCGTACAGACGAGCAGACATGTCCGATGAAAACGGTCCACCGTTTTCATCGGACATGTCTGCTGGGGGATTTTGGTCTGATGTGTGTACACACCATCAGACCAAAATCCCCGCGGACAGAATACGCGGTGACGACGGCAGCGACGTGGCAGCGACGTGCGCGACCCCGGAAGTTCAATGCTTCCACGCATGCGTCGAATCACTTTTTGTAAATATTGCAGACAAATGCAAAGCATGTGACTTCCAATGTGCAAAGATGCAAATTAGCGATAAGTGAATGGTGAGGATGTCTGCTTCTTTCCCTGTGCGAGGTGCAAATGGGGGAAGGGGTGTGTGATGGGACTGTCTTCAGTGAGAGTACACTCTGGTGTAGATGGCCTCTTACCTGAGGGTAATAAGACAACAGCACATAGCGAATAAGATGTAATTTTTTGGCCCAAATAAATCAAATGATTGACTGCAGCTTGTTGATAAGTAGTTTAGTGACAGGGATGGGAAGGGAGCGGAAAAGATATAAGATTCTAGGCAACAGGGATCATCTTGACTGTAGTTGACTGTATTCACTATAGCTAGGACATATTGTAAAATGACCGTTGGGAAAGGCCCTCTGTTAATCTTTTGAGCATATGGGGATAGTTTTGTTTGTGCAGAAGATCTATCTTAGACATGAGTTGTATATCTAAGTATGGGATAGAAGTGGGGTTCCAGGAGACGGGAAAGTGTTTTTAAAGACTATCCACTTGTCCTGGAGAGTTGATATATTAAGGGCAGTTGATTTGGACATGTTTACTTGTAGGCCTGAAATTCGTCCAAATTCTTTTAGAAGTTGGAGAATGTTGGGGGTGCAAATGAGGGGGGATGTAACAAAAACAAGGACATCATCGGCAAACAGTGCACATTTGTGGGTCGATTGGCCACAGTGGACTACATAAATGTCCGGGGGCTGTCTTATCACTATTGCCAAGGTTTCTATGGCAAAAGAAAAAAGAAGGGGGGAGAGGGGACAACCCTGCCTGGTCCCTTTTGAGATGCAGACCAGGTCAGAGAGGTTTCCTTGCAGTCTGATTTGAGTGTTCTCCAAAGCCAAGTGTTCTTGGCTTTGGTGAGGGGCATAGTCAGGGCAGGACTTAGGGTGGTGGGGGCCCCTGGGCTTGAGTGTTGAAGGGGCCCCCTGGAGCTGAGAATTGGGCGGACAGCTAATATTGTACCTATTCACTTGGAGGGCTGCAAGGTAGAAGCTGGCAATTACAGGCCAGTGAGTTTAAAATCAGTTGTAGTCAAGTTAATGGAATCACTCATGAAAAGAAGGATCATTGATCATATAAAAATACACAACTTGCTGGACTCCATGCAGCATGACTTTAATGAGGGCAGATCATGTGAGTCTAATCTGATTTTTTTTTTTTACTATATTACCAATATTTTGGACCATGGTGGTGCTGTGGACATAGCATATCTTGATTTCAGCAAGGCATTTGATACAGTTCCACACAATGATCTAATACAAAAGTTGTACAAGCTAAGACATAACCCTTGGGTGAATCAATGGATATGGAGTTGGCTAAAGCAGTGTTTCTCAACTCCAGTCCTCAGGGCGCACCAACAGGTCATGTTTTCAGGATTTCCCTCAGATGAAACTGTTGTGGTAATTACTAAGGCAGTGAAACTGATAAAATCACCTTTGCAAAATAATGGAAAGCCTGAAAACAAGACCTGTTGGTGCGCCTTGAGGACTGGAGTTGAGAAACACTGGGCTAAAGGATAGACACCAGAGTGTGGTTGTAAATGGGGTTTACTCAGAACAGAGAGCAGTCACTAGTGATGTACCAAAAGGCTCTGCACTAGGTCCTGTTCTATTTATTCTATACATACTGTAACATGGAACATGATTTGGCATTGCTAAAAGTATGGTCAAAGCAGTGTAAACTGCAGTCCGATGCAAAAAAATCCCCATAGAAAGTACAGAATTAGGGGTATAGTGTTACAGTGGTACAGAAGAAAACTATTTGGGGTACTTATTTCAGATGATTGCAAAATGAGCAAACAGTGTGACCAGGCAGTGGGAAAATCAAATACAATTCTAGGATGCATCACTAGAGGGGTCACCAACATGTGGTCCTGATTCCCCTGTATAGATCTATAGTAATACCTCATTTAGAATAATGTTTCCAGTTCTGGAGACCTCACTTGCAGAAAGATATTGATAAAATAGAATGAATCCAGAGATGGGAAACAAAAACGATGAAAGGTTTGGAGGATAAACATATTGGGCCAGATCCACATACATGTAGAACGGCGCAGCGTATCAGGCCTCGTACACACGGCCGAGGAACTCGACGTGCCAAACACATCGAGTTCCTCGGCCAGTTCAGCACTGAAGCCGCCGAGGAGCTCGGCGGGGCGAGAGCTCCCATAGAACAATGAGGAAATAGAGAACATGTTCTCTATTTCCTCGCCGAGCTCCTCGTCGGCTTCCTCGGCCGAAAGTGTACACACGGCCGGGTTTCTCGGCAGAATTCAGCAAGAAACTCGATCGGAAGCTGAATTCTGCCGAGGAAACTGGTCGTGTGTACGGGGCCTCAGAGATACACTACGCCGCCGTAACTTACCTGGCTCTAAGTCGAATCCAGGAAGAATTTGGGCCGTAAGTTACGGCGGCGTAGTGTATTTCTGGTGGCGGAATTCGAATCGGCGGGTTGGGGGCGTGATTCATTTAAATGAAGCGCGTCCCCGCGCCGATTGAACTGCGCATGCTCCGCTTTTAAATTTCCCGCCGTGCTTTGCGCGAAATGACGTCGCAACGACGTCATTTTTTGAACTTCGACGTGACTTACGTCCATCCCTATTCACGGACGCAAAAAAATTTTGACGCGGGAACGACGGCCATACTTTAACATGGAAAGTCTATGTATACGCCACAAAATACCATCTTTAACTATACGCAAGAAAAAGCCGACTACAGACGACGTTAGAAAATGCGACGGCCGCGCGTACGTTCGTGGATCGTCGTAAATCACTAATTTACTAATTTAAAATATACCCGACGCGGAAAACGCCACCCAGCGGACTCCGAAGTATTGCATCTTAGATCCTAAGGCGTACGAAGACGTACACCTGTCGGATCTAACCCAGAAGCCGTTGTATCTTGTTTTGAGGATTCAAAACAACGATACGACGTGGGAAATTTGAAAGTACACCGGCGTATCGTCTGTGAATCTGGCCCATTGAGAGCAACTTCAGGAACTTAGGGCCAGATTCACAAAAGAGATACGACGGCGTATCTCCTGATACGCCGTCGTATCTCTGTTTCTAACTATGCGACTGATTCATAGAATCAGTTACGCATAGATAGGCAGAAGATCCGACAGGTGTAATGGACTTACACTGTCGGATCTTAGGATGCAGTACCGTGGCCGTCGCTGGGGGGAGTTTGCGTCGTAAACCAGCGTCGGGTATGCAAATTAGGAGTTACGGCGATCCACGAAGATTTTTCCCGTCGTTACGTCGTCGCGAGTGTTAGATTTCCGTCGCAAAGATAGGGCACCTTTAACATGGTGTAAAAGTACTCCACCATGTTAAAGTATGCCTGTCTTTCCCGCGTCGCTTTTGAATTTTTTTTAAATCTTTTATTTTTCCCGGCGTAAATCTTTTTTCACGTCGCGATTCACAAAACGTCGGCGCGTCGTAATTTCACGCAAAGCACGTCGGGAAATTTGTGACGGGAGCATGCGCAGTACGTCCGGCGCGGGAGCGCGCCTAATTAAATGGTACCCGCCCCATTTGAATTGGGCCGCCTTGCACCGGACCTGTTTACGATTAACCGCCGCAAATTTTCAGGTAAGTGCTTTGTGGATCGGGCACTAACTCGGAAAAACTGCGGCGGTGTAACGTAAACCGGTTACGTTACGCTGCGCCCGCTGTACGTGAATCTGGCCCTTAATATGTGCATTATGGAGTAAAGAAGGAAAAGGGGAGGCATGATTGTGACCTATAAATACATTAAGGGGATGAATAAGGTTCAGGAGAGTAGTTTTTTCAATATGAAATCAAAATCAAGAAACAGGGACATGGCCTCAAACTAACTGGACGAAAGGTAAAAACTAATCCTAGAAAGTATTATTTTACTGAAATGGTAATTGATGCTTGGAAAGGGCTACCAGCAGAGGCAGCGAGTCAGTCAACAGCAGGTAGCTTCAAGCATGCTTGGGACAAACATAGATTTATACTCAGGCACTGAAGTTAACAAAAACAAACAAAAACAAACCCCCCCCCCCAAAAAAAAGGGGGCAGACTCAATGGAATATGCTGTCTTTTTTCTGATGTCACTTCTCTATGTTTCTATGTAAAAATAAAATCATGGCAGAAAAAAATCAAAACAAGCGATTGATAGTAGATAGTAGGACAAACCCCCCCAAAATTCTTCAAATATATTGGTAAAAAGATCAGGTCTGAGCATGTAGGCCCTTTACAAAATAATCTAGACTGGGTGACTGGGGACAAAGAGAATGCACATTTATTAAATACTTTCCTCAGCTCTGTGTATACAAAGGAACATGGGGGAGCTCATGTCCATGATGTGGATGGTATTGACACTACCCCAAATTATCCACAATGGCTCAAAATTTTTATGGGTACAGAAA
Organism: Rana temporaria; assembly: GCF_905171775.1. NCBI lineage: Eukaryota > Metazoa > Chordata > Amphibia > Anura > Ranidae > Rana > Rana temporaria. The sequence continues at coordinate 175,381,619 of NC_053492.1, forward strand.
AATAATAGTGATTCAGCGCTGGAAAAATATAAAACTAAAAACTAAACTAAATTGCAAGCCAGCACTGCAGATATAATCCAAAAATATCTCGAAGTGAATAAATAAATAAATAGTGCAGCGCAAGTAAATCTTAAAAATGCAAATATTCAAAAAACATAAAGTCCATAAAGTGCAAAGTGATAAAGGTGCTCCAAAAATACAATGGTGATATAAAGTGCAAAAATCTTCATCAGATCTGTGACCCATAGGACAGGATAATCCTCCACCAAGGCTAATGGATGGCCTCTCACCTCAGCGATTCGACCTGTGGCTAGGTCAAAAAGCAATAATCATATCCTCCAAAATGGCAAGCAGCTTTCAGGGCTCAACTCCAAAAACATCCACCAGATGGAACCAGCAAGCAATATACAAATACTCCCATAGATCAATCAATGGACCGAGAAAAAGTAAAAGGACACACTCTAAGTGTTCTCTGCTTAAAAGGTTTAATAATCGAAACACAAATAGTAAAAAACCACTCACATTGTAGTGCACTCTGAACCGAGTGCAAGGATAACGGCTTGTACCGCAGCTCGGAGGCCCGGATCAGTGTAAACAACGTGTGATGGTCTCAGTAAGGCAAACGTGGGTGACGTTGTCATAGCTCCTCCCCCTCGTATGCGTTACGTCCCCGTTACGTCCCCGCCCCACGCTGATGAAGTCCCGCCCACATTGAGGACGTAACGCGTACGAGGGGGAGGAGCTACAACGACGTCACCCACGTTTGCCTTACTGAGACCATCACACACTGTTTACACTGATCCGGGCCTCCGAGCTGCGGTACAAGCCGTTATCCTTGCACTCGGTTCAGAGTGCACTACAATGTGAGTGTTTTTTTACTATTTGTGTTTCGATTATTAAACCTTTTAAGCAGAGAACACTTAGAGTGTGTCCTTTTACTTTTTCTCGGTCCATTGATTGATCTATGGGAGTATTTGTATATTGCTTGCTGGTTCCATCTGGTGGACGTTTTTGGAGTTGAGCCCTGAAAGCTGCTTCGCCATTTTGGAGGATATGATTATTGCTTTTTGACCTAGCCACAGGTCGAATCGCTGAGGTGAGAGGCCATCCATTAGCCTTGGTGGAGGATTATCCTGTCCTATGGGTCACAGATCTGATGAAGATTTCTGCACTTTATATCACCATTGTATTTTTGGAGCACCTTTATCACTTTGCACTTTATGGACTTTATGTTTTTTGATTATTTGCATTTTTTAGATTTACTTGCGCTGCACTATTTATTTATTTATTCAAAATTTTTATGGTCCAGAAATATTTAGATAGAATAAAGGTGTATAAGACACCTGGACCAGATGGCATCCACCCAGGGACCCTAAAAGAAATGAGCTCTGTCTTTTAAAATCCATTGTTTTTAAGTTTTAGGGACTCTTTAATGACTGGAATAGTACCATTGGATTGGCCTAAGGCCAATGTTTTGTCTATATTTAAAAAAAAAGATCGAAGTCTTTACTAACTATAGACCTATTAGTTTAACTTCTATAGTTGGGAAGAGACTTTAATAAAATACAACATAGAGGAGTTCTTGCTGGGAAAAAATTTTTTAAGCAACAGGCAGCGTGAATTCATGAAAGTCAAAAGTTGTCAGACAAATCTGATTATTTTTTTATGAGGAAGTAAGTAAAACCTTAGACAAAGGAGTGGCTTTGGCCATAGTATACTTGGATTTTGCAAAAGTGTTTCTCCACACATGGCTAATGTGTAAGTCTACAGGCTTGGAAAAATCTGTGAAAGGGTTAAAAACCACCGCAAAGTGCCTCATTTCCGGCGGTATAGCCCTGGTGTCCCATTGATTTCAATGGGCAAGAGCGGTGGAGGAGCGGTATACACACCACTCCTTCACCACTCCAAAGATGCGGCTAGCAGGACTTTTTTACTGTCCTGCTAGCGCACTGCTCCAGTGTGAAAGCCCTCGAGGCTTTTACGCTGGAGACACAGCAGCGGCTGTTTCAGGTTGGTTTGCAGGCGCTATTTTTAGTGCAGTAGCGCCTGCAAAACTACCCAGTGTGAAAGGGGTCTTTTAGTTCATAAATATAAAGTTATGCACTTGAGGGCTAAAAATATGCATGCATCATACATACTAGAGGGAGTACAACTGGGGGAATCAGTGGTGGAGAAGGATCTGGGTGTTCTGGTAGATCACAAGCTTAAAGCGGAGGTCCGGTTTTAAAAAAATAAATTAAATTAAAAGTCAGCAGCTACTAACACTGTAGCTGCTGACTTTTAATAAGGACACTTACCTGTCCAGGGTGCCCGCCATGACGGCAGCCGAAGCCGAGCAATCATTCAGGTCTCGGCTGCCCTGCCGCCATCCTCGGTGAGGGAATTTGGAAGTGAAGCCTTGCGGCGATCTGCCTAGCAACAGGCACTTCAGGTATGTATAAAAAAATATATATATATATTTTCTTTTTTTGCAGCATTTTTGATTTTTTTTTTCTTAAGTGCCTCCACTTTAATAATGGCATGCAATGCCAAGCAGCAGTTTCCAAAGCGAGCAAAGTCCTTTCTTGTATTAACCTCCCTGGCGGTATGATTCTTTCAGATTTTAGGTGCTGAAAGTGGTTTTGCATGGAAATTTGGCGTTTTATATTGTAGGCCTGTAATTCTTAGGAATAGTGGGGGGTAAATTTTCGCGCCAAAATCTAAATTAATAAATAAGATATATAAATCTCAAAAGTGTAAAAAAGCAGCAATCTAAAAAATTCTGGGGGGCAACCCCAGTATTCAAGAGTATGTGAAGGAAAAGAGATGCGCTAATTAAATGAATCAATAAATATGTTATGAAATTCAGTGAATCAACCTCAAATTTCTAAATAAATTTCTAAATAAAGTAATAAATTATATAATGGTGGGATAGAAGTGAATATATATACAATGATAAATAAATGACCAAGCCAATAAATAAATAGGTAAGACTCCTAACATAGGAGATCAAAGAAATTATTATTGTGCACAAACAGTCCAAATAATAGTGAAAATAATTTTGCAGGGTAAGTCCATAGGTCTGTGTAGACTTCCTCCTCCACCAAGGAATGGAAAACAAAACAACGCAAACGAGTGCTCATGGATGGCACCTTACCACAAGAAGTTGATCTCCTTAATCAAAAGGAGATCGCAATAAGCATGGGTTCATATAACTATATAACAAATGTGTGATCTGCTCTGCTCTGCTTGTAGCCTCCTGCAGGCTACAAGCAGAGCAGAGCAGATCACACATTTTCACCCTGAAGGCTGGATGCTGGATCTGCTGATATCGACATACTAGGATTCTGATGTTATATGAATCCATGCTTATTGCGATCTCCTTTTGATTAAGGAGATCAACTTCTTGTGGTAAGGTGCCATCCATGAGCACTCGTTTGCGGTGTTTTGTTTTCCATTCCTTGGTGGAGGAGGAAGTCTACACAGACCTATGGACTTACCCTGCAAAATTATTTTCACTATTATTTGGACTGTTTGTGCACAATAATAATTTCTTTGATCTCCTATGTTAGGAGTCTTACCTATTTATTTATTGGCTTGGTCATTTATTTATCATTGTATATATATTCACTTCTATCCCACCATTATATAATTTATTACTTTATTTAGAAATTTATTTAGAAATTTGAGGTTGATTCACTGAATTTCATAACATATTTATTGATTCATTTAATTAGCGCATCTCTTTTCCTTCACAAATTCTTAGGAATAACTCACTTAAATCTGTCCAAACAAGAGTCTAGTAGACATCTCGAGTATGATAAAGTGTAGACACAAAATCATAAATTATAATATAATAAATAATTCGAGATTTTCCTAGCTTGTGACGGAAAATATTAATTATATGAAGACAGGAGGCGAGTATCTTATGCATTATCTTTCTTTAATAATGCCCATAGCAGAAATACAACTTTTTCAGTGATTTCAAGTACAAAAAACGTTTTAACTGAAGAAAAAGAAAAACTACAACACCCAGCAGCCCTCAGGCTGGGTCTGCCAATCATGAGGCAGGACAGCCGGTATATAAGGGGCTGCCCCCTTAGAACCTTCCTCTTTCTTGAGGCGAATCGGCAGGGAACCTGGAACAGCAAACAGTTCGAAACACCGGGGCCTGACAAACTGGAACTTCGGTACAGGATTCAGCCGACGGCATCTCGACTCCGGATCTGAAACGCAGTAGGAGCCTCCATATCTGATATCTGATCTGCGGTGAACTAAAACCCGTGGATCGAAACGGGAACATCAATCCCAATGGGGATAGCGAAATACGAACTTCCGGGACGTAACAGCCTCCGACTTGCGGGGTGTGTGGTTCAACAGCCTAGAACAAGAGAGAAACAACATCGTGATAGGGTTGGGTCGGGAGGGAAGATACTCGCCTCCTGTCTTCATATAATTAATATTTTCCGTCACAAGCTAGGAAAATCTCGAATTATATATCAGACAGGAGGCTCATATCTTATGCAAGTTCAAAGCTATAACCATGTATATATATATATATAAATGATAACGAATGAAACAACTACAAAACTGACATAGATATGTGTTCCTCCGGTCTGAAGCAGAATTGGCGGAAGATGGTCGGGACGACCAGTCCGCCGCTAGCCGTAGGTCCTAGAGGGAGCCGGCCGAGGTGACGACCGTAGTAGCCACCGCTCCACTGAAGGAGAGGGCAACCAATGGGGTTATGTCAAACCCTGCCATTTCCATGACCGACCGCAGCCCTCTGGCTAACGTAGCCGAGGAATCCGGAAGCTGAGGTTTAACGTAGGAAATGAGGAGTTGGGAGAATGCGAAGATCGCAGCGGGGCCGTCAAGGACTCAGAAGCCTGTATACAGTGGAGCACGCACAGTTGTGGATGCGCGGAGAAGAACGGGTAGAAACCGATTGAGTCCCGTCGCTGTCCCCCGCACGACGGAAAAGCCTGACTCTCCGAGGCGAGATCCGATGCCTGGATATGTCCAACGCCGAGACGCCTGACACACGTTTGACGGAATCAGACACGAGAGGACAGGAAGCTTAAAGGACAATAACCTCAAGACAGAGGGGGATTGTCCCCCCAGTCCGAGCGCGTGGTCAGGACCTCGGTCACCTCCCAAGAGTGCTGAAACCTTGGGTGTGGCGGGCGTGGAAACTTAAACGCCTTTCCAAGTTGTTACACCAATGGATGTTTACCCACCGGTAGCAAGTCTACAAGGGAGCGGTAGGCTAAAATCGCAGAGCGATAGACGTTAGGGGAGCTATAGGACCTCCTGGCTACAAAAGAATCCGCCAGATAGGTGGTCACTACCGGTAGACGCCTGTATGGGATCAACCCGTCGTTGATCATACCACCTAACCTAGAGTCCCCAGGCTGATCGAGATGTCGATCTGGTCCCGGGGTCCAGGCCAAGGCAAGGAGATCCCCAGCCGTACATGAAAGGTCGCTGTCCACGACCGGCACCCCGAAACCCGCCATGCGAGGAGAGGAAGGATGTGTGTCGTGAGTAGAGGGTGCAGATCCCCATTCGGACTGGTGAGGAGACGAGGGGAGTGAGGAAGCAACCTGGGGAGATCCACAGTCATCCGGAACCATGGTTGTGTCGGCCACCGCGGAGTGAACCACACGACTGATGCTCTCAGGTTCGTAATGTAAAGGAGGACCCTGAGGATCAATGAGAACGGGGTAAACGCGTAATGTGTCCCCTGTGACCAGGTTGGCGGAGGGCGTCCAAAGCGTGTCCCTCCGGATCTGGCCGTTGGCCGTAAAAGCGTGGGAGTTGACGGTTAAGACGAGAGAAAGGATCCTATAAGTGAGCGGGGCCAAGAATGCTGACTGGCGCAGTCGGCAATCGCTGGAATCGGTCGGGTAACGAGAATTCCAATTTGCCACCATAGTGGGAATGCCAGGGGTGCATTCCGCAAGCGGAACAATGTTATGTCCCAGGCAGAAGTGCCAGAAGTCTTTGCCAGATCCGCTAGGATTTGGATCTGGGACCCCCCAAGCGACGGACGTACTGGACCGTGATAACGTTGCCCATACGCAAGAACACACCGTGGTAGGACGTGTGTGGCAGTAGACTCCTGATGGCGAGAAGGTCGCCAGGAGTTCCACGTGTAGACCTGCAGCAGGGACTCCACCGCGGACCACGTCCCTCCTGTGGACGAGGGACCGCACCGAGCACCCCGGCCGAGGCGGTTGGCATCCAACTCTATGACGAAATCCGTTGTGGAGTTGAAAGTGGTCTTGCCGTTCCGTTCGCCGGCCTAACGTAACCACCACCGTAGTTCCAGCATGGTTTCTGCGTCCAAGCGGTTTAGACTGCCCAGCGAAGCCCCTAGGGAAAACGCAGGGTTCTGAGTCTCTGAAGGGTTCTATAGCGAAAAGGGGGACTGGAAAAAATGGCCTGGATTAACGCCGATAACGAGCCGACCAGGCGAGCCAGTCCGCGTAAGGATCCCCGTCGTTTGCCCGGCACGATACTGAGTCTCTTGCAGATGGTGGCTAAGATGGTCATAGGTTGCCGAAGGATCGCTCGGTTGGTGACCACCAAGAATCCCAAAACTCCATCACCTGAGATGGGGAGAGGATAGATTCCCCCGTGATCTATGGGGAGTTGTCTGGGAGGCGTGTTCTGCATCGCCGGCGAGGGGGGGACGAGCCATTAATAGTAGGTCGTTCGAATGGATAATCAACCTTGCCCCTCTGTTCCGCAGAGTACCGCACCGGGTTCAAGAATTTGGTGAGGTTTCCCAAGTTACCTCGGGCGATAACCGCCACCCTTTCCTGACCAGGAAGATGTTGCTGAGGAATCCCGAGGGAGCGGGTCCGCCTCTACTTATCGCTTGCTTGATCCAAAGGTCCTGCAATTCGCTGTTTATTAGGGCGGTGTTCAGTTTGAAAACCGAGGGGAAGAGGGGCCAGGTCCGTGTCTGCACTATAACTCTGATAGACAGTTACTGTACTGTGTAAGACTTATTAATGATGTTTGGGCTTTATCCTGGCTGGAATAGAGCCCTACCATCTAGAAATACGTGTAATCAGCGTGAACCCGAGTAACATGCCCTCGGTGGTCGGTCCAGGGTCTGATTCGGTTAGGTGGGGCAGCTGTTGATCAAGTCTCTTAAGATTGATTGGCGGTGTCCTGTCGGGCACGTAGTGTTCGCGCATTCCCAGGAGGCAACTGCCCGTTGGGCCCAGCCCCTAAGTTGGGGATAGATCAATCGGATTGTTCAGCGTGGTAGCCTGCTTACTAAGGCTAGGATGTTGGTGCTAGGTCCAAAAGACCTAAGACCCTGGCCTGTATGGTCCGAAGGACCTCTCTATTCCCTTCTTGGATACTTCCCGTGTTTGGGTGAGATACCTCCAGAGTATGAGGACCACCCCGGGAGTGTGTACAATCTCATATGGCTATGGAAGGGGGTATTGCGCCCTCAATTTGTTGCGTGGGGCTTACCGACCGGTTTCTGGGTCCAGTATAGATATATGTTTGGCCACCTCGGGGAGAGGTGCCCAGTCACCGAGTGTGGGATGGCAAATCGCCCCCGGATCGACCATGGCTCTCCACGAGAGTCCATAATGTGTCAGCCTGGGATACAGGGTTGGCGTCGTCATGAAGCGCCATGTGCCCACCTAAACATTTATCATCATCCCTCATCATCCTCAGACTCAAAGGTGTTAGCCGCCTCGGACTTCGCGGGTGACTCTGGAAGAGTCCACGAATGGGTCTGGCTTAGTCCGTCTAACGATCGCTGCCTCTGTATGCGCATCTCCCCGAGGCTCGGGGGTCGATTGGAGTCTGGAGGGCAGTGGGTCTGCAGTCCTGGGAGGGGTACTGCCTGGAGCATGTTATTTACTTCCCCTGCCGGGGAGTCGGGGCCACAGAACGTGCGGTGTTTTGGGGCACCTCGCCCTTCTTAGGGGCGGTAGACCGTTGTCGCTGGTCCGGACATAGGGGTTGCAGGCTGGTTTTGTATAACCGACGCCATGGCCGCTGGACGGATCTACCGAACAATTTTGAACCCCTGCAGCCTTGTCGAGACTGGTCTACTAGGATTGTGTCCACCACTTCAGGGACACAAGCAGGATAAGGTCCTGTCGTCAGTTATAAGGGAGAGGGTCTGCGAACAGCACAGTAACACAGCATAGTACAGGAAACAATGCTGTGATTTATTTACGTATATGTATAATATATATTTATATATATTTTGTATAATTTATATATATTTATTTGTATAAGTCTATTTAATTATTTGTATAATTTTATTTATACATTAATTAATTTATTTATATATTCGATACTTTATTATATATATTTATATATTATGTATACTTTATATATTTATTGTATACTCTATTTAATTAGTTGTATAATTTATTTATACATTCTTTTATTTATATTTTCGAATAATTTTATTTATATATATTATGTATAATTTATAATTTTATTTATTATATAATTGTAATGTATTTATATATATATATTTGTACAATTTATTTATATATATTTATATTAATATATTATTTAATTTATTTAATTTATTATTATTTGAAGCTAGATTCCAGGGGGGAATAAATTCCCAGAAACAAGAACCGATGTTTAGGAGGAGTAGGTGAGGGGAGATAGCCTATCACAAGTGAAGAGGACGTAGTCTCGCGAGACTACGGCCTCAACGTGATTTGAGTAGATCACCTGATCTACACAGAGCGCTCCACCCATACAGCCGCACGCTCACACTGGCGTAGCGGCGATGGGGAGCGACATTCCTAGCTCATGGGAGCGTAATCTCGCGAGATTACGTCTCCCGAGCTGGGATAGGATGACGCGGGGCCTTCAGGACACGCCCGCACCAATCGCGCGGCAATAGCGCGATTGGTGGAGACAGGCCCGCACTGCCACGCCCCCCTCAGAGACGAGACGCTCTGAGGAGAGGGCGCGCGGCGTCCGGAGAACAAGAAGGAAGGTAGGAAAAGGCGCCAAGAAGGTAAGATGGCGCCGTCCTACCTTCAGTCAGAAACTGGGTAGAAAGTGTCAGAGCGTACCGGATGGGGTGCGCAACGGCCGGAGCCCGCCCGGGAGGCTGTGAATAGAGTGCCCCAGGCACAGGGGGCAAACGAATGCAACGAAGCAGCGTTTTAGTTTTTGTTTTAGCAGCCTAAACAAGCGCATAAATAAGCACAATAACTGTACGAAAATGTACACATTAGTGGGGGGGGACCGCGTCCCCCCCAAAGGATAGACAATAAACGATATATATATATCAGTAAATAAAATTAAAACAACAATTAAAATAAATCAACATAAAATTAATATTAAAATAAAATAAATAAGGCGCACCGCAGATAGTGAAATACTATCCACGATGCCACAAATGTCGATATTATAAAGTAAGACATTACCACAACATAACACATAGAAATACTTATCTCTGCCATGAGCAGAAAGAAAAGAGGAAGGTTCTAAGGGGGCAGCCCCTTATATACCGGCTGTCCTGCCTCATGATTGGCAGACCCAGCCTGAGGGCTGGCTGGGTGTTGTAGTTTTTCTTTTTCTTTCAGTTAAAACGTTTTTTGTACTTGAAATCACTGAAAAAGTTGTATTTCTGCTATGGGCATTATTAAGAAAGATAATGCATAAGATATGAGCCTCCTGTCTGATATATAACTATAAATAATTATAACAAATAATAATATAATAATAATAATAAAAATGATTACTTTCAGTGTTTGATGACAAATTTCCTATCGCTCATTTCTGCAAGTGATTCTAATTTATCATCGCTGTTTTTTAGCTGGTCTAAAACCACTTTTGACACACAGGGACACTTTTTGGTTGCTATGGACAACCTACAGTTTCCAGGCAGAAAGAACAGTATTTATAATATAAAAAGTGCATGCAGGGCACTGGACAGACCACTAGGGACAAAGGGGGTGTGTAATTATTTTATACAGTACTGTAATCTGTAAGATTACAGTATACTGTATATGTACTGTGTTTTTATTTATTTTTAGAATTTGGCGCCGATCTCCACCCCCGTGCGCCGTAAGCGTGGGACGGAGCTCGGCGGCACACGGGAACTTTGTGAATCGAGCGAGGAGACAGCTCAATCACACAGCGGGGAGACATCACAGGATCCAGGGGACAGGGTAAGTAATCTCTGCCTGGATACTGCGATGCAATCCCGAGTCTGGCTCGGGGTTACCGCTTATGGTACTGGATTTCCACCCCGAGCCAGACTCTGGAATACCGCCAGGGAGGTTAAGAGAGGTATAGACTCTGGAGAGAGAGAGATAATTTTACCACTGTGCAAATCATTAGTAAGACCTCTTCTGGAATATGCAATTCAGTTTTGGGCACCAGTTCACAAAAACAATATCAGGGAACTGGCAGAAAAGGGCAACCAAACTGATAGGAGGCATGGAGGAGCTCAGCTATAAGGAAAGATTGGAGAAACTGAATTTATTCTCTGTTGAGAAGAGAGAGATTATGGAGGGATATGATTAACACGTAAAAAGACATAAGTGGTACATATAGTGATCTTGGTGTTGATTTATTCACTTTAAGATCATTACAGAAGACAAAGGGGCACTGTTTAAGTCTGGACGAAGAGATTTAATCTCCAAATACGGAAAGGTTTCTTCACAGTAAGAGCTGTGAAAATGTGGAATATACTCCCTTAAGAGCTGGTTCTGTCCAACACAGTAGATTGCTTTAAAAAAAGGTCTGGATTATTTCCTAAATGTACATAATACAACTGGATACTAACATGCATAGTTAAAGTTGATCCAGGAAATATCAGATTGCATCTTGGGGGGATCAGGAAGGAATTGTTACCCATGCTGGAGCAAATTGGATCATACTTTCAACCAGATATATATATATATATATTACATAAAACAATAAACATGACTAGATTTCCCTTTCTTTTAAAAATGGCTTCATTATTAGAATTACAAACTAATTTGCTCCAACCTTGAGTCTGTCAGCATTAATCATGTAATCACCTGCATTTTCCTTAGCAGTATTATGATGGATTGCTATTTTACACTAATTTTATGTGAAGGAAGAAAACGTTAGATCGATTGTACCTAATCGGAGATTCCATGTATAAAAGGAATTTAATCATTATGATGCTTCAGTTAATGATTGAACCATATGGCACATATCCATTCCTATTGCCATCAAGGATATGTCTAGCAGATAGTATTTTGATAATATAATTTCAAACATAATGACATGCAGCATCAGGGTCTTATATTTTTAATCAGATTCCAGCCATTTTGCTCTGTCTGTTGAAATATATATATGTGTGTATTTTTACCTTCCAAAAGATTTACATTTATGATCATTATGATTGTCACACCACTTCCACACTTCATAGCCAGGGAGATGACACCTTTACTTTCTCATTCAGCTTTGTGGATTCATGTGACAGCATCAACCTTCTCTCATTAATTACTTAATCCGCATTACTACCTCTGTCCAGGACACAGAAATGTGATCCAGGAAACTGTAAAGCCGAAGCTGGAAATATAGGACTCATTTTCTTAGCTGTGGTGAAACAACAACATCCTCCGACTCTAATGGTCCTTCCATTGACATGTTTTACCATTTCACGTACAAAAGTTTGGTCACATTATGTATGCCACTTCTTATCATAGACATAGGAATCTCACATCGGCAGAAAGGAAAGATTTGGATGTGAAAAAAATAAAACATTATTATACACCAGGCAGACAGGAGTGGGAGTCTAGTCATACAAGATAAAAACAAATAAAGGAAGCTTTCCTTTCCTTATCAGATACAACTACATAAAAGGTTCATCAAGGACCCCTGCATTACAACTGGAAGTTAAATCCCCTAAAGCTTTTGAAGAGGTTATAATCAATAAAAATTCAAAAGGCTTTCTTCTACCAGATGAGTGCTGCACTCCTTATTTTTATCACCTTCCAAAGGAGCAAAAACACACAAGCCAGTATTACAGTAGCAGCTTTTCCAATGGGTTGTCTCATTATATGGATTTCTTTCTTTAACCCATTGTTTTTTCTTTACAATGCTTTATTAACCACTTAAGACCCGGACCAAAATGCAACTAAAGGACCTTGCCCCTTTTTGCGATTCAGCACTGCGTCACTTTAACTGACAATTGCGCGGTCGTGCGACGTGGCTCCAAACAAAATTGGGCGTCATTTTTTCCCCACAAATATAGCTTTCTTTTGGTGGTATTTGATCACCTCTGCGTTTCTTTTTTTTTGCGCTATAAACAAAAATAGAGCGACAATTTTGAAAAAAAGTTTAGGCCGATACGTATTCTTCTACCTATTTTTTGTAAAAAAAATCGCAATAAGCATGTATCGGTTGGTTTGCGCAAAATTTATAGCATTTACAAAATAGGGGATAGTTTTATTGCATTTTTCTAAAAAAATATTTTTTTACTACTAATGGCGGCGATCAGCGATTTTTTTCATGACTGCAACATTATGGCGGACACTTCGGACAATTTTGACACATTTTTGGGACCATTGTAATTTTCACAGCAAAAAATGCATTTAAAATGCATTGTTTATTGTGAAAATGAGAATTACAGTTTGGGAGTTAACCACAGGGGGCGCTGATGGGGTTATGTGTGACCTCAAGTGTGTTTGCAACTGTAGGGGGTGTGGCTGTAGGTGTGACGTCATCGATTGTGTCCCCCTGTAAAAGGGATCACACGATCTATGACGCTGCCACAGTGAAGAACGGGGAAGCCGTGTTTACACACAGCTCTCCCCATTCTTCAGCTCCAGGGACCGATCGCGGGACTCCAGCGGCGATCGGGTCCGTGAGTCCCGCGGTCACGGTCCTTCGGATCGGGTCGCGGGAGCGCACCGCGGGCACGCGCCCGCGACCCCACGACTGGGCTTAAAGGACAACGTACATATACGTTGATGTGCCCAGCCGTGCCATTCTGCCGATGTATATCGGCGTGAAGGGGTCGTTAAGTGTTAAGGACATGTCATCTTATTAATATGTTACATCATTACGCACATCCTGTGTGTAATGATTTAAAATATTAATAAGATTACATGTCCTTAATAAAGCAGGGTAAAGAAAATGATTCTACACCTCTATTCCACGCAAGGAATGCCCTTCAGTTCTTTCTAACCAATAATGTTAATATCAGTTTAAAGCAAGCCCAATTTAGGCCCCTTTTTCACTTGTGTGACTTGTCCTGTGACTTGCAAAGTTGCATGGGAAGTTGTACCCCATGATTTCCAATGAGTACCATTTATATCTGTGTGACTTTAAGTCGCAGCAACTTCAAAGTAGTCCCTGCAATACTTTGGGCCGACTTTAATGCGACTCAAGCCCCATAGACTTCAAGATTACACAGGCATTGCTTAATTATTTCAGTTTTCTTGATCAATATTATTTGCAGACCCTTGGTACTGTTTTGGGGGCAAATTATGCCCCCGGTTATTCAAATATCATGAGACATTGGGAGGAACACACAATTTGGAACAACAATTCAAAATGCATCATATACTATGGTAGATATACTGTATTGATGATATTATTCTCATCTGGCATGATGATTTTCAGATGGTAGTTTGGGCTCAATTTTACACAGGTGGCAGATGCCATGCACTTGATCTTTCTTGATTTAGAATAGACTTACGAGGATGGTACCATTACAACCAAGAACCATTTCAAGCCTACAAGTGACAATTCATATTAACATTATATGAGTAGACACCATCCCACTTGGAAAAATAATATTTCAGAAGGACAATCCTGTAGATGAAAAAAAAATTGCATGAAAATCAAATATTACAAGCACGAAAGTGCAGTAATTTTTGACACATTTTTAGAGAATGGTTATTCAAAACATCTTGTTGAAAGGCTTATAAGGGATCTCTCACAGGTTAAAGGGGAGTTTCAGGCTTTTTTATGTTTATTAAAAGTCAGCAGCTAGAAAAAGTGTAGCTACTGGCTTTTAATAAAGAGACACTCACCCTCTCCATAGTCCAGTGACACTGACAGCTTTCTGCTTCACGGCCAGGCACTCACTGCGCAGGCGCGAGCGGCGCTGCACACTGTGATTGGTCAGACGATCGCCTGGGACCTGTCACGTGTCCCAGGCGATCGCCAACAGGGAGGGGCCGCTATAGGCGATATGACGCATCGCCTAAGCGGTCCCTGGGCGGAAGGAGGAAGTGGGACAGGAAGTCCCACTCCTCCTGAAGCCCCCACCCCCCCCCCCCAAAAAAAAAAATTACATGTAAAATGTGGCATGTAAGGGAGCAAGGAGTGGATTAAGCAGAAGTTCCACTTTTGGGTGGAACTCTGCTTTAAAGAGTTGATTGCCAAAAGGATACCTGTGATATTGGAAATATACAATTCATTGCAAAATGTTATTGAAATTATCATTCCATTTCTCGTACAATCTGGAAGAATTTCCATTTTACAATGTGATACCAAACTGGGTCTTATGCCGCGTACACACGATCATTTTTCGGCATGAAAAAAAATAAGTTTTAAAAAAAATGTCATTTAAAATGATCGTGTGTGGGCTTCACAATTTTTCGGGTTCTGAAAAATGAATTTTTTTTTTTTAACATGCTACATTTTTTTTTTTTTTTTTTCGGGTTGTAAAAAATGATCGTGTGTGTGGGCTAAAACGACGTTAAAAACCTGCGCATGCTCAGAAGCAAGTTATGAGACGGGAGCACTCGTTCTGGTAAAACTACCATTCGTAATGGAGTAAGCACATTCATCACGCTGTAACAGACAGAAAAGCGCGAATCGTTTTTTACTAACAGGAAATCAGCTAAAGCAGCCCCAAGGGTGGCGTCATCTGCATGAAACTTCCCCTTTATAGTGCCGTCGTACGTGTTGTACGTCACCGCGCTTTGCTAGAGCATTTTTTTAAAACGATAGTGTGTGGGCAACGTTGTTTTAATGATAAAGTTGGAAAAATGATCGTGTGTACGCGGCATAATACTACCTAAGGCCCCATACACACGATTGGAATTTCCGATGGAAAAAGTGAGACAGACTTTTTCCATCGGAAATTCCGACCGTGTGTATGCCTTATCAGAGTAATTCCATCGAAAATTCCAATGAATTCCATCGGAGTTTACATATTGAACATGTTCTCTTTTCCTCCGATGGAATTCCATCAGAATTCCGATGTGAATTTGGTCGGACAAAGGTCCGTGTGTACAGGGCATAAGGGGCCAAATTCTCAAAAAGCTGTGCAAATTTAGTATTATCTAACTTATGTCATTTAAGTTACGGCGCCCTAAGTTGGTGTCGTAAGTGCCGTATCCACAGCGCATTTGCGCACAAAATTGCGCCATCCTTAACCTAAGTTCCAATGCGTAAGGCGTGGTTATGGCAAGTAGGAATGAAGTGGGCGTGCTTCATTGTAATGAGCCGTGACCCCATTCAAATGAAGGGCCAGCCGTACTGCGCATGCGCGCGTGAATCTGGACCTCACTGGGCATGTGCAGAACTTTGCTAATCGCAATCAGTGAGATAGGTAAAAGGCCAAGCGTACTTAGTTTGAGGATCACCCTGTGTCTAAATAGCCCCAGTCAAACACACTTCTATTGCAAAAGTATTTCCCTGTGTTCCCTTCCTAAAGCAAGTTGCTTCTGCTTTGAACGTTTGTCAGTGTTTGTTGGTAAGATTTGTTTGTGAGAAAAGTTGTTGAGGAGTTGGAGAGTATAGTTGGTGTTTATATAAGTGGATTGACAGAGCATAAACATTAATTACAAAAAAGATTGACTGTCAGCTTCAAGTCCCTCTAAGGCCCCGTACACACGGCCGAGGAACTCGACGTGCTTGGCACGTCGAGTTCCTCGTCGAGTTCTGGGATGAAGCCGCCGAGGAGCTCGGCGGGCCGCCTTCTCCCATAGAACAATGAGAAAATAGAGAACATGTTCTCTATTTTCTCGTCGAGCTCCTCGGCGGCTCCATCGAGCCAAAACTGTACAGACGACAGAGTTTCTCGGCAGAATCCGGGTTTTGACCGAGTTTCTCGGTGAATTCTGCCGAGAAACTCTGTCGTGTGTACGGGGCCTAAGAAAGAAGATTTATAGGGATTTCCTTGAACGGGAAAAATGTGGGGACTGTTGTTAAAGCATGAACAGTAGTATGGTATGCAAATATGTGGGCCTGGTCAAACCTCAATCATGAGAGCCACAACAACAATGTAGATATCAAAAAGATTTATTTTATAAAAAGTTTCTTTATAAGAGGACAAAGAAAAAAAGATGTACATTAAATACTATAGAATGCATAATAGACAAATTCCAGACTAACAAATAAAATGATACTTCAAGTGCATAAAGATGCAGGTGATCTTCATTTCATCCCGCATGTAACGGTTCTACTAGTTTCGCCCAAGAGGGCTTCGTCAGGAACCAATAGGGGGCAGTAGTCTGAGCAAACAAAAAGTATATCAATAAACGGAAAGAGATATGTAATAATATATACAAATAGTCACATAGATTTGTTGTATCAGTACATACAAACGTGTCTGATTGACCATAGATGTTGACATAATCATAGTTTATTATAAGACATAAAAAGAATATATTTGTTTAAATAGACAAAAATAATATAGTTGGTGTTTGTTTTTGATAATTTGTTATTTGTTTTGATTGTTTGCCTGTTTGTTTTTGATAATTTGTTATTTGTTTTGATTGTTTGCCTGTTTGTTTTTGATAAGTGTTTCTTTTTTGGTGTGTGATTTTTTTTTGTTTCCCTTTTTTGCCTGTTTGTTTTTGAATTTATAGTAGCTGTCTGTTTTTTTTTTTTGCTTGTTTTTCTTTTCTTTGTTGTGTGTGTGTATTGTTGATTGTTTTTTGGGTGAGTTTCCTGTTGCTGGGTGTTGTCTGTCATGGCCCCAAAGCGCAGGAAGCTAAATTTTACAGTGGCAGAGAAGCATATTCTTGCTCAGGGCGTCATAAAATATGGGCGATTTCTCCATGGCCCTGAGAGCCACAACACCACCCCGGCCAGGAGGAAGGAGATCCTTAAAAAGATCACCGATCGGATCAATGCGGCGGGGGGGGGGGGACCAGGACCATCGCTGGAGTTAAAAAAAAAATCAATGATTTGAAGAGCGTGTCCCGGAACAAGCTGGCAAAGCTGCATGCCCATACCAGGGGCACTGGAGGAGGGGGACCCTGTCCAGTCAGGATGAGTGAGGAGGAATGGGCAGTGGCCCAGTGTTTCCACCCACAGCAGGTGGTGGGCCTGCCTGGCTTTGACTCTGATCCTCTTATGAGGACAGGTAATTTTTTTAAATTTTCTATCTGGTGATTAGCATGTGTGGGTGGGGGAAGGGAAGATGTGCCAAGTGTGTGGATCCACCAACCTGTGATTGTTTTGTGTCCTCCCCAGATGGCCAGGAGGTTGCAGCCCCATCAGACCAGGAGGTTGCTGGGTCATCAGCCCAGGAGGTGGCAGCCCCATCAGCCCAGGAGGTTGCTGGGTCATCAGCCCAGGAGGTGGCAGCCCCATCAGGTCAGGAGGTGGCAGCCCCATCAGGTCAGGAGGTGGCAGCCCCATCAGGGCAGGAGGTGGCAGCCCCATCAGGGCAGGAGGTGGCAGCCCCATCAGGGCAGGAGGTTGCTGGCCCATCAGGGCAGGAGGTTGCTGGCCCATCAGGGCAGGAGGTTGCTGGCCCATCAGTGCAGGCTGCTGCACCACCCCCAAGACAGGCTGATGCAGAGTCCCAAGAAGGGCAGGATTCGCCATGGGAGGGGAGTGCCCACAACTCCCCTAATTTGGATGTTGAGTGGGAGGAGGATGAGGGGGAGGAAGATGAGAATATTGATATTGGCCAGCAAATCCTGATGGGCCAAGATATGACCTTTGAGTCATCCCCTGAGGGAACCCCAGAGGCGCCCAGCAGTCAGGCCACCATCATGGGTGGCCCCTCCCAACCCTCCTCCAACATGCAGCAGCACCCATGGCTCACTCCAACCCCTCCTCCAAGGCCACAAGCCTCAGGGGCAAGTAGGAGGCCGACCCCGGAAACCAGGGGGGGTTTGTGCGTCTGCCAGTCAGTCTGTTGAGGGACAATGCCTGGCAGACCCGCAGTCTGGCTGAACTAAAAAAATCAAAGAGCAAGGTGGAGCAAAGCCTGGGTTTAATGAGGGAGTCACTGGGTGACGTGGCCACCAACTCAGTGGGGGTCATCATGTGTTTGTGGGACCTGAAAAACGCAACAACAGGCGTGGCCCAGGAGGTGACTGCCCTCACCCAGGCTGTGCAGGCCAATACCCGGGCTGTGCAGGCCAATACCCGGGCTGGCCAGGCTAATACGGCTGACATTACTCCCTGTCTGACAAGGATAGCCGTGGCCTTGGAGGGCAGGCCAGCAGGAGGACAGACACCAGGGGAGGCTCCTTCTTCCCCTGCACAGACCCCCCCATGAAAATGCTCCCTCCCCTGCACAGACCCCCCTCCATGAAAATACTCCCGCCGCTGCACAACCCCCCCCATGAAAATAATCCCTCCCCTGCACAGACCCCCCCCCCGTGAAGATCCCCCAGTCGGCCGTGCCCGTGCCCGTGCCCGTGGTCAGCCCAGAAGGAGCACTCGGCAACATCATTAAGTTGCAGGGGTACTTTTTTTTTTTTATTATTTTTTATAATGTACTTATGATTTGGTTTATGTGTGTGAATGATGTGTGAATGTGGGGGGGGTGGCATTCCTGAAAACATAAGGGTGTCACCCTCAGTTTTGGTGGAGTAGGGATCCCAGGTTCCTGAATGGTGTATGAATGCACAGTGACATAATTGGAGCCGTGGCGGGGCGTTACTGCTCCCAAGTACCAAAGGGGGGGGGGCACTTGGATCTAATCCAATTCGATGTGCATGTGATGTGTCTGTGCTAGGGACCACAGTGACATGCATTCATGCATTCTCATTGTGAGATAATTAATGTGCGTTTTGTATCAAAAAAGACATTCTCATTGACATATAAGTAATGTGCATTTTATATGCAAAGAAAATGTTTAAAGGTCACATAATCTCTGTGATTTTTTCTTGGCAAAGCAAAAAAATAAAGATAATTAGGGTCCATTTACTGGGCAAAGATGCCTTCAGCCAGTTGTCTCCTTATTGCCTGGCCCTCAGCAGACCGGGTAGAGGTGGTTGGGGGGGGGGGATTGCCTGGGTGGGGGGTTAGGTCAGGACATATCTCAACATGCAGGCCCCTTCTCAGAGCAAAATTATGGAGGATGCAACATGCCCCAATAATTTGACAGACAAAGTCTGGGGAATACAAGAGTGTACCCCCAGTCTTGTCAAGGCATCTGAATCTCGACTTGAGAAGGCCAAATGTCCGCTCTACTATTGACCGGGTCTGGATGTGCACCTCATTGAATTTGCGTTCTCCGGGTGTTTGGGGGTTCCTAAAGGGGGTCATCAGGTGGGGTCCCAACGCATATCCAGAGTCACCTGTAAGGGAAAAGACAGGAGGATATTAGTCATGCATGTGCCCCTTGTGATGTCTGCATCATGGGGGGGGGCATACCTGACACCAATGTCACTCACCAATCAGCCAGCTGTCTCCATACACATTCTGCTCCAAGTCTTGGTAGATCTTGGTCTGCCGTAGAATGAAGCTGTCGTGGCACGACCCTGGATGAGGCCATGGGCATCTACAATCATCTGGACGTTGATCGAATGCCAGCCTTTCCTGTTTCTGAACAGGTATTCAGTTTCATGGGGGGGCTGTAGTGCCACATGGGTGCAGTCTATTGGGAAGCCAGCAATGCTGTAGAAGTCAGTCATGGCTTGCAGACGCTGCTCCTCCTGGGTGGGCTTCACAAATTGATTGGTCATGCGCCGCAGTATGGCAGGGACCACCTGATGGACACATCGGCTCATTGTCGACTGCACCATCCCAGCCAGACCTCCAGATGCACGCTGGAATGAGCCACTGGATAAAAAATGGAGGGTTGCCATCACTTTATGTAGAGGTGTCAGGGCATGGGAGCGTCTGGTTGGGGTGATAAGATCCTCCTGAAGTAGTTGGGTGATCTCCAGGATGGCTTCCCTATCAAACCTGTAGTTGCCATACACCTCATAATCTGGCATTTGGAAAAGATCACGCCGTGGCCGATAAACTCTCGCCTGTGCCCTCATCCTCCTCCTCTGTGCCCTCCTCCTCCTTTGTGCCTGTAAGGCGGCAAGTGCCGTCAGAATCATAGATGCCCCTGGCATTTTTAAAGACAGATCCTTCTCAACTATAACCAAAATAATTCACAAAAATATAGGCAATGGTGACTCATCCAAAGCAGTCAAAGTTAGGTGACAAGAGGCAATCCTGCATTAGTCACACTAACCAGATCATCTTATCCGATTTGATGGTGGTCATAGATATAATATTAAATACTACCATCTGCATTCCTCTGAATTAGTACTGCATATCAAAAATTGGGAGAGAAAAAAAGAATTGGTCAAAAAGGAATACGGATAAATATGACTGCAATTTATTAATTATCCACATAAAAAAACACATTAATAACACAAAAAGTGCCAGTATCTCCACAGCACTAATAAAATTAGACGTTAGTCTAAACAAGGACAAGTGGCCACCACAATCATACGCACAGCTTACATACACCTGCAGGAATCAAAAAACTGGGGCATGATAAAGAATATATAAATCACAGGGCTAGATTGAGGATAGTATAGCTGCAAAAAAAATAAAAAATCTGTGAAGCTGGATACAGTTCCAATCAATTCTATCACCAGTTCATAGAGGACAAATTCCACATGGAGATGAAGTAGGTAGAACTACAATTCAATGGTAGACAGCAGCAAGTAAGTTATTGGAAACACTGCTAGTTTGGCAGTGATAGGTGTGATTACCATATAATGGGATCTGTTTGAACCAAGCAAGGATTGCTGTAGAGGCTGCAATCAGCAAGATGTACCATACTTCGGTACAGCTGAAAAACCAGATCACAATATCAAAAACTGCTTATTGCTTAGATCTTACCACCCTTGGAAAGTAGTCAGTATCTGTAGATTTCAGAGATTCCTCTGGTTACAGAGGCCGGCGTTTTTTTTGCAGATTCCTTCAGTGGTATGGTGGGAGGTGCGCCCTCAAATCAGGTCCTCTGCATACCAAGGCCAGACCATTCAGTTCCAGGGTGAATAGATGCCTTTGTAATGTCTTTGAATGCCAGTAGATGGCAGTGTAGATAGGCAATAAGAAGTCAGCATGCAGTTTTAAATACTTGCTGTATGTCTCAAAGTGATGTCCGTGCAGTGGTGTATGCTGCAGTAAAAATAGATTCTTAAGTTGGGAGAGAAGGCCCCCAGTAAAAATATAATCAGGTGGCTGTAGTGGTGGTCAGTCCTGCTTCATCGCTGATAAGCGTGATGCTTACATGTTTCGATCCTAACAGATCTTCATCGGAGCATAGATGTGTGTTCAAGATCTCCCATTAAATAGCCCAGGGTCATTAGTAATTGTTTGATTTCAGCTGGGTTAATTAGAAATCAGATACATCCAACACAGTGACATTCAAGACAAACAGACTAACTAGTGGAGTGATATGGTAGCTTTTGCCGGAATTTTTTAAATACCCAAGTAAAAAATAAAATAAAAGTAGTGAATATAAAGAATTATTATCTTATCACATTAGAAATAAAGATTGTATAGCAGGGTGTATCCTGTTAATAGGGAAGATGACACTGGTTTGAGGAAAAATGGTATAGGTAAATCTAAAAGGTATATATCAACCAATGAGGTTATTAACCATTTACGTCGCAAAGGGATAATTTACATAGATTTCCATTCCTCACTCAGTGCCATATCTTCCGATTTTGCACACAGGTATTGCATATAGTTTGAAGGCACTCAGGTATAAGTCTCATGTACAGGCAGATCAGGAAAGAAAAAGGGGGGGGGGAGGGAAAGGAGATGGAGTATTATGGGGTGAGATGAGGCAGGGAGTTTAGCTATAGTAGAATAACAAATTGCCAGTAATGGATGCCTTTTTCATGAAAACATACAGAATACTTAGATTAAACATTTTTTTAGAGTCATCCCATTAAAATGGGGGGGTATATATAGGCAAAAGATCAGCTAAACTTGAAGAGGATAGGATGACCCACAGTAATATTCCATTCAATATGGCAGCATAGGTCATGTACCCTAGGTAATTTAAGCTAGACATAGAGGGTATTTCAACAACCATAGTAATACCTGTGACCCATAAAGGGCGATCTAGGGGTCCAAAAAGACCGCTAGATTGCATTCATTATTTAACCCCTGAGGCTGGAGACTGCCTATATTGTATATCCACATATCTCTTTGCGATAGAGAATCCTGTCAAAATCGCCCCTCCTTGGGGGTAGATTAAGCCTGTAGATACCCCTACATCTAAGTCCATCCGGGACACCATTGTGGTATTTTAGAAAATGTAGAGATAGTGGTCGATCGTCATCTTTTTTGTTAATGCTTTGGACATGTTCACTTAGGCGGATTTTCAGTTGACGTTTAGTCTTACCGACATACATCAGACCGCACGGACAGGTGAGTAGGTAGATTACTCGAGTAGTCGAGCAGTTAATGCAACTGTTGATTCTGAAGTGTTTAGTGCCATCGGCACTATGAAAGGTATCAGTTTTTTCTATATATTTACACATGGAGCATCTACCACAGGGATACATCCCTTTTAGAGGTGGCAGATCTGTAAGCTAGTTGGGTTTAGTAGTTCTCTGGTACTCAGAGTGTACCAGACAGTCTTTTAAGTTAGTGGATCTTCTTGCTGTTAGAAGGGGACGATCACCAACAAAACTTCCCAAGATGGGTGCTTCAGATAATATGTGCCAGTGCTGATTAAGTATGGATTTTACCTTTTCCCACTGTTCACCATATTTTGTTATTATTCTGATTGAGGTGGTTTGAGTTTTAGGTACTTGAAACCTATCCACACTTCGTTTAGCAAGAAGATCCTTTCTATCCGTTTGGTATCCACGTTTCTTGGCTTTACGAATGCAGTTATGGGAGTATCCTCTCTCCCTAAACCTGCTGTACAGGTCTTGCGATTCAGATGCAAAGTCATTTTCGTTAGAACAGTTCCTTCGAGTTCGGAGGAACTGTCCAACTGGAATACCATGAATAAGCGATCTAGGGTGGTCACTGGTAGCATAGAGGAGTGTATTCGCCGCAGTCTCTTTTCTAAAGGTTTTGGTCAGAATTTTTCCATTTTGGGCGAATAGGGTTAGATCAAGGAAAGACAAGGATTCCCTATGCCAAGTATAGGTCAGCCTTATATTCCTCTCATTCTGGTTTAGTTCTTCCATGAATGAATCTAGCTCTTGGGGGGTACCCACCCAGATCATGATCACATCATCTATGTACCTCAGCCACAGACAGCAGTGGCCGAGGTACAAAGATGAGGCGTACACTATTTCATGTTCCCAAAGCCCTAGATGTAAACATGCATAGGATGGAGCCCAAGGGGCTCCCATTGAGGTTCCCCTAGTCTGGCGATAGTTTGTATTCATGAATTGGAAGCAGTTATGCTCAAGCATGAATTGCAGAGTGTCAATGATGAACTCATTCTGTGCTGCCAGGTTGGGGAACTTTTGGCAAAGAAAGTGGTCCACCGCCCTGAGTTCCCACTCATGGGGTATCGACGTATACAGGGATTCAACGTCGATCCCCACGAGTAGGGCCCCGTGGGGTAAGACCACCCCATCAAGATGACTCAGAACATCCCGAGTATCCTGAACATAAGAGGAGAGCCCATGAACCAGATCTTTGATGAGTGCATCAATATATTTCCCGACTCTCTCCAGGGGTCCTTTAACTGCTGACACTATAGGCCTCCCAGGGGGATTAGTGGCTGATTTGTGGAGCTTAGGAATAATATAAAAGGTGGGAGTGTTAAATTCAGTGACCCTTATATATTCATATTCTCGCTTTGTTAGTAAACGTTCCTCAAGGGCGAACCTAAGTCTATAGTTGAGATCATCAATAATAGCGACAAAGGGGTTACTCGCAAGTTTTTGATAGGTATTTTTGTCGCCCAAAAGGCGCATCACCTCATTTTCATACATTTGTTGGGGCAGTAGGACCGTATTGCCCCCCTTGTCACTACTCTTGATAACTATATCTGTAGCCATCTCCAGCTCCCTACATGCCTTTCTCTCCTCTTTGGTAATGTTATCAATCCCTCTCCAGTTCCAATTAATCCTGGACAGGTCTTTTTGTACCTGTTCCAGGAAAAGCTGGATCCATTTGTGTTTTGACAATGCCGGCATCTTTAATGATTTTATTCTAAGATTGGAATTGCGTGGGGCATCAGATACAGGGACTATAGTGTCGTCCTCCAAGTCAAAGTCCTAATTTTCTTGTAAGAGGGAGACTAGTGCATCAAGGGCCTCTCGTTCCTCTTTATTAGTGTCAGTCATATCCGATTTCTGCTCTCTTTCATTATGCCAGTATCTAAAGATTCTTTTCCTAAGAAAGAGGCTAATATCCTTATATACTTCAAATTCATTCATTGCCGATTTGGGCGAGAATGAAAGTCCCTTTTGTAAGAGGGAGATATGATGCTCATTCAATTGGAAGTCTGATAGATTAACAACTTTCATATCAGTATGGTTTGAGGTCGGTGTTGTCGGTTTAGTGGGCGATAGTGATGGGGCAGGGATTAATGACGTCTGGATCAAAGCTCTCTCATTGGTCTGTCGCTGTCTCGTCCGCTTGCGTGGTCCTGATCGTGATTTTTGGTGCCCGCTCTCCCTTTTAGTATTGGTTTGTTTATTCCTTTCTTGGTACCTATTTTTTCCGCGGTGGCGCCGCCCTTCTCTAAAAAAATGACCGATTTTTCCTGGGAATCAAGATCACTGTCTGAGGAGTAGTTAGTGGGTTGAGGGGTTTTGGACCTATGACCCCGTCCTTTGCGGGATCTACTCCTGCCCCTGGGTATGGTGGGATCAAAGATATCTTCTCTTTCCCAGTCAGCTAGGTTTTGTTTAAATTTTTCCTGTTTACTTGCTTTTAGGTATTTTTGTGTTCTTTCAACTTCTTTTTTCAAAAGGTCATTACTTTTATCAAAGTTTGGATCTGATTTAAATGGTTCAAGGAGTTTAACACTATTGTCGATCTCTATTCTAATTTCTTCAAGTTGTAATTCTTCCTCATTCACTATCATGCGCAGAGTGTCAAGGCCCCTCTCCAGACAGCTTTCTTTCCATAGTTTTAGAAAGCGGGGAGTATGTAAGTGGCCAGCGGGAATTATCCTTTCCCTAAGGCCTCTTGGGATAATTTTGTGATCGATATGCGATTTCAGCGAGGAGATGTCCCATTTGCGATTCAGGAACTTGATAGTCAGTTTCTTATGTGTCTTAAATAGCTTTTTAAGAGACTCATCTCCTTCAGAATGCACAGATGGATCACTTGAAAAAGCAGATTGTATTTCCAGGTCTATTTCCTTATCTAATAGATATGCCATGCCTTAGATAGGAACTCTGATGGAGAGGCCAAAGAACAAGGCAGTGTGTGAATGAGCGCTAACACCGTATGTACTAAGAAAAGCAGAAAACATACAGAAATATGGATGGTCAGTTACCTTATACAAAACTTAATCCAATTCAGACCAAGGAACTACAGTAGGGTATAAAATTCAGGCAAAACTACTACCAGAATAGTATATCACATACCATTAAAAAAGTGCTTGTGAAGAGACTGAACGGTAGAAGGTGGATAGGGAGAGTCAACACCTAGGAAGGGAAGTATAATCCCAAAACATATAACCAAAATAATTCACAAAAATATAGGCAATGGTGACTCATCCAAAGCAGTCAAAGTTAGGTGACAAGAGGCAATCCTGCATTAGTCACACTAACCAGATCATCTTATCCGATTTGATGGTGGTCATAGATATAATATTAAATACTACCATCTGCATTCCTCTGAATTAGTACTGCATATCAAAAATTGGGAGAGAAAAAAAGAATTGGTCAAAAAGGAATACGGATAAATATGACTGCAATTTATTAATTATCCACATAAAAAAAACACATTAATAACACAAAAAGTGCCAGTATCTCCACAGCACTAATAAAATTAGACGTTAGTCTAAACAAGGACAAGTGGCCACCACAATCATACGCACAGCTTACATACACCTGCAGGAATCAAAAAACTGGGGCATGATAAAGAATATATAAATCACAGGGCTAGATTGAGGATAGTATAGCTGCAAAAAAAAAATAAAAAATCTGTGAAGCTGGATACAGTTACAATCAATTCTATCACCAGTTCATAGAGGACAAATTCCACATGGAGATGAAGTAGGTAGAACTACAATTCAATGGTAGACAGCAGCAAGTAAGTTATTGGAAACACTGCTAGTTTGGCAGTGATAGGTGTGATTACCATATAATGGGATCTGTTTGAACCAAGCAAGGATTGCTGTAGAGGCTGCAATCAGCAAGATGTACCATACTTCGGTACAGCTGAAAAACCAGATCACAATATCAAAAACTGCTTATTGCTTAGATCTTACCACCCTTGGAAAGTAGTCAGTATCTGTAGATTTCAGAGATTCCTCTGGTTACAGAGGCCGGCCTTCTCAACTATAGCTCTAGTCACTACCTACAGCAAACCCTTCCACGGCATGTGTAAAATTAGGGCTGCTTTTATAATGTGGAAATTTAGTCAGGGAAACTAACAGGTGCGCACAGGGCGGAAAATACGGCGCACACACTTAATTTTGAGAATCGCCCTAACTCCCTCATTTGCATCTTTGCCTATCAAAAACAGCGGCGAGACTAGCGTAATTTGCGCCCGGGGATGCGCAGGTGTAACTAATTTAGGTAGGGCTGAAAATACGGAAATCTGGGCTTAACTCGTTTTGAAGATCGTGCGCAAAGATACGCGCCGTGTAAATTTAGAAAACTTGAGTTAAGTCTGCGTATCTCTTTTGAGAATTTGGCCCAAGGTTCCTGAGATGATTATTAAAAAGGCACAATGACTTAAGAACATTTTTGCGCCTAAGAAAACTTGCAGGAGATGCAACGCAAACCAGTAAACACTCTTTTTTTCGACAACCGTGTAAGCATGTTTAAATGCAAAAAGTGCAATTGCATCATCTGACAATTTATACCATGTGGACAACCTACTTTTTGTGATTCTGTAGGATGCACACATGTGGTTGAGCAATATATTAATTGTTCAAGTTAATATGTAGTATATTTCTTACAGTGCTTGTGCAAACTTTTATATGTGGGACAAGCTTGATGCACATTATGTAAAAGAGTTGGGGAGCATCGTAGGTTTATAGAAGATGGCTCCACTGAACATAATGTTCCTTGACACATTATTAATTCACACAATAAAAACAGCAAAGAGTTACATTTCTTATATTATGTCAACAGAAACCTATTGTATTCATAAATTGGACACTTTAACCCTCAAGGGGCTTAACCCAGGGGTGCCCAACCCAACCTTTTGAAGAGCAAGGGCCACTTATGCGACTTGGTAACTGGTCACGGGCCACAATAAGCGGAGCGGGTGAATGGCAGACCACTCGGCTCTATAGAGCCCACTCTACTCTCAGCACACCAAACTCGCAGGTAATAGAAGTCTACGGCTTAGTGCAGGTAACCCACAAGTGCACTTCTGTGCACCTGTGGATCCGTTTAAAAAGCAGCCCAGTAACCACTGCAGAACAGATATGTCCATATATACACTGTGATTTTAGTAATAAACTTTAATAACAGTATTCTATTCAATTTTATTCCATCCCAGAGCAGGCGGTCGCGGGCCACATCAGAGGGCTCCGCGGGCCACATCAGAGGGCACTGGGGGCCACTGGTTGGGCACCTCTGGCTTAACCACTTGGCCGGGTAGGTTTTACCCCCTTAATGACCAGGGCATTTTTTGCTGATCGACACTATCCTACTTTATCTGGCTATTGCGCGGTCATGAAATTTTGTTTCAGAAAAATAGAGCTTTATTTTGGTGGTTTATCACTATCCCTACTGTTTTTTTATTTTTATTTTTTTATTATATAGACGAAAAAAAAGGGCAAACATTTTGAGAAAGGCACAGTATTTTCTACTTTCTGTTATTAAGCATATTTAATAAAAAATCGAAATATCAATTTTTTTCATACATTTAGGGCAACATGTATTCTGCTACATGTCTTTGGTATAAAAAAATCACAATAAGAGTACATGTATTGTTTTTTGTGAAAGTTATAGCATTTACAAGCGATAGTGTGTATATATATAATGGAATTTACTTGCTATAGACATTATACTGTAATGGCGGTAAGCAGTGACTTATAGTGGGATTGTAATAGAGTGGCGGACAATCTGGCACAAACAGACACTGGTTGGGAGGGTCAATAACTGACACTGTGTGGCTAGTGAACCTTATAATAAGAACATTGATAATTCAAAATCTGTACACTGACTCTGTATTAATAAACCTGGCTAGGAAGGTGTTAGCATCTAGGGGCAATCAAGGGATTAACTGTGTGCCTAACAATTGTAATGTGTGCTTATTTTACGTAATAAACTAGCTGTTTTTCCCTGCTTTTCAGGAAAAACAAACAGTGAGGCCTTGTACACACGGCCGAGAAACTCGACGAGCAAAACACATCGTTTTGCTCGTCGAGTTCCTTGTGAAGCCGCCGAGGATCTCGGCGAGCCAACTTTTCCCATTGCCGTTGGGGAAAAAGAAGACAGGCTTTCTTTTTGCCCCGACGAGATCCTCAGCGGTTTCCTCGTTGAAAAGTGTACACACGACCGGTTTCCTCGGCAAAAAAAAAACCCCAGCAAGCTTCTTGCTGGTTTTTGCCGATAAACTCAGCCGTGTGTACGAGGCCTGAGAGTTTTGGAGTTTGTAAGCACAGAACTCTGTGTGTGTGATTGGATAAAGCTGATCAGCAGGTTTCAGCCAAAATCATTGACTGATATCTGTTGCCGAACTTGTACTGTGCACAATCACAGCATGGGTTGGCAGGGGATATACATGTAGGCTGCAAGCCCAGAAAAAGGCCAGTAACATACATGTACGTGACTGTGCCTGCCTTCCACTTGCAGTATATTTACTGTAAGCGGTCAGCAGATGGTTAATGAAGAGATAGATATACATACAGTTTTTTTAGGACCCTCCCCTTCCCCCTTTTTTTCTTTCCTCCTTTTGATTTGATGACCAATTGGAATGGTTGCATTTGTAAATCTGTCTATTACATATCTACACACACATATATTCCCCATTTTGAAGTCTCCTGTATCAGTGGCCCAATCTAATTTGCATTTGTTTTTCTTATGTATTTTTTGTTGCGTTGATTTTCTTCTATTTCAATTTTTTTATTCATATATATCTATTAATTGTTTATTCTTCATTAATTAATACATTCTTTTTTTGCATCAACACGATATTACATTATATATAGTGGTATTGATTGTATGTTGTGTATACAGTATACGTGTATAATATACACTGCTCAAAAAATTTTAAGGAACACTTTTGAATCAGAACTCCTGGGATATTGATCTCAGTTAAGTAGCAGAGGGGGAGGGGTGTATACAGAGGGGGTTGTTAA
This sequence comes from Rana temporaria, assembly GCF_905171775.1. Lineage (NCBI taxonomy): Eukaryota > Metazoa > Chordata > Amphibia > Anura > Ranidae > Rana > Rana temporaria. The sequence goes on from NC_053492.1 coordinate 175,411,233, forward strand.
TCAGTTTCAGCTGCTTTGCTGTTAATTGAAATTAACAACAGGTGCACTAGATGGGCAACAATGAGACGACCTCCAAAACAGGAATGTTTTTAAAGGTGGAGGTGTCTGACATTCTGTAACATCGTTCAGCATGACCGGTTTGGTGGTGGGTCAGTGATGGTCTGGGGAGGCATATCCATGGAGGCACGCACAGACCTCTACAGGCTACACATGACACACATGGCACCCTGACTGTCATTAGGTATTGGGATGAAATCCTTGGACCCATTGTCAGACCCTACGCTGGTGCAGTGGGTCCTGGGTTCCTCCTGGCGCATGACAATGCCCGAGCTCATGTGGCGAGAGCATGCAGCCAGTACCTGGAGGATGAAGAAATTGATACCATTGAATGGCCCCCACGCTCACCTAACCTAAATCCAAAAGAACACCACTGGGACATTATGTTTTGGTCCATCCGGTGGCGTCAGGTTGCACCTCAGTCAATTCAAGGGGCTCAATGATGCTCTGGTCCAAATCTGGGAGGAAATACCCCAGGACACCATCTGTCATCTCATTAGGAGCATGCCCTGATGTTGTCAGGCATGCATACAAGCACTTGGGGGTCATACAAACTACTGAGGACCATTTTGAGTTGTTGCAATTAATTTCAGCAAAATGGACTAGCTTGCTGAAAAAAAAATTCACTTTGATTTTCGGGTGTCTTTGAATTCAGCCCTACTGTATGTAGGTGGATAATTTTAATTTCCATCAAATGATGTGCCATCCTTTCATTCCTAACACAATAAACAGTCCATATCAGTATAGAGCATGAGATTTTTGCCTGTTGAGATCTGATATGTTTCCCAAATGTATGTACACACATGTATACTGTATACATCCATTTACACAATACATTGTGCATTGCTAATTTTAAGTTTTTAAGGATTTTTATCATTTGACATTTTTTAATAGTTGATTTATTTATGGTTGTATCTCATGCAATACTATTATGTACAGTGGACATTTTTTTTTATATTCCATTTATTCTCTTGAATTATCATAATGATTCTTTTAAAATGTATACATAGACAGGGTGGTGCTGCAAAGTTGTGGAGATATCCATTGTGTTGATGGTTGCCTTTCCCCTCTTTATCTCTAGTGTATTTAAAGGGGTTGTAAAGGTTTGTTTTTTATTTTTTAAATAGGTTCCTTTAAGCTAGTGCATTGTTGGTTCACTTACCTTTTCATTCGATTTCCCTTCTAAATGTTTTTTTTTTCTTTGTCTGAATTTCTCACTTCCTGTTCCTCCTCAGTAAGCTTGCCCCCATCATCCGAGCCATTCTGTTTGGGGGTTAGTCAGTGTCTTCCCCCAGGTATGTATTCCCAAGGGAGGGGGAGAGCACACTGACTAACCCCCAGCCAGAACGTCTCAGATGATGGGGGAAAGCTTACTGAGGAGGAACAGGAAGTGAGAAATTCAGACAAATAAAAAAATAAAAAAGGGAAATCAAAAGAAAAGATTGCACTAGCTTAAAGGAACCTATTTAGAAAATAAAAAAAACAAACCTTTACAACCCCTTTAAGCTGTCTTCACCATCTCCACTCTCTGACTTGAGAAAGAAAGGCTTTGAAACACATTATCACAAAGATGTTGTAAAGGTTCCCTTCCCCTAGAATTGCTTGGTGCAAGAGGTGGCTGATGCCAGTTCCTTTCCCTGGCATGGGCATGGTCCAGTGTACAGTTCAATTTGTTCACAGTAGTGCTTTTGCCCTCACTCTCCCAGCAGTTTGTCTGTCTACCATTACATATCGGCAGCACCGGAGTAATTTTTTTAGTGAGCTCTTTGTCACACAACTTTGTAAGTGGATTTCCTTTCATCATGTTGGTTTCAATAATCAGGACATTTAATTTATGCACCTTTGGAATCATTGGCTAGGCATGACGGTCTGGTTTGACATTATTGTGGGCACTACATACTGGGTCCCTTAATTAGTTACAGTAAAGGTTGGAAGCCCTGGGGCATTTTGTGCCCATAACCTTCACCAGTGTTCCCTCTGCAGGACTTTGGGTTTGTGTACAGCACAGTTTGTCCACAACAACCTTATTATTGTGCATTATATTACATGTGGTCCTTAGATACGCTATGGTGCATTTGTTTCCTATGAATGGAAGAACCTTCATTGAGTTTTATCACTAGACTGTGTGCTCTTGCTTTGTTGTCTTGCTTGCTTTGTTGTTTCATCAGCCCATTAACACTATTTACTCGATTACAAACCCTGTGAAAAGGAAGATTCTTAACATCTGTTTCAAATGGACAGTTGCTTGGATACTAATTTAAAGTCCTTGTCAGAAAATCTTCACTCTGTTCAGTATCCGATCCTACCTAAATCCTTTAAAAATAGTAAACAGTTTTGAGCAGTCTATTTTTTTAATTTTAACAAATGTTTTTATTTCATATGTATATCCATTGTATATTGTATGTATTTTAATATTGTGTTTGCATATACAATTTCTTCCCAGGGCTCAAATTTACTTTCAGAAGTGTTTTTTACTAACAAGGAATCTTACCAAAAAGTAGATCCTTTTTTTCTACGCCATGAATACATTGGCAAGGTAAGACTATACATATTATATATTACATATATACATATATATTAAAATGAAAATATAATAAAAGGCGTCCTACTGCACTTCTGTTGTTGGAGATAGTGAAAGGTAGTGTTTTTCTTGTCTGGTTATTCAAATAGGTTGAGTCTCTCAATGTTCAATGTTCAAGCTCACTTCCTAGTAAGGCAGCATCGGAGTCATACAAAGTAGGGAATAAACAGCTGTACATGAAAAGACAAAAAAAACAATGGGCCAGATCCACGAAAGAATTACGCCGGCGTATTTCTTGATTTGCCGCGTAATTTCAAATTTTACGCGTCGTATCTTTGTTTTGTATCTACAAAACAAGATACGACGGCATCTCGGATCGATCCGACAGGCGTACTTCTTAGTACGCCGTCGGATCTTAGATGCAATTTTTCGGCGGCCGCTAGGTGGCGTTTCCGTCTAATTCCGCGTCAAGTATGCAATAGCTAGTTACGGCTATCCGCGAACATACGTCCGGCCGGTGCATTTTTTTACGTCGTTTGCATTCGGCTTTTTCCGGCGTATAGTTAAAGCTGCTATATGGTGGCGTACTCAATGTTAAGTATGGCAGTCGTTCCCGCCTCGCATTTTGAAATTTTTACGTAGTTTGCGTAAGTCGTTCGCGAATAGGGATTTGCGTAGAATGATGTCACCGTCGTGAGCATTGGATTGTTCCGGGTTAATTTCGAGCATGCGCACTGGGATACCCCCACGGACGGCGCATGCGCAGTTAAAAAAAAACGTTGTTTACGTCGGGTCACAACGTATTTACATCAAACACGCCCCATCACAGAGATTTGAATGCCGCGCCATTACGCCGCCAAAGATACACTGCGCCGCTGTATCTTACGGCACAAATTCTTTGAGGATTCGAAAAAAAAAATAAGTTACGGCGGCGTAGTGTATCTTAGATACGCTGCGCCCGGCAGAGAGATGCGCCGCTGTACGTGGATCTGGTCCAATGTGTGCACTTCTAGTGCAGTAAGTTCACATCTGAAAAAATAATAATATAATGGTGGAATTATAATCGCATAATTAGCAAGAAAAACATGCCCATTCTGATACCACCTCCAGTATGAGTTAAGTATGGTAAAGGTCAGCTGGTAGAAACATCCAGTACTCACTCAATAGTTATTAATCTGGATGTGATTTACTGATTTTGCAAGTGATCAATGATTTAACACCACTTCCCACCACCAGACATGTTAGTATTAATTGTTTTCTTATACAGGGTTCATGCATTTTTTTTTGGGAGGGGCATGACAGGGTTTCTTTAAAGTAGAGGTATTACTCTTTAGTTATTAAATTATTATTTTTTATAATGCATTGGCTAACAATCGACAAAATAATTTTATGTGACAGAAATGTTTCTTTCCTTTCAAGGTAGGTAATAACAACTGTATTGTGATGCCAATAATATTAATATGACTGCTATTGCCGTATGATAAAATTGCATGTATTCCCCTGATCAATCAACTTAATAATGGCAAAAAGAACTTCCATTTTCTATATTAAACCCAGCCTCAATAAATGTCATGCATGGCTGATGAACTTGCTTTTTTATATATTATTTTTTAAATGTTTGTTATAGGAAATGCAGTAAGACTCTTGAAATAGAAGCACTAAAACCCTTTTCCCCAAGCACAGCAAAACGTGCAATTCGAACTAGCACAATATTGTGTGTAGATAATTAAAAAATGACTGCACATACGGACTAGTCCTTCCTGATATCTAATAGTCAAAGCTCCTATAATATTTTGTTGTTGCATTCTACTACAGTTAAATAAAGCACTGAAATAACATAGGGTGTTGCAGCCAACATTTATTAGAAAATATTTGCAAACAATCTCATATGCTTACACAGCATAAGTGTCAGAGGCGTTGCAAAATAAACTGTGGAACACATTTGAATCTGTGAACACCTGACAGTCATAATACAGAACACCTGCATTTTTACAGCAGACTAAAATCTAATATAATGCACTTGTAATGATGGGGCTTACATAATCTTTTGGACTATGTTAAAGTTTCACATGTAGTTTTTTTTTTCTCATTCTTTTAATTCTTTATTGAATATAAAAAAATAAAAAAATTGGCTTTAAGGCAAGCATGTGCTTTGCCCAGTAACGAAAAAGTAACAGGCTTGCTTTATTACTCCACCTCTTTACAGCATTTTATACTTTCTTTCATACCTTTGTAACACAGGGTAATGACTTTAAAAGACAATTATAAAACTTTCAGCATATTAAAGAATCAATTTCCTGATTAGGGTAGAACAAATGTGTTACTAATTTACAAAAAAAGGTTGAGAAATTAAGGACCAGTCAGCCTAATATCAATAGTATGTAAGGTATTTGAGAGAATGGTAAGGGATGTTGAAAATAAATTTGTCCACGAAAATGGTATCATAAGTGACAAGCAAGGGTCATTAAAACACTGTCTTGTCAGACCAGCCTGTTATCTTTCTATGAGGAAGTAAGTGAGAAATTGGATGGTGGAAGTCTAGCAGAGATACTTTATCGAGATTTTGCTAAGGAATTTGATACTGTACCATGTAAACATTTGTGCCCAGATTCTCAAAGAAGCACCTATCTTTAGGCGGGCGTATCGTATCTCAGATACACTACGCCACCGTAACTTAGAGCGGCAGGTCCCGTATTCAGAAAGGACTTGCGCTCTAAGTTACGGCGGCGTAGTGTAAATGGGCCGGCGTAAGCCCGCCTAATTCAAACTAGGTTGGTAGGGGGCGTGTTGTATGTAAATGATTGGTGACCCCACGTAAATGACACACTTTACGAACGGCGCATGCGCGCACATGCTCAGTATCACGTCAAATTTTTAAAGTAAATTACGCCCGCTCAATGCTTAGTCGACGTGAACGTAACCTACGCCCAGCCCCATTCACAGACGACTTACGCAAACAACGTAAAATATGACGCTGTTCGTACATTTCCGACGTCCATACCTAACATGACTTACCCCTGCTTTATGAGGGGTAACTTTACGCCGGTCCGACGCCTTACGTAAACGACGTATCTTAATACGCCGGGCGCACATACGTTCGTGAATCGGCGTATCTAGCTCATTTGCATATTCGATGCGGAAATATACGGAAGCGCCCCTAGCGGCCAGTGTAAATATGCACCCCAAGATACGACGGCGTAAGAGACTTACGCCGCTCGTATCTAGGCAACAGTGAGGTGTATCTGATTCTATGAATCAGGCGCAGAGATGCGACGCCTCACACTCAGAGTTACAACGGCGTATCTGGAGATACGCCGTCGTAACTCCTTTGTGAATCCGGGCCTAGATCTATAAAATGAGGTCTATTGGAGTTGACAAAATTGTATGTACATGGATAGGAAACTGGCTACATGAATGGGTCCAGAGAGTAGTGATACATAACTCATTCTGTAAATGGTCTAAAGTTGGGAGTGGTGTGCTCTGGGAATCTCTTGGGGCCAATGTTATTTATTAAAAATATACATGTTTGAATTAGGAGCTCAATTTCAGTGTTTACTGATAATAATATACTATGCATGGTAATTACTTTGGCACAAGATATAGCATCATTATAGCAAAATAGGTGGTTAGGCAGCTACATAGCAGATCTTATGTCACACACTTCGCAGCACAGAGCATAGAGCTGAGTGTAATCTGAAACCTGAGTGGAGGGGAAGGGAACATCCCCTCTACACAGTCTCACTGGGAGGCTGTCAATGAGCTGCTGTGTGCTAAGGAGAGAGGGAAAGCAGGACATCTCCACGGTGGGGACCCTAGTTCTGAGGGCCTGGGGGGGGGGAATTCCCTTAATCTGCAGAGATTTCCTCTCACTTCCTGTTTGGCTATGGGGCAGGAAATAAAGAGAAATGAACGGATGGCAAAAATGTTTTAATAGGGGTTATAACCATAACTTACTCTATCCAAAATGGAAAAACAAGTGTTGCCTATAGTTCTACTTTAAGCACAATTTTCTGCTAAATTTATGGAGGACTAGGAGGATAGAACCAGGCCAGTGGTGCAGCAGAAAACATGTAGCACAGTGATGAGGGTATGTGGTCCAGGCAGTGAGCAAAGAAAGGATTGGGGGCAGGAACAAATAAATCCATCTGTTATTTGTCTCATCAGCAATCAACAGAAATACAATTAAGATTTCTTAATATGTACAACTGACACAAGCAAAGGATTGCAGGAGAGTCCTACTACCTACCTGCTAGGTATAGGTGACCACGTTGGTGTCCCTTGTGTCATCCCTATCATACCGGCAGCAGTGTGTCCGCTTTATGGGGGGGCACCAGACCGATTTGTCTTGCGGACCAGTCCACCTCATGAGACTGGCTCTGCACTAAAAGTGTAGCGCAAGCCGGCGAGGACTCTTTTCATGCTGCCCCTGCAAAGTGCTGCCCTAGGCCTGGGCCTTGTTGGCCTAGGCCAAGATACAGCCTTGCTTTAAACATATTATTTTCCAAAATTTGTTTGCATAAAGGGAAAGGACAGACTGTAAAAAAGTATAATAAATCAAAAGAAGTCTTTCTGACATCGTTTTCATCTTCTTTTTCCCCTAGAAGGCCTGAAACATTTTTGTTCAGTCATTTTCTGAGCAGTAATCTTTATGTTTCTGATTGTGCAGACATGTTTCACACATATACAAAATAGGAAAATACTGCGCAGGTCTAAGAGTGAAATAGTGATGACATAAACATATGTGAGAAAAATAATAAATATAAAAAATAAAAAAAAGGCTGCTGCAACTTATATGTAAGATACACACACAAATACAGTATAAAAAGAAAAGCTGCGCTGCAAGTTGAATCAACATAAATATTCAATTATGTAATAAAGTACACAAAAATCCCAGTGCAAAACTGAAAGGTAAATTAGTGCAAAAGTCCATATATGAAGTATCACAGAGGAATGCAGGAAGTGACAGGAAGTTCTCCGAATGAGTGAAGCTAAATATCCAGGCACAAATCTTGTGAATCAGATGACAAATCCACCACCACTTATGTATCAGCTGCTTACCAGAGCAAGAATAAATTCAAGCATGTACAACATGGGTCAATATGGGTCCTGGATAGACTGCCACTCTCTCTCCTGTATCACCAATCCTCTATGTCAGACCAACTTTCTCCATAGATGTTACCCAAAGGAGAAAAACACTCACATGGTGTGATATCGTTTAAAATATTTTAATGTAAAAAGATATTGCACTCACATGTAAAACGGTTAAAAAGTGCGATCGATAATCGTATAGCCGGCCGGCTCTGCTGTCTGCTCGTCCTTCCGGGTAGACAGCGTGGATCGTGGTGACGTCAGCACAATGATCTACCTCTCCAATGGGGCTCAAACTTATCTATTCCGATAAAGAGGGTCCCCTCAGGGTTTCGTTCATGGTGTTGGTCATAGTGACTGGATACTGAGTGTTGCGGGAATCCTGATCTAATATTGGCGATATGCTCACCTGAGGGGACCCTCTTTATCGGAATAGATAAGTTTGAGCCCCATTGGAGAGGTAGCTCATTGGTTAGGGAACTCTCTAGGATGGAGATGGCCTGGATCTATCGAGTCCGTACTTATAGTCCGTATGGACTAAACATAGACACTGACGTTAATGCGTTTATAGACAATGGTTAATTCTTGTGTACTTGTGATGAATTTCTGTGAACCATCTCTGAACCTTGGTACATCTGGGCCTTGATGATGGCTTACCCCTATAAGCTAACTTTATTTTCAACCCATTGGACATATATTTTCATTTTTTATTTTTACATTTATAATTTTTTATTGTGTATTTAGTGATGGGTTATCCGAAGTTTTATATATTTTTATATTTTTTGCTTAGCTATATAGATCAAGATCATCTTGATCCTTACATAAAATAGAGAGTGGCAGTCTATCCAGGACCCATATTGACCCATGTTGTACATGCTTGAATTTATTCTTGCTCTGGTAAGCAGCTGATACATAAGTGGTGGTGAATTTGTCATCTGATTCACAAGATTTGTGCCTGGATATTTAGCTTCACTCATTCGGAGAACTTCCTGTCACTTCCTGCATTCCTCTGTGATGTTTCACACATACCAGTCTCCCTGCTGCTGCTTATGACCTCGTGAACAGCAACAATTGCAATATACAGTTTGAGTGATTAATGGAGAGGAAAGGGACCTAAGGAAATGCTACATGCAGCCTGCAAACTGATAACATCATGTGCCCCACTTGGGCTTAGAATACACGGTAGGGGTTTATACCTACTGGGTATGGATGTGTATAGGCCATGTGATACATCCTTCTTTACATCACATTGATGTTTATCTTCTTTCCACCTCATTTGCTTTTGTTTTCCTTTTCATAAAGGAAATATTTCCTGTGATAATACTTCATTCAGGTACATTTAAAGCACACAGTTGTATTATTTCAGGCCAGGAGGCATTCACACAATTTATCATGAGAAGATTCTTAAAGCATTTGTTATCCCAACATTTTCTATTCCTAAAATGTGCCTGCTGTACCATGTACCTGTATGAGAAAGTATCCTGTTTTCTTTGTATTGCTGCCTTTGTGTGAAATTCCTGGTGTTCCTGCCAGTCCCTCTGTTTTCTAATAAAAAATGACCACGCTAAGCAGGAGAGCACACTGTTGTCAGTTCTCTAGCTATGTGTACTCTCCTCCAATGACCAAACTGGTCCTGACATGACCCAGCTGCTCAGTGTGCTGCTGCTCCCCCCCCCCCCCAGCTCTTATGCAGCTGAGAACAGAGGGAATGTGATCACTCGTAAATATTTTTTCAAATATCTATACAAAAATGTTTTGCCTTTCTTTTTTCTATCTCAAACTAAATGGGTTGTTTTACAAGGTGATCATTTAGAATCACTTTAACTCTTTCAGTAATTCGCTGTTAGATTGACATAACTGATTTATTATAACAGGTACAGTTTTTAAATAAACCATTTTTCTATATTGTGACAGAAATATAATTATGGTATCGCCATAGGTAGCTAACTGGTCTTTTTTAAATTTTGAGTAAAACTTATTGAAATAATAACAAGCACTCTATCTTGAAAAAAATTCAATTTGTTTTATTCTTATGCAAGATTTTTTCTTTGTTTTTACAAGATGTAAACTACCACTTAGTTTCAAACTTATATATGTCTTGTCTTGGTGCGTAAGAAGAAATGCAGGTGCAAATATGAAATTCATTGTCACACTAGAGTATATCTGTGATAAATCTACCCTGTTTGTTCTCAATTTATGCTGAGCAAATTTTTGTGCTCAAAGATTTACTGTTGGATACCCAAATTCCCTTCTTGTTGGACAGCTGTGATCGTAATATCCACTTCATAAAGATGAACAATCTGTTCCCTCTAAAGGGAGTACTAATGGCAATCTGTTTATAGATATAATTTCTTAATATGACCTGTATTTAAGAACCAAAACAGCTTCTTACGATTAACCCTTTGTGCTACAATATACATGTTTGTAATAAGCATTTTAACTATGCCCAGTGTAAGCTTGTTAAACCAAATGTGGAGTCCATCTATTCTGACTGTGGAGGTAAAATGTGGCAATGGTCCATGCTTGTTCAGGGCTTGTGCCAGACTATGCATAGTAAATTATTTTGAACAAGCAGTAAAAGCGCATATCCCCATTTAACTCTATAGCTATAAGCATTCTGGAGAAATTTAAATTTAAAGTTCACAACAAAAATATCAGCTTGTTTCTATGAGGGCAGATATTGGCAACCTGCCTGCTGTGTAAGTAAACAACCAGTAGATGTTTCTAAGCTGTTTAGAAACTGACTTAAAGGGATTTTAGGGTCTTGTGATCCTGGAGGATATTTGAAATAATAAATTGGCTTACAGTAAAAGCAGCTGGAGAGGTGGATTACGTTAAAGCTATTTTACTACTTGTCAGGCCCCGTACACACGTCCGAGGAACTCGACGTGCCAAACACATCGAGTTCCTTGTCGAGTTCAGTGTTGAAGCCGCCGAGGATCTCGGCGGGCCGACTTTCCTCATTGAACAACGAGGAAATAGAGAACATGTTCTCTATTTGGCCCGACGAGTTCCTCGTCGGCTTCCTCGCTGAAAAGTGTACACACGACCGAGTTTCTCGGCAGAATCCAGCTCCGATCGAGTTTCTGGCTGAATTCTGCCGAGAAACTCGGTCGTGTGTACGGGGCCTAAGAGTTTAGCTAGAGGTGTCACTTTTTTATTTTCTGATATTAAAAAAAAGTTGAATACAGTTGATATCTGATATTTAACACAATACATTACTACATACAGTGATTTTTAGAAAAGCATGTGGCCTAATTGAAAGTTTACCAAGCATTAACAATACAGTAAATAATAAGGAAATAATCAGGGGTAACAAAGAATAATTTAAGTACTAAATTAAAAGTTCATCAATGGACTTTTAGGGGTTCCTGTCACATTATGTTTACCCTGTAATTTCAACACTAAATCGTCCTTATATTTTTTAGATAATTGTGATACATACAGTTTTGCTATTTTAACTGTTTTACTCTTCCTCTTTTTTTTTTTTTTTACTTCATTATTCTGTATTACAGAATACCCATTGTACAGGATCAGAAAAGGGGAACTTCTCTTTCCATGTCCTCTTGCTTGGTCTGCTACTGTGCTTGGTCTGCTACTAAGCAGCATGAACATGAATAGACAGCAGACAGTACAGTAAAACCTTGGATTGTGAGCATAATTCATTCCAGAAACATGCTTGTAATCCAAAGCACTTGTATATCAAAGCAAATTTCCCCAGAAGAAATAATGGGAACTCACACGATTTATTCCACAACCATTTACTCGCCATTTACATAACCATTTACATAACGCTCTAAAACCAAGTTACTCTCAAACCAAGGTTTTACTGTATATGATTTTTTTTCCAAGTCCAGCAAGTTTGTCCCAATGAATGTGTAATAGAAATGATTTATTCTACTAAAGCCAATATCCTCCTAGATAAAAGAAGAAAATAATCACCATCCCAAACCCTTCACTATCAGCATTTCTTGATATTTTCTACTAGACCATGCTCTTCTTGACAGCGTATATTATAACAAACATAACAGCACTTTTTACCATTTTTTTACCATTTTAAATGACACTTTTTTTTTTAAAGCAGTGATGCTCACTGTGGACATTTTTGAAGGCTAAGATCCCAACACCTCTCACATTTTGTAAATATTATATTACATATTTTCCATGACAATACTAAAGAAATTACACTTTTCTACAATGTAAAGTAGTGAGTGTACAGCTTGTATAACAGTGTACATTTGCTGTCCCCTCAAAATAACTCAACACACAGCCAATAGTGTCTAAACCGCTGGCAACAAAAGTGAGTACACTCAAGTGAAAATAGCCAAATTGGGCCAGAAGAGTCAATATTTTGTGTGGCCACCATTATTTTCAGCACTGCCTTAACCCTCTTGGGCATTGAGTTCACCAGAGCTTCAAAGGTTGCCACTAGCATCCTCTTTCACTCCTTTATGACGACATCACAGAACTGGTGGATGTTTGAAACCATGCGCTCCTCCACCTTCTGTTTGAGGATGCCCCACAGATGCTAAATAGGGTTTTGGTCTGGATACATGCTTGGCCAGTCCATCACCTTTACCCCAGCTTCTTTAGCAAGGCAGTGGTGTGTTTGGGGTCGTTATCAGGTTGGAATCCTGCCCTGCATCCTGTCTCCAAAGGGAGGGCATCAGGCTCTGCTTCAGTATGTCACAGTAAATGTTAACATTCATGATTCCCTCAATGAACTGTAGCTCCCCAGTGCTGGCAGCACTCATGCAGGCCCTGACCATGACACTCCCACTACCACTATACTGTCCTGCCTACAGTCTTCCTATACTGACACTACATATATGGCTCCTCTCCCCCCCCCCCAGTCCGTGTCCATCCATTCCTCACCTTCTTGTCCTGCATCAGTCCAGACTCTGTAGAGAAGAGGAGGAGGAGAAGACAGCGGCCCCAGCAGCTCACACTTTCCAGTGCTCATCTCCCCTGCGCTCTGGTCGCCATGTTCAGTGTTTCCCGGAGCACTGTGATTGGGCGTATGGGGGTCATGTGCAGAGGCAGGACTTTAGGAGCAACCACGATCACAGACAGGCCAGCCCCACGCCGCACATGACACCCATACGCCCAATCATGAACATGGCGGCTGAAGCTCGGGGGACACAGGAAATTAAAATTAAGAGGAGGCAGCCAGTAGTGACACTACTGCCACAAAATTTTGCCCCCCTAAATGTCACACACGGGCCACGGCACCCCCCACACTACGCCACTGTATACGGGACAACTCTGTGAATGTCCTTAAGTGGCCCGGCCAGAGCCCAGACTTGAACCTGATTGAACATCTCTGTAGAGATCTGAAAATGGTTGTGCACTGATGCTCCCCATCCAACCTGATGGAGCTTGAGAGGTCCTTGGAGGAAGAATGGGAAAAACTGTCCAAAAATAGGTGCTTCAACAAAGTATTGAGCAAAAGCTGTGAATACTTGTACATGTGAGTTTTTTATTTTTAATAAATTTGCAAGGATTAAAAAAAAAAAATCTTTCACATTGTCATTATGGGGTATTGTTTATTCCATTTTGGAATAAGGCTGTAATGTAACAAAATGTGGAAAAAGTAAAGCAATGTGAATACTTTACGGATACACTGTATATTAAAACAGCAATGCGAGGTTATATTTCATATACTTTATTTATCTCTAAACTTTACATGTACACAACTGGGATGATCTACTATCTATCTACAGTTGGCATTTTGTAAGCAATATGAATATTTGTTACTGCGCTGATCTAATTATCCAGAGGTATTTAATCTCTGGGAATATGGACATAAGTGAAATATCAGGGCCACAATGTACCCAATCTTAAGTGTGAATAACCTGAATACAAACAATAAAAAATATAAGAAATATATGAGACATACAAATGTGACACAGTGATTTCAAACTTAAATCATATATCTAGATCAGTGTGTCAGCATACAATCCATATGCCACAGTGCTTCTATGAGAAAAATGGCTGTTGCTGCTACTGACCAACCAAATAGTGAAAACAATACGAAAGATATTACAAAAAATATATTATATATATATATATATATATGTGTGTGTAAAAACCCAATATGCGGTACGCCAACTGCACCGTGAGTTGTCCAATAACCAATGTTGGAACAAAATAAAATAAATATCAATAAAAGTGAAATAATTATCAAACAACCATACAAATGTGCAATGTGCTGGCTGCACTTAAAAATAGTCCAAATGACAGGCAATCTTGCTCTTATACAATAGGTTCCAGCAAACACAAGGTTCAATGTTGGTAATGCTGTATACAGGAAAATGCCGCTATCTCTTCCACCCGACAAAGATGTGCCACCATCACCAATGGTTAAAATCAACACTCACCAGACCCCAGATATTATTAGGCTCCAAAGTGGTGTCTTTTCTTTGTCGGTCAGTGGGTGTTGCCTCCTTTTCCCTTTTACAAGGTGTCATCAATTCCTCAAAAACAAGGGGCTCATCATGGTGTAGTATATTAAAATATGTATTTATTTAAAAAAGGTAAAAAAATATAACACTTACAATATAAAGTGCCTCTGACCGGCACTGAGTGTCTTTGGCAGTGTCAACCGTTAAAAGCCGCTGACCAGCATTTAAGTGGCGTCCTAAGAGGTGTGCTTGCCCCGCTGTGCTCCGCATGTATTGCTACAAGGGGTCCGTGCGCGCTGGTGTGCTGCACCCTCAATGTGTGTGTCCAAACAGCCTCTACGCGTTTCGCTAGTTGCTCTCCTGACGACGCAACTAGCGAAACGCGTAGAGGCTGTTTGGACACACACATTGAGGGTGCAGCACACCAGCGCGCACGGACCCCTTGTAGCAATACATGCGGAGCACAGCGGGGCAAGCACACCTCTTAGGACGCCACTTAAATGCTGGTCAGCGGCTTTTAACGGTTGACACTGCCAAAGACACTCAGTGCCGGTCAGAGGCACTTTATATTGTAAGTGTTATATTTTTTTACCTTTTTTAAATAAATACATATTTTAATATACTACACCATGATGAGCCCCTTGTTTTTGAGGAATTGATGACACCTTGTAAAAGGGAAAAGGAGGCAACACCCACTGACCGACAAAGAAAAGACACCACTTTGGAGCCTAATAATATCTGGGGTCTGGTGAGTGTTGATTTTAACCATTGGTGATGGTGGCACATCTTTGTCGGGTGGAAGAGATAGCGGCATTTTCCTGTATACAGCATTACCAACATTGAACCTTGTGTTTGCTGGAACCTATTGTATAAGAGCAAGATTGCCTGTCATTTGGACTATTTTTAAGTGCAGCCAGCACATTGCACATTTGTATGGTTGTTTGATAATTATTTCACTTTTATTGATATTTATTTTATTTTGTTCCAACATTGGTTATTGGACAACTCACGGTGCAGTTGGCGTACCGCATATTGGGTTTTTACACACACATATATATATATATATATATAATATATTTTTTGTAATATCTTTCGTATTGTTTTCACTATTTGGTTGGTCAGTAGCAGCAACAGCCATTTTTCTCATAGAAGCACTGTGGCATATGGATTGTATGCTGACACACTGATCTAGATATATGATTTAAGTTTGAAATCACTGTGTCACATTTGTATGTCTCATATATTTCTTATATTTTTTATTGTTTGTATTCAGGTTATTCACACTTAAGATTGGGTACATTGTGGCCCTGATATTTCACTTATGTCCATATTCCCAGAGATTAAATACCTCTGGATAATTAGATCAGCGCAGTAACATTTTTCTTCTTAGAGCACTATTGACCCCCACTAAGGGCACACAGTACTGCAGCAGATCACAGTTCACATTTATTTATTTATTTTCTTTTGCGCCGGTGACACTCACAACCAATATGAATATTTATTTACAGTAACTTAGGTGAAAAAACTCTATTGGGACATCAGCTAGGTACCGATCAAGTGCCTCTAATGTGTGCCTCACTGCTGCATTTTCCCTAAAAAATGTTACATGTAGCTTCTTACAGTGATGTCACTACTAAAGCTGTGAATCTCCTCCATTCAGAAAATTCCTTGTAGTTTTTTCAAAAAATACAAAGCATTCTGTGAATGGACAATGGGCATTTTGATTTTCCAATCAGAGAAAAAAAAACTGTGAATGGAGGAACTGCATAGTGAGTGATCCACTGTGATCACTGTGCTCCAGCCCCTACTGTTAGTTTCACCACTAGAGATTCAACAGTGACATTACCATCAGACACTGCATGTAAGTAAAATTTTTCAAGAAATAGACAGCAGCCACCAGTGGCACCCTTTTGGTACCTGGCTAGTGCCCCAACAAAACTTTTGCCCACACTTCTGCATTCAAATATTCACATATTTTCTCCTCCAAACTTCCCATATTTTCCTCTCTAAGTACTCTATTTATTAAACTCTGTACTTTTTCCTACTTGTAATCATCAAAGGATGGTTTTTGTTTTTAATAACACATTGGATTATATTAGAATGTTCTGTAATTGTGCTCCATGTATGGCAGCAAAACATAATTCTGCAACTCACCATGCTGTAAAGATGCAGACGTTTTGTCAATTACTACCACCCACAGCATCTCCCTTCCAGTGTCCCTTGTTCAAACAGGTTGAAGAAACTTAGAAAATTAAATAGGGAATCCAGAGATATGAACATGCCATGTCTGTGCCATGCACACAAGTGCTCCCCCACATGCACATAAGTGCTCCCCCAGGCCCATGCACTAGTAGCAAGTGATGGTGGCGAAGACACTTGCACTGCAAACTAAATCCAACAAGGCAAAAATTCTGTATAATTTTAATATGCCAATAACTAAAGCAAATAATTTTTTCTGTATTCCAGATTGTGTTTTTACTATGCTTACTGCCCTTAACAAACGTGAATGATGCTACTGATTGCTGGAGTGTTCCCTTGTTGAATAATATGTATTCATTTTATGTAAACTTAAAGCATATTGAATATTGTCAGAAATATACATACAATTGACCACATTTGAAAATTATCCGAAATAAAACTGTTATAAAACTGGGAACTATGCTTTAAAGGGGTTGTAAAGGTTTGTTTTTTATTTATTTTTATTTTCTAAATAGGTTACTTTAAGCTAGTGCATTGTTGGTTCACTTACCTTTTCCTTCAATTTCCCTTCTAAATGTTTTTTTTCTTCTTTGTTTTCTTTGTCTGAATTTCTCACTTCTTGTTCCTTCTCAGTAAGCTGTTCTAAATGACTGTCCACTGCTCGAATGATGGTGGAAAGCTTACTGAGGAGAAACAGGAAGTGAGAAATTCAAACAAAGAAAATAAACAGTTAGAAGGGAAATCGAAGGAAAAGGTAAGTGAACCAACAATGCACTAGCTTAAAGGAACCAATTTAGAAAATAAAAAACGAACCTTTACAACCCCTTTAAATATTATATGATTTCCCAAGATATTTCTTTGAAAGGCTAAAGAAAATGAGCTATACAATAATCTAACATGCATAGAGCATAATACATACAAATATGAATGAATTAGTCATGGTATCACTGATTGCCTCTAAAGCAATTATTTGAACTTTAGCATATAGACTTAACAGAGGAAAACATTAAATATAGTCTGTATTAATACAAATGTGCATGGCTATTGTGAAACATTGCTCTTCTCTAAACTGGTCAAGGAATATGGAACCTTTTACCTACTTCACAGATGACATAATTGAAGATGCAGAAACCAATGCATAGTTCTGTTTTTTTTTTTAAATGATTTAGGCCCCGTACACACGATAGAATCCATCCGCAGATAAATCCCAGCAAATGGGTTTCTGCGGATAGATCCTATGGTGTGTACACGCCAGCGGATCTGTTTCCGCGGAGAAATCTCCTCTGGGATGGATTCCAGCAGATCGGATATTTGCTGTGCTGCACAACAAATCCATCTGCTGGAATCCATTCCAACGGATGGATCCGCTCGTCTGTACAGACTTACCGGATCCATTCGTCCAAAGGGATTCCCCGCACGCGTCGTAATGATTTGACGCATGCGTGGAATTCCTTATATGACAGCGTCGCGCCCGTCGCCGCGTCATAATCGCAGCGACGGCGCGACACGTCATCGGCAGAGGATTTCCGCGCGGATTTCAATGCGATGGTGTGTACACTCCATCCCATCGAAATCAGCGGAAATCTTTGAGAGGATTTATCCGTGGAAACGGTCCGCTGGACCGTATCTGCGGATAAATCCTCTCGTGTGTACGGGGCCGTAGACTTCCTTCAAATATATTATTATTAAAGTAATGCAGCTGTATTTAAAGCACAATTCTCAAGACTGAGTGTCACATCAGATTAACATCGCCCTTAAAATGAGCTTTTAAAGCCACTTATGTGAAGGAAAATACATTTCAAATTACACTCTTGACTTTTGGTGACTAGTTTGGTTTGAATTATGTATTATCTGTTGGAACATTTTGTGTAATTGGCATTTTAAAGTTGTAGGTCAAGTAGCTTTATCAACTTACAGTTAGAAATACGTTAATTTGTTTAAAACCTATCAAAGTATACACTTTAGTTACTTGTTATTCTTATAGCTGACACTTATATTTAGTGAATTTCCATGATAGTTCTTGTTGTTATTTGCATAACCAATTAAAGTGGTTGTAAACCCTCTCTGAGAATTTTCACATACTGGTAAGCCTAGATTAAAGCTTACCTGTAGGTGCTTGCAATATCTCCTAGACCTACATGGTTAAATAAATAAATAATGCGCGCGCCGTGGGTTTACTACTGCTTTAAAAAATAAAAAAAAAAACAGTTTGGTATATGCTGAATGGCATATAGAAGATAGTTGTATTAATACATAATTGCAGTGCCACCAAAATAAATGTGTAACATTTATTTATATGTAACTAAATAAAATATAAATAAACAATATGTGAAATTAATCCAAATAAATCCAAAGTAAAAAAGATAGTCTTTCTATTAAGACCAAAACCAAGTGTTACGGACAGATAAATGTATCTTAATGTTACTTATTCATTGAATTATAAACAGTTATTTTGGTATCACTGCAATTATTTATTTATACACTGCCTTGCAAAAGTATTCACCCCCTTGGCATTATTCATGGTTTGTTGCTCACAACTTGGAATTAACATAGATTGTTTAAGGATTTGCATTATTTAATTCACAGAACATGCACACAAGATTTTTTTTATTATTATTGTGACGCAAACAACAAATAGGACAAGATAACAGAAAAAGTCAATGGGCCAGATTCAGAAAGATCAGCGGATCTTTCTGCTGGCGTAACGTATCTCCGATATGTTACGCCGCTGTAACTTTGGGCGCAAGTTCTGTATTCAGAAAGAACTTGCACCCTTAGTTACGGCGGCGTAACATATGTGTGGCAGCGTAAGCCCACCTAATTCAAATGGGGATGTTGGGGGCGTGTTTTATATAAATTTTACTTGACCCCACGTTTTTGAAGTTTTTTTTAAACGGCGCATGCGCCGTCCGTAAAATATCCCAGTGTGCTTTGCTCTAAAGTACGCCGAAAGGACGTATTGGATTCGACGTGTACGTAAATGACGTACAGCCCTATTCGCGAACGACTTACGCAAACAACGTAAAATTTCAAAACTCGGCGCGGGAACGACGGCCATACTTAACATTAGCTACGCCTCATATAGCAGGGGTAACTATACGCCGGAAAAAGCCTAATGTAAACGACGAAAAAAATTGCGCCGACCGAATGTACGTTTCTGAATCGCCGTATCTACCTAATTAGCATATTCCTCACGTAAACATACGGAAGTGCCACCTAGCGGCCAGCCTGAAAATGCAGCCTAAGATATGATGGTGTAAGACACTTACACCTGTCGGATCTTAGGGATATCTATGCGTATCAGGCGCATAGATACGACCTCCCGCACTCAGAGATACGACGGCGTATCAGGAGATACGCCGTCGTATCTTGTTTCTGAATCTGGCCCAATGTGTATAACTATTCACCCCCTAAAGTCAATACTTTGTAGAGCCACCTTTTGCAGTTATCACAGGTCCAAGTCGCTTTGGATAAGTCTCTATGAGCTTGCCACATCTTACCACATCTTACCACAGGGATTGTTGTCCATTCCTCCTTGCAAAACTGCTCCAGCTCGTTCAAGTTGGATGGTTTGAGCTTGTGAACAGCAATCTTTAAATCTGACCACAGATTTTTGATTGGATTGAGGTCTGGTCTTTGACTAGACCATTACAACACATTTATATGTTTCCCCTTAAACCACTCAAGTGTTGCTTTAGCAGTGTGTTTGGGGTCATTGTCCTGCTGGAAGGTGAACCTCCAGCCTAGCCTCAAATCGCACACAGAGTGGTACAGGTTTTGCTCAAGAATATCCCTGTATTTAGCGCCATCCATCTTTCCCTCAAATCTGACCAGTTTCCAAGTCCCGACTGCTGAAAAACATTCCCACAGCATGATGCTGCCACCACCATGTTTCACTGTGGGAATGGTGTTCATTGGGTGATGGGATGTGTTGGGTTTGAACCAGACATAGCGTTTTCTTTGATGGCCAAAAAGTTCAATTTTAGTCTCATCAGACCAGAGCACCTTCCTCCATACATTTTGGGAGTCTCCCACGTGCCTTTTCGCAAACTCAAAATGTGCCATAATGGCTTTCTTTTGGCCACTCTGCCATAAAGCCCAACTCAATGGAGCGTACGACTTATTCCATCTTTCAAAGAAGATTGGACAAAAATGTCACTCACTAGATGTGCAAAGCTGGTACCAAAAAAGGTAAAAACTGCAATTGCAGTGAAAGGTAGTTCTAAAGTGTATTGACTCGGGGGTGGGGGGGGCTGAATACAAACGCATGCCACACTTTTCAGATATTTAAAGCGAAGTTTCACCCATATGTTATAACAAAATTGGGCATATTTTTTTTCTAGCTTTGTTTACCCTGTTTACCCTGTTGCTATGGAGTATTCTTTGTCCTTCCTCTTTCAGGAGCTGTGGCAAGTATGTCATATCCTACAGCACCTCTGCTCCTGGGAAATGTGTCATCATTCCGAGGAGTCAGTGGGCATTGCCACCTGAAATCATTGCGTTATTTCTAAGGCTAAGCGCCATTTTTCCATCTATTGTCTAGGTTACGTTTGGTTGCCATAACAACGGGGCGGGACCTTCCTACAAAGCCACCATTGTGATGGCAACCAGAGACACAATCGTGCACTGTGCCATGTGTCTTATGTGCACGTGCAAGATCCAGTGGTGCATGCTGGGTAACCAACAGCACTCATTCATGGAAGAACACACTTGTGAGCTTCACATGCCCACAACTAAGATGGGAGCACACTGCAGGCAGACTATAAAAGTTTGTTTTTTCAAAAAAATATTTTATAATACAGCGTCCAGTCTTATATTGACCATTTGTAAAATTAGGCTAAATGAACATCTCAAGTTTAAAAAGAAAACATTTTTACGGCTTGGACATGAAAAAAATGTGAAAACCATTTATGATTTTTCGTTCCACTTCACAATTATGTGCCACTTTGTGTTGATCTATAACATAAAATCCCAATAAAATACATTTATGTTTTTGGTTGTAACATGGCAAAATGTGGAAAATTTCAAAGGGCATGAATACTTTTTCAAGGCACTGTATATAGTTCAAGTGGAACAGACAACATGCTGCTTCCATTCTGGTTTTCTGTTCATTCTGGATTAATTTTTTATGAACGGGAACCATTTAGGAGTGCCCAGGAAAACTATTTGGCATGGTTTCATTCATGCCAAACCCTTATCATTGTTTGCCTAGCTATTTAGCATTGTGCCTTCTCTTTGCTGTATGTTTTGTATTAAAAGTACTTTAGCCATATTATGTTCAGAAACACAAAAAAGTGTGCTCCTCTCTGCCCTGCCCTGCCCTTCAGTAAATATGCTTATATCAACATTATTTAAATATTATAATCCCCAAAAAACAAGCACTGTTTTCCAAAGTTCTTAACACTTGGAACCAAGGATAGAAAAGAATAACCTTATACTATACTAAAACTGCAATAGGCAATGAAGATGTAAAGGGTTTACCATTGTTTTATTTGCTTGTCAGTTAGTCTATTGCTTTGCATATTTGTTTATGTGGCCAATAAACAATTGTCAGCTGTATCCAAGTTGATAGAGATGCTCATTCACTGATTATATGTGCTCAGGATCAATCAAATCTTTATGAGCTGAAGGTGA
Source organism: Rana temporaria (assembly GCF_905171775.1). Lineage (NCBI taxonomy): Eukaryota > Metazoa > Chordata > Amphibia > Anura > Ranidae > Rana > Rana temporaria. The sequence continues at coordinate 175,433,136 of NC_053492.1, forward strand.
TGTGAAATGAGATGGATCTAAAAAAAAAAACAGGGAAGTTCACGCAACAAATACTGAACTTTTAAAACACGTTTTAATCAAATATAAGTATTAATATTGTATATGTTAGTTTGCTTTACTTTCAAAATCATATGCAAGATTTACACCTCATGTTAATGCAGTGACTTACAGAATAGTCTGGTCGACTGTTCAACCTACAAAGGAAGGCTTTGGTAAACGGATGGATGGAGATTTAATGGGATGGATAGAAAAACTCAATTGATTTCAATTTCTAATATACCATTATCCAAATTGCCATCAGCCAGTAAATACGCCTGCTAAGGACTGTAAAATGTACTCCACTTAGAGGTTATAGCATGAAGTGAACATTTAATACATAATATTTCAATCTACTAACTATTTACAGAAGGTTTACATGTAAAATAAGACTGATCATGAAAGGGGATAGCACTATAGTCTTTGTATTTCTACTGCTAATTGGAAATCTATTAGGCGGAGGTCAGACATATGTTTTTAGTATACATCTGACAGTTCAAGAGAATACTAGAACATTTATTCTAGTAGTATTTTATCAGTAAACCATCCAGTCACTGTGTAATGTATTATGTGTTCCTTGTGACAGGACTAAAAATGTTCATCTGTTAATGTAGTCCTGTGTCCTCTATAATTACAGAGTGTTGAATGTTCATTTAGTTTTGAACACCTGTCAGATCATTTGCCATAATTATAGTTCATGGGGTCCAATCTGTTATACACATTAGCTCTCTGGAAATAGTAAATTGATGACTTTGGGTGGATTGCTGCACTCACTCCTGCCTATCTCGTTCTCTGACACATACATTCAGGACCCACCTAAAATGAGAATTTCATCCATGAAGTCTCAGCTGATTGTGTCCTTCCTTTGATGTGTGTGTGTGTTTATATATATATATATATATATATATATATATATATATAGCTGAAATTAAATCTGCTGAAGCTGACAGCTGACATTGCTCCAGAAAAGTTAATTATTTAGGACTAGCTTTTTAAAAATATAACCAACAGCTATAGCCTAACTTCTATACAGATATAAATATTGATGAGCGGTAAGCACTGAATAACCTTTTTAGTAATACAGGTCTGCTACTGAGAACCTTTTTTCCTGAGAGAAATCCAGAAATGCCTCAACATACAGTTTAGTTTAATAGGTTCTGCCAGAGCAATGGCTGCAAAGTTGGAGTAGACATTTTGTAATATCAGTTTTAACGTTGCATGATAATTGGGATCCCAAACCTAAGCTGTTCTCAGTTAGTTGAACGTAAGAGTTAAATGACAAGATTTGGCTAGTTTGCCTGCTTGTTTGAACCTCCACCCTGCAGCTGGAAGTCATTTTCTGGCCTCTTGTCAGATTGTTTCAAATTGAACAAACCAGAACAAGTGGAAATTCATCCCTGGTGACAACATTAACCAAATATGGCCATGACCATATTTGGTCAATGATGCCATCCAGCATCACCTACCATTTTTTTTTTTTTTTGCTTTCATCAATAGACCAGAGAGCTGTCATTTAGCAATGGGAGTGCAGTGAGAGAGGATGGACATGGCTTGGATCTTTGTGTCAGCAAGTCATTGGGGTGTCGGCCATAGTGATTGACGTTGGGTCCAGATCTCTGGGTAGCATTGGCAGTGAATTTACAGTTATTTATTTATTTATGAATAACTCCGTCCTGGTGTGTGTGTGTTTAGTTACTTTGACATTGTTTTTTTATGAATGAGTAACTAGGCATACTGTGTGCTTCTAACTCCTTCATATGGGGGGACACATATATAGGGGCCCTCTTATTCTAACAAGGGCTTCCAGATTCAGATAAGCCCCCATTCAGATTCCCACTTCCATCAAGCCAATAATGGTTGGATAAGGTCCTTGCCCCCATCAACATGGGTACAAGGTACCTTACAGGAGGTCTTACCTAGCAAGGTACCTTCCCAATGTTGTGGGCATATGACCTAATATGGTTTTGGGGTGCATGTTCACTGTGTATCCCTTTTCTGCCCAGGCAGGCTGCTATTCCAGATAAGAGTCTGATAGGAATTGGGGGCACACCATTTTGCTTTGCTTTGCGCCCCCTCATCTAGAATAAGGACCTCATCTATAATAAGGGTCTGGTATTAATTTTCAGGGGACCCGGAAAAAAGGACATCCTGAGGAATTTTGTGATACCCAAAAAAATACATCCTGCATGTGCCCCTTTTTTTGTGCAGGTTTAAGGCACTCAAGCATGTTATTTAAATGGGTTTGTGTTTTTTTATCATTGCCCTTTAAGCTACATTAAAAGATCTGCTCCCTACTGAATGGGGTTTCTCATAATGTTTTTTTTGTTTTGTTGGCATTGGTCCCCAATGGCAGTGCCTAGCTATCTATGCTCTATTGCAGTGGCCAGCAACCCTGTCCTCATGGCCCACTCACAGGCCAGATGTTATGTATTACCTTAGGGCATGGGTCTTCAAACTATGGCCCTCCAGTTGTTCAGGAACTACAATTCCCATCATGCCTAGTCATGTCTGTGAATGTCAGAGTTTTACAATGCCTCATGGGATGTGTAGTTCCGCAACAGCTGAAGGGCCGTAGTTTGAGGATCCCTGCCTTAGGGAGACACAGACTAGAATACTGCAATCACTGAGCAGCAAATTATATCACCTGTGATGTTTTTCAGTTATCTTGCAAACCTGGCCTGTTAGTGGGCCCTAAAAACAGGGTTGATCACCACTGCTCTATTTAACCAAAAGCTTGACCTTGAAAAAAATATATAGGCCTGGATTCACAAAGCACTTACGCCGACGTAAGTACAAATGTGCGCCGTCGTATCTATGCGCCGAACCAGAAACCAAGATACGCCTTAAAATAGGCTTCATCCAACCGACGTAACTTGCCTATGCCGCCGTATTGTGGGCGCATATTCACGCTGGACGCATGTGGCGCTCCCATTGATTTTCGATTTAAATATGCAAAGGGAAATACGGCGATTCAAAAACGTACTTGCGCCCGGAGCATAATATACGCGGTTTGCGTACGTCGTACGTCCGGTGTAAAGTTTTTCCCCATATATGAGGCGCAACTCATGCTAAGGTAGTGCCATAAAGATACGTTATTTGTATCTTTATGGCACTCGGCCCATCATTTGCATGGGGTCACGTCTCATTTGCATTGCTCACGCCCACTTCCACTTACGACGACTTCCCCTTTAAAACCCAGCGTAGATTCAGAAGCAAGTGGGAGCAAGTGCTTTGTGAATACTGCGCTTGCCTCTCTGCGCTGCGTTGATGTATGTGAATCCGGGCCATACTTTTTAACCCCTCTAGACTTAAATGAAGTGTGGGTGCTATGTTGGGCATTTACAGATTTCAGGTTGTGTTTGAAAACCCTCCTGTAAACCAAGCCCAGGCCAGTTTGTATGGTTTTATATATAACGCAAACAAGGATTAGAAGTAGTTAGCAACTAGTTCATTTTAGGTGGCCATACACTATACAAGCTGATTGTACAATCTCTGTACACTCTCCTTGAGATTTACCAAAACTATATAATGGGAGGACACACCAGCTATCCGATCACTCTGTATCCAGTCAGGCAGGCCCTTGCACTGCATAATTGATGGCAGATCTAAAGGAGATTGTACAATCAGATTGTATAGTGTATGCTGAGCTTTAGAGAACCAGGACATGCTTCTCCTGTTTTCAATACTATAGCTCTATCCATATAGGTTGTTATCTGATCTCTTATTTCCTGCACTCTCCAAATCAAAACTGCTAATTTCAAAGGTTAATATGCAAGTTCTTGTCCTAAAAAGTGTTTGGGGACCTGGGTCCTGCCCCAGGGGACATGTATCAATGCAAAAAAAGTTTTAAAAACTGAAGTTTTTTTGGGAGCAGTGATTTTAATTTAATAATGCTTAAAGTTAAACAAATATTCCTTTAAATGTCATACCTGGGGGGTGGCTATAGTGTGCCTTTAAAGTAGCGCAATTTTACCGTGTTTACAGTCTCTGCACAAAATGACATTAAAGGAAAAAAAGTCATTTAAAACTACTCGTGGCTATAATGAATTGTCGGGTCCAGGCAATACAGATAAAAGTAATTGAAAAACAAAATAAAAAAAAATGTGTGGGGGTCCCCCCAAATTCCATATCAGGCCATGTTGATGGGGACAAGGGCCTCATCCCCACAACCCTTGTGGGCAGGGGGCTTATCGAAATCTGGAAGCCTTTAACAAAGAGGAACTCCAGATCCCGCCTCCCCTATGTGAATTGGTAAGGCAGGATCGTGTGCATCCTATCCTCGCTGGAGATCGAGAATGGATTACATCGCTGGAGATCAAGAATGGACTACATCGCCCGAGATCGAGAATGGAATCTTTTTTTTTTTTTTTTTATAAATGACTCCGATTCCGATAAGCCCCCCACCCACAGACCCCCACAACCAATGGGCAAAGTTTGTGGGGATGAGGCCCTTGTCCCCATCAACATGGGGACATCCTCCCCATGTTGAGGGCATGTGGCCTGGTACAGTTCAGGAGGGGGTGGCGCTCTCTCGTCCCACCCTCTATTCCTGCGGCCTGCCAGATTGCATGCAAGAATAAGGGTCTGGTATGGATTTTTGGTGGAAATCCCACGCCATTTTTTTTTATTTTAGCACGGGGTTCCTCTTAAAATCTATACTAGACCTGAAGGATCTGGTATGAATTTTGAGGGGGACCCAATGCCATTTTAAAAAAAATCCATACCAGACCTGAAGGGCCTGTAATGGAATTTGGGGGGGACCCCCGAACTGTTTTTTTTTATTTTGTTTCGGGGTTCCCATTAATATTCATACCAGACACAAAGGGCCTGGTAATGGACTAAGGGAGAACCCATTCAGTTTTTTTTCAATTACTTTTACCTGTTTTGCCGGGACCCGACAATTCATTATAGCCGCGAGAAGTTTTAAATTACTTTTGCTCCTTTAGTGCAGAGACTGTTATAAACACGGGAAACATGCGCTTCTTTACAGGCATACTATAGACACCCCCAGGTATGAAATTTAAAGGAATATTTCACGTTTATTTTTTCACTTTAAGCATTATTAATATCACTGCTCCTGAAAAAAATTACATTTTTAAAACAATTTTTTTGCATTGATACATGTCCCCTGGGGCAGGACCCAGGTCCCCAAACACTTTTAATGACAATAACTTGCATATTAACCTTTAAAATTAGAACTTTTGATTTCTCCCACAGACTCTGTGGCTTTCGAATTTACCGCGAACACCCCAAATTGTTCACTATTCGGCGAACAGGTGAACAGCCAATGTTACAGAGCGAAAACCGGGAGCTGTGTGTATGAACAGCGATTTGTCATTTCCCCATGTCAGTCCCACCCCCCCTTCAGTTAGAACACACCCAGGGAACATGATTGACCCCTTCCTCACCCCCTAGTGTTAACCCCTTCCCTGCCAGTGGCATTTTAATAGTAATCATTGCATTTTTTTAGCACTGATCGCTATAAAAATGCCACTGGTCCCAAAAATGTGTCAAAAGTGTTTGAAGTGTCCGCCATAATGTTGCAGTACCGATAAAAATCGCTGATCGCCGCCATTACTAAAAAAATATTAATAAAAATGCCATAAAACTATCCACTATTTTGTAAACGCTATAACTTTTGCACAAACCAATCAATAAACGCTTATTGCGATTTTGTTTTACGAAAAATATGTAGAAGAATACGTATCGGCCTAAACTGAGGAAAACAAATGTTTTTATATATTTTTGGGGGATATTTATTATAGCAAAAAGTAAAAAATATTCTTTTTTTTCAAAATTGTCGCTCTATTTTTGTTTATAGCGCAAAAACTAAAAACCGCAGAGGTGATCAAATACCACCAAAAGAAAGCTCTATTTGTGGGAAAAAAAGGATGCCAATTTTGTTTGGGAACCATGTCGCACGACCGCGCAATTGTCGCAATTGTCAGTTAAATCGACGCAGTGCCGAATCGCAAAAAGTGGCCTGGTCATTGACCAGCAATATGGTCCGGGGCTGAAGTGGTTAAAGAGACGCATTGCCTAATCGCAAATAATCGCCTGTACATTCAGTAGCCAAATCTTCCGGGGCTGAAGTGGTTAATGACTTTTTTGCAGAATTAAATTATTTAGTAACAAAGTAGATTTATGTGTTAACAATACATTCCACTTATAAAATATTTTTCTCTGAAAGCAGACCATCCGCTGTTGAAGAGGTTGCTGGGAGTTTTAAAAACGGGGAATTTCCTCTGCAAAATCCTTCAAGAAAAATGTTGGCAGAGCATTTTTGCCGAGAAAAAAGGTTGTGTGTATGTTTTTTGTCGAGAAAACTGTTGTGGATCTCGACGAGAAAAAAAGAGAACATGCTCTCTTTTTTCTCGTCGGGAGTCTCAATTTACTTGTAGTGTTTCTCGTCAGGCTTGTTTACGACGAGAAACACGTTTGTGTGTATGCTTAGAAACCCGTGCATGCTCAGAATAAAGTATGAGACGAGAGCGTACCTTCAGTAAAAGTAGCGTTCGTAATGGAGATAGCACATTTGTCACGCTGTAACAGACTGAAAAGCGTAATTCGTCTCTCACCCAAACTTTTACTTAACACGCAGTAACATGAGATTAGCAAAAGCAGCCCCAAGGGAGGCACCAGTGGAATCAAACTTCCCCTTTATAGTGCCGTCGTACCTGTTGTACGTCACCGCGTTTGAGAACTAAGGCCTCGTACACACGACCGGACATGTCCGCTGAAACTGGTCCGCCGACCAGTGTCAGCGGACAGATCCGATCGTGTGTACAGGCTAGCGGACAGATTTCCAGCAGACAAATGTTTCTTAGCATGCTAAAAAACATGTCCGCTGGGAAGCTGTCCGGCGGACATGTCCGCTGGTTAGTACGTCTAACCAGCGGACAGAAATCCTGCGCATGTGTCGAATTGATTAGACGCATGCATGAAAGCATTGAACTCGCGCGATAGAGAACGTCGGTGTCGTCTACGTCACCGCATTCTCTGTCCGCGCGGATTTCGGTTTGATGGTGTGTACAGCCATCAGACCGAAATCTCCCAGCGGACATGTCCGATGAAAACGGTCCGGCGGACCGTTTTCATCGCACTGTCCGCTCATCTGTACGGGGCCTAAGAGATTTTGTCTTGACAGTGTGTATGCAAGGAAAGCTTAACAAGATTCTCGACAAGCCTGACAAGAACCTCGTCGAGGAAAACAACGTTTCTTTTACGACGAGATTCTCGGTCGTGTGTACGAGGCATCAGACTTCCAAAAATATTTCTGCTTTCACAACAATATTTCAAGAAATGAAAAAGCAGATCATCTCCAAACAATGTACCACATGTTTAGGAACCAATTCATCTATGAGATTAATCTCTAAACATTATTTCCATGTGCAATTCCTGTGCTTCTACCACGACTACTGATTTATGTGACCTATAGTGAATTTGATTTTGCGACTATTTATTCCCTGCATGCTATAGTGAATACCTTTTCCGACTAGATTTTGTTGTTTTCTATGGATTTTAGTCACTTGTGACCATCTGTTCCCCCATTTGCCAACTAGGTGCTATAGTAAATAAACCCCAAAGTCACTTTTACTAAAAAAACTACACATGCTAATTTTATTTAAAAATATATACCGTATTTCTCTCACCATAAGACGCACTTTTTCCTCCCCAAAAAATAGGGGAAAGTGTCCCTGCGTCTTATGGAGTGAATAATGCAAGGCTCCGCCCCCCATCGCTGCTGCCGTGTCAGAATACAGACACTAGGCTTCTCTGTGTAAGAGAGAGAGGACAGGATGTGAGATGTGAGGCAGGGGCATACCAAGTGGAGCGGGGGGAGGCGGACTGCCCCAGGTGCCAAAACATGGGGGGTGTCAGCGGCGTTGCTATAATGGTGCGCTCCGCACCCAGGTGAGCTGACACCCGTAAGATGTGACACCATCCTGCAAGTGACAAGAGCCCTGGCTGGCTTTTTGTTTTCAGCTGGAACACCCCCGGCGCTGTGGTCTGGTCCAGTATCACTTCCTGCCTCTCTCCACTGGCCGCCGCTGCTGCTGCAAAATATGTCCTCAGTCCTACTTCTTAGCTGCTGCCTGGGTGTATCTGATGCTGAGAGACAGACAGAGGAGATGTGCATTTTAATGGCAGTGTCCTCCACTGCCTGAGGTGAGCTGGTGATCAGGGGGATGGGAGGTGTGGGCTGGCATGGTATCCACTGTCTATCACCTGAGCTGTTGTGATAGAAGAGGCTGAAGGGGTGTTTGTGTCTGCCCTGCCACCCTGAGCTCATCTGGGAAGGGGGGGAGGATGCTGTGTGTCCACCACCACCCAGGTATAGTGTAGCTGAGCTGATTTGATAGGGGAGCTGATATTACTGGGGCAGATTCATCAATAGATACGCCGGCGGATCTCCTGATCCGCCATCGTATCTGTGAGACCCGACGGTCGGATCTGTGAGATCCCACCGTCGGAGCTATGCGACTGATTCATAAGAATCAGTTCCGCATAGATCTCCCTTGGATCCGACTGGTGTAAGTGACTTACACCAGTCGAATCTTAGGCTGTAATCTCCCGCCGGCCGCTAGGTGTCTTCGCGATTTTTTACCCGTCGCATATGCAAATGAGGAAAACCGCCGATTCACGTCCGTACGCCCGCCCGTCGCTCGTTTTCTACGTCGTTTGCGTTCGGCTTTTTCCGGCGGATAGCTACCCCTGCTTCTATGAGGGGTAGCTAATGTTAAGTATGGCCGACGTTCCCGCGCCGATTTTTAAATTTTCTACGTCGTTTGCGTACCGCGATCGGGAATACCGATGGCCGCAAACGACGTACCTGCCGCAAACAATGACGTCGTAGCGACGTCATTTGGAGCATGCGCACTGGGCTTTTTCGCCCCGGCGCATGCGCAGTTAAATCGGCGCGGGAACGCGCCTGATTTAAATTGTACACTCCCCCTAGCCGCGGAATTTGCATTCCGCCGGGGGGAGTTAGGATCCGACGGTGCAGTTTGCGAGGTAAGTGCTTGATGAATCATGCACTTGCCTCGCTAAATTGCACCAGCGGATCGCAAACCAGGTAGATCTAGCGGATCTAAAGATCCGCAGATCTACATGAATCTGCCCCACTGTGTCCACCACCCACCTATAGTAGTGATATAATATTAAATATTTTAGTACATCATTTGGTTCAGAATATTTTTTTTCTTGTTTTCCTCCTCTAAAACCTGGGTGAGTCTTATGGTCAGGTGCATCTTATAGAGCGAAAAATATGGTAGTTAATAATTAATAGATCCTTGAAATAAATTATAATTTTTATTTGCCCAAAGCTTTGGAATGTATTATTGGCTAATAATATTAGTAAAAATTTGGTTTTACTGTAGAATTGGAACCATTGGTGAAGGGAAACATAAGGGCCCGGATTCACAAAGCACTTACGCCGACGTATCTCGAGATACGCCGTGTAAGTATAACTATGCGCCGTCGTATCTGTGCACCGTGCCCACAATCTGAGATACGCCTAAAAATAGGCTTTCTACGACCGACGTAACTTGCCTACGCCGTCGTATCGTGGGCGCATATTTACGCTGGGCGCATTTTCCGCTCCCATTGATTTTCTATGCATATATGCAAATGAGGGAGATTCGCCTATTCACGAACGTAGTTGCCCCCGGCACATAATATACGCGGTTTGCATAAGTCGTACGTCCAGCGTAAAATTATTCCCCATATAGGAGGCGCAACTCATGCAAAGGTATGGACCAGGGAACACAAGCTGTCGTATCTTTTGTTGTTTACGTTGTACGTGAATATGACTAGACGTAGGTTACATTCACGTCGTAGGCAGTAATTCGACGTATCTTAGGCAGCTGTTTCGACGTGATTCTGAGCATGCGCACTGGGATGTGGCTACGGGACGGCGCATGCGCCGTTCATTTTAAGTACTTCTATGGCGCGTGGCCCATCATTTGCATGGGGTCACGCCTCTTTAGCATGGTTCATGCCCACTTCCACCTACGCTGGCTTACGCCAAGGAAACCCAGCGTATCTTTAAGAGCACGTGGGAGCAAGTGCTTTGTGAATCCAGTGCTTGCCTCTGTGTGCTGCGCCGGCGTAGCGTAAAAGAGATACGCTACAGCGGCATAAATATGCGCCGATGTATGTGAATCCGGGCCAAGATGTGTAAATAATTTACATTGGACTATATAAACAAAATCAATATAAAGGATTTATGTTAACCATTGGGAATTAACTCATAAGATTACATCATGCTGGTACATAACCCCTTACAGACTCACATTTTCCCAGGATACCTCCTCTTTGTGTTGGTGGGGATGTGGTCATGTTGGCACCATCTTCCAACATGAAGCCTAATATGTCTTGCAAAAATACTGACTTAACCTGACCCAGCACTGGCTCTTTTAAATGTAGGTATTGAGAGGTTCCCTAAGCAGTATCATATTATAGTAGTCCATATGCTTCTGGCAGACAAAACGCTTCTTTTTATTATGATTATGAAAAATCATTTGCTATTAGGCCCTGTACAGATGAGGGGACATGTCCGATGAAAACGGTCCGTGGACCGTTTTCATCGGACATGTCCGCTTGGAGATTTCGGTCTGATGGCTGTACACACCATCAAACCGAAATCCCAGCGGACAGAGAACGCGGTGACGTAGATGACACTGACATTCTCTATCGCGCAAGTTCAATGAGTTCGAATCAATTCGACGCATGCGCGGGATTTCGGTCCGCTGGTTAGACGTACTAACCAGCGGACATGTCCGACAGACAGCTCTCCAGCAGACAAGTTTCTTAGCATGCTAAGAAACTTTAGTCCGCTGGAAATCTGTCCGCTAGCCTGTACACACGATCAGATCTGTCCTCTGAAACTGTATCGCGGACCAGTTTCAGCGGACATGTCCGGTCGTGTGTACGAGGCCTTAGAGCTGAATCATTGCATTGCATAAATCTGAACAAGCTTGGAAAATTTGGGTTGACTGGATCCCTTCTTGATGTAACTGATTTGAATTATAAAACTGTTGCCAAATTACTGTTTCTCTGTTTATTATTGTTTAAATTCTGTTTAATTCATTTCTATAAAGGGCTAATGTACAAGGCCTGTTGAGATCATTTTAGGACCTTATGTCCCTTGCTTCTCTTGTACTGTCAAAATTGATATCTGTACATTTGTACTTACCTACGGGAATACGCATTTGTTATACCTTGTCACTCTTTTATAAAATCAATAAAAGCTTATTGCTGATGCCCAACAAGCTATCAACTATGTGGTCAACTTGTGTTCAAACAGGGATCTTAGGTTTTGCTTTTCTCTCCTGGACACTTTTCTAGACCGTCACTACCACCAATATGCTCCCGCTCAACAGCCCTCCTGGAACAAGGACCTTCTTTCCACAGATGCAGTACAACATATATTGGCTGGCTATAACACCACCTTTGCCTTTATTACCAATGAGTTCTGGTGGGAGCAACAATTAAAAATTATGCACCGAGCCTATATACCCCACCTGAGGACTAAGCAACTACCTCCACGCCCAAACTGTCCACTATGTGGTGATAATAGGCCATCCATATTCCACAGGCTCTGGTCTTGTCGCTACATTTCCTGTTTTTGGGACCAGATTGAAAGTTTCGCTGCAATGGTCACAGGATACAAACCCAACAGAAAACCATTCTGTCTTCTCTTTGGACAACTGGATGATCATCTCTTATGACTGCCGACACCCCAGATCACGGTCATCCGCCGCAACAAATATTGGCTGTCCACCTGCTTCATGACTGCTAGGAGGGCCATCCTCAAACACTGGATATCCTCCTCTCCCCCTCCCATTACAGATATAATGTCAGACCTCCTCAGTCTGACATTATATCAGCAGAGCAGCTGGATATGGTCCTGTCCCAAAACCCACACTCATCTTGCTACCTTAACAAGTGGGACCAATAATTTAGCAAAGTCCTACCAACCTTGGAGGTCCCCGCTGTTAACCTATGCCATGGAGCACTGGGGTGACCTTGCCTCCAAGTCTACTCCCACTGGACTAATGCCACTGTTCCTCCTCCATGTGAACATAATTGCCAGTATCATCCTATCCTATGATTAACGTAAGCATGTTTAACAATTGATGTACCTGAGCTCATTGCTAGCTCCTAGTATGTAAGATCAAACCAAGGGTTTGTTCCCCCCCCACCCCTCCCTTGCCTCCTCTCCACTCTTTGCCCTGCATCCCCTCCTTCCTCCCCCACTTTGTTTTATCAGGGTTGTTAATTTGTTCTCTTCTATGATCTGGTGCCAGCTTCAGTTATTGTAACAGTTATACATTGAATTTGTTCCCCTCTATTTCTGTATGCTGAACAAAACCTGATATTGTTAAAAAAAAAAAAAAAAAGCTTATTGCTGATTTTTTTTTTTAAAGGATTTAGAACTCTAAATGAAACACAGATTCATTCAGATTATAATTAATACATGTATTTTATTATTTGAATTTATAAAATATATTATATACTGGGGTTGATTTACTAAAGAAGTAAATTGTTTGCTTGGATCAGTAAAGCTACAATCAAATCATGCACAAAGGAAAATCTTTATTTGTTTTAATTCCCCTTCATGTGATAGTGAATACAACTTCAGTCCCACTAATATTCCATCTTTATACAATAATGACAATGTTTAATACATTTGATTAGACACAAGACACCTCATTTAAAATATTTTATGTTATTGTTTTACTGAATACTATACTGCTACTTTTTACTATATTTCTCTTTGGTCTCTCAACTTGTGTGTTCATCATTGAAGTAATGCAACTGACAGGATTTTATATTAATCCTGACATAGTTAGTTGATATATACCAAAGTCCATGAGACTAATTTGTTCACAGATCATAGTCTGCCCCATAATTTATTTTTCATTTTCTGTGCCACCAGTGGAACATTGTTCATCCATCAACATTCATAAGGAAACCTCTATGGTTTTATTGCAAACATATAAACTAAACTTATTTGTAAAGGACAAAAGAAGACAGATAAAATATCAATATGTAAGATAACCTTGCATAAAACTACTTTCTGACAAAAAATAGATCACATTTTGTCAAATATTGGTAATGCAGAAAATATAGACCTTTTGAGTGGATAATTGTACATCATTGTCTGAAATTCCTTTTTGAGGGGATCCCAGTCAGGCAGAGATGTTTGGATAACCATTTCAATTTAGCTATATTTGTCTCATTGCTTCTTTAACGTGAACAGAGCACACCAAGAATATGAAATGAAAAGAGGCTAATTAGCCAACTCATTCAAAGGTTTGTGATTTATATACAGCACTTTAGCGTGTAGTTTGTCTATTATGATTTTAAAGCAGTACAATCCTCCATGTAGTGAGAGATATCTAGATTATGAACTGGGCAGTCTCAGAGGAAGCTGGGTCACCAACAAAACTGGTTAGACATCAGTCTCTCTTCTCTTGTTTGATCTTGTTTGGTGGTGCTTTTCATATTTCTGTATGATGGGTGAACTTTTACCCTTTTATCTAGAATAAAGCTTTTATTTTTAGAATCTTTGCTTGAGTGAGTGGAATATCATGTACTGTATCTGCCTCTACTTTGGTCACCTACTCAATTGTCTCCTAAGTGTGTGCAGTGAAATCTAAGCCATGCATATTGGTCCCTTTAGGGGCCTGCATGTGACATCTGTGCATTGCCAGTTTAAATTCACCTGGAGACTGGATGATAATGCTCCAACTTATGAGCCATGTACATAAACCACACACCTAAACCATGAGTATAAGGTCTTTGTAGTTCCTGTAGAACTTTTCATGCAGATATCCATGTACTACTAATAACAGTTTAAACCCACCTGGATGACTGCACTGGATGATGCAGCACCAACTGTTTATATGTTTTCTTGGCGGTCCCTGTTAAAATGCAAGTGTGGACATTTGCCCATTTAATGAAACACAGGTTAAACCCACAATATTTTTCAATATTTGCAACTATTTTTAAATTTTGGCGTATTCAAGTTTCTTGAATAACAGGGCTATAATGTCTACAGATTGGCTAGGTCACCCTATTGTGCTGCCTGATGTGTTACATTCCCAGCAATATAACAATTATTTATTGAGCCCTCCCTGAATGCAATATGGATGACATATGATTATAATTTCAGTGAATGACCTAGCATCTGCTGTCCTAGAAATATTCTCTTCACTATATGATTAACCATTTAATTTACAGAGCCATTTAAAGTAGTGCCGCTATTTTGAGAGAGTACCATCACCACTATTAAAAGAATAATACATCCTTACATATTTGTATATAATACAAATAGTTTGATACAAGCTTTCTAATATTTAGATTTTTACTCTAGCCACTTGCCAACCAGTGCACACACATTTATGTCTACACAATGGCATGGGCAGGCAAATGGGCGTATCTGTATGTCCCTTTAAATTTGCCACCCAGCGGGTGCGCGCCTTGTGAGTGCGCCCGTGGGTACCAGGAACTCGATGTTCCCGGGCGGCCCGCAATTGCGGTCGGCAAAGGCAGAACAGGGGGATGCCTTTGTAAACAAGGCACCCCCTGTTCTGCCTAGTGACACATCAGGGATCTACTGTTCCCTGTGATCGGAACAGTGATCACTGACAGGTCACGGGTAGCCCCTCCCCCTAACAGTTATCACTTCCTAGGACACACTTAACCCCTTCAGCTCCCCTAGTGGTTAACCCCTTCACTGCCAGCTTAATTTTTACAGTAAACAGTGCATTTTTATAGCACTGAAAGCTGTAAAAATTTCAATAGTCCCAAAAATGTGTCAAAAGTGTCAAATATGTCTGCCATAAAGTTGCAGTCATGATAAAAATCGCAGATTGCCGCCATTACTAGTAAAAAAAAATAATAATAATAAAAATGCCATAAAACTATCCCCTATTTTGTAGACGCTATAACTTTTGCGCAAACCAATCAATATATGCTTATTGCATTTTTTTAACAAAAATATGTAGAAGAATACATATTGGCCTAGACTGAGAAAAAAATAGCTTTTTTAAAAAATTACAAAATATATATATTTTTTTAAATTGTTGCTCTATTTTGTTTATATTGCAAAAAAAAAAAACGGCAGAGGTGATCAAATACCACCAAAAGAAAGCTCTATTTGTGGGAAAAAAAGATGTCAATTTTGTTTGGGAGCCACGTTGCACGACCGCACAATTGTCAGTTAAAGCGATGCAGAGTCGAATCAAAAAAAGTGGCCCGGTCATTTGGCAGCCAAATGGTCCGGGGCTGAAAAGGCTAGGATGTACAGTTAAGTCCATATATATTTTGACACAGGCACAATTTAATTTTTTTCAGGTATTTTTCCAAAACTTATTCAAGCTAGAGTTTTATAATGGATATGGGCTGAAAGTGCACACTCGCAGGTTTAATTTGAGGGTATGTACATCCAAGTCAGGGGAGGGGTTTAGGAATTAAAGCTCTTAAGAATTGTGGTATTTGCATTTGAAATCTATTGCTGTGAACCTAAATCATGTGTTAAAAGCAGCTGTCCATGCAAGTGAAACAGGCCATTCTAAGGCTTCAAAAATGAAACCAACCCATCAGAGAGATAGCAGCAACATTAAGAGTGACCAAAGCAACAGTTTGGCACATTCTGAGGAAAGAAGAATGCACTGGTGAGCTCAGCAACATAAAAAGGCCTGGATGTCCACAGAAGACAACAGAGTGAATGATCGCAGGATCCTCTCTATGGTAAAGAAAAACCCATTCACAACATCCAGACAAGTGAAGGTGGGCATATCATTGTCAAAATTTACAATTAAGAGAAGACTTCATAACGGCAAATACAGAGGGTTCACCACAAGGTGCCAACCATTCATAAGCATGAAGAATAGAAAAGCCAGATTAGATTTTGCCAAAAAACATCTAAAAAAGTCAGACCAGTTCTGGAAAAGCATTCTTTGGACTAAGATTAATCTGTACCAGAATGACAGGAAGAAAAAGGTGTGGAGAAGGCTTGGAACAGCTCATGATCCAAAGCACACAGCATCACCTGTAAAACATGGTGAAGGCTGTGTGATGGCATGGGCATGCATGGCTTCCAGTGGCACTAGGTCATTGGTGTTTATTGATGATATGACAGAAGAAAGGAGCAGTCAGATGAAGCCCAGATTCAGCCAAATGCTGCAAAGTTGATTAGATGGCGCTTCATAGTACAGATGGAAAATGATCCAAAACACACTGAAAAAGCCACCCAGGAGCTTTTGAAGGAAAATAAGTGAAATATTATGTAATGGGCAAGTCAATCACCTGATCTCAACCCAATTGAGCATGCATTTCACTTGCTGAAGGCAGAAAGACCCACAAACAGCGAACAAATGAAGACAGATGCAATAAGAGCCTGGCAAAGCTGTGGACTGTGTATAAAAAATGGCTGCAGTTCCTAAAATTTTGTATTTGATATTTATGTTGAACCACTTGAATTAAAGCTGAAATTCTGCACTTCAAATTCATTTGGATTGTTTTGTTTTAATTGTATTCTGATGACATGCAGAGCCAGAAGTAACACAATTGTGCCTGTGTGCAAATATATATGGACCTAACTGTTTATTTATATGTTTTACGTATCATTTTGGAAGTTATGTTGGTTTTAATAGGTACAGGGGCAAAATGATATCTATCTCTCTTCAGTCCATACCTCTCTTAACCCCCCTGGCAGTATTCCCGAGTCTGACTCAGGGTGAGATTTTTTGGCTACGATCGGTAACCCCGAGTCAGACTCGGGCTCGCCTCGCTGAATCCACAGGCTTGGTTTACTTACCTTGAACCTGGATCCAGCGATGCCACCGCTCTGTGTGAGCGAGCGGGTCCTTACTCGATTTGTCCTCCTGTGCCGCCGATCTCCGTTCCCTGCGACGTTGCGACGCACGGGAGCAGAGAACGGCGCCAAATTCAAAAAGGTAAACAAACACAATACATACAGTATACTGTAATCTTGTAGATTACAGTACTGTATGTAAAAAACACACACCCCCTTGTCCCTAGTGGTCTGCCCAGTGTCCTACATGTACTTTTATATAATAAAAATTGTTCTTTCTGCCTGCAAACTGTAGATTGTCCATAGCAACCAAAAGTGTCCCTTTATGTCAAAAATGGTTTTAGAGCAGCTAGAAAACAGAGATAATAAATTATAATCACTTGCAGAATTGTGCGATAGCGATTTGTGGGGAAATTCGTCATAAAAAAATAAAAGTAATGACAGCGACAATTCTGCAACTGAGCACATTTCAGTGATTTTGAGTTGATTACATTATTGAATATTTTTTATTATAATTATATTATTATTTGTTATATTTATTTATAATTATTTATTATATTATAATTTATAATTTTGTTTTTAAAAACATTTCATAACCGGGATGCCTACTAGACTCTTGTTTGGTCAGATTTAAGTGAGTTATTCCTAAGAATTACAGGCCTACAGTACAAATCACCAAATTTCCGTGCAAATAATGGTACCGCTTTCAGCACCTTTTTTCTGAAAGAATCATACCGCCAGGGAGGTTAAAGGGGTTGTAAATATAAAAATATTTTCCTCTTAAATTAAAGTCTGACAGTAGCTGATAAAGTAAAAAGTAATGTTTTGCATTATAACTAGTTTGATACCTGTTGAAATCGAGCTGTTTTATTCACCTTCGTCACTCCTGAATCGTTATTCTCACTGACTTCCTGGTTTGCGGTGCACATTCATTCTTGCTACATCACGGCCTAATGGGAACTACAGTTCCCATTAGGCTTAGCCTCCATGCCTGTGAGGAATAAGAGAGCATCTTCACGCAGGGCTGTAGTCATAGGGAGGGGGTGAGCACATTCTGCTTTCCACCATGCAAAACAGCTCAGGTGCTGGTGGAAAGCAAGAAGAGGAGTGACAGGAAATGGCATTTTCAAACCTGGATTACTGTATTTTGGAGGTCAAAAAGAAAAACGAGGTAAGTGATATTTAAATGCTCTAGCTTACAGCAATCAATTGATCTAATAAAAAATGAACCTTTAGTGTTCCTTTAATACAAGAAAGGACTTTGCTCACTTTGTAAACCGCAGCTTAGCATTGCATGCTATTATTGAGCTTTGGATCTACCAAAACCCCCAGATGCTTCTCCAATACAGATCTCCCCAGTTGTACTCCCCCTAGTATGTATGATGCATGTATATTCTTAGCCCTCAAGTGCAAACTTTACATTTATCAACATTAAACCTCATCTACCACATAGTCACCCAGGTAGTAGACATGTGCACACTGAAATATTTTGTTTTGCAATTTCGTTTTCAGATGAGAAATACATTTATTTAGTTACTCCCGAAATTTGTTTTTATTTATTTTGTTTAGTTAAAAAATGCATTCATCCGAAAATCAATCGAATTGACAGGTTGAATCTGTCAATTGGAGACTTATGGTGTCTGTCGAATGTTCTAAGAAGATTTTTTTAGGATGACTTGTCATGGGCTGCTCGGTCCACCTCCCCCCCACTCTTCTTCCCCTCCCTCTCTTCTTCTTTTCTCGTCTTCTCTTTCTACCTATTTTTTCTCCTTTTCTCTTTTCTAGTGGTCAGATGTTGTCCTAATAGCTTTTATTTCACTGGCCCCCATTGCTCTTCTGTATAACATATCGTTAGTTGCCTGGTAAGGGCGGCGATTTGTTTGGATTTGCGTTGGACACGCGTCACACAGTGTTTTTGACAGTGTGAATTGCAATGTATCATCTTATGTTATGGACATCTGACAATTGTATGTGTTGTATTAATATGTTGAAAAGCAATAAACACATATTTGACTCTAAGGCCCCGTACACACGACCGAACATATCCGCTGAAACTGGTCCGCGGACCAGTTTCAGTGGACATGTTCGGTCGTGTGTATGGCCGATCGAACAGGTTTCCAGCGGACATTTGTCCAGCCGACCGTTTTCCAGCGGACAAAAATTTCTTAGCATGCTAACATGTCCGCTGGAAGCCTGTCCGTCGGACATGTTCAGTCGTCTGTACAGACTCACCGTACATGTCCGCTCGGCCGAAAGCCCTCGCATGCGTCAAAGGGATTCGACGCATTCGTGGAAGCATTGACCTTCCAGGGCGGCGCACGTCGCCGCGTAATCGTCGCGGCGACGGCGCGGCCACGTCACCGCGTATTATGTCTGCGCGGATTTCTGTTTGATGGTGTGTACAACCATCAGACAGAAATCCGGCAGCGGACTGTCAGCTGAAAATGGTCCGGCAGACCTTTTTCAGTGGACAGTCTGTCCGTGTGTACGAGGCCTAAGAAGATTCGACGAAGCAGCTAAACTTTACGATGCTGCAATCGTACATTTCCGGTCTAATGCTCCGCCCACAAGCTATAGTAGAATGATAATGTTGTATGACTAGTAATAATTGTATTTATTAATTATTATTACTAGTCAACCAACATTAGAATTCTTCTATAGCCTATGGGCGGAGCATTTGACCATAAATGTCTGATCGTGGCGATCATATGTTTTAGCTGCTTTGTCGAATCTTCATGTCCAATCTTTTCTATTTATGTTGAATAATCTTGGACTAATAGAGGTAGGTTAGGCACATTCAACCA
The DNA here is from genome assembly GCF_905171775.1 of Rana temporaria. NCBI lineage: Eukaryota > Metazoa > Chordata > Amphibia > Anura > Ranidae > Rana > Rana temporaria. The sequence goes on from NC_053492.1 coordinate 175,452,804, forward strand.
CAGGTTCGATAGACACGGATCGCTATTGTCACCGCCATGTTGAATCACCTATATATTGATCTGTTGTCGCAACGAAACAAAATGAAAATAAAGCATTTTTTATGTTGGATCTTTTGGATTTCGGATTCTGCATGTTTGTTATCGTTTGTTAAAAGGAACGCGAAAACCCCAGAAATTTGGACAAAAATGCATTCGGACGAAAACAAATGCACATGTCTACCAATTAGACAGTGTATTGAGGTTAACTTCCTCAATATAGGGAAGGGCATTAAGGACTATAAGGACATTAACCTTGGATTTCAGACCCAATATCATTTATAAAGATATTAAAAAGTAAGGGTCCCAACACTGAACCTTGGGGTACACCACTGATAACCTTAGACCATTCAGAGTAAGAATCATTAACCACTACTCTCTGATTTCTGTCTTTTAGCAAGTTTTCTATCCATTTACAAACTGATATTTCCAAGCCTGTAGACTTTACCTTACACATTAGTCGTGTGTGGGGAACTGTATCGGATGCTTTTGCAAAATCCAAGTATACCACGTCCACCCCACCCCTCTGTCCAAGGTTTTACTTACCTCTTCATAAAAAGCAGCTTTTGAACAATGGACGCCCAAAGTCTGACTGAGACTCTGCATACAGGTACTGGCATATAAGATGACCCCTGAGTTTTAAGGCATATTTTTAAGTATAAAAGGTTGTCTTATATGCTACAAAATACAGTATACCATAGGTTATAGACACTCTAACCTTCCTACAGACTAAATAGTATACACTGATTCAGGTTATTTTTACCAAAGAAATGTAGCAGAATACATGTTGCCCTACATTTATAACAGAAGCAAAGAAAAACAAACATTTTTTAAATTTTTGGGCTTTTTTCGTTTATTTTGCAAAAAAAAAAAAACACTGTGGTGAATAAATACCACCAATAAAAGCTCTATCTGTCTCAAAAAAGAAAAAGAAAAGAAAGTTTAATTTGTGTACTGTGTTGCATGACAGAGTATATTTAATTTAAAGTGCGACCGGGCTGAAATCTGAAAATTGGCCTGGGCAGGAAGGGATTAAACATGTCCGGTATTGAGGTGGTTAAAAAATACAACCAAAGGTGCATCACCCAATATCAGACAATTAGATTGTGTGCTAATGTAATTAGATCAGTACATTGACTGCTTGCTGCATTTAGCATGTTGTCATTTTGTTTTACACTGCTTTATGGAATAAGCCAGAATTTTTTTTTCTGTCAGTGATAAAACAGAGTCTCATTTAAGAGCCTGTTGGAATGAGATCTTCAGGACATCCGATTTCTCATGTGTTTTTCTCCCAGACACGTAGCATGGGGATGCACCTGTCACATTATTTGCCTATAGCAAAGCCTGCCAAAAGACTATCAGAGATACATCTGTCATGTAGGTCTGAAATATTGCCGTAAAAGATGTTCTAATTAATTAACACTTTTCAAAGCTGCCAAAGGCTTGCGATTTAGCACCACTGAATGTCTGTTTGCAGCATGTAGTAAAAACAAGAAAAGATCTTCTATGTCTGTGAATATTGAGAGAACTACAGATTAAACTATAAATTCATATTTTGACCATTGTGATAAGCAACTAACTGGTGGACTTTACTTCTTGCCAATTGTAATTGCTCATCCTTTGACACTCTCAATTATTTTGCAAATTAAACTCCTCTTGAGACAGAAAACCTCACTTTGCTGTTGCCTGGGTTAAAGAACATTTGCAAATCTAAACATTACCATGTTTTTCTGTGTCTCTCTGGTACCATTACTCTAGTCATCTTGGATGACATTACTGCACATTTCCCTAAATCTTCACTAATGCTGAAAATGACTTCACTTTGATACATTATGACTGAAGGATATTTTCTCCATATGCCAGTTACAAGTGTTCTCTTGTCAAACAAGAAAATAATATCACAATATGAATTTGATACACTAAAACTGAAACCTGAAGTATAATGTATATACATTTTTTTTTTCGTTATGATTTTATTTTTAGCTAAAAATATATGCCAAAGAAAGCAATACCACATAAAGATCTACCATTGATTTTAAAGTGAACCTGTGGTCAGGCTATGGGCATTCACATGTACTGTATTCCTAATAAGCAGTAAATGAGCTTTAATACAAACTCCTACTGACCACTGTAGCTGCAGCTACTGCAGAGAAATTCAGCGTTAATCAAGTTAGCCCTCACATCTGTACATACCTTTTGAACCAGAACATTTCTTACATTTCCACAATGGACCTGATAACTTCATCATTACTTGTGTATAATATAAAAGTTACACATGCATTGCTTTTTTGGGGGAAAAAACTGCCGAAATTGACCATGTAATTCATAGAAATTCAAATGCATTTTTTTCCTAGCAGTGTTTGTTTTAAGAAAGCAAAAAATAAAACATTTAAAAGAACAGTAAATAAAAATTATCATTTTTTTCTATATGCTGTACCATTTAAAATTACACTTAAATTATGTTTCTGGTACAAAGCATGGTAAGGTTATTTGCAACAAAAAATAAATAGGTCCTCTTTAGGGTTTTCACATAATTAGGTGGATTCAGAGAGAGTTAGGCCGGCATATTAGTAGACATGCCGGCCTGCGATAAATAATAGATAAAGGTAAAAGGGGAGGGATGGGTTAATTAGAGCTGATTAGGGTTAACTAAGGTTTAATAAAGAGTAAAATACTTAATTACTTATATTTACGTGTACGTTTTTTTAATGATATGCAATATGAAGATCAAAAGTCACAGCTTTCCCTCATATGAATGAAATAGTAAATACAGTGAAACATCTCAAACAGCTGATTTAATAAGGAGGTAAATACTAAAAAGGGAATAAGAATAATTGATTTATTGATTTTGTTTGTAAGGTTTCTTTAACCTCCTGGGCGGTGTTCCCGAGTCTGACTCGGGGTGAGATTTTTGGGCTAGGATCGGTAGCCCCGAGTCAGACTCGGGCTCGCCTCGCTGGATGTACAGGGAGTTTTACTTACCTTGTCCCTGGATCCAGCGATGCCACCGCGCTGTGTGAGCGAGCGGGACCTCGCTCGATTCACACAGTGCCTCCGTGTGACGCCGATCTCCGTTCCCTGCGACGTTACGACGCACGGGGACGGAGAACGGCGCCAAATTCAAAAAAGTAAACAAACACTATACATACAGTATACTGTAATCTTATAGATTACAGTACTGTATGTAAAAAAACACACCCCCTTGTCCCTAGTGGTCTGTCCTGTGTCATGCATGTCATTTTATATAATAAAAACGTTTCTTTCTCCCTGCAAACTGTAGATTGTCCATAGCAACCAAAAGTGTCCCTTTATGTCAAAAATAGTTTTAGATCAGCTAGAAAACAGCGATAATAAATTATAATCACTTGCAAAATTGTGCGATAGCGATTTGTGGGGAAATTCGTCATAAAAAAAAAAAAATAATGACAGCAACAATTCTGCAACTGAGCAAATTTCAGTGATTTTGATTTGATTACATTATTGAATCATTTTTATTATAATTATATTATTATTTGTTATAATTATTTATTATATTATAATTTATAATTTTGTTTTTAAAAAAATGTCATACCCGGGATGCCTATTAGAAGCTTGTTTGGTCAGATTTAAGTGAGTTATTTCTAAAAATGACAGACCTACAATATAAAACGCCAAATTTCCTTGCAAATAATGGTACCGCTTTCAGCATGTTTTTTCTGAAAGAATCATACCGCCAGGGAGGTTAAATGATGTAATATGCAGATCAAAGGTCACACCTTTAATCTATAATCTATAATGAATGAAATAGGAAATACAGTGAAATGTCTGCAAGTGTAATTTTATATAGGAGTGGCTGTATTCTTGTAGCTGCTCTTGCTGTGTAATTCAAAGCAATTCTCAGTAGACATGTAGGGGAAATATCATCACTCTTGGCTCTGGAACTCCTGGTGCTGACCAAAATTAAACCAACCATAAGCCACAAACTCATCAGGAAAGATGGAATTTATGCACAGGAAATGTCAGATCACATCAAACTTTATTAAAACTAGTCAAAGCATGCTGAAGCCTCACCTAGGACCACCTCCTCTGTCAAAAGACAGCAAACTGTAGCAGATCAAAAAGGAGTATTTTACTAAAGATCCATGAAACAGATAATGCCGCGCACACACAACTGTTTTTCATGACGAGAAAAATGCAATTTTTTAAATTGGTCATTAAAAACAATTGTGTGTAGGCTCCAGAGCATTTTTCTCGACATGAAAAATGGGCATTAAAAATTTAGAACATGCTCTATTTTTTCTTGTCTTTTTTCACGTCGTCATTTTTTTACATTGTGAAAAACGATCGTGTGTAGGCTTTAAGGACAGGGAAAAAAACATGCATGCTCAGAAGCAAGTTATGAGAAGGAAAATGTGCATAATCAGCCCAAAGGGTGGCGCCAATCGAATGGAACCTCCCCTTTATAGTGCCTTCGTACGTGTTGTACGTCACCGCGCTTTGCTCTAGCATTTCTTTTCACGATCGTGTGTATGCAAGACAGGCTTGACAAGAATCACGTCGAGGAAAACAAAGTTTTTTCCAAAAATGGTCGCGTGTACGCGGCTTAAGACAAACATGACCAAGATGGGTATTTTCTTGTGTTAAACTATTATATTTTGATAAATGAACACAAAGGGTATGCAGCACAAGAAATCACAGTTTAATCAACAGTAATGACCTGTAAGCTCTTGGAGAACCTATGACCTCAGGCGTGAGAGGGGGAAAGAATGACTTCCTTTATGTCAATATACTCCCTTAAAATAGTGAGACCACAGATTCAGAACATAAATGGCACAGTGGAACAAAAAATAATATGCAAAGAATGCAATTTTAAACTTCTAAGTAAGATTTCCCCCTTAATGTGTCCCTGAGGATGCAACATTGATTGTGAAACGTGTATAGGCTGCTGATACCCACAGAACTGTGTGCTGACCGTGAGGTGGATGCTGGGGGAACCTGAGAGGAACAACTTTTACCTTCTATCTTGGCTTGGCTTTGCATACATGGTTGGAGAAGCTTGGTGCCGGCATACGGGCACATTTAAATGTGAGTGCAATATCTGTTTGATTTTAAGTAGCCAATAAATTTTTTTACGTACTACACCATGAGGGGCACTCCTCTTTTTTATGAGTTATTGTAGGAGAGATAGAGACCCCACTGGCACATTCAAGGCACCTGGCGATTGGTGAACAGACGTGTAAAAGAAGTGGTTATCCTGGGAATGAACCAAAGGCATTTTGATTGATTGAGATCTGGTGAGTGGCCATTTCTAGCGGTGACGGGAATATCACAGAAAGTGGTGCCATTATCGTTGTATCATAAACCCACGGGAGAAGCATTTAAATGAAATTTAATTAGCACATTGGGACTTTAATGAACAGAGGATATATTTTGTAATCCTCAACCGAATTGTCATATATATATATATTGTTTCACCATATATATTGTTCTATAATATTGTTTTATTATATATATATTTTTTCTGTTTTTTGTATAACACTTGTTTGCCTTGGATGGGCAGTCACCTTTAATATATTGGATAAGGTTACTAAAGCACTATATGAACAATATGTCAAGCGCATAGATAGATTCACACAAGTTGCACATAGGTTCATACCTCTTTTGGGTGTATTTATATTCCCCATGAGAAGAACTTTAGCACATTTGTTTATTTAAATAGAGGTGTTGTGTGTAGACGAATAATAATTTAATCAGTACTTAGTAACAGGTGGTGATAAATAAAGGAACAAAGAAGGGGAGTGCAATTAACTCACTACACATACCTCCCCCACACTGCCAAAAGCACCAAAACCTGGTTCAATGACCGTGGGATTACTGTGCTTGATTGCCCAGCAAACTTGTCTGACCTAAACCCCTTAGAGAATCTATGGGGCATTGCCAAGAGAAAGATGAGAGACATGAGACCGAACAACTCAGAAGAGCTGAAGGATGCTATAGAAGCATCCTGGTCTTCTATAACACCTCAGCAGTGCCACAGTCTGATAGATTCCATGCCACACCACATTGAGGCAGTAATTTCTGTAAAGGGACCCGAACCAAGTACTGAGTACATATGCATGCTTATACTTTTCATAGGTTCGATATTGTTCTACGTACACTCCTTGTTTTATTGATTGCATGTAATATTCAAATTTTCTAAGATTGTGGATTTGGGGTTTTCATGAGCTGTAATGCCGCATACACACGACCGTTTTTCATGACGTGAAAAATGCAATTTTTTAAAATGGTCATTAAAAACAATTGTGTGTAGGCTCCAGAGCATTTTTCTCGACGTGAAAAATGGGCATTAAAAATTTAGAACATGCTCTAAATTTTCACGTCGTTGAGGCCTCAACGACGTGAAAAAAACACGCATGCTCAGAAGCATGTTATGAGACGGGAGCACTCGTTCTGGCAAAACTAGCGTTTGTAATGGAGATAGCACATTTGTCACACTGTAACAGACTGAAAAGCACAAAGACTGAAAATCGCAAATCGTCTCTCACCAAACTTTTGCTAACACAAAATCAGCAAAAGCTGCCTAAAGCGTAGCGCCATCTGAATGGAATATCCCCTTTATAGTGCCGTTGTACGTCACCACGCTTTGCTCAAGCATTTTTTTTTTTTGCAATCGTGTGTATGCAAGGCAGGCTTGACAAGAATCACGTCGAAGAAAACATTTCTGGGATAAAGTACATGATGTGCTAATGAAGGTGTTCTCTCTCCCGCTGGAGTATTCTCTGGTACAGTATCTTCTGCACCTATCTGAGGTACCTAAAAAGTGGTACTACAAATCGGTTGTTATGCACATGGTCAACGCGGCTAGGATGAGTGTACCTGTTCACTGGTGGTCCTTGTCTCCAACAACAATGAACGAATGGGTCCATCGGATTAAACGGTTTGCGGAGATGGAGGAGCTGATCTATATTTCACTAGATAAAATGTACTGATATATGGGAAGCTTGGGCATCAATTAGAAACTCCTGGTTATATCAGGAGCTGTAAACGGCGCTCGTCGCTGTATTGCGTTCCATGCTGGAACGCATACGGCGATCGTGCAATGACGTCATTGCACGGCGCCGCGTGCGTTCCAACGTGGAACACAGAAGTGCGCGTTGAATCAGTGCTTTATGCACTACACCTGCACACTGTTCTATTATTGTCGGCCGTAGCCGGCCTGGCTACAAATGAACTACAGGTACCATCAATCCCTAAGCTGGAGACAATGCCACGTTGGATGCCTACCTTAATAAAGCTAATGCAGATTGCCATTGCTGGGACAGCCAAAACAGATCTTCCATCAAGAGACCCTCCATAAAAGAATCCCATTGCTGCTGCAATACTCTGATTACTGGAGAGCACTCATCCTCTGCAAACGGATAAGTACTATTACTACGTTACGTTTACTGTTCTAGAATTGCTTGCTTCACATATAGCCTTTACAAGTACTGTATTTAAAATTGGCTTATTTAATGCTATGCTGCTGCTTGTGATTATTTAGTGCGTCTTCAGCTGATGGCTGGAACATCTTAACCACTTAAGGACCGGACCAATATGCTGCTAAAAGACTCAAGGTGTTATTACAATTTGGCACTGCGCTGCTTTAACTGATAATTGCGCGGTCATGCAATGTTGTACCGAAACGAAACTTGCGTCCTTTTCTTCCCACAAATAGAGTTTTCTTTTAATGGTATTTGATTGCCTCTGCGATTTTTATTTTTTGCGATATAAACGGAAAAAGACCGTACATTTTGAAAAAAAAATATTTTTCTTATAACAAAAAGTAAAAAATATCGAATAAACTAAATTTAAGTCAAACATTTAGACCAAAATGTATTCAGCCACATGTCTTTAGTAAAAAAAAAACGCAATAAGCGTATATTTATTGGTTTTCGCAAAAATTATAGCGTCTACAAACTAGGGTACATTTTCTGGAATTTACACAGCTTTTATTTTATGACTGCCTATCTCATTTCTTGAGGTGGCAGGGCAGTACAAAACCCCCCCAAATGACCCCATTTTGAAAAGTAGACACCCCAAGGAAACTGCTGAGAGGCTTGTTGAGTCCATTGAATATATTTTTTTTGTCCCAAGTGATTGAATAATGACAAAAAAAAAAATGCAAAAAGTTGTCACTAAATGATATATTGCTCACACATGCCATGGTTATATGTAGAATTGCACCCCAAAATACATTCTGCTGCTTCTTCTGAGTATGGCGATACCACATGTTTGGGACTTTTTGGGAGCCTAGCCACGTACGGGACCCCGAAAGCCAAGCACCGCCTTCAGCATTTCTAAGGGGCGCAAATTTTTGATTTCACTCCTCACTACCTATCACAGTTTCGAAGGCCATAAAATGCCAAAATAGCACAAACCCCCCCCAAATGACCCCCTTTTGGAAAGTAGACACCCCAAGCTATTTGCTGAGAGGCATGTCGGGTCCATGGAATATTTTATATTTTGACACAAGTTGCGGGAATATGACAAACTGATTTTTTTTGCACAAAGGTGTCACTAAATGATATATTTCTCACACATGCCATGGTTATATGTGGAATTGCACCCCAAAATACATTCTGCTGCTTCTCCTGAGTACGGGGATACCACAAGTGTGGGACTTTTTGGGAGCTTAGCCGCGTACGGGGCCCCGAAAACCAAGCACCGCCTTCAAGATTTCTAAGGGCATACATTTTTGATTTCACTCCTCACTACCTATCACAGTTTTGAAGGCCATAAAATGCCAAGATGGCACACAACCCCCCCAAATGACCCCATTTTGGAAAGAAGACACCCCAAACTATTTGCTGAGAGGCATGTTGAGTCCATGGAATATTTTTTTTTTTTGCCCCAAGTGATTGAATAATGACCCAAAAAAATAATTGACAAAACGTTGTCACTAAATGATATATTTCTCACACATGCCATGGTTATATATGGAATTACACCCCAAAATACATTCTGCTGCTTCTCCTGAGTACGGGGATACCACATGTGTGGGACTTTTTGGGAGCTTAGCCGTGTATGGGACCCCGAAAACCAATCACCACCTTCAAGATTTCTAAGGACATACATTTTTGATTTCACTCACACAAATCTTGAAGGCGGTGATTGGTGATTGCCTCTGACATAGAAGGCGGCAGCTGCCCCGTCCTGATAGCAAAATCATACACCCTGCCCAGATGAGGCACAAGCAGATCCCTGTACTGCATATACCACTCGATGGGGAAACCATCCAATCCCGGTGTTTTGTTTCTGGCAAAGGATTGGATAGCCTCCCCAATTTCCTCAGCCGTCAGAGGAGCGTCAAGGAGTGTCGCCTGTTGGGCCTGAAGCCTAGGCAGTGAGATTTCAGAAAGATAGTCATCCAATTCCACAATTGTGTAATATGCTCTAGTAGCATAAAGGGAAGAATAAAATGTGACAAAGGCCTCCATGATCTCCTTATTCTGTTCTACTACAATTCCCCCGGAATCCTTAATCCTAGGTATACTACAAGGCTGGTAGTCCGGGCTGGAGAGATACACCAGGAGGCGACTGTTTTTATCCCCAAACTCAAAGATCCGCTGATTCTGATACAGCAGCTTCTTCTGAGTATGCTACAAAAGCACCAGGTCCAGTTCCCTGGCCCCATGCTTCCAAGCGGCGTGTGTCTCAGGAGAGGGGGTCGCAGAATAAGCGGCCTCTGCCTCTCTGAGAGACCTCTCTGCATCTGTCAGTCTCGATAGCGAGGCCTTGCGCGTCTGACCAATGGCCGCAGCAAAAGAGCCACGTGTGGTGGCCTTAAAGGCATCCCACACCATCGGGACTGAGGCGCTCTGCCTGTTATATATATATATATATATAGTCTTTTTAAATGTTTTTAAACGCAAAATGTGTCAAAACGCCGCTCAACCCAATTCCCCACCTTGAATACCTAATGATGAGTTTATGTATTAAATACATTTAAATAAATTGTCTTGAATTTGCCTAAATCCACATTTTCATGACCTGCCAGTCCCAAATATTCTATTTTCTGGACTGTAGAGCAGAGGGTCCTTCATCAGGCGCCCACCCTGCTATCTGGGTGACAGTAACAAAACTATCAAGTGGCTGTCCAAGGGAACAAGTTTGCATAAGCACAGACTGGATCACAGGTAGTAACTTCGGTAGAGGGTGCTGGCTAGGGACATATGTTAGCAAGTTCAGGTAAGCAAAACATGCATAAAAGGATTTTTATATGAAATGGTGGAGAAACAGCAGGGGCACTCCAGAGAAAGCGTTAAAGCAAGTTTTTTTTTTATACTGCAGAGTCTTTTGATAGCTCTCCCGTAGAGGTATAAAGTAGTGCACACTTACAGTAATTTCCATACTAACTTTTATTTCTTTATTTGTGTTGATAGAATATTTTTTTCTTTATTTCTCATTTTTGTTTAACCAGGAAAATCAATGATTAATTACTGAAGTGAAGTTGTTTGAAACGAGCAGATGAGGTAACAACTATAAGCACTGCAAGCCAAATTTCACTTTATATCATTTTATCAAGGCCATGCAGTTTCACAGTCTACAGTAATCAGCTCTCCTCCATAGCCAAATGATATTTATGAAGACCACCTTTATTGCATCTTCAATTTACTTTTAGTACAAACTCTACCTGGAAAATACAGATCTGTAATGGAAAAACTGCCATAAATATCACCAGTTTACTACTTTAGAAATTGGGTATTAATACAATTTTGATTCACTCTTTGGTTACTGTCTTTTCCTTTTTTTTAATTAATACCATTATCACATTGTACGATTTATATTAATGCCTATTAAGCAGAGGCATGTAGAAGAGTATTTAATGTGACATTTCCTGAGTGTGCCATAAATGAATTACATTGTCCTGCAAGGAAGCTGGTCCCTAAATCATATGGCAGCTAATGCAATACTAATTTGTAATTTTCACCAAGAGTATTATATAGTAACACAGACTCTCCTTTATGACAACTGAGGACAAGTCCATCATTCACCATACTGATGGTAATTGAATTTAAATGCTTGAACTTTTCCTAGCATTGCCTTTTTATAAACAACTAGTTTTTGCACTCAGAAAATTAGTAAGTATATAGTTTTTTTTTTGTCAAATGCTCTTCCATGACATTATCATAATTTGTTTTAGAAATTGCAAGTAATGTATAAGGTCCTCTCTCTACCAAAACAATATTTATAGTATGAGGTAGCAAGTTCTCAAGCCTTGTACACACAAACGTTTTTTCCCATCTGGAAAACTGCCATGAGAGCTGTTGTCCATGAAAACCGGCCGTGTGTATGCTCCATCGCAGTTTTCACAACAGGAAAACTGCTGGGGGAAAAAAAGAGAGCCAGCTCACCCAAAACCACCCAAAACCACTCACCCCCCATTTTGAGGGCATGTGGCCTGGTATGGTTCAGGGGGGCCAGTCGCTCGCCCCCCCTTTCTTGGCCTGCCAGGCTGAATTCTGGGTTAAGGGTCTGATATGGATTTTGGGGGGACCCCACACCGTTTTTTTTTTTTTGGCATTAGGGTTCCCTTTAAAATCACTTTATAATTGCCGACAATGTTTTTTATATTTATCATTTGTTAAAGGAGAAGTCCAGCCTGAGATCATATGGCTGGACTTCTCCTATGGATCATAGGAGTGCAATTCACTTTGCAAGCCTGTGACCGTTTTTCATCAGAGTCCGCTCTCTGCTGACGTCACCAATATCAATCCAGGCACCACATCATTCTGACTCTGGGAGTGTGGATCCGCCAGGTGCCTGGACTAATGGCCCTCTTAGGCCTCGTACACATGACCGAGTTTCTTGGCAAAAACCAACAAGAAAGTTACCGGTCGTGTGTACATTTTTCGACGAGGAAACTGTCGAGGATCCCGTCGAGCCAAAAAGAGAGCATGTCTTCTTTTTCCTCAACGGGAATGGAGAAACTTGCCTTGTCGAGTTCCTCGACAGCCTAACAAGGAACTCGACGAGGAAAACAATGTGTTTCGCCCGTCGAGTTCCTTGGTCGTGTGTGCGAGGCTTCAGGGAGCTGCTGAGAGACTGAGATGGCTGCTCCACGTCCCCCCACAGCTCAGCGCTCCAGTGAGCATAGAGGAGCAGAGCAGGAGAGCTGCGGAATGACAGATTGGCAAGCCAAGAGAACCAAGCCATCGGCGATGTTCAATGGCTCGGTTCTCAGTGCAGAGGCCGCAGTGTCCTTAAAAGAAAAGTATGGTATTTCCCATCATCATACTTACCTAGGTGGATGCAGCATCAGCCCTATGCTGCATCCATCTAGGTAAGTATGATGATGGGAAAAAGGAGATCCTGCTCTCTTTTTTTTTTTCTGGCAGTCTTCCTTTTGGAAAAACTTTGATGGAACATACACACGGTCGTAATTCCCGGGCCAAAAGCTCTCATCGCAGTTTTTCAGACGGGAAAAACGGTCATGTGTACGGGACATAAAATTTGATGAAATTGTACAATGTAGTAAAGCCTGACTGACACTGCTGACCTATCCTCCTAGTCTGAATTTTCCTGTGCAGAGGATTACAGGGAACCTATGTTAAAATAGTTTATGAAAACACTGTGTAATATAAAAAAATATTTATAAAAAAATGAAAAAAAATTCTATTTTATTCATCCTTTATTGCATCTCTGTGCTGCTGTTCTCCCATACCCTCTTTGAATCTACTTGATATGCTCTGCACGTTGTGTGTTGGAATAGCCATTTTTCATTATAAACCGGTGTAGGAGGTGTAGGAGGGTGAAAGTACAGCAGCACAACTGGAAGAAGGGTACAGTACCTTATAACAGAACACTTACAGATGGATCTTCAGAAATCATTTCAATGCAAAGAGCAGTTTTAAAAATATTGAAAGTGGATTTTAAATTACATTAACAATGTTAAAGCTTATTATTACTACACAGCCATTTACTGCAATGGAAACATTAAGTGCATTATCAAATTAATTAAAATGACACAACAGGATCCAGACTGGTTAGGTATCCACTATAACCAATCAAGTAAGGCATACCGACTCACCAATTTACAAAGATGAACAAACCCATAATGTCATACAAATTAGGGAAAGAACCCACTAGTAGTTAATAAAAAACAAAGACGGGGGCAACCTGCGGTCTCTCCTTAGAAATATTTTATTGCTTATCAAATTTAAAAATAAGGCACACACAATAAGTAATTACGCAATTGTTTAAAAATTGACAACGTTCATCTCACACAGTCCATCATCTCAGCCAGTCAAGATCCAGCGGCCCTCCTCCTCCTCTTTGCAAACTTTGGTCTCTTTCGCGATGAAGAAATCAACATCCTCGCATCGTGTGACCTGAGAACTTGCTGTTTACTGCCAGTTGATTTTTCCTCCTAGTGGTCCGTTTGTGAATGTTAGTCATTGCACATATTTTTCCAAACCCCCCCCCCTTTTTTGGGGCCTTATACAGTATGTGACTGCTTCAGTTCACTAGACTTTATTCTTGTACCTGGTCCGGACAAACTAGGTCCAACCTACACACAGTTGTGATACCACAGGATTAAGAATAATGTTACTGTTCTTTCTATATAGGATGCGATTGAGTATTTACATATGCACTCTCCCTACTCAAAGGACTCTTCCCATTGCTTGGTTTTGGTGAAGACTCCCCCGCACTCAGAGCTCCGGCTCTGGGATATTTTACCTTATATTATTGTATGCTAGAAATACCTTGCATTTATATCTTATATTATTCAGAGCTGGGAGGTCCCTGGCCTGAATGTTTTCACTTTTTTTCTTCTATGCTCCTACTTTAACTAATTTTACTGTTCTTCCTTGAGGGTTTCCTAGAGACTGTCCGCCTACTTTCTCACAATGTTCAAGGCTTAGTGTCACCATCCAAATGAATTAAGGCCTTCACATATTATCGATCTTTTGATGCTGATATTGTAGCCTTACAGGAGACACACTTTTCCCCTTGATTTACCCCTCGATATATTCATAAAGACTATACTATTTGTTTTCTTGCTAATGCCTCAACAAAAAAAAAGCCCTCTGTCTATCTAGGCAGGTTTCCTTTACTGAAACTAAAGTCATTAAAAACAGGAATGGGCGAAACCTTCTGGTTAAGGGTCATTTGGGTGAAAATTTGGTGACCTTTTTGGTTTATTATGCCTCTAATACAAACCAAACTGTGTTTTTTCACTCTTTACTACAATCTTTGGCTCCTGAATTTGAGGGGGATGTTATTTTAACAGGTAATTCAAACTTAGCCTTATGCCGCGTACACATGATCGAAAATTCCGATGAAAAAAGTCAGATGGACTTTTTTCATCGGAAATTTCGAATGGTGTGTGAGCCCCATTAGACTTTTTTCCGTTGGTGTTCAGAAATAGAACATGTTTTAGGAGCCTGAAACATCACGTCGCTCATCTGCTGTTCATTCCTAAAGATTGTTACTTCATGCCGTTTTTTGTCTGGCCAAATGTGAGTAGCCTGACTTTTGCTTCTTTTAAAGAATAAATCTACACATTGCAACAGTAAGCACTTAGTCTGTGATTATCTCTTTACATGCACCTGTCCTTTGCGGTTTGGTTGTCTTATGAGGATCTAATACATCAGCCTGGTTCCTGTTCATGACCTGCCTATTTGATTTGCTTTACTGACCATCTGTTAACTCAGTGGTCCATATATGAAGGTGAGAGTAGCCATCTACAACGGTGGAGGGATCACTTCAAAATTTTGGTGGATTGTCACGTGGTGGAGATTTATTTTCGTTTAATTCACTCATCTTCTGACACTTATGGACTTTTGGACTGTTTGTTTGAATTGTATTTAATTTTTAATATTTTTTTTTTTTTGTTTTTTTTTTCATTTTTTCTGCAAATTAATATTCACACTTATGGTATTGGTGTTTGAGTATACCAGTATCATTTATATATTTGAGTTTTGCGCTGCACTTTTTCTATTTTATGTTTTATTTTTTTCCGATGGAAAATAAAAAAACGAAATTCCTGTCGTCTGTGTGCAACTCCAACGGTGAAAAAACCCACGCATGCTCAGAATCAAGTCAACGCAAGTTTGGAAGCATTGAACTTAATTCTTCTCGGCTCATCGTAGTGTTTCAGAGTCGTAAATTTGCCCAGTTGCTATATCATCATGATCTAGTAGACGCTTGGAGGGAAGCTAACCCCACTTTTAGAGACTATTCCCATTTTGAAAGTGTCCATAACCATTGCTCTCATATTGATCATGTTTTTCTGCTCTTGGGACTCCTACCGAAATTGTATTCGGCTAAAATAATCTCTACTCTGTGGTCAGACCATGATCCTATAACATTGCATTTCTCAAACTTGACAACTAAGATATCTAAGTCACATTGGAATCCAAATGAATCCCTCCTCAGTAATGAAACTTACTGTCTTGATATTTCCACCCATCTGAAATCTTATTTTGAAATGAATAAAGCAGACAATACCACCCCAGCAATAAATTGGGCAGCACACAAAGCGTCTCTCAAGGGGTTCCTCATTCAATTGTCCTCCAGGCTTAAAAAAGCTTGCAACAAGTTGATTTCTGCTAAAACTACAGATTATTATGAGGCTCTAACCACACAGCATAAAAACTCCTCATCCCCAGATCTATTAATTAAGCTTGAACAAGCTCGCTTAGAACTTAACATCTGTCTCACCACAAAAGCTGAGAAGCAATTACGCTGGTCAAACCACAAGTTCTTTACTTGGCGTTATCACCCAAGATCCTTGCTAGCACATAATCACTTCATAAATCACCAGGACCAGATAGTCTCCCTAATATTTACTATACAAAAATTCAGAACAACTGCTCGCATATATGGTTCTCTATTTTAATTCGTTGCGAGATGGAGGAGTAGCCCCCCTGGACAAAAATAAGGCCTATATTAGTGTCATCCCTAAACCTAATAGATGTCCTTAATGCCCCGATCTCGTTAATCAACTGTGATTTAAAAATCCTTACAAAATTCTTGGCTCTACGTCTTAATACCTTTTTTGCACAGTACATTCATAACGATCAATCAGGATTCATTGTTGGGTGCCAAACGGTAGACCAAATTTGTAGATCTAAAACCTTGATTTCAGCCGTACGTGCCAACTGGGATGCTCCCCTCTCACGGGAACTTCTACTTCTATCATTAGACCTCCAAAAAGCTTTTGATAGTGCAAATTGGGATTATTTATTTACTACTTTAGAGACTTTCGAGTTTGGTCCTAACTGTAACAGGTGCTCCTCCCGCCGTCCTTTTTCCATAGTGCGTTCCACGCTGGAACGCATGGCGAATCCGCAGTTCTCTTGAATTTAGTGCTTATGCACTGCAGCTGTTACCAGCATTCACAGGCCATAGAAACATTGTTCTATCATTGTCAGCTGTAGCTCGGCCATGCTACAACCAATAGTGCCATCATTCCCCATGCTGAAACTCTGACCAGCCTGCAACTCCTGCATCAATGCTGCTACAATTGCTGCAACAGACTGTCGTTGCCGGGGACAACCTTTGAGACCTTCCTTGCTGACACCCTTCACTACGGAGTCCCTTGTTGCTGCACTGAAGCCCTGCAAATGGATAAGTAGCAATTGTGTCACTTGCAGTTCTATAGAAACATCTGCTGCATACTTTGTACCTAAAACAATTGCTGATATTTATTATGGCTTCTGGCTATTAACTTACTACTTGGGATAGACTGTTGTGCCTTTGACTGTCTGCTAAGGAATATCTTAAAGGGACATCTACTCTCAAATTACCAGCCATATTTGCCTCTCATATGCAACTATTATTACCTGAGCTATATTGCCTCTCATATGCAACTATTAGTTGTCTTAACAACTCCTATTTACTACGTGCTTGACATAAGTGTGAATTACCTATGGGTCTTGCCCTGACTTGCTGAACATGTTCGCTCTAACTTTTCTATGCTAAGGGCTGATGGTATTTCAAAAATGCAATATTTTTTACTTTTTACTATAATAAATATCCTCCAAAAATATATAAAACAATTTTTTTTCCCTCAGTTTAGGCCAATATGTATTCTTCTACCTATTTTTGGTAAAAAAAATCGCAATAAGCGTTTATCGGTTGGTTTGCGCAAAATTTATAGTGTTTAAAAAATAGGGGATAGTTTTATTGCATTTTATTTTTTATTTTTTTTACTACCAATGGCGGCGATCAGCGACATTATGGCAGACACTTCAGACAATTTTGACACATTTTTGGGACCATTGTCATTTTCACAGCAAAAAAATGCATTGTTTACTGTGAAAATGACAAATGCAGTTTGGGAGTTAACCACAAGGGGGCGCTGATGGGGTTATGTATGACCTCATCTGTGTTTCTAACTGTAGGGGGGTGTGGCTGTAGGTGTGACGTCATCGATTGTGATTCCCTATATAAGGGAACACACGATCGATGACGGCGCCACAGTTTACACACAGCTCTCCCCCTTCTTCAGCTCCGGGGACTGGCCGCGGTCACGGAGCTTCGGACTGGGTCGCGGGCATGCGCCCGCGACCCCATGGGCTTAAAGGGCAGCATACAGGTACGTTGATGTGCCCAGCCGTGCCATTCTGCCGACGTATATCGGCGTGAAGGGGTCCTTAAGTGGTTAAATGGTGAACCTCGTGCTTGGGCAAATACCTACCTAGAAAAAGAGGATCCAATCTCATAACGGAATTCCAGAGGTGAGCCATTGAAACTGAGTGGAATGATGTCACACTGCGTGACCAATTCCACCTCGGCCTTTCCGAATCACTCAAGGATGAGTTGGCTAGAGCCGATCTCCCTGCTACTTTTAATTACATCATACAATGTTCGATCACTATAGATCGTAGGTTAAGAGAGAGATGAGCTGAACGTCGATCACGTCCAATTACATCTGCCCCTATGCCTTAAAAAATTAAGTTTGATTTCCTTTGATGAAAAAATGGACATTGGAACTACATTACTCATCTGAAAGACTTTGTCGTCGCTCATTGAATCTTTGCCTTTATTGAGCTTTATAGGACCATGCCATCTCTTTTTTTCCTCTTGTAAAAAAGGATGAATGTAAGCCAATTTGCATCCGATTTATATAGGCCTCACAGTCCCATCATGCTCCGGTACCTACCCACGTGGTACCTACCCACGTGGGTAGGTACCGGAGCATGATGGGACTGTGAGGCCTATATAAGTCGGATGCAAACCACGCACCTGTCATTGCAGCGAGAAGAGGCGTCGGGTCAACATCAGAAGAAGGGAGAAGAAGAGAAGAAGAAGACGTCACAGAACAGCGGGCTGGCCGCCTGCTAGTAATTGAGCTAACACACGAAGATAGCGGCGTCCAGCCCAGAAGGAGAAGAACCAGGGTGCGCCGAGTCAACAGCGGAGAGCGGTGAAGATAGAAGAAGACCCCCGAGAGCGGAGAAGACCCCCGGAAAGCGGAGAAGACCCCGGAGAGCGGAGGAGACCCCCCGGAGAGCAGAAGACCCCCCGGAGAGCGGAAGAAGAAGCCCCCCCTGGTGAAAGAGCTAAAGAAGACAGGGGGGCCCCAGAGCAGACTAATAAATTATTTTAAAAACCCTGTGTCGTGTGTTTATTAAAGCGGTAGTTCACCCACAATCCCATGATGTTACCATCGAGACAGGCATTGTAGCGCGAGCTACAGTATGCCTGTCCCGATTTTTTTAACCCCGTACTCACCTCGTAGTCGTCCATCGTAGATTCCGGCTCCCGCGGGGAATGGGCGTGCCTATGGAGAGGGAGGATGATTGACGGCCGGCCCTGGCACGTCACTCTCCCCGAAGACAGCCGGAGTAGGTCTCGGCTCTTCACGGCGCGTGCGCACAGGCTATGCGCACGCGTCGTGAAGACCAAGCCTATTTCGGCTATTTCCGGAGAAGCGTGACGCGCCAGAGCCGGCCGTCAATCATCCTCCGTCTCCAGAGGCACGCCCATTCCCCGGTATCTTCGATGGACGACTACAAGGTGAGTATGGGGGGAAAAAATTCGGGACAGGCATACTGTAGCTCGCGCTACAGTGCCTGATTTAAAGGTAAAAGAAAAAAAATTTTTTTTTTTCGTGTCGATAGGGTGAACCCCCGCTTTAACTTTAACATTTTGCCTACAGGTGAATGGGTAGGGGTACGATGTACCCCATATCCATTCACTTAGGGTGGGGGGCCGTTATCTGGGGGCCCCCTTATTTGAGGGGGCTCCCAGATTCCGATAAGCCCCCCACCCGCAGACCCCGACAACCAACGGCCAGGGTTGTCGGGAAGAGGCCCTGTCCTTATCAACATGGGGACAGGGTGCTCTGGGGTGGGGGGGCCCCAAGGTGTGCCCCCCTGCCCCAGAGCACCCAACCCCCCCATGTTGAGGGCAAGAGGCCTGGTACGACTCAGGAGGGGGGGTGCTCGCTCGTTCCCACTCCTTTCCTGGCCGGCTGGGTAGCGTGCTTTGGATACGGGTCTGGTATGGATTGTAGGGGGACCCCCTACGTCGGTTTTTCGGCGTAGGGGGGGTCTCCTTACAACCCATACCAGACCTAAGGGCCTGGTATGCTCCTGGGGGGGAACCCATGTAGTTTTTTTATATAAAAATGGCCGTGGAGTTCTCCCTCTCAGGAATGCATACCAAATGCTGCAGCTAGAATTAGCGGGAATCCAAGTCGGATCTCCCGTCGCTTCTATGACGCGCTCGCTGGAATGTGCTTTGTCTATTCCAGCGAGTGGGAGATGTCGGCACCATGTCGCCGAGAATCAGCGCGATGCTGTCATGCTAGAAACACAATATTGCGGTCACCTACTGTATGTTACAGTGGGATCAAGTTAGAATTCCTGTTAAGGCTATGTTGGATACAGGCGCATGTCGTAACTTCATCGATTCAGGACTTGTTTCTTCACAAAAAATTCCACACTTGAAGAAATCATCTCCCCTTTCTGTGAGTTTCATAGATGGAACAACTTCTGCATCTGGACCTATTTTGTACCAAACTCAACCTTTATTGACTATTTGTGGAGATAATCATAGTGAATTTTTGACCTATGATGTTATTCCATCTCCACTATTCCCTGTTGTTTTGGGTTTACCTTGGCTTAAACTACATATGCCTACTTTTCTCTGGGATCAAGCAACTGTTCTTAAGCATTCACCATATTGTAAAAAGACTTGTTATCAAGCTGCTCCACTGCTTCATCTTGCCCCTCAAGAGATACCATTCCAGTACCTTGAATTTTCTGATGTATTCAGTGAGAAGAATGCGGAGACATTGCCTCCTCATAGGATATATGACTGTCCCATTGAATTACTGCCAAGTACCCCTATACCTACGGGTAGGGTCTATTCTCTTTCTCAACCTGAACTTCAACATTTAAAGAAATATTTACAGGATAATCTAAAAAGGGTTTCATTAAACCTTATACTTCTCCTGCTAGTGCTGGTATGTTTTTTGTTACAAACAAAGATGGTAGCCTCAGAACTATCATAGACTATCGAGCCTTGAATAAAGTCACAGTGAAAAATCGCTATCCTCTTCCACTTGTTCCCGAATTTAATCAAAAGACTATGGGCTTCTACCGTATTTACTAAACACGATCTTAGAGGAGCTAATAATTTGATTCGTATTAAATCAGGAAATGAATGGAAGACCGCTTTCCGCACACAATATGGACTCTTCAAATATACTGTCATGCCTTTTGGGTTGTGTAATGCTCCAGCAACTTTCCAAAGCTTTGTGAATGATATTTTTAGAGACATTCTCGACATATGCGTAGTCGTATACTTGGATGACATACTCATTTACTCAGATGACTTGATGCAACATCGAAAACATGTCAGATGGGTACTTGCAAGACTTAGAGCCTTATACGCCAAACTTGAGAAATGTGTCTTTGAACAAACTACTATCTCCTTCCTTGGCTTTGTCATTTCTCCAAAAGGAATACAGATGGATCAGTCCAAAGTGACTTGCATTTTGAATTGCCCTACACCTACTTGTAGAAAGGCCGTATAGAGTTTTTTGGGCTTCGCTAACTTCTACAGGAAGTTCATAAAAAAATTCTCCTTATTGGTGAAACCACTTACTCAACTTACCAGCTCATTGGTAAAATTCACCTGGTCAAACGCTGCCCAAAATGCATTTCAATAATTAAAACATCGCTTTACCACAGCCCCAATCCTGCAACTTCCCAATCCTAATTATCATTTTGTATTGGAAGTCAATGCGTCACAATGCGCTTTAGGCGCAATCCTTTCTCAGCGTTCTGCTCTCGATTCACCACTTCATCCTGTTGCATTTCTCTCAAAAACCTTTAATACAACTGAATGTAACTATCCTATTGGTGAAAAAGAATTGCTCGCAATTAAATGCGCCTTGGAGAACTGGCAACACTTACTAGAAGGATCATTACATGCCATAATGATTTATACTGATCATCGTAATCTACAATACCTCAAATCTAACAAAACCCTCTCCTCTAGACAGCTGCGATGGAGTCTCTTCTTTGATAGATTTGATCTTTTTGATTACCTACAGGCCTGGCGCAAAAAATGGAAAAGCAGATTCTCTTTCTAGACTTTCAGAACCTGTTGAAGAACTTCCTCCTCCACCCCTTCTTATTTCTTCTCATAAGTTTATACTTGCTAATCTCAATCTAAAACAGTTACTTAAACAAAGTTTGAATATGCAAGATACTACCATCCCTCATGGTTTAACGCAAGATGAAGAAGGTTTCTTTTAGAAGCATACTCAACTGTTTATTCCTCTTTCTATGGTTATGCATATATTAAAGGTTCTACATGATGCTCCCCTAGCTGGCTACCCTTGCTCATGTCTTTACCTATTCCTACAAGTCCTTGGGAAGCATTGTCTTTGGATTTCATTGTTGAATTGCCACCTTCTAATGGATATAACACCATCATGGTAACAGTTGATATGCTTACTAAAATTACTAATTTTGTCCCTCTTAAGAAACTGCCTTCTTCCAAAGAAACAGTGCAAACCTTACTGGATCATGTTATTAAATTACATGGTGTTCCTTCACGTCTAGTTTCTGACAGGGGTTCTCAGTTTCTCTTGAAATTCTGGAAGGCCTTGTGTCATATTCTCCAAATAGACCATAGATACTCCAGTGGATATCATCCTCAAACAAATGGATAGACAGAAAAAGTAAACCAGTGTCTTGAACAATATCTCAGATGTTATTGTACCCATCTTCAAGATAACTGGTCTACCCTTCTCCCTCTCGCTGAATTCTCTTCCAATTATTCAACTAGTTCTTCTACTCGTTATTCCTCCTTTTATGCAAACTATGGGTTTCATCCCAATATTCTACCAGAGTGTTCATTACTTACAAATGTACCTTCAACAAATGATTATGGTCTACCCTTTCATCCATATTACAAGTTTTGAAACAAAATCTCAAACGTGCACAAGATCGTCAAAATTGTCAGTTAAAGCGACGCAGTGCCGAATCGCAAAAACTGGCCAGGTCCTTTACCTGCATAATGGTCCGGGTCTTAAGTGGTTAAATAAGCTCAGTACTTCCAGGCACATCAAAACATTTTTCAACAAGTACTTACTTGTTTTTCATATGTGCAGACCATATAGTATTTGTATGCAACTTACTTCTGTGTATCTAGTTCTCATGTCATTGAAATTTCATTTTAGAAAGGAACAAAAACAAAATTGCTTTAGCTATAAGGCTCAGAAATCAACAAAGTGTATTAAGTCCAGAGGAAATGCTTTAACAGGTGCCTTTGAAATCTAAGCCATCCATCTCTGCACATATATAAAGACAAGGAAAAGTTTTAGCTATAAAAAGTTTTGGTCAGTAAGAAAAAATGAGACAAGATACAGAAAGATAATGCATGTAAATATAGATGTGCTCACTCATACAATTCATTGTATGTAAAAAGGCGCCTTACAACACAAAGTAAAACTAACATAACTAAGAGGGAGTGCAGTGCCTTGGAAAAAATATACATACCCATGAAATGTTCCACATTTTGTCATGTTACAATCAAAAACGTAAATGTATTTTATTGGAATTGTATGTAATGGACCAACACAAAGTGGCATAATTGTGAATTGAAAATAAAATAATAAATGGTTTTAACTTTTTTTTACAAATAAATATGTGAAAAATGGGGAGTGCATTTGTATTCAGCCCCCTTTACTCTGATACCCCTAACTAAAATCCAGTGGGACCAATTGCCTTCAGAAGTCACCTGCAGTATCTCACGAAAGTGAGTACACCTCTCACATTTTTGTAAATATTTTATTATATCTTTTCATGTGACATCACTGAAGAAATTACACTTTGCTACAATGTAGTGAGTGTACAGCTTGTATAACAGTGTATATTTGCTGCCCCCTCAAAATAACTCAACACACAGCCGTCAATATCTAAACCGCTGGCAACAAAAATGAGTACACTTATAAGTGAAAATGTCCAAATTGGGTCCAATAAGCCACTCCCTGGTGTCATGTGACTCGTTAGTGTGTCAGGTGTGAATAGGGAGCAGGTGTGTTAAATTTGGTGTTATTGCTTTCACACTCTTATACTGGTCACTGGAAGTTAAAAATGGCACCTCATGGCAAAGAACTAAATAATATTTTTTTTCAGATTGGCTATGAGAAGATTGCCAAGACCCTGAAACTAAGCATGGTGGCCAAGACCATCCAGCGGTTCAACAGGACAGGTTTCACTCAGAACAGGACTCGCCATGGTTGACCAAAGAAGTAGAGTGCCAGTGCTCAGTGTCATATACAGGGGCTGTCTTTGGCAAATAGACGTATGAGTGCTGCCAGCATTGCTGCAGAGACTAAAGGGTTGGGGGGGGTCAGCATGTCAGTGCTCAGACCATACGCCGCACACTGCATCAAATTGGTCTGCATGGCTGTCGTCCAAGAAGGCCTCTAAGGCATCTAAAGATGATGCACAAGAAAGCCAGCAAACAGTTTGCTGAAGACAAGCAGACTAAGGACATGGATTACTGGAACCATGTCCCGTGGTCTGATGAAACCAAGATAAACGTATTTGGTTCAGATGGCATCAAGCTTGTGTGGTGGTAACCAGGTGAGGAGTACAAAGACAAGTGTGTCTTGCCTACAGTCAAGCATGGTGGTGGAAGTGTCATGGTCTGGGGCTGCATGAGTGCTGCCGACACTAAGGAGCTACAGTTCATTGAGGGAATCATGAATGCCAACATGTACTGTGACATACTGAAGCAGAGCATGATCCCCCTCTTTGGAGACTGTGCCGCAGGTCAGTATTCCAACATGATAACGACCCCAAGCACACCTCCAAGACGACCACTGCTTTGCTAAAGAAGCTGAGGGTAAAGGTGATGGACTGGCCAAGCATGTCTCCAGACCTAAACCCTATAAAGCATCTGTGGGGCATCCTCAAACAGAAGGTGGAGGTTTCTAGCATCCATCAGCTCTGTGATGTTGTCATGGAGGAGTGGAATAGGACTCCAGTGGCAACTTGTGAAGCTCTGGTGAACTCCATGCCCAGGAGGGTTAAGGCAGTGTTGGAAAATAATGGCGGCCACACAAAATATTGACACTTTGGGCCCAATTTGGACATTTTTACTTTTGTTACCAGCAGTTTAGACAATAATGGCTGTGTGTTGAGTTTTTTTTTGAGGGGACAGCAAATTTACACTGTTATACAAGCTGTACACTCACTACATTACATTGTAGCAAAGTGACATTTTTTCAGTGTTGTCACATGAAAAGATATAATAAAATAATTACAAAAATGTAAGCGGAGATACTGTATTTAGTAAATAGAGTCCACCTATGTGTAATTTAATCTTTGTATAAATAGTATAAATACAGTTGTTCTGTGAAGCCCTCATAGGTTTGTTAGAGAACCTTAGTGAACAAACAGCATTGCAAAGGCCACTGAACACACCACACAGGTCAGGGATAAAGTTGGAATGAATGGAGAAGTAATGGAAAGAGTATGTCACAACTGGAAGCCTACCAAGACATGGCTGTCTACCTAAACTGTCAGGCCAGGCAAGGAGAATATTCATCAGGGAAGCAGCCAAGAGGTTCATGATATCTCTGGAGGAGCTGCAGAGATCCACAGATCAGGTGGGAGAATCTGTCCACAGGACAACTATTAGTCATGCATTTCACAAATATGGCCTTTATGGACAAGTGGCAAGACATAAGAAGTCCCATTTGCAGTTTGCGAGAAGCCATGTGTGGGACACAGAAAATATGTGGAAAAAGGTGCTCTGGTCAGATGAGACCAAAATTTTACTCTTTGGTCTAAAAGCAAAATGTTTGTGGTGGAAATCGAACACTTCCCATCACCCTGGTAGCATCATGTTGTGGGGATGCTTTTCTTCAGCAGGGGCAGGGAAGCTGGTCAGAGTTGATGGGAAGATGGATGGAGCCAAATACAGGGCAGTCTAAGAATAAAACCTGTTATGCCTCGTACACACGATCAGTTTTGCTGACGGGAAAACTGTGAGGAGAGCTTTTGGCCGGGAATCTCGGCCGTGTGTATGCTCCTCGCAGTTTTTTCAACAGGAAAACTGCCCAAAAACTGCCGGACAAAAAAAGAGAACCCACCGGGAAATCCAACAGACATTTGCCCGGCGGTTTTTGACAGTTTTCCTATGGGAAAAACTGCGATGGAGCACACAGCCAGGATTACCGGCCAAAGCTCCATTGCAGCTTTCCTGTCGGGAAAACTGGCCGTGTGTAGGGGGAAAGACTGACCAAGCAGGTTCTCGGCTTTTCCCTCAGGATTTCCAACGGGAACTTTTCCCGTCGGAAATCCCGCACATGTGTACGGGGCATTAGAGTCTGCAAAAGACTTGAGACGGGGGCTGAGGTTCACCTTCTAGCAGAACAACGACCCTAAACATACAGTCAGGGCTACCATGAAATGGTTTAGATCAAAGGATATTAATGTGTTAGAATGGCCCAGATTTAAATTCAATTGAGAATCTGTGGCTAGAAAATTGCTGTTCACAGACACTCTCCATCCAATCTGACAGAGCTTGAGCTATTTTTCAAAGAAGAATGGGGAAAAGTGTCACTCTCTAGATGTGCAAAGCTTGTAGAGACATCCCCAAAAAGATTTGCAGCTGTAATTGCAGTGAAAGGTGGTTCTACAAAGTTTTGGCTGAATACAAATGCATGCCACACTTCTCACATATTTATTTGTAAAACATTTGGACAACCATTTATCATATGCCTTCCACTTCACAATTATGTGCTAGTTTGTGTTGGCCTAACACATAAAATCCCAGTAAAATACATTCACACTTTCGGTTGTAACATGACAAAATCTGGAACATTTCAAGGGGTATGAATACTTTTTCAAGGCATTTAAATTCATTTTTGCTAGGGCCTTTTTTCAGTCAACATACTGAACTTGTAACTCACACAGGAAAAGCTGTGCTTTGCTTGCAGCATGTCACCACATACCTGCACAGTAAAGTTTTGTGCACAAAATCACCACATCTTTAGTGCAGCAAAAACACCACATCCTTATTCCTCCTATTGCCAAAGCTTCCATTAAAGTTAGGCAATCCCTTGTATGCACAATGCCAGGCAGGTGTAAAGGGAGAGACAGACGTTGTGCATGGGGAAGAAGTATGGGGTGAGAAGGTTCTACAAGACAAAAAGGTGGTCAAGTTGCTATCCCTAGGGGTGGTCCACACATCTCTGCCCACTGAGCCTTTTTTTCACACACATGTCCTGACAACAGCATTGTGGTCTAAAGCCTCGTACACACGACCGAGTAACTCGTCGGGCGAAACACATCATTTTCATCATCGAGTTCCCTGTTAGGCTTGTCGAGGAATTCGACAAGCTTGCTTTGCGTACACACGTAACAGACAAAATCT
This sequence comes from Rana temporaria, assembly GCF_905171775.1. Taxonomy (NCBI): domain Eukaryota; kingdom Metazoa; phylum Chordata; class Amphibia; order Anura; family Ranidae; genus Rana; species Rana temporaria. Next base: position 175,479,720 of record NC_053492.1, read on the forward strand.
CCTCGTTCTCAAACGTGGTGATGTACAACACATACAACGACAGGGGAAGTTCGATTCCACTTGCACAACTCTTGGGGCTGCTTTTGCTAATCTTATGTGTTTGCGTGTTAAATAAAAGTTTGGTAAGAGACGATTTGCACTTTTCAGTCTGTTACAGCTTTAAAAATGTGTTATCTCCATTACAAATGCTACTTTTACTCCCGTCTCATACTTTAATCTGAGCAAGCGCGGGTTTCTTAGCATACACACGCTCGAGTTTCTCGTCGAAAACCAGCCCGACGAGGAACTCGACGAGCCAATTTGAGACTCCCGTCGAGGAAAAGGAGAACTTGCTCTCTTTTTGGCTTGTCGAGTTCCTCGACAGTTTCCTCGATGAAAAATGTACACACGACCGGTTTCCTCTGCAAAAAAGCTCTCCCACCAAGTTTCTTGATGGATTCTGCTGAAGAAACTGGTCGTGTGTACGAGGCCTAAGCCTCTGCCTGAAGCATATCAGCTGTGGTAAAATTGCCAGTGATTTGAGTACCATGAATATCTCCAGCAAAATGAGTAATCTTTGCTACATAGTACATCCCGCTTTGTGTGAGGTCTGTTCAATGCTTAGGCAATGTAAAGGAGCCACACATAATATTCCTGCAGCTGTCACAGGGTAGATCCTGCATTACACCTTTTTCTGGGCATAATACAGTGCTCAGGCACTTTAAGGGTGCCATAAAAATGTTGGGTAAACAATGCTTTGTGTCTCCAGGATTGCAGCCTTTCTTTGAATGGACAATGGAAGGGGCGGTTGAACATCAGTATCTCATCTTGTGTGTTCAGAGAGAACAATGTACAAAATGTTTTCTGAATGGAGGAGTTGAAGTGCAAGTGACCCCTATCAGTACTTTACCCACCGTTGAACTCACAGCAAAGTCAATAGTGGAATGCAGCATTATACAATGAAGATTTGTAGTATCCTCGGTATCTTGGTAGTATACCAATCATTAGAGACATCTAAGAAAGCAAAAAAAAAAACTTTTTGGGGGATTTCAGTTTTAAAAATATGTTATCTTGAAGTATCTTAAGGGTCACTAAAGGATTTTTTTTTTAGCTAAATAGCTTCCTTTACCTTACTGCAGTCCTGGTTTCATGTCCTCATTGTTCGTTTTTGCTTTGATGTTGCTGTAATTCCTCTCTGTTCTGGACACTTCCTGGTTGTCTGTTTCCTGATCACCACAGTACTGGGAGATTTCTCACTGTGGTGACTAATCAAGGAGGTGTGATTACTGTGTGTCAGCACCAATCCAGTTTCGTTTTACAAAGCATCACTGCCCTCTATTGACTCTTTGTCTCTGTACATCAGAGAACCAGGAAACAACAGCAAAAACAAAACAAAACTGTAGGTACCTTATATGATTGTTTTTTATCTATTTTAAATCATTTTTAAAAGGAATCGGTTAACTATTATGATTCTATACCCTGCAAACAGTAATTTCAGCAAAAAAAAAAAAAAAATTCCTTTAGTGACCCTTTAAGTTGGAGTTCTGCTTTTGATTGGTTGTTTATTGTTCACATACAAACTGGCTATACTTTATAGTTATTATACTCTCCATTGTTCTCTAAATGTACACATTATATGGAGGTTGACATCCTTCTTTTTGAGTCTTTACCAGTATTTATATCAGTGGGAACCCGGTAAATAAGTAATGAGCTTTAAGACATGTTCATTAGTTGTGTTTTATTTTCCATAAAACCTGGCCTAGATTCAAAGAAAGAAAGAATTACAGCTGTTCTCTCATTGGATCTGAAACATAAAGCAGCTCATGTTCCGACAAAAATGACATGTACATATATTTATTGTACGTTATTATAAATATATACAAATATACAATAGTACAAATACAAATAGCCTAAAAATAGTTTAGAATGGGTCAGGAAATGATGGGCTTATTACAGTACAATACTCAATGGATTTTACATTCTTAAAATTTGCAAACACTGTGTAATATTTATTTCCAGAGAAAGTTCCAGGTTTTGAAAATATTCCATGTATCAAGATTCTGCTTACTTTGCATAATTATGGTGTTAGTTAATGTAATGAATAAAGCATAATTAAATGTGAAAGAAACAGGACCACATAAAAATAGAAATACAATTAAACAGTGATCCAGTAGAAAAGTCCATTGCACAGTACAAAATGGTGGAAAATGAGTCCAATAAAAATCCACCAATAAATACAACGTGATAAATACCACATAAAAATAAAAATAGTAATAAAATTAAATATTGATCCAGTAGAAAAGTCTGCTGCACAGTACAAAGTGGTGGAAAGTAAGCCCAACAAAATTCAGGTCAGGTATGTAAGATCAATTCCATCACCAGAGAAAGGGTAAGTGCTTGAAAACCTAGGATCTTCAGTGATGACACCTGTGTGTCTGCAAGCCACTTACCCTACTGCCGTAAGGTATATGGCATAAATGGTCTCAGGTGCAGGATACAATGATGTCTTCCTGTCTATGGTGGGCTTTGTTTTTTTTTTAACTCTCAATGATGAGTATGAACATAGGAAAAAAACACAGTAGGCTCATGGCACAATTCTGTATGAAAGACAAAAGAGGAATGGATGGCAGCTGACCCAACAGAGATGCACTCACTTTTAGAAAATATAACAGGGACAACAATCCACGAACACAGAGTTCATAAGCCTCTGCATAAAGTCCTTACGCAGCCTTGAAATCCAAACTCCCTCCAGGCCAGGCTCTATGTATATATGAGGTAAATTAAAGCGGATGTTCCGCCAAAAAAAAATATTAAAAGCCAGCAGCTACAAATACTGCAGCTGCTGACTTTTAATATTAGGACACTTACCTGTCCTGGAGTCCAGTGGCGTCCTCAGCAGAGGACGAGCGATCGCTTGTCACCCTGCTGCTCCCCCCTCCATCCACGCTGAGGGAACCAGGAAGTGAAGTGCTCCGGCTTCACTGCCCAGTTCCCTACGGCGCATGGCTCCGCTGTGTGCTGGGAGCCGAGTGTTCCCAGCACACAACGGGGGGGCGATGGGATGTGACGCAATGCCCGTCTTTTGCCCGTGAATGCCGGGCCAGAAGTGGGTGCAAATACCTGTCTTTAGACAGGTATCTGCACCCCCCTCCCCCCTGAAAAGTGTCAAATGTGACACCGGAGGGGGGAGGGTGCCGATCAGCGTGACTTCACTTTAGGGTGGAGAACCGCTTTAAGAAAGAGAGGTGCCCATAGCGTAATCCCATAGTAAAAACTGTTTATTAAACCAACAATATACAAAACAAAAACTCACAGTTGTAATGGAAGAAAGTGCAGCAAATCACGAGTGCCAAGCTCGTACCCTTCCGTCAGCTGTGAATGTACCTATTGCTCAAATCCTGACGCGTATCATCACATATAGCTTCATCAGTGGTATTGGACATTGCGGCATCAAAGACATGTAGCAAATATGGGCACAAGAAGGAGCAAAATAGTTGGTAATATTCAGAAGAATATCCATCTGGTCCCAGAGATTTGTTGTGGGGTAAACTTCTGATTACGTTTGGTTCAGTTGGGATAAGTCCGGTTAAGAGAGTGTGGGCAGGTTTACCGAAGCTAGGAAGTCTGATATGATGTCATTGTTTGGCTGGTATGTTTCGAGATTATAGAGTGCTTAATAGTACGCGATAAATGTGTCTGCTATTTCTTTTGGGTTTGTGACTTTTTGTTTTGATTTGGGGTTTGTGATGTAAGAATTTTTTTTTAAGTCATTGCGGGGGAGCCGAGCCAGTCGCAGAGGGACCCCAGAAGACCAGGTTCGGGGCCACTCTGTGCAAAACGAGCTGCACAGTGGAGGTAAATATAACATGTTTGTTATTTAAAAATAAAAAATAACTTTAGTGATCCTTTAAGGAGACTTTTTTCCAAATCTTTTTCAGGAATTATAGTTGTTTTGTATTGGGAAGGTAAGTATATGTTATCCAATGTGTATTTAGTGTTAAGTTCACAGATTAGAACTATATACCTGCCTGATGTGTCCAAATGATCATCCAGGTGCTCAAATTGTATAGAGTTCTTAATAGCTATTGCTTCTCCTCTCTTCTTTCAGGGGCCGTTGGCTTGAAAGATATGGGGAAATTTGTAGTGCTGGAATAGTGGAGGTCTTATTTCCATGCCATATGCCTCTTATGAGGACTGTTCAGGCCTTGTACATTTAAAGATGAGATTTTGAATGACATTGTGTATAGTTGAAGAGGTCAGTCAGCAGTTCTAAGTGGGTATGTGCAGTTGTGTAGTAAGGTTACCTGTTTCAGGGTACGTCTGTGACTTTACCAAATTAGGTAGGGATCTGTTGGTTGGCGGAGATATAGATGATCGTACCAGTATCTGGAAATGGAAGGCTACCTTATAGAACTAACAGTTGATGGTGGCTTCACATGTGGATTCTCTGACCAGAAGTGCATTCTTTGACCAAAAGTGCCTGAGTTAAAAACCAGGAGTTTAAAACAGGAGGTAAGACAGGAGTCTTCATTATTTTTTTCAATCACTGATCCAGAACAAGCTTGCAGCTAATAAAGTTGGAACTCTTGATATATAGATTCAGCGGTGCAGCAGATGCTCTCACCTTAGTCTGCTCACCCCAGGGATAGTGAGAGCAGGACGTTCTCACACGAGTCGGCTCTCCCCAGGGATAGTGCAGCCAGGCAGGGTCCTCCCAGCTCTCGGCTGCTGCAGACACAGCACAAAAAAACAGGACTCCCATAGTTTAACACAGGGGTACTTACCCCCCCCCCACACCCCCTAGGCAATTAATCCAGGGTTGCACCGATCGCCCGTTAAGGGGTCAGGAAGGAATTTTTTTCCCCAGTCGCTGCAGATTGGCACAGCACACCTGGGGTTTTTCGCCTTCCGCTGGACCGATCGGGGAGAGAAGACTCAACGAGTGACGGCTCACTTGGACAGTCTTCCGCCCATCACCATATAAGACCCCCCCAATCAACATTACTTCCCTGCGTTTTTTTCTGCGACCATGGGTTACCTAAAATACTCTGCAGAAACCATCCGGGAACTAAAACCATTTGCCTCTATACTCCCAGTTGTCACCAAAAAAGCTCTAAGGAATGAGCGACTGTAGAGAATCAATCGACGATCAACAGTCAAAAACTATGCGCAGGTACCCCAGCCCAAGCGCATAATATGCGCTTTGGTCAACACAAGATCGGCAGTAAAACACCGACAAGAAATCTATGATTTCATCCTTCAACACGATCTAGACTGCCTCTTCATCACAGAAAGCTGGCTGACAGCCGACTGCAACACCATTCTAACAGAATTGGTGCCAGCAAATTATCGCATTCAAATGCAAAACAGAGTGGGGCAAAGAGGGGGGGCCTGGCGGTGATCCATAAGACTCACCTCTCGATCACCAAACCAGTCCTTCAAAACTCGCTTCCATTCATGGAAACCCTCACTCTGCAGCTGCAAACAAATCCCCAAGATACGATCCATATGCTACTTTGCTATAGACCACCAGGCCCCAAAACGCACCTTATCACGTCATTGACGGAATTCATCTCCACATATACCCTAAACATCAAACACCTTTTGGTGCTTGGGGATTTCAACCTCTGGGCCAACTCCTCGCTGGACCCCGTAGCCGACGCCTGCATCGACCATCTGAAATTAGGTCTGCACCAACTAATACAAGGCCCCACTCATGCGTCAGGCCATACGCTCAATCTCATTTTCAAACAAGATTTGGAAATTGACGTCCTGGGAAATAAGCCGCAACCATGGACCGATCGCCATGCCATCAAATTTACAATCACCAAAAATGCCAGCCCAAAAAAAACGTCAAAACTCACTAGACTAGATCTCAGAAGAAGCTCCACTCGGAACTCTTCAAAACAACACTAGGGAACAAAATAAAAACAACCCAACAAAAACAAACAGCCACAGAAACACTTGACGCCATCAACAAGGCGCTACTACAGTCAGCTGACTTAGTAGCACCAAAACGCAAAACTTGCATCCGGAAAAACAACTCCAGCTGGTTTCATGACCAGCTGACGTTGCTAAAGTAAGAGCGTAGAAGAGCAGAAGCTGCGTGGAAAAGGTGCTCTTCAGATAAAAACCACACCATTTACAAGATAATAACAAAGAAATATCACAAAGAAATCTTCACGGCCAAAAAAAATCATTTCTCCAACATCATCGCAAATGCCCTTAACTGCCCCCGAGAACTCTTCAAGCTGGTCACTCAGACTATGAATCCAGCTTGTTAGAGGCCCCCAATTCTGATTCACAAGAATTTTGCAACGAATTATCGGATTATTTCATTAATAAAATTGAAAAAAAGTATTCAGCAAAATGGAACCGTCACCAACTCCCCCCCAAATCACAAACCTAATACCCACATAAATCCGCCGCAATCACCAAAATTCACTCTAAAACCCATTTCCATCGATGCCACTAAAAACATCATCGGGACTCTGCGTAATAGCACAGCACCCAATGATACCATCCCCACTAAACTGCTGAAATAAAGTGCCGATATACTGGCACCAGCTATCACGCAGCTCATTAACCAATCATTCAAGGAGGGCATGGTGCCCACCTTGCTAAAACAAGGTACAATAAAACCAATTCTAAAAAAAACTACCCTCGACCCCAAAGACCCAAACAACCGGAGGCCCATAACAGCTCTAAATGTCTTCTCCAAGGTAATGGAGAAAGTAGTTGTACAACAGCTGCAACTGCATTTAGGCACCCATAAATTACTCGATCCGTTTCAATCAGGCTTCCGTCCGGGTAACGGAACAGAAACGGCGCTGCTCAAAATATGGGATGACGCTCTAGAGGCCGCAGACGAAGGAGAATCTTGTCTCCTGATACTGCTGGACCTAAGCGCGGCTTTTGACACTGTAGACCACAGACTACGACTGGCTAGGCTAGCTGAAGTAGCCAGAGTCGCTGAAGGTGTTTTACCCTGGTTCTCCTCCTTCTTGGAAAACCGATCACAAATAGTGAAACTGGGATCTTTCACTTCTGAAAAACGTACGGTGTCATGCGGAGTCCCTCAGGAATCTCCCTTATCGCCCGTATTGTTTAATATATATCTTCGTCCTCTCTTTGAAATCATCAGTAACCAGAAGTTACTTTACCACTCCTATGCAGACGACACACAACTGTATTTCCGCATCTGCAACAAAAAGGATCATTCTCTTGGACTAGAGAAATGCCTCACTCTAATAGATAACTGGATGATATCCAGTTACCTTAAACTCAACTGTTCGAAAACAGAACTTCTCCTGTTTCACGCTAACCGGAAAAATCACCCCGCGTCAACATGGACTCCCCCACCCATTCTGGGTAAAACTATTACCCCTAGCACCAAAGTCAAAAGTCTCTGAGTCATTTTCGATACCTACATGACAATGGATGCACAAATAGGGTCAGTAGTCAGCGGATCCCACCATCTGCTGCACCTACTACGCAGACTCACGCCCTTTATCCCGAAAGAGGACATTGCAGTCGTGGTGGGAACAATCATCAATTCCAGACTCGACTACGCAAATGCCCTCTATCTAGGACTCCCCAAATACCAAATCACTCGTCTGCAAGTCGTTCAAAATACGGCCGCTCGACTAGTGACTGGGAAAAAACCATGGGAATCAATCTCACCTTCACTGAGATCCCTTCATTGGTTACCAGTAAAAGACAGAACCACTTTCAAGGCACTCTGCCTAATACATAAGTGTATTCAAGGAAATGCCCCCCAATATCTATGCGAAAAAATAAAAGCCCATAACCCCAATCGCATTCTGCGATCCACCAATCAAAACCTCCTCCAGATACCCAAAGCCAGATACAAGTCCAAAGGAGATTGAAGATTTGCAGTCCAGGGACCTCGCCTGTGGAATGCACTACCAACTACCATCCGACTGGAGTCAGACCATTTGGCCTTCAGGAGAAAGATTAAAACCCATCTCTTCTGAGGTCAAGGGGTTCCTTACCCATGAAATGGATACAGTGCCCAGAGGCGATTCAGTTCGCATGTGTTGCGCTTTACAAGTCTCTCTCTCTCTCTCTCTCTCTCTCTAAGATTCAAAGGAGAAGAAAACAACAATATAAAAACTTGCGAATCTATATATCAACCGCTAAACTTGAGGGGTTTAACTGAGAAAACAATGCAGCATTTCCCTGGGCCAACAGGGAAAGAGGTAAGTATGCAGGATGCATGTATGGTATTCAGTCTGCTTCCACATCTGAATTATCACGAGTTGACACGGGTGAATGAGTGCTATTTTCCTCTGTAGCACACGGTTCAATGATTTGCCATTCTCGCATGAGGCATAGGCCTTCTTTAACATTAGTAATCACATATGTGGCACTTTCTTTTGTCATGAGTAGCTTCACAGGGTAGCCATAAACAAATCCTTCTCTTCTTCTTTACAGTTCTGTAATATCTGTATGCGGGACGCTGTCTTATGTCTTACCAAAAGGTAGAAAATTTGCTTTAGTTGGAGTAGATTTTCCTTCACTCAAACCTGTCTACTACCTGCCCTATTTTCCTAACTTCAGAACTAAGCTCTACCAATTGCTATTCCCCCTGTCCAATGTAAGTGACCTTATTGAACACTGAGCCACTCCCACTGGCCAGAGGGTTGGCAGTTAGAAGTTGAAGTAACCACAGGTTCTCTTCTCCTCACTTTAAGTAGTAAATAAGGTCTTACATACAAAAATGTTTTCTATGAAACAAAACAAAATAAATAGCTTGAAAACAAACTAGCTTCATAAAGGTGATGTACTAGTCCCTGCCACAGCATCACTCATAATCAAATTCTCATATTTAAATGGCAGTTGATTGGGAATTCCCAAAGACAGATAGGTGGTCTGACAAGTTGGCAAGTGACTGGTTAGCTGTGTTTGCATTCATTGGCCTGACATGCCCTGCTGTTTGTAAGCCTTTCCAGCATCACTGTCATATACAGTTACTGCTTTATAAGCAGCATGAAAACGGGATAAGGTACAGCTCTTGTAAGGGGTTTCATAAGAAGGGGGAACTCAGTTTAAAAGTTTTCAAGGTGTACATTAAGTGACATATATTTCTCAGTGTTCTTTACTGTGTATAAATGCTACACTTCATATTTTTATGATAATTCCTTTTTTTTCCAGCAGTCTGGAATATTTCTGTATTTATTTATCAGTCAGTCTGAGTGATGTTTTTGTTAGGGAAAAATGCTTCTTCATTTTATGTGTGTATTCAGTGTTTCACTCCAGGGAAAGAATATCAAAAATAAGCCTATAAATAAGAAATCAGCAGACTTTCCTGTCTAGTTGTATTACATAGATTTGATGTATGCTTCTGTGGCATTATTAGTCACTCTGCTTAAATCAATGCTGTAATCTTTCCTCTTGATTGATTGCTTTTGTTAACTTGCAGCATACATGCCTTAATGAACACAACAATTATCCAGTTAATATAAGCAAAATGCTATGTAACTATGATCTGTAGGCATGCACAGGCAATGCACTGCAATATTTAATTTTTTCCCTGTATGTGTCACCATCGAATGGTAGAAAGGTAAAACAAAAATGCTTATCTGTTATAGACATGAGTATATAGGTGTTAAAATTTTGTTTTTATGTTAATGTTCTAATTATAGTTACAAAACATAGAATATACTGTATATCAACTAATAAATGTTGCACTGAGAAAAGAAAATGAATAACACTCTACATGTGTTTAATGAGCAGAAGTAAGAGGGAGGGGGAATGTTTTACAGCTAAAAATTTGTTGGAGCTCAGCAGTCTGAGGACTGTTTAGGTGGAGAGTCAATTGTAGGTAGTTGGTAGAGGAGTGGGGAAGTTGTTACTAGTCCTTTGTCTCAGAACTTTTGCTGAAATAGGCAGGTACATTCAGATGCTTTTAAATTTGGAGGTGGGTCAATGGACATAATTCTGAGGAAGCAGTTGTTGGTAATGTAAGCTCTGCCTGAACACTGCATTATAACATTTTATGTTAGATATCTGTAATTAGGTATGATCTTTTTGTTCATGTTGACCATGAGTTCAACCTGAACCCAAGCTGTTAGCCGTTCACTGAATTGTTGAAATAAATGCCAGAGTTGGCTAGTTTGCCTGACAAACCATACTTCCAGCTGCTGCACCCAGAAGTTATAAACTAGGTGGCATTACTGGCATAACACTGAAGATACTCTCCAAGAGCCTTTCCAAGCCTATGGAACTCCTTACCCCAATCTGTCCGTCTATCTCCTTCTCTATTAGCTTTTAGAGGATCCCTGAAAACCCTCTTTTTCAGAGAAGCCTATCCTACCCACATCTAACAACTGTACTTTAATTTTGTCCATCTGATCACCCCCGAAATCTACTACCCTTTGTTCCACTTGACCCTCCCTTCTAGATTGTAAGCTCTAACGAGCAGGGCCCTTTGATCCCTCCTGTATTGAATTGTATTGTAACTGTACTGTCTTCCTTGATGTTGTAAAGCGCTCTGCAAACTGTTGGCGCTATATAAATCCTGTATAATAATAATAATAATAATACTGCATAGTACTATAGCCACCTCATGACATTACTATAGCAAATAAATTACAGTTTTCGGCTGCCTGCTGGCTTATTTCAAATTGCTTGATGGCTTATTTCAGGAGTGACACCGTTGACCAAATATGTTCATGATCATATTTGGTCAAAGAAATCAGCCAGAATCCCTGGCTGGTTTGTTGAGATTCAGTAGGTGGCTAGGAAGGTGTTGTTTACCTATAGGTATGAGCTTTGAGTTCGAGTCAAACTCATGTTCGAGTCTAACAGTGAAAAATTTGGGGTGTTCGCGGCAAAATCGAAAAGCCGCGGAACACCCTGTTAAAGTCTATGGGAGAAATCTAAAGTGCAGGGGACATGTATCAATGTAAAAAAAAGTTTTAAAAACGTCAGTTATTCGGGAGCTGTGATTTTAATAATGCTTAAAGTGAAACAATAAAAGTGAAATATTCCTTTAAATTTTGTACCTGGGAAGGGGGGTGTATAGTATGCCTGTGAAGTAGCTCATGTTTCCCGTGCTTAGAACTGTCTCTGCGCAAAGTGTAATTTCTGAAGGAAAAAAAATCATTTTAAAATTACTCGCAGCTATAATGAATTGTCGGCGCCCGGCAATTCAGAGAAAAGTCATTCATAAAAAAAAGCATGGGGGTCCCCCCAAATTCAATTACCAGGCCTTCATGTCTGGTATGGATATTAAGGGTAACCCCGCCGTCAGATTTAAAAAAAATTATGTGGGGTTAGCCGCCAGTGATTTTAAATTACTTTTTTTCCTTCAGAAATTACACTTTGTGCAGGGACAGTTCTAAGCATGCGCTACTACATTATTACAAATTTAAAGGAATATTTCACTTTTATTGTTTAACTTTGAGCATTATTAAAATCACTGCTCCCGAAAAAATGGCCATTTTTAAAACATTTTTTTTTTGCATTGATACATGTCCCCTGGGGCAGGACCCAGGTCCCCAAACACTTTTTAGGACAATAACTTGCATATTAGCCTTTAAAAATAGCACTTTAGATTTCAAACGTTCGAGTCCCATAGACTTGAACAGGATTCTAAAGTTCACACAAACTTTTGGTCTTTTCGCAGGTTCTGGTGCGAACTGAACAGGGTGGTGTTCGGCTCATCCCTATTTACCTACAGCAGTGTGACTAAAAATTATCATCATGGTGCTGGTCATTATGTCAGTGGGTCATCATTCATGGTGACTGACATTTTATCTACATCTATGGATATGGTTTGATTTACAGCTATTGATTTTTAACTAAAGAGCATTTTTGTGAAATGTGGGATCCCTTATTCTAAATATGGATGAGTTTAGGGTTCAGTCCAAACAGAAGTTTGAGCCAAACACTGGCAGTACGGGTGTTCAAAATGATGCTTGTACTGTACATTTACCCGTCCTAAAGAAGGTGACCATATTGTGTAATACAAATTATAGTTCTGCTATTACATATGACAGATAGTTTCTGTCAATGGTTGTTGCGAGTGAAGGCATTGCCAAGTATTTAACAACCAGTGATGTCACCAGCTCTTATTTACTTATATGGCCAGGAATCCCTGGGAATTCTGGAGCCAGGGATAGTTAAAAAATATGGCAAAGGTTTCCGTTCCTAATTCATACCAAACCTTACAGGTCTGGTATGAATTTTGAGGAGGGTCTAATAAAAAAAAAATGCTTTGAGTCTCCCACCCTTATCCAAGCATGCAGCCTGCAGGCCAGGAAAGGGAAAGATCAGTGATTTCTTCCTTCCCCAGAACTATACCAGGTCATGCCTGCAACATGGTGAAGTATATTGCCAGGTAGAACCTGGCAATGTTGATGGGGACAAGGGCCCTCATGTTAATTAGGACAAGGTCCTCCAGGGTACACCAGTCCTGGCCTAAAGCTTCAAGGACTGTAGGACTGATGTCATCGATTGAGTCTCCCTATAAAAGGGATCACTCGATCGATACGCCGCCACAGTGAAGCACGGGGAAGCTGTGTTTACATACGGCTCTCCCCGTTCTTCAGCTCCGGGGAGCGATCGCAATGGAGCGGCTATAAACGAATAGCCGCGCAGTCGTCCCGGATCGCTCCCCGAGGTAAGCCGCCCGCGGCACGCAGTGGGGGGGTCCCGATCGGACCCCCCACCCGCTAGAAGGCAAGGATGTATATATACGCCCATCTGCCTGTACGTGCCATTCTGTGGACGTATAAAGGGCGTGCGGCGGGCGTTAAGTGGTTAAGCAAAAATGCTGTTTTTTTTTATTTCCCTTGCATGTCTCCCTCAGATCTACAGTGGCTGCACTTCAAGTGCACTTGCAATGAACTTTTAGTGCACAATGCATTTGCCTTTAGTAAATAAACCCTAAAGAAAAATCCATAGTGGTCTGGCATGGGTTTGGGGGCATTTTTTTTTGTTTATTGCATTGGGTCCCTCTAAAAATTCATATGAGACCTGAAGAGCCTGGCACAAATTAGTGGTGAAATCCCCACACGTTTGTTTTTTTGTTTTTTTCTGTAGGGTCCCCTCTTAACATCTATACCAGACTCCCATCCAGGATAAGGGCATGGTATACAGGTTGTATACATTGCATGCATGTGCCACTTCACAAGCAGGATCAGGGCATCCTCTAGACATGTTATTTGTATTGTTTTACTTTAATCATTACTGAAATCACTGCCTTTTACTAAACAACATTTTGTATAAAAAAGTTTTGCTTTTGGTTAACAAATAAATGCCCAACCTCCCACCATGCTATGTGTCTGACAATCACTTGCATATTGACATAGAAAATGGCCAGAACAGTTTTTTAACATTCAACTCTTATTGACTTTTGTTAAGAACTTTGGGCCTGATTCTCAAAAGAGATACGCAGACTTAACTGCTGTTCAGCCTGCGTATCCCCGTGCCTAACTTTGGAAACGATTCTCAAAAGGCTTTTTCCAAAGTTAGGCAGAAAATCTGACAGGTGTAAGACACTTACACGGTCAGATTTTAGGATGCAGTACCGCATCCGCCACTGGGGGCATTTCTCATTGAAATGCAGCTTTGCGTATGCAAATGAGGACTTAAGCAGATTTTCAAAGCATTTCAGCACTTTGATTTCTGCGTAAGTTCCGAATTTGCCTGCGCAAAACTAGGGCTGGTTTTATAATGTGGAAAGTTAGTCACACATTGTAAAGGCCCATTCCAGCGACGGCATTTGGTATGCATTCCTGAGGGAGAACTCCACGGCAATTTTTAAATTCAAAACCGCCAACCGACATTTATATAGGCATCACCGTCCCATCATGCTCCGGTAGGTACCCACGTGGTGGGTGCACGTGGGTAGGCACCCACCACGTGGGTACCTGCCGGAGCATGATGGGACGGTGATGCCTATATAAATGTGATGCAAGGCGCGCTTCCATCATTACAGCGACAACAGGCGACGAGTCAACATCGGAAGAACAGAACAGAAGACCCTGACGTCACAGAAGACCGCGCCGGCTGCCTGTTTGAAATTGAGCTAACACACAAACATAGCAGGCAGCCAGCGCTGAAGAAGAAGGCACCGGAGAGCTGCAGAAGAACCGGGGTTCGCCGAGTCAACAGCAGAAGAGGGGAGAAGATGGAAGAAGCCCCCCGGAGTCCGGAGAAGCCCCCCCCGGAGAGCGGAAGAAGAAACCCCCCCCGGAGAGCGGAGAAGACCCCCGGAGAGTGGAAGAAGACCCCCGGAGAGTGGAAGAAGAAGCCCCCCCTGGTAATTGAGCTAATAACGAAGACAGGGGGGGCATCCGGAGCAGAATAATAAATTATTTTAAAAAGCCTTGTGTTGTGTGTTTACTAACTTACTTTTTGCCTCCAGGTGAATGGATAGGGGTACGATGTACCCCATATCCATTCACTTAGGGTGGGGGGCCGGTATCTGGGGACCCCCTTATAAAGGGGACTCCCAGATTCCGATAAGCCCCCGCCCGCAGACCCCGACAACCAATGGCAAGGGTTGTCGGGAAGAGGTCCTGTCCTCATCAACATGGGGACAGGGTGCTCTGGGGTGGGGGGGCCCGCAGTGCGCCCCCCTGCCCCAGAGCACCCAACCCCCCCATGTTGAGGGCATGCGGCCTGGCATGGCTCAGGAGGGGGGGGGACGCTCGCTCGTCCCCACTCCCATTCCTGACCGGCCGGGTAGCGTGCTTTGGATACGGGTCTGGTATGGATTGTAGGGGGACCCCCTACGTCGAATTTTCGGCGGAGGGGGGTCTCCTTACAACCCATACCAGACCTAAGGGCCTGGTATGCTCCTGGGGGGGGAACCCATGCCGTTTTTTTCTTTGAAAATTGGCATGGAGTTCTCCCTCTCAGGAATGCATGCTGAGCGACGCTGTCATTTTTTTTTATAATTATTTGTTTTCCCGGCGCGTCTTTTTTTTTCACCCGTCGCAACTTTAGTGTCCCGTCGAAATTCTCAAAGCTGCCCGGCGTTAATTACGTTCGCGCGCTGCACGTCGGGAAAATTACGTCACACGCATGCGCAGTACGGCCGGCGCGGGAGCGCGCCTCATTTAAATTTTAAAAAATGTTTTTTGTCGTTTTTCAGAAGACATAAAACAACGTTTTCCCCACACACGGTCATTTTAAATGACGTTTTTAAAAACGACGTTTTATTTCATCACAAAAAACGACCGTCTGTACGCGGCATTATACTGTACATACATCACATTGAAGGGTACCAGAACTAATAATGCAAATTTATTATACAATGTGTTGCACATAATATGTTACAGTTACAGCATAATGTAAAAATTCTAAACATGGTGCTAGCATTAAGACCATTTATAGCACATCTCTTACTGCTGTTTGGATTGGCAAATCTTATATATATCAAGTGAAAAAAAAAACTTTTTTCATTTGAGGCAGCACACTTCTGGTCAGAGGTGATCAGCCCAGCAGTAGCCCACATGCTATGGTCAATATAAGGTGTGTCAGGGTGGAAGTCCAATGAGCAATGTGTTTCTAGGAAAACCCTCCTTGTCAAGCCTGACCAGTCTATATAGCACTCTGGCTGCAAGAAGAGCAGCTCTAACACACAGAAAATACAGAAATCAAAACAAAATTAGTAATCACATTGCCAATCTGTTAAGGTGCCATGAACATCAGTAAATGTTTGGACCATTTCCCCATGTATAGAATGTCATAAACTATTCCATAGACACTATATGGATGACTGATCCAGAAAAGCCTAGATCACAAGCTATTATCTATTATCTAGGGGGCCCTTATCTTGTACTGCTGCAATGGTAATCTGTTTTGGTGTAACATTCAGTCTTATGTAACCAGTTATTTCAAAGATAAGTATTATGAATTTGGTTTCTTGGGATTACTGCACTTTGGTCATCTCTTGAAAGATTCAAAATAGCCAGGGTGCAGGAGGTTAATAAAACACTTTGTAACATTTATTCTCTGCATGGTCTATGGTTCACTACTTGACCTGTTAAACTTAGGAGCTGTGGTGGTTTACCATTCTTCCATCCTAGATAGCATGGATAACTTGCCACAAATTTGTGTCAGTGTTAAAATGTTATGCTACAGACAATCGAATTTTCCAATAGGAATTTTTTCTGTCTGAAAATTTGAGAACCAGCTCTCAATCTTTTGTTGGGGAAATTCCGACAGCAAAAGTCTGATGGAGCATACAAACGGTTGGAATTTCCGTTCAGAAGTTCTCATCGGACTTTTGCTGTCAGAATTTCCCCAACAAAAGATTGAGAGCTGGTTCTCAAATTTTCAATCTTTTGTTGGGGAAATTCCGACAGCAAAAGTCCAATGAGAACTTCTGAACGGAAATTCCAACCGTTTGTATGCTCCATCAGACTTTTGCTGTCGGAATTTCCCCAACAAAAGATTGAGAGCTGGTTCTAAAATTCTCAGACAGAAAAAATTCCTATCGGAAAATCCGATCGTCTGTAGCAATTCCGAAATGCAAAATTCCGACACATGCTCGGAAACAATTCGACGTATGCTCGGAAGCATTGAACTTAATTTTCTCGGCTCATCGTAGTGTTGTACATCACCGCATTCTTGACGGTCGAAAGTTCAGAGAACTTTTGTGTGACCGTGTGTATGCAAACCAAGCTTGAGCAGAATTCCGTCTAAGGTTTTTCTGATGGAAAATCTGATTGTGTTTACGTAGCATAAGTCTGTTATCTTGCTGTACATTTTCACTGGCAGGTTGTAAACTTGCAGATAACTTGAAGCACAATTTCTAGTTGACACTTTTCCAATTTGTAGCAAATTTGCATGGCAAGTCTTTAGAAAGAGGAAAGTAGCAATGATGGGTCTACAGCAAGATCTCTGCAAGCCTACAACATGAAAATTCAGCCACAGTGACCCCTGTGGTGGTATGACTATTGCACACCATAACTGAACCAAAACTTGCAGCAGACTTGCACAATGTTTGCACTTAAAGTTGATCTGGAGTCATGCAATGCAGACTTGTTGCAAAAGTGCAAAAAACATGTGAAGCCTGGCAAGTCTAGCAATAGTGTACCAAGTCATTTTTAAACTTGCAGCACAATTGCTTGCTATCTTGGATGTGGCCCCATCCAAGTTAAAGTTTGTTGTCATCCATTCATCCATCCATTCATTCATCCTTTATTTCTGGACTTTTTTTTAGAACACCATGGACTTCCCCTGTGGCATATGTGAGCCTTATCATTTTTATCATTATATATTTATTTCATTATGCATATCTACCCAATCCCATTTGCAACCATGTCTGGGAGCTTGTTCTCAATTCAGTCTGTGAGCACCAAGTATTTTTTTTACTATTACTGCTTGAAAGATACCCCTCACTACAAACATTTACATCATGCTATGTTATTTATACAACATAGATTTGTTTGTTTTTATAATCTCTATAATGTCATAAATCAGATATCAATCCTACTTTGCTGAAATATTATGTGGAAACCATAATATTTCTTCACATTGTTTTTCAAATACAATACAAAATACTACAGCATTGCTGCAGTAAGGGACACAAATAAAAATAAAAAAGTAAAAATAACCTTGAACTTGGGAGGTAAATAGCTCTTCAGGAGAACCAATTCCAATTTATAATGTTAAAACCCCCTCAAGAGAAAAAAAACTCCACAAAACTATGGGAAATCTCCTTGACTTCAAACATTTTTTTTCACGATCGTGTGTAGGCAAGGCCGTTTTAATGATCGGGTTGAAAAAAAATTTGTTCTTTCTAGACCCTTAAAAACGTAATTTTTTACAACCCGCAAAATGGTCGTGTGTATGCGGCATAAGGGTGCAATCCGGGTGGCTAAGATAGAACATGAAAGGCACATAGCGGAGAAGAGTAATAAAAAATCAAGAAATTATTTATGTACAGTATTTTCCGGCGTATAAGACGACTGGGAGTATAAGACGACCCCCTAATTTTCCAGGAAAAATTTCGATTTTGGGATATACTCACTGTATAAGACTACCCCCTTCTTACTAGTCTTTCTGGAAGCTGAGGGGTAGCCAGAACCGCTGACAGAAACAGGCTTTTTCAAATCTCAATGTGCCATTACATTACATTCCTCACTGTGTCATTACATTACATGCCCCGACTGTGCCATTACATTACATTCCTCACTGTTCCATTACATTGCATGCCCTGACTGTGCCATTACATTACATTCCTCACTGTGCCATTACATTACATGCCCCGACTGTGCCATTACATTACATTCCTCACTGTGCCACTGTGCCATTACATGCCCCCACATTGCCATCACTTGCCCCTCACTGTACCATCACTTGCCCCTCACTTGCCTCTCACTGTGTCATCACTTGCCCCCACTGTGCCTGAACTTGTTGCCCCCCAGTGCAATAACCGCAAACACTCACTTTTTTTCCAGCGGTGACAGTCTCCATGCTGCGAGCGCGAGCATCAATGATTTGAAAGCCGCGCCTTCTCTTCAGAGTGTTCTGTGATAGGTGGAACACAAATTTTCCCAGCAGCGTCTCTGTTCTGTTTTCCGCCTATCACGGACGTCTTCTCATCTCGTCCGAGGATGAGAAGGCATCTGTGATAGGAGGAACACAGAACAGAGGCGCTGCTGGGAAGATTTGTGTTCCGCCTATCACAGAACACTCTGAATAGAAGACGCGGCTTTGAAATCATTCACGCTCGCGCTCGCAGCATGGGAGACTGTCACCGCTGGAAAGTGAGTACTGAGACCGTACCCAGCGTATAAGACGACCCCCGACTTTAGATGCATGTTTTTGCATCCAGAAAGTCGTCTTATACGCTGGAAAATACGGTATATAAATAGTAAGAAAGGTCAGAACATATTGGCCCCATAAAGGATGATGAAGGGAATTTGGTTACAAAAGATGGAGAGATGACAAAGGTTTTGAATTTATTCTTCTCCTCAGTCTTCACGAGGGAAACAGGGGGATTTAGTAACCAACACTGCAAAGTTTATTCTCATAACACATCACGGGAGGATGGCATAAACAGCTCAATCTCAGTATTTGCAGATGATACTAAGCCAAGCAGGGCAATAACTTATATGCAGGATGTGGAAACCTTGCAAGAATATCTAAACAAATTAATGGCGTGGGCAACTATATGACAAATTAGGTTTAATTTAGAAAAATTAAAAATAATGCATTTGGGAGCAAAAAATATGAATTCATTCTGTTCTCTAGGGGGAGAACCTTTGGGGGAATCTAGGATGGAAAAGGACCTGGGGGTCCTAGTAGATGATAGGCTCAGCAATGGCCAGGCTGCTGCAAGCAAAGCCAACAGAATATTGGCATGCATTAAAAAGAAGATTAACTCCAGAGATAAAACAATAATTCTCCCACTCTACAAGCAGGGCCGCTGATAGTCCAGTACAACTGGCCTTGTTGTTAGTCATAGTTCGTCCCCCACTGGAAACAGTGACAGCCCCGCAGCACCAATCCTCACTGTCGGCTTCCACAGCTTTTACTGATAAGGGAAGGGGGCGCTACTCCCTGCACTTCTCGCCTCCACTGTGGATCCTCCACACCCTCCCCCTTGTGCAGAGCCCGGGATTGTCTGTCCCAGTGCAGTAAGTGAAGCGTGAGAAGTATTATCAGCATGGAGAACACAAGAAGTAGAAGCAGCATTGACAGTCTGCCCAGAACTCCATCACAGACATTGGAGCTGTGCACCATTTCCTCCTCCTATGTAACTGTGAGTCACCCCCCTACACTGCTCTGTATACTGTATACTGCTCTGTATACTGTGTGTACTGTATACCGCTGTGTGTACTGCTATGTGTGTACTGCTCTGCGTATACTGCTGTGTGTACTGCTCTGTATACTGCTCTGTATGTACTGCTCTGTATACTGCTCTGTGTGTACTGCTCTGTATACTGTATACTGCTCTGTGTGTACTGTATACTGCTCTGTATACTGTATACTGCTCTGTGTGTACTGTATACTGCTCTGTATACTGTAAACTGTACACTGCTGTGTGTACTGCTATGTATACTGTATACTGTTCTGTATACTGCTCTGTGTGTACTGCTCTGTATACTGTATACTTCTCTGTGTGTACTGTATACTGCTCTGCAGACTGATCTGGGGGGGATTATACTGCAGGACAGACTGACTTGGGGAAGGGATGTACTGTGGTACAGATTGACCTGGGGGGGATTATACTGGGGGACAACTGACCTTTCAGCCACACCCACTGTTCATCATGGCATCACATTACTACTCTTCTTGGCTTCTTGGGGCACCCAGGTCTTTTACATTTCTATAATGTATACTGCAAATAAAAAAAAATTGCTGTGCGCCGCTAAAGTGTTCAGGTTTGGCTTGACAAAAAGGTGGCAACCCTACCCTGGCGCTGCAAAGTGATTCCTTGGGCCCGACTAACAATTACACAGGTGTGTGCTTGCTTGGGAGGGGGTGAATTCAAGATCTACTACTGCCTGCAGAGACAGTGCCACCCATGCCGCCAATGCCGTAATGTGCTGCAGACAGTGCCACCCATGATGCTAATGCCATAATGCATGTGCTGCCTGCAGAGACAGTGCCACCCATGCTGCCAATGGTATTATGCCATGGATGGCACTGTCTGCAGCACAATATGGCATTGGCGGCATGGGTGACACTGTCAGCAAATAGCACCTGTGTTATGGCATTAGCGTCATAGGTGACACTGTCTGAAGCACATTACGGCATTGGCGGCATGGGTGGCAATGTCTGCAGCATAATATGGCATTGGCAGCATGGGTGGCACTGTCTGCAGGTAGCACATGCGTTATGGCCCATAATGCATGTGCTGCCTGCAGAGACAGTGCCACCCATGCTGTAATGTGCTGCAGACATTGCCACCCATGATGCTAATGCCATAATGCATGTGCTGCCTGCAGAGGCATTATTCCATTGGCAGCATGGGTGGCACTGTCTGCAGCACAATATGGCATTGGCCATATTGAGTTTGTTTCAAGGCAGGGTCTGGGGAGGGGCCAGGGGCGGGGCCAGGTGTGGGGCTAATGGAGGGACCAGGGGTGGAGCTTAAGGGAATGATTTCTATCAGCAGCCCTGTCTACAAGACTCTGGTCCAGCCGCACCTGGAGTATGCTGTCCAGTTCTGGGCACCAGGAGGGATGTGCTGGAACTGGAGAGGGTCCAGAGAAGGGCAACAAAGCTAATATATGTACTGGAGGGTCTCAGCTATGGGGAAAGACTGCAAGCATTGAACGTATCCTCTCTGGAGAAGAGACACTTGAGAGGGGATATGATTTCAATGTACAAAAACCGTCCTGGTGACCCCACAATAGTGATACAACTTTTCCGCGCAAGGGAATTTAAAAAGACACGTGGTCATTAATTAAAACTGGAAGAGAAGTAGTTTAACCTTATACTGCGTAGAGGATTATTTACTGTAAGGGAGGTAAGGGTGTGTAATTCTCTTCCACAAACAGTGGTTTCAGCAGGGAGCATTGATAACTTCCAAAAACTATTAGATGGGCATCTAAATGACCACAACATACAGGAGTATGGAATGTACTATTAACATAAAAGCGCACACACACAGGTTGGACTTGATGGACTTGTGTCTTTTTTCAACTTCACCAACTATTTAACTATGTAAGACACTGGCATAATAAGTGCAGTGGAATTTATTTTTGTATGGTGGAAACATACATGCTACCATTTTCTTTTCCGAGCCCTTTTCCTAAAAAAAAACCCAGCAATTTAGCTTTAGAGCTTTGTGTACATGTGTTTAATAATGCAAACTCAAGAGTGGAGTAGCTCCTCAAGTTGGCAAGGGTACAAATTATACGTTTTGATTAAGGCTTATGAAGAAAACTGAATAAATGTTCAGGGCACGCGTAATCTCTTTCGGTCATCAGATACAAGCAGTATCACTAATGTTATATCCTGATTTAGATGAAAGTATACAGTCTTTGATAGTCCTTACCTGGATGCCACATCATGTGAACAGCTTTATTAGTGTTTCCCTCTTGCTGAGCTCCTTGAAAACTTTGACGGGCAGCAAAAAACATTGTGACCTATTGGTGGCTACTTCAGCTAAAGAACTTCTTAACAACTTAAAGAAAATTAAACCCTAACTGAATCTTTATTTTGTTAAAGCAGTGTGTATTATAAAAACTTTTGGTTAAATGTATCCAAACAGCATCTTTAATTCTAATCAAAGTTTGCATTATCCTCAAGTTTTCTGTTTTCTCACATTCCTATACCAATTACAGGGTATATTCCCTAAAACAATTGGCAATATATATATATATATATATATATATATATATATATATATATATATATATATATATATATAAAGTTCTCATTCATCCAGGTTAAAATATATTTAGCAGTAATTAATCACATTCAACTGCTTTATAATAAAAAAAATTGTACTAAGGGGTTAAATCTCTAAACCAACAGCTAGCACACCGTTAGATATACCAATAGATACAAAACAGTGTTAGTCAGGCCCCATACACACCATAGAATCTATCCGCAGATAAATCCCATCAAATGGGTTTCTGCGGATAGATCCTATGGTGTGTACACGCCAACGGATATTTATCCGCGGATAAATCTCCCCTGGGATGGATTTCCAGCAGATGGATATTTGCTGACATGCACAACAAATCCATCTGCTGGAATCCATTCCAACGGATGGATCCGCTCGTCTGTACAGACTTACCGGATCCATCCGTCTAAAGGGATTCCCCGCACGCGTCGTAATGATTTGACGCATGCGTGGAATTCCTTATATGACAGCGTCGCGCCCGTCGCCGCGTCATAATAGCGGCGACGGCGCGACACGTCATCGGCAGAGGATTTCAGCGTGGATTTCAATGCGATGGTGTGTACACGCCATCGCATAGAAATCCTCTGAAATCCTCGAGAGGATTTATCCGCGGATACGGTCCGCTGGACCGTATCTGCGGATAAATCCTCTCGTGTGTATGGGGCCTCACATTCAACTAAATCTGTTCTGTAATGCTAAAGACATTTCACAGCTTATTCAAGCAGCTTTTCCAGTTCTAAAGAAAGGTACCTGTTATCTTCAGGTTTTCTTATATTTCTATACCAGTTTCAGGGTATACGCACCGACATGTTTGGCAATTAGTCTGTGGAGGCTCTCAGTTATCCAGGTCATGGTATATTTTGTAGCAGTTAGTCACATTCAACTGGACTTGCTATGTAATGTTGAAGATGATTTGAAGCTTTTTCAAGTAGGTTCTTCAGTTCTAATTCTCTGCAACAATTTACTGTCTACATGCACGCACTTCAGTAGACAAGATTTGTATTTTCAAATATGTAGATATATAAAAAAGTAAATAATGTGGATACATCAGTAGAAAAACATGGCTTTAAGTACATTACTAACATATTTACCTTCTGAATTTACAAATGTATGTGTGGGGTAGGCATATACCAGACTATAAGTAACGGTACAAATTTGAGTTCTCTTGCTTTTTAAAAAGAACGTTTGGGAATGTTAAATTTTCCCTGTGAAAGACAGCAAATAGAAACAGACATTTCACACAGGTTGCATGTGTTATAAGGTATTATTTGTGACTTTTTCATGAACACTGGAACATTTATAAAGTTAGTTTGTTATACATGTTTTTCTATTTAGGTTTTTCTTCCAAACTCTAAAATTTAATATTTTAATACTTTTACATTTTTCATAGGATACATTCATGCATATTTGGGGTTAACCTGTCTGCAAAAGTATTTTACTCAGTCCATTAAAACAGCTTTTTTTTACTGCTCTTTAATTATCTTCCAGAACCTAAAATTAAGTATCTTTTTTATTGAGCATTTAATTGGCATTTAGGAAGTTTTATTTGGCAACTTAATTAAGCAGCACTGGTAGGTTAAAAAGAATGTTATGATAATATTTCTAAACAGTAGCAGGTTTTGAACATCATATATTGCATTGTTTTAAAATAAATTTATGTTTTCCATAGGTATGATCCTAACACAATCTTACTGTTCATGTAAATCTCTAATAGAATACTACAGTATATTTTAAACCAAAGTATGAACATTTTAAACATAATGCCAGCATATGTATGGGTTTAGCTCCGCCTCCACTACTACCCTATAGGACCCCACTCCCATAAATCTTTGCTCTGAGCCAGTGTCCGTGTTCCTTTTTTTTCCCTCCTCCGCAGGAGTGACCAACTTACCTTTGGCCTGGTATGATCATACAAGGAGCGATGAGAAGTATTTTTTCTTTCCTTTATGGCAGCAGTGTGTATTATATGGTGTCTTTAATGTCCTTTTTTCCCTGGTACTAGCATCCCCGGCCGTGGCAACTGGTTCTCCTCTGCGTTCCAGCCACTGCTCTCTTCCAGGTTCATCCTTATGGCTGCTCTGTGCATGCACGGACGCAGAAAGAGAGAGAGGCTTGGTTTGCGCATGTGGATTTCCGTCAAAATGGCAACAATCGCACATGTTCACGGGCGCCGTGGAGCAGCGCTGGCAGTAATGTCACAGAGACACCAGATTTAAACAGGGGAAAAGCCTGCAAGCCTCAGGAAGTTTTGCAGGCTTGTGCAGTGACTTCCCCAGGCTATAGGAAGGTAGGGTTGCATTCCCCTCCTAGTTCACACTGTACATTTGCTGGCGCTGACCTGGTTATGTTATTTGCAGTATCCTGCTTTGTATCTCCAGGATGATAGATGCGTCACTGCCTTCCTGTGGCCAACCCTCTCGCAGCAGACACATTTATGGGAAGTTTTCCCCTTGGTATTGCCTGCTGGGGGGGTACAGTGACACCTTGTCTTTTTAATGTTTTCCCTGTTGTCTCTCTTTCTCTCTCTCCATCCTACAGCCCTTCTAAATCTGATCCTCAACGCAATGGACACAAGGAAGCAATTCATCTTAATTGCAACCCCGGCATTCCTCTTCCAGATCCAGGCACCGCAGTTCACCCTAGTGAACCATAGTAAAGACCCGACTCGACCTCCCGCGTCTCACCCCAGTCATTCAGATGAGAGCGCGTGCTTGCTGGGGATGTGGGTCCTGAGTACCAGTTGGAAGATGCCTCTGTGACCCCTGTTACGCTAAAGCAGTGGGTGAGAGAGGAGGCACGGACCAGTAGTTGGAGGCCCTAGTTAAGCGGGTCTTGAAAGATTCTCTGAAAGAAATGAATGCCGGCTAGACCCACGACCCCCCTGCAAAGCTCTTATGCTCTCTGGCAAGGGAGGCACAAGGCCAGGACATGTGGGAGTCCTCCCAGCGAAGTCACCCATCTGCTTCCCTTTTGGACAGTAAATTGCAGGTGGAAGATCCTTGTGTGGTCTTCAACTTCACTATGGTTCCCCACCTAGTTAAGCCAGTGAGAGAAGCCCTAATTCGGGATGCTCCTAAGCAGAGAAAACTCTTTAAGCAACTTAATAAGGAGCGCCTACATTTCCCATTCCTAAGTCAATTGCGTGAAGTCATCACAGATGAGTGGAGCAAAGTGGAGAAGAAAAACTCTATGCTATCTAAAATGTCAAAGCTTTATCCCTTTAGAGAGAAGAAGTGAAGCATCTAGTGTTGGAGCCCCTGGTGAGTGTGGCCATGATGAAGCTGGTCAGACATGTGACCCTTCCTTTGGAAGACAAAGTTTATTTCAAAGACGCCCTGGAGAGGCGGATCGACTCTGACCTTAAGCGGATCTACCTAAAGGCAGACATTTACTGCAAGCCAGTCCTAGCCACAATGTCCAAAACCATGGAGTTCTGGATGGATAGCATGGACGAGACTGATAAACAGAAGAATGAGAAGAATGGTTCATGGAGGTACTTTATTTGACCCATCCAACCAGGAGACTGACTGGTGTCTATAGGTTTAAAAGATGCTTACTTCCATGTTCTGGCAGTGATGGGTTTTCAACAGTTTCTCTGGTTCAACATAGGTAAGCTTCACCTGCAGTTCACCTGTCTCCCCTTTCTGGCTTTCAACATCTCCTCGCGTTTTTCAAAAGTCTTATTGGCTGTCGTAGCTTTACTGAGAACCAGAGGGATTCATCTACTGCTGGCAAAAGACAACTTCTGAAACATAGGGGTCAGGTCATCTCCACTCTCTAAGAATGTGGGTGGCTCCTGAACATAGAAAAGAGTCATCTGGAACCTACACAGTTCCTTGTGCTTCTTGGAGCCCACTTAGACATGGTGAGGGGCACCATCTCCCTGCCCGAGTAGAAAGTTTCAGTGGTCCGAGAGAGTTTGGCTGGCACTCTCTTCATCTCATCTCCATGCCCTTCCGTTTCTGAGGATTATCATAACCATGGTTGCCATGATACCCATTATAAAGTGAGCACTAGTGTTGCTCACGAATATTCGTATTGCGAATATTCGGTTCGAATATGGCATATTCGAGTATTTGCGATATATTTCGAATTTCGCGGTGAATATTCGCTATTCCGAATATTCAAATTTTTTCAATTTTATTTTTAGAACAGATCACATCCTAGAGATCTCCATCGACGTCTAAAAGCATTGCTGGTATGATTAGAGACCTTGGGCCGAGTAGCTGAAGTAATCATTTTATCTTGCCGAAAAATCGCAATGCGATTATTCGGCAATCGGAATATCGCGCGATTATTTTCTCCGCCCTTCTTTTGCATCAGAGCCAATTAGAGTGCTCCTACCGCAGTTGTCGAAATTCCGCAATAAATATTGCATTCGCATTTTGCGAAATTTCGATAAAATATCACAAATATTCTGAGCCAATCAGAGGGCTCCTACCGCAGTTGTCGAAATTCCGCAATAAATATCGCATTCGCATTTTGCGAAATTTCGATAAAATATCACGAATATTCTGAGCCAATCAGAGGGCTCCTACCACAGTTGTCGAAATTCCGCAATAAATATCGCATTCGCATTTTGCGAAATTTCGATAAAATATCACGAATATTCTGAGCCAATCAGAGTGCTCCTACCGCAGTTGTCGAAATTTCGCAATTATTTTCGCATTCGCAATAGCGAAATTTTGCAAACATTTCATTTCGATAAAATATCACGAATATTCTAATTTAGCGAATATTTCTCGAATATTCGGCTATATATTTGTGATATATCGCGAAATCAAATATGGCGTATTCTGCTCAACACTAGTGAGCACAGTGGAGGGTGCGGCCCTTCCAGAAGGGTTTCCTCTAACAATGGAGGCCAGACTGCAAGGACCAGTGCATCTACCTTTCACTAGCCATGAGGGTATGCAATTGTCACTACATTACCCCCATCACATGGGTCACAATAACGGCAGATGCCAGCAACATGGGCTGGGGTGCTCACTGTCTAACAGAAGGGGTGCAGGGCACATGGGATATCCCCTCTTGAGGGATAGTGTCAAACATTCTAGAGCTCTGGACAGCACTTCAGGCATTACAGGTGTTCTGCCACTTAGCAGTGGTCTACTTAAGGTAAGGAGACATGGCGGAACTCGCAGCCTGTCCCTGCTGCAAGAGGTAGAGCCAATCTACCTCTATCATATCAGCAGCATATGTACCCGGAGTCCAGAATGTTCAAGCATATTTGCTCACTCGAGTCTGCCTGGACAACGAGTGGGCTCTCCACAAGGAAATATTCGAGTGGGTCCTAACCCTGGGGATCTCTCGAGAAGACAGCCTTTTCTCATCTTCATGCAACAACAGATCTGTTGTCTCAGAACATTGCCCTTCAACCTTGCCCAGCTCACCTGTACTTGAAGACCTGGTGTCTAAGAGGGGAAGGCTAGAGGAGCTAGGCTGTCTGGAAGAGGTCATCCCTACGCTCATAAGCACTAGAAGGAGGAGCACTAACAGGGTCTATGAGAGAATATGGGCAAAATTCATGGACCATGTATCTTCCAGAGCCAACCCTTGTAGTGCCCCAGTAGTCCGGGATATCCTAAGCTTTCTACAGTCAGGCCTAGACTTGGCCCTGTCGTTCAGCTCCGTCTAGGTGCAGGTGTTGGCTATTTCAGCATTTACTGGAGTGTTATGGGCCATGCATAGCCTTGTTCACCAATTCTTCAAAGAGGCAGTCAGACTCAGGCTCCAAAGGAAGCTGAGATCCCCCAAGTGGGATCTCCCGCTGGTCCTCGACTTCTTACAGCTCGGGTCAGATCCTGGCAAGCCACTCTCTCGATAAAGGAACTTATTCTCAAAACTATCTTTCTGGTGACCTTATTTTCTAACCTTCTTTCCAGACAGAGTGATTCTATTTCCTATGCTGGGGTCAAACCCCAACGTTACCTCAGTCTTCCACGAAAATCAGGAGATTGTGCTTCCTACCCTAAATCATCATCTTCTTGATGTGGGAGACACCTTGAAACAATATCTGAATGCCATGGCTCTCTTTTGTCAGTATGAATACCTTTTTGGCCTCTTCCACAGGAAGAACAAGGGAATGCGTGGCTAGATCAGGTGCTGCGTAGATCGTTTGGTCTATCCAATGGGCCTATAGAGTGAAGGGCTTGGTGCCTCCAGAGGTGGTGACAGCAGAACCAGAAGCGTCTCAACATCATGGACAGCCTCGCGACACATCACTCCCGAAGTGATCTGCAGGGAAGCTTTTCGGTCTTTAACATTTAACAACACATTTATGTCTCATTATTGTGTTAAACCAGCTGCTCTTTCTTCTGTTAATTTTGTTTTACAAATCCTGTTGGTTGACGGTGTTAATTACATTTTTCCTTGCTCAGCATTAGCCCACCTGGGTGTGTACGGCGAGTTATTTCCCATATGTATGCTGTAATGAGTCTTTCAGGAAAATTGAAAATTCCCCATCAAATACGTCCGGTAATTTTTTAATGGGAGTGAGGTCCTATAGGGTAGTAGTGGAGACGGGGTTAAACCCATATGTATGTTGCCTTGGAGTCGATCAGGAAAGGAAAATTACAGTATGTACAGGTGTATTTGATAGGGAATTTTCCATGTTTTCGTTGCTATTGTTTTTTTAAATGAATCCATGCTTACACATTCTAATAAGGATTCCATTGTGTTATTTTATCACTGATTGCACATTTTAGTTTGTGCAATAACCACAAAGGCTAGACACTGTTTAGGTAATTCTTGTTTTTTTTCATAGTTATATCTGAATTACATTTTTGCTAGATTCAGATTTTCTACTTATATTGCATGCTTTATCCAAGCTTCTACCTATGGAACTAATGTAATAAAGATATAGGCCCGGATTCACATACATCAGCGCATATTTATGCCGGCGTAGCGTATCTTTTTTACACTACGCCGGCGCAGCGCGGAGAGGCATGTACTGTATTCAGAAAGCCATTACTCACCAAGATGCACCAGCGTAACATATTTTCCAAGGCGTAGGCCAGCGTAAGTGTAAGTGGACGTGACCCCATGCAAATTATGTTCTGAGCGTGTCGCAGTGGTTTAAGTCGGGTGTATATCAAGTGGCGCATGCGCTGTGACGTGGACTTATGGCCTGCACCCCTCTGCGCATGCTCACAACTACGCCTGGCGTAACCCCTAAGATACGCCGGCCCCCTGCCTACGCCCAGTGCATAAATATGCCCAGACATGCGCCCGTCGAGCGCAAAAGTACACCAGCAGCTTTTGTTGTTTTGGTGTAGGTACTTTTGCTTTCTGATTTCTGAGCCATGTCTGCTCCAGTGACTGGGCCTAAGGAGAGGAGGAAAAAAAACTTTTCACCAGAGAAGGCAATTATCATCGATGCCATCTCAAGGCACGACAAGTACCTCCATGGTGCTGAGAGTGGCACGACCAGCAAGGTCCGGAGGGAGGAGATCCTGCAGGAGATAACAATGCAGGTCAATGCCCTTGGACATGAGGTTCGGTCCTCAAAGTAGATTGCAAAAAAGATTAATGACCTGCGTCGTCTGATCAAAGACAAGGTGGCCACGATGAGGAGGCACGCCAGGGACACGGGAGGTGGACCAGCCACTAAGATCACCCTCACTCCTGATGAGCAGGTCATTGCCAGGTGCCTGGAGAGGGAGCAGGTAGAGGGCCTGGAGGGCTATGACTCCCTTGATCAGCCCTTGAGTACAGGTAAGTGTGTTTTATCTCCTATCCGGTGTGTAGCATGTGAGGGGGTGGAAGGGAACATGTGACAAGTGTGTGGGTCCACCAACATGTGAATGCTTTGTGTCATCTACAGATGTGCTGGAGGGACCTGGGCCGTCGTCGGCTGCTGGGCGACCCATGCCATTCCAGGAGGAGTGTGCCCACACCTCTCCCCTAGAGGAAGTAGAGGAGAAGCACGGTACTCTGGAGGAAGGAGTATACCTTGTGGAGGAGATTCCCATCCCTGGACCCTCCCAAACCTCCTCCTCCATACGGGATAGCCCCTCAAGGGCCTCCTCCATACGGGATAGCCCCTCAAGGGCCTCCTCCATACGGGATAGCCCCTCAAGGGCCTCCTCCATACGGGAAAGCCCCCCAAGGGCCTCCTCCATCAGGGGAAGCCCCTCATCCTCCTCCTCCATCAGGGAACTCCCCTCAAGGGCCTCCCCATACAGACGGCTCCAAGCCTCTCCTGCCCCCAGGAAGGCTACGAGGAAGACCAGGGGTGATCCTGATGCCTTAGAAGAAAATCTGTCGAGGGACCAGGCCCGGCAGACCCGCCATATGGGTTCTATAGCGGGTGACATGCACCGTGTGGCAGAGAGCCTGGCCTCCTTGGCCCAGACCCAGGCTGTCTGCACACTGGCTGTCCAGCAGGCCCTCACACAGCAGGCTGATCAGACTACCTCCATCACTGACAGCCTGCAGGATGTCAGTGCGAACTGCACATCGATAGTGACCTGCCTCGGAAAGCTGCAGGCCACAACATCAGGCCTTGTGGCAGAGGTCAGGAGCCTGGCAGTGGCCGTACAGGCCAATACAGCTGCCACTGAGGCGGAGGGGAGGCAGACTAATGCGGTCCTCACCCGCATTGCCCTGGCATTGGAGGGCAGGCAGCCAGCCAGGGAGAGACCGAGGGATGATCCTCCTCCAGATGCCCCACCCCCCCATCCGAGGCTCCCCCCAGGCAACTGAGGACCAGGAGCCTTGGCACCAGGCGTAGCCCTCGACAGGGAAAATGAGTGCCAGTTGTATTATTTTGATATTCTGCTCAGGTTATGAGTTTTACTATTTTGATTTTCTGCTCAGGTTATGAGTTTTATTATTTAGATTTTCTGCTCAGGTTATGAGTTTTATTATTTTTGTAGTGTATGCACATGGTCAGTAGTGCAGGCTACAGTGTGACTGGTGTGTAATTGTGGGGGTGACATACCTGCCAGCAAGGTGTGTCACCCTGGGTCGTCGGGGAGAATTTACCCCCACGACCGTGTGAATGTGGTATGAATGGACAGCGACACCATTGGGGCCTTGGCGTGGCGTGGCGTTGCTGCTCCCAAGTCCTCCATGGTGGACTTGGGCTAATCCAATGTGAGGTGGATGTGGTGTGTGTTTAACGTGCAAATATGCATTCCACGAGGCACCTCCTGACTGCTGTTCCCTCAGCAGATGGGGTAGCCTCGGTCAGGGGGGGATTGTCTGGTTGGGGGGGTCAGGTCATCACATATGTCAATCTCCAGGCCCTTTTTCATGGCGTAGTTGTGCAGCACGCAACATGCACCGATGATCTGGCACACAAAGTTTGGGGAACACAACAGGGTCCCCCCGGACTTATCCAGGCATTGGAAACGGGACTTCAGGAGGCCAAATGTGCGCTCCAACACTGCACGGGTACGTATATGTGCAGCATTGTATTTTCTCTCTCTCCTCTGGTTTGTGGATTCCGGTATGGTGTCATGAGATGGGGCCCAAGTGCATATGCAGAGTCACCTGGAAGGGAAAAGACAGGAGGATGTCAGCTGTGCATGTGCCCCTTGTGATGTGTGCATCATAGGGTCGGACAGTCATGCCTGACTCCCATGTCACTCACCAACCAGCCAGCTGTCCTTGTACACGTCCTGTTCGAATTCCATTAGGATGTTGCTTTGACGGTATATGTAGCTGTCGTGGCTGGCCCCTGGGTGTTTGGCACGGACGTGCCATATGAGGCATTGGGCATCGGCTATCACCTGTACGTTGATGGAATTCCACTGCTTATGATTGCGGTATATGTGCTCTGTGGCACGGGGGGGGGCTGTAGTGCCACATGTGTACAATCAATGGCCCCCACGGTGCGTGGGAATCCGGCAATTCTGACTAAATCCTCTATTGCCTTCTGCCGCAGTTGCTCATGGGTGGGTTTGATGATGTGGTGGGACATGCGTGTGAGGATTGCGGGGACAACCTGGTGCACACGTCTTCTCATGCTGGATTGTGACATCCCAGACACGACTCCACTTGTACACTGAAAAGATCCACTGGCGAGGAAATGCAGTGTTGCCAATACCTTGACCAGTGGCTGCACTGCATGCACTCATGCAGGGCTGTGGCTATTTCCAGGATGGCATCAGGGCTGAATCTGAATATGCGATACACCTCCGATTCCGCCATGCCAAAGTCGTTCATGTGCGTTTGGTATATCCTCTCCCGTGCCCCTTCTCCTTGCCTGTAGACGCAGTAGTGCTATGACCATGGCTGCCCCTGGCATGTTGGCATACAGATGTGTTGTCCTGCAAGTGTGGTTGCGCAGCTTGCTCAGCTCGTCCGTAACAGTGCTGCTGTAGCTGCTCTCCAGCTGACCTGTGCATGTCTGTTGCTGAGTTACCCCTGCTTTATGAGGGGTAACTTTAGGCCGGATGTACAACTTACATGCACCGCGCCTAGCCTGCACCGGGCGCATGTACATTTGTGAATTGCTGTATCTCCCTCATTTGCATATTTGAATAGGAAATCAATGGGAGCGCCAGATGCGTCCAACGTAAATCTGCGCCTACGATACGCCGGCGTAGGAAAGTTAAGTTGGTCAGATGAAGCCTATTTTCAGGCGTATCTTGTTCTGTGGGTACGGCGCATAGATACGACGGCGCACATTAAGACTTACGCGGCGTATAACGAGATACGTCGGCGTAAGTCGTAAGTGAATCTGGGCCATAATTTTCACCAAGTATGCATTCACTTCAAATGCCCAAACAAGTTCAAGTGAATTACAATAATCAGAAATGTTGTCCTTACCATCTTGTGTATATGAAGATATTTCAAGCTGTGAGGAAATCTACTACTTTAATGAATTAGTACCTGTATAGGTGCAATAATAAAACTGGCAATTTGCTTGAGATGACAGTTGCTTGATCAGGGAGGTTGTAGTTGGATTGGGAAATTGACTGTTGTCTATGGCAGCAGAAAACTCCCTCTGACCATTTTAGGGGAAATAAAAATGAAAACATTTAGCAGGCTTGCGTGATCGCTATTGGTGCCCCTCAAGATATGCAGTGATAAGGGGGTGTCTTCCCAGCTATCTTTCCCCCAACTCCTCTCCTCTTTATTCAGCTGAGCATTTACATTTTGATAAGGAAACATGCAGATTTTCTAGCTGATTAATATGCCGCTTGGTAATTGTACCATCATTTACATTGTTTTTTTTACTTTGGTACATGCGACCCATGGCAGTGCCATACCCTCATACCATTTGTTTGACAACCTCTTGCGTATTAGTTTAGAATATGGATAGTACCTTTTTTTAACATTTGGCTTCCATTGACATAAATAGGGTTTGTATTTGGCAGCTGAACATTATTTATGTTTGCCAAGCGTGCCTTAAACCAATCTCAGGTATGCTCAGCTGATCATAACTGTTAACTCATTCTGTGTTGTAGCAAATTAAATTATACTGAAAATGTTTAACATATCAGGTTGAATATTGAACACTGAATCTTGTTAATTTTTTACATTTTTCAGCTAACCGCACAAATGGCCTTGAGGATTGCCACTGAACCAGTCTTACCATTTAATGCTTTGGACATAGCATTAGAGATTCAAAAACGCATTGAAGGTACTCCATCAATCTATTATGTCTTGTTGATTTCTTACTAAAATATATATTGTTTCATGGTTAGGATGGTTAAATTACTCTGCACTTTATATTTTTGATCAACACCAGAACAGTTATTCCAGAGCAAGCTGAAAAAAAAAATATTTGTCAGTCAAATGTTATCAGTACTTCTCAACAAAACTTTATCAGAAGACATGAAAAAGTCACATTTAGATAGAGACTTTACTAATTTATATTGTTATATTATACAATGCTTTACAGACTAATCAAATTGTTCCTTACTGATTTACACACCAATAAATAAATAGACTGAACTAGTGGGTGAACTGATAGGAAGGAAGCACAGGATAAAAATACAAAGTCTATACAGATGGATCATTTGTGCGATTCAAACCCAGGATCCAGCACTGAATTTGCATTTCACTGAATGGACAACTAAATGACAGATTGCCTTCTTGCCACACCTCCAACTATTTCAACCAATCTCTACTGCCACTACATGAATGACTTCCCACTCCTTTGTTGTTAGGCTGCTGGCAGCCTCCTACGTTCTAGTAACTAAGGATTATATGGGAGGTGGTCACTTGTCATTGGTTGCTAGGACGCAAAAAAAAAGTATTAATACTGTGGGGTTCCCTCCAAAGTCATACTAGGCCCTTATCCTAGATAGGGGTCTGGTATGTATTTTATGGTAGTGACTCATGCATAAACAAAAGACCCCAGAAAATCTACACCAGACCCCAAGCATTCAGCTTGGCTTGTCAGGAATTGCTGTCATTTGGTGCAGCATCTGAATTTTATACATCGTCAGAAAAAGGGTTGTACTCCTCTCCCACCAGCAACTCCCTTTCCCCTTTACCACCATACAACTGGATTCCTCATCAGCAGTCTCCACTGATAGTGATGCAATCCTTTCATGGAGTGTTGGAGTATTACCTTATGGTTATTCCAATGGTAAAGAGGGTCATCTTGATGCCATGGGCCCTGCCATCTTAAGCAATAGCAATTTGCAAGCAAGTTTATATGCCCCAGCTGCTGGAACAGAAAACGTGCAAAACTTTTCTCTATGCCCAGCATCCACAGCTGTCCTCTGTCAGGAGCTATTGGCAATTACTGCATCATATGGTGGGCAAGTACATGGGGTCTTACAATATACAATCCCTTTGAATTGTGGGTAATGAGGATAGGCAACCTTTTAGAGCATACCCAACATGCAGTCTAGTTTCTGAACTGTCCTGCAGCCACCACCCTCTCTTAATATATATTTAGTGCTGTGGAAGCTTTATGACAGACAAAAGACAGTTTACCAGCTAACATTTGTTAAAATGAGCCAGATTAACAACAATTACCAAGCCCCTGCCGCAGATGTTGAAGATGATATTTTTTTGCATAGTCCAAGCCTATTCTTTCATTGCTACAGGCCGAGAATAAATCCCACCTCCTTCCATCATCACCATCTCCTGCCTTAATGGGTGCACCCAGCCACCATTAACACCTCCTTCTACTACCTTCTGCATAGCACTATTAAAAGAGAAGTATGTTTTTTTTGGGTGGGGGGATATTTATACTTACCTGGGGGATGCAGTATCAGACCAATGCTGCAGCTGTTCCCGCCATCTCTGCACTAAGAACCTAGCCACCGAACACCATCGATGACTCAGTTCTCACAGATCCCAGAGAGCAGAGCTGCTGACTGTCAGGCAGCAGCTCTCCTCTCTTCTCCTCTACATTTATTGGAGCACTAAACTGTGGAGGGGTGGGGAGCGGTCATCTTAGCAGCTCGCTGAGACTGCCATCAGTCAAGGCAGCTGGCAGATCCAGACTTCGGAAGTTGGGATGACGCGCTGCCTCGACTGATGGCAGTGACATCAGCGGAGATCAGACTTCAGACCTTTCTCTGCTAAAAATGGGTCATAGGAGTTCACACCTGTAACCCTTCGAAGAAGCCCAGCCTAAAAAACTCAAGCTGGACTTCTCCTTTAACAACTACTGCGACTTCTATAGGCTTGCCACCAATATCATTTCATACTGGGCCCATTATTGATGGTGCGATGGAATATTACATATAAAACACAGTTTTTCACCACTGTTTTACAATTGTAAAGAATTTAAAAATGTGGCCATTTTTTAACATCCTGCACTCTGTATGATTTTTTCAAAGATTTATGATGTTTTAATATTTTTAACACCCCAAGTCTGATTTGTATGCAAATAGTTTACATTTTTTAGGCTAGTTTAATGTTCTGTGCTTTGGAAGAATATTTGTGTTACTTTATGGTGTGCTGACACCAATAAAACTCAAAACCTAATTCCTAAGCAGCTGTTTCCCAAAGATAAACATGTTTACACATTTGTTTGGCTGGGTAACTACTGTGTTGGCCATTGATGTTTTAATTTCATTAAAATGCACCTTCAATAAAATGAAAACGTTTTTTTAGATACTTTTGGCATTGTTTTCCTCAGTTTGGATTTGTTTTTGCTTTCATGCAGGCTATATTATGCTGTTTGTATTGATTGTATTGCTGTATTGATACTTAAGCATGATTTAGAAATACTTTGGATACATGTTTATTAAAGTAGTGTGGCCTAACAACAATTCTTTAAGAAGAAACTACCAATTCTCATTCCCTAACTCTGAGTTTTGTGGCCAAAAAACTAAAAATACTTCACATTTTGGCAGTTCATTTGTACAAATGTTTTCTTCTTTTTGCCACAAGAGGAATTCGTTTCTTCTTTTTTTTTCTTGTTCAGATTTTTTTCCTGGTATAATATTAATAAGAAACAAGGTGTAATCATTAGAAAATACTGAATATTACAGAATATACAATGATTAAGGAATACAAAGAAAGAGGTATTGGTTACAGGGGCACAAAGTGATATAGAGTGATAATGAAATTATGCAAGCACAAGGCCTCTGGGGTGTTCAGATGTGCCTGTGGCACTTTTTCAAAGTGAATGCAAGGGGAAAAGTATCACTTTGTGGGTTGGAGACAGTCAAAAAGTAATACATTCTACACAAATATATCATTCTACCAATGGTGTGTTTGGGGGGGGGGGGGGGTGAAAGAGAGAGGATAGAGAAAGTACAGATCAGAAAAGGAGGTCAGGGGCACACGGGCCCAAGTCTTGGAGTACTATAATCATGAAGGGGGAGGGGGGGTTAAGGTTTTAAGAGAGATTTGTCGAAGTCCAAAAGGTAGAAATTGATCAAGCCAAGGTTGCCATATTTCAAGATGCTGGGGGATTCTATCTTGAATAATGGCTTCAATTCTACCATGTATCATGGCTACGGTTATTCTGTTTTTAACTTTAATGAAGCATTTATTAGAGGATTTCCAAGCTCTAGCTATCATTTGTCATTGTTTGGGCGCAGTGATAAGCTGCAGAAGGAGACGGAGTTGAGCTATAGTGCAGTCTATGGTGACATAGTTTACTAGCACAAGGGATGGTTCCGGGTCTAAAGATACATGGAGCAAAGCTGAAGCCTCACGGAAGATTGCTGTCCAAAATTGTCGTACGATAGGGCACGTGCATGCGTGCCCTCCCAAGTACAACCTCTGAAGCACACCGAGGGGTAACCCGGCAAAAATGTTGAGATCCTTGCTGTGACAAAATACTACCTCAGGTGCACTTTATAGTTTTCTTCGAGTGCAATGATGTTTTGAGAGAAAGTTTTAGTGGCGGCACAGATACCTTCCCAATCCTTTGTATCCAGGTACATTTCCAGGTCCTTAGACCACTGGGCAGCGTATGATGGCAAACTAGATTGAGGGTATGTGAGGTGACTGTATATATGAGATATGATACCTGGGGCGTGTGGGTCTGAATCGCATATGCCCTCTATATAACGATAAGCTGTCTAGAGATGAGTGTGTGCGTGTGATTAAAAATGAGCGATCTGAAGATACCGAAAACACTCTCTGGGAGGGAGTTGTGCTTGTTATTGCAAGGCAGGGAATGAATTTAAGCTGCTGCTGGTGACAATGTCACATATGTGGCTTAATCCCAAAGAGGGCCGGGCTTGAAAAAAGGCTGGGTCATTAAAAGCAGGGTAAAAATATGGGTGATTGAAGAAGTAGAGTAGTTGGGTATGAGGGGACACAAGTTTAAAAGGGCCCCATAATCTATCCCAAAGTCAAAGATAGTGTTGGGTTATAGGGTTGAATATAGTGCCACAGTCAGAGCTGGACATCCACAACAAATTAGTCACCGACAGGGGGTGAAGATCAACTGTTTCTAAACCCACCCACAGTGGTGTCTCAGCTTTCGCATGGTACAATGTAAGCTGGAGTAGTTGGGCAGCATGGTAATAGCTTAAAAAGTTGGGGACCTTTTTTTTTTTTAATAAATATGGAGTCTGCCTGCTTTCAAATGCTTCCTATGGAAAATAATTGGATTTTGTGCAGATGGTCTGTATAGTTTATAAATTATGTATCTGGCAAAATAATGATAAAATTACACATTATAGGCTGAACTATGACTTTTCTCTGCTTCCAAAATGTCATCCAATTTAAAAGGATGAAATCCTGACAACTTTTAACATGTCAAAAAAATGCATATTAATGTCTAATTTTATTGTTATGGCTAAATTAGGAATACACCCTGCTATTAAAAAGAAGAGATTCTGTGTAGAACATTAGTACCATTATAGTATAGTGTGTTTTAAAAATAATATCTGTATTGCTTATTTCTGGCCAAAATATGGCTTCTTCCTCCTTCTTTAATTTACTTAGATTAAAAAAAATTGTAATTCTGTATTTAAATCAGTTTTCATGAAAACAATTAGGAACTACATTTTTATTCCATATTTCTGGCTGATAAATGCCTACTCCCTACCTCCCAAATTGCATGCTATTAAATAGGATGAGATTATGTGCTTCAATTGTGTGCAATGTTT
This sequence comes from Rana temporaria, assembly GCF_905171775.1. NCBI lineage: Eukaryota > Metazoa > Chordata > Amphibia > Anura > Ranidae > Rana > Rana temporaria. The sequence continues at coordinate 175,518,543 of NC_053492.1, forward strand.
ATACAGTGTCTCTGGGGGAAAAAAGTTTCACCTTATATTTCAAGGTGAAATATCCCTACTCTCTGCTTTCAAACTCCATCATATCCTAAAGCACGTGATTCAGTTCAGCAAATAATTGAATTTAATAAAAAAAAATGATTTTGCAAGTAATGCAGTTTCATTTCATATTTATGGCTAAAATATGCTAACTTCCTGTCTCCCAAATTGTTTCCATGGAAAACGGTACAATTCTGTTAAGCAAAGCTGTACAAAATACATATGGTGTCTTAAAAAATACACTTTATTATCTTTTTTCCATACTGAAATAGGACTAATCCCTGTTTTCAATGTTACCCCTAATGAAATGGATGACATTATGCTTAGCTAATTCCAGTGATTTTTATTTAGTGTCTTTCGAGAAAATACCTATTTTTTCTGAATGAAAGAATCCATCTTTCTGCCTCCAAAGGTGTCATCTATTAAAAAGCATGAGATTATGTTCTGCAAATACATGCAGTGTTTATAAACATAAATTCAGAGAACTGTAGTTTCTCCAAACAAGCACAGCACTAAAAAGCTATTAAATCGAGTAACATGGCAATTGATCCAAGTGATAAAGCTAACACAAGAGTTTTACATCATCCAACAAGTTACAAACTGCTTCTTGGTTATAAGAGATGAATCAAGTGGCTGACATCCAACATATTTTTGTAAACAGTGTCCAACTGTGTGAATAAATTCTACTACTCTCCAGTAGTGATGGGACGTAAGTTTGACTCGAACATCGGGTGTTCGTCTGTTCGGAGAATACCAAACATTATGGGGTGTTAACGGGAAACGGGAAACACCCCATAATGCACTGCCAGATTGTATTACAGGGGGTGCCCAACCTTTTGAAGAGCGAGAGCCACTTAAGCGACTTGATAACTGGTCACAATGAGTGGAGCCGTCAGATAACAGATCTGTGTCCACTCTGCAGCAAATGCAGAGCATACACGGACACAGCCTGCTCTACTCTATGGGCCCTCCCATTTTTTTGTTTTGTTTTTTGCGGATTGGATCAGAGGTAGGCGGGTGTAAATGAACGCAAGTCCATTTAAATCTGCTGCTCCATAGAGGTGAATAGAGGGTCCGATTGGGTCAGACCAATTGTGTGAACGGGGCTAAAGGCTGCTTTCACAGTGCACCTGTGGCTTTCCTGCAGGTTAGCTGCACTTTGCCATAGACCTCTATTATATCCAGCAGGTGTGTTGCACTTTCTAAAAGCACACCAAACCCAGATGTAGTAACAGAGGTCTAAGGCCTCGTACACACGACCGGATCTATCCGCTGGGATTGATCCGCGGATCATTTCCAGCGGACAAATCCAGTCGTCTGTACGGCCTAGCAGATATTTATCCGCGGAGATTCGTCCGGCCGATCGATTTCAAGTGGATAGAAATTTCTTAGCATGATAAGAAATCTATCCGCTTGAATCGTGTCCAGCGGATTGATCCGGTCGTCTGTACAGACTCACCGGATCAATCCGTCCGCTCCCCTCCCTCGCATGCGTCGTAATGATTCGACGCATGCGTGGAAGTACTTATCTTCCAGCGTTGTGCACGTCGCCGCGTCATCGTCGCAGCGACGGCGCGTCACGTCACTGCGGATGTATTCCGCGCGGATTTTGATCCGAAGGTGTGTACAAGCCATCGGATCAAAATCCGGAGGAGGAATCTCCGCTGGAAACGGTCCGGCGGACCATTTCCAGCAGAGATCCCCTCGTCTGTACGAGGCCTAAGGCACAGTGAAGCTTACCCTGTAGATCAGTTTGAAAGCAGCCCAGTAACCTCTGCAGAACAGGTATGCCCATATATACACAGTGATTTTAGTAACAAACTGATCTTTAATAACATTGTTCCATTTAGGTATCACTGGCTGTTGCTGTCCCAGGTGGAGTGCATTTGGTATCACTATGCTTGTGACAAGAGCCGGCACTATACAGGAAGCATCAGCTTTTGCGGCTCTGCTCTGCAGCCACTTGCTTCCTCTACTTCTGTCTCCATTCAAACACTGATGCTGTGGGAATGTGGGCTGGCAACCCAGAGCAAGAGGTCACGGGCCACATCAGAGGGCTCCACGGGCCACATGTGGCCCCCTGGCCACTGGTTGGGCACCCCTGTTGTAGTGCATTGATGTCTGATGATTGGCCAAAGCATGCACCTGACCTGCATGCTTTGGCCAATCACAGTGCGCTCTGCTGTCAGAGCCATAATTGTCCAAAGGCAGGGTGCCTTTAGCCAATCATGGCTCAGGGAACTAAGTCCACGCCCAATATTATATAAGGCTGCTTACACAGCGACCGTATGTAGTGTGTTGGAGTGGACGGAGCTAGAGCTAACTTGAGCTAGATTAGGCAGTTAGTGGCTTGCAGGCAGTGCATTAATATATATATATATATATATATATATATATATATATATATATATATATATAGTGAACTTTGGGGGTTGTTTAGCTCTGCGGGATTAAGTGCGTAAACCGTTAACGTTGAACAAAAAGAGTTTTTAATCGTGACCAAACCAAAAACAACACTTTATTCAGCACACAGGGAAAATATTAAAGTTAAAAGTCCGCTTGTCTCCGGCATAAACAAAAAGTCAGTTTTTCTTCGACACAGCAATAAATCAAAGCAAAGGCACATATGGTTTTAGGCAGGTCTTCACCCCCAGAACTTCCAGTCCTTGCTGACCCTTTATTAGCTTCTCAGAGATACACAGCTTCTTCAGACAGGTACACTGCCATACTCCTCCACACCCTTTATCAGCACTTCCTGTATTTTAAGCTGTTTCCCTGGAAGTTCTTAACCCCCTGTGTGCTTGACTGCCAGTGGTCAGGAGAGGAGGCTCTTTCCCTCTCGAAAGTCACTTTAGAGCCTTCCGAAATTCGGGGCCCCAAATGACACTCTAACAAGGACAGAGAGGACTTTAGGCAAGTCCTCTCTGGATCAACTTTTATTGCCTGGAATTTCTCACCCCCTCTGGGAGACCTCCTGAATCCTACACCATTGCCTTAAAGGGACCACACTCCAAATATTGGCGTGACATAGCGTCCGTCCAGGACCCAACCCTGGCGTCCTGTATAATATATATATATATATATATATATATATATATATATATATATATATATGTATACTCTGCATTCAGTGTAGACTATACATATAGTGCATTCGGTGGTGTACAATATATATTACACTTCAGGTAGAGTACACAGCATATAATGCAGTGCAGCCAGTGTACAGTACATATTATTGTGCAGGCGGTGTACACAGCACATAATACAGTGTGTACAGTTTCTAATACACTTCAGGCAGTGTACACAGTATATATAGTGTGTATGGTTTCTAATTCAATTCAGGCGGTGTACAGAGTACATAATACAGTGTGGTGTGGTGTGAAAAAAAAATCCCCATCATGTCCGGAAGGCCATCAAGGAGAGGCAGACACTCAAAGGCCACTAAAAGAGGGCAAGCAGCCTCTGTGTCTACAGTGAAAAGTGGTGGTGGCAGACATGATGCATCCTCTGTAAGCAGGTATCACGCTTGTTCTTTTTTTTCTGCTGCTGTCCTTGTTCTTGAGCCACAACATGCAGAAGAGATGGTGGAGTGGATAACTAAGCTGTCCTCATCCTCCTCACCCCCTGTCACCCGGGAAAATACTTCTAATGCAGCTGCCAAAGCGGATTATTCCATTGGCTCCTAGTCCATAGTTACTCCTTCCATAGCCCCACCATCATGCATGGAGGAGTCACCAGAATTATACGACCATAGTGTCGGTTATATGCTGATGGAGGATGTACAGCAATTTGAAGGCTACAATGTTGGTTCCCAGGTTGAGGAAGGGAGTAACATGAGCCTAGAGAGAGGGTGCCACAGAAGGACAAGAAACTAGCAGTCATGTTCCCCCAGCTGCAGCATACTGCCAAGTTTGCTCCAGTGATGAGGAAGGAGGGTGTGATGGTCACTGACTGTACTTGGGTGCCTGAGAGAAGATAGGAGGAAAGTGAGGAGAAGGAGGCACAACTCCAATGAGGCAGGATGTTCTCCAGGGGCCAGCTTAAGGGCAGCCACCCTATTGCATTACACCACAGAGATTGACAGGTACAGGGTGCTACTGACTTCCAAAATGTCATTGGTGTGGGCATTTTTTGACATGTGCAGTATATCGCACTGTTGCTGTTTGCAGTCTATGTCTGAAGCAGATCACGCTTGGCCAGAACAGCACCCGCTTGTGCACCACATGCAGGTCAGAAAAGTCTGTTGCCATTTCTGGTGGTGATACATTGCCAGTGCTCGGCTGGCTGACATTCAATGGGAATTCAACCTGCCCACCAACTGCCTCATTTGTGACATGTTCACCTGGTGGAACTGGTGGAAATCAACATTGGAAATACTGCAGCTGCTGCACACACAGCAGAGGGCCATAAATGAGTACCTATGTGAGTATGGCACCAGGACAGGCTCAGGTGAGCTTGTCTTCTTTTCGCCACACCAGTGGCTACTGATTAAGGATGCATGCACTGTCCTGACACCTTTTGAAGAGGCCATAAGGATGGTGAGCAGCGACAATGCATGCATCAGTGACACTGTCCCTCTAGTCTTCCTGCCGGAGCACACGCTTTGTGGAATCATGGACAGGGCACTTGAGGCAGAACAGCGGGAGGAAGAGGAGGACTTCCTTTCCTCTCAAGTTCCCTTTTATGCAGATAGCACAGCCAAACACACAGAAAGAGGATGAGGAGGGGGGAGAAACCCAAAGAGTTGTACGTGGCTGGGAGGAGGTAGTGCCTGACAATGTCATCCTCAGTGACCCGGAATCTCATACCTTTGCAAACTTACACTGCATGGGCTCCCTGATTCTGCAAAGCCTGTGAAAGGACCCTAGGATTTGTGGTATCAATGCGAGGGATCATTACTGGCTGGCAAATCTTGATCCAGGTTACAAGGGTAAGTTGCAGAACTCATCCTGCCTTCGCAGAGGGAGCAGAGGATGAAACATCTTCAGGAGCGCTTGAAGAAAACTTTATGTAATTCCTTTCCAGACCCTGGGAGGGTTACCATTTCCTGGTGCTGAACAATGTGTTTCTGAAACTTCGTTTTGTCAGAGGAAAAGCCGTGGAGAAGGTGGCTGGCTGACCGATGCCTTTAAAAAAAAATTCAGTCCTCAGCACCAAGGGCTGATAGGTAGTGTTGCTCACGAATATTCGCATTGCGAATATTCGACTCGAATATAGCATATTCGAGAAATCGCGCTATATTTCGAATTTCGCGGTGAATATTCGCAATTCCGAATATTCGCATTTTTTCAATTTGATTTTTAAAACAGATCACATCCTATCGACGTCTAAAAGCATTGCTGGTATGATTAGAGACCCTGGGCCGAGTAGCTAAGCTGAGGCGATCCTTTTATGTTGCCAAATTGAAAAACAAAAAATTGCGATTTTTCGCTATTGCGAATGCGAAAATTATTGCGAATTTTCGATAACTGTGGTAGGAGAACTCTGATTGTCTCTGATGCAAAAGGGGGGGGGGCTTTGTGTATGTTTCTGTTATGAATATTTGTATGTTTGATATTATTTTTTTTTGTAAGAAGGAAAAAATTGTGCATACCTTAAAAAAAGGGGAGAATACAGCAGCAACTCAAAAATGTTATACAACATAATTTAATACAAGACAGAAAATGGAGTCGCTCTACAAGAATAAAAAATATGTCTAGTGACAAGACATGTGGGCAAATTATAAAATAAGCAAGCGCAAATAACTTGTGAAATACACAGTGAAACAAATATATAAAGAAATATAGTCCCAATAATAGAAAAATAATCTTTCATAAAAATGTCTTTGATATGTGAAGTGAAAAAAAGTCCAAAGCATGCAGCATGAACGTGTTCAATCTTCAAGGTGTTTGATTGACAAACGGCTGTGACAGATGGATAGAGTAAAGAATCACCACCAATGCAAAACACTTTTTATTTTCTATTGTAAAATATCAAGAATATTCTGAGCCAATCAGAGTGCTCCTTCTGCATTTGCCGAATATTCGCAATTATTTTGTATTGTAAAATATCAAGAATATTCTGAGCCAATCAGAGTGCTCCTTCTGCATTTGCCGAATATTCGCAATTATTTTGTATTGTAAAATATCAAGAATATTCTGAGCCAATCAGAGTGCTCCTTCTGCATTTGCCGAATATTCGCAATTATTTTGTATTGTAAAATATCAAGAATATTCTGAGCCAATCAGAGTGCTCCTTCCGCATTTGCCGAATATTCGCAATTATTTTGTATTGTAAAATATCAAGAATATTCTGAGCCAATCAGAGTGCTCCTTCTGCATTTGCCGAATATTCGCAATTATTTTGTATTGTAAAATATCAAGAATATTCTGAGCCAATCAGAGTGCTCCTTCCGCATTTGCCGAATATTCGCAATTATTTTGTATTGTAAAATATCACGAACATTCTGAGCCAATCAGAGTGCTCCTTCTGCATTTGCCGAATATTCGCAATTATTTTGTATTGTAAAATATCAAGAATATTCTGAGCCAATCAGAGTGCTCCTTCCGCATTTGCCGAATATTCGCAATTATTTTGTATTGTAAAATATCACGAATATTCTGAGCCAATCAGAGCGCTCCTCCAGCATTTCTCGAAATTGCGCAATAAATATCGCATTTCGCATGTTGCGATATTTCGATAAAATATCACGAATATTCTGAGCCAATCAGAGTGCTCCTACCGCAGTTATCAAAAAATCGCAATTATTTTCGCATTCGCAATAGTGAAAAATCGCAATCATTTAATTTCGATAAAATATCACGAATATTCGAATTTAGCGAATATATCTCGAATATTCGAATATATATTCGAGATATATCGCGAAATCGAATATGGCATATTCTGCTCAACACTACTGATAGGTTAAAGCAACCATCGCCAGCATCTGCATTTTAATGGTGCAGGAATATCTAGGGGCAAGAGCAGACTTGGAGACCTTTCCAACAGAGCATCCACTGGGTTACTGGATCTTGAGGATGGACCATTGGCCAGAACTTGCTTAATATGCGATCAAACTACTGGCCTGTCCTGCATCCAGCATGCTCTCTTAATGCACATTCAGTGCTGCCGGGCAAGTCTCTAAGTAGGGCTTTACCTTTAATTGTAACAGGTGCTGCAAATCCTAATGGATTGTATAGGCTATTGCTTGTGGACACCTCTGCAAGTGAAGGGCCTTTCTTCTCTGTTTATTTGGAAGGTAAAGGAATCATATTTCAAGTCCCAAAGTAGACCTAGACTGTGCTGTACAGGTAAAGAGTCTGGGCCAGATTCAGATACAATTACGTTGCTCCACAGCAGCGTAACGTATCTGATTTAGGTTACACCGCCGCAGGTTTACAGCGTAAGTGCCTGATTCTCAAAACTCTTACCTGTAAACTTGCGGCGGTATAACGTAAATGCGCTCGGCGCAAGCCCGCCCATTTCAAATGGGGCGGGCACCATTTAAATAAGGCGCGTTCCCGCGCCGAACGTACTGCGCATGCTCCGTCGGGTAAATTACCCGACGTGCATTGCGCTAAATGACGTCGCACGGACGTTATTTGTTTAGATGTTAACATAAATGGCGTCCAGCGCCATTCACGGACGACTTACGCAAACAACGTGTTTTTTTACATTTCGACGCGGGAACGACGGCCATACTTAACATGGCTTAGAACAGCTAGGGCTCAGCCCTAATTTTGCGCGGCGTAACTCGACGGAAACAACGTAAAGTTAGATCGACGGGCAGCGCGGACGTTCGGGGATCGCCGTAACTAGTCATTTGCATATTCTACGCCGACCGCAATGGCCTCGCCACCTAGCGGCCGGCCTAGAATTGCATCCTTAAGATCCGACAGTGTAATTCAATTACACCTGTCGGATCTTAGGGCTAGCTATGCGTAACTGATTCTATGAATCAGTCGCATAGTTAGGACGGCCGTAACACAGAGATACGACGGCGTATCAGGAGATACGCCGTCGTATCTCTTCTGTGAATCTGGCCCTCTGTTCCTAGATCTGATGCCGCGTACACACGATCATTTTTCGGCATGAAAAAAAAGTTGTTTTTAAAAAATTTCATTTTAAATGATCGTGTGTGGGCTTCACATAATTTTTCAGGTTCTGAAAAACGACAAAAAAAAATTCGAACATTGTTTAAAACGTTGTTTTAAACAATGTAGTTTTTCGGGTTGTAGAAAATGATCATGTGTGGGCTAAAACGATGTTAAAAACCCACGCATGCTCAGAAGCAAGTTATGAGACAGGAGCGCTCTTTCTGGTAAAACTACCGTTCATAATGGAGTAAGCACATTCATCACGCTGTAACAGACAAAAAAGCGCAAATCGTCTTTTACTAACATGGAATCAGCTAAAGCCGCCCAAAGGCAAAATGGAACTTCCCCTTTATAGTGCCGTCGTACGTGTTGTACGTCACTGCTCTTTGCTAGATAATTTTTTTTAAAACGATGGTGTGTGGGCAACGTTGTTTAATGATGAAGTTGGAAAAACGTTGTTCTTTCAACATTGCTGAAAAACAACGTTTTTTTTCATGCTGAAAAATGATCGTGTGTACGCAGCATAAGTCTCTTAGATCATTAGAATGGTTTTGAGCAGGGAAAGCTTCCATTACCTCTTTGCTGTTGGAATCAATCTTGTGAAGCCTGAGATTGGAACAAGCAAGCATCTCCTGTGCTCTTTTAACATCCCTGGTGGTATGATTATGTCAGATTTTAGATGCTGAAAGCGGTACAATGTTTTGCATGGAAATTTGGCATTTTATATTGTAGGCCTGTAATTCTTAGGCCCTGTACTCACGACCAAACATGTCTGCTGAAACTGGCCCGCGGACCAGTTTCAGCAGACATGTTTGGTCGTGTGTAGTTACGAGCGTACAGAATTTCACCGTACATTTGCCCGCCGGGCCGTTTTTCAGCAGACATTTATTTGCAAACTTGTTTTAAAACCGTCCGCTCAAATCCTGTCCGAACGGACATGTTTGGTGGTGAGTACACAAAACCAACGTACAAAAACCCCGCGCATGCTCAGACTAAATGAGGCCACGGGAGCGCTCGTTCAGGTAAAACTCACGTTTGTTTGGGATATGGCACATTCGTCAATAGAAAGATTAATTCTAGCAATAGAACACTGAAGCAAACCACACAATAAACAACGCTTGATGCCGTCGTTTTATTCATTCTTCTCTTGCTATAAATAATCAGTTATTTAGCTCATGTTATTTCAACTGAGTTGTTCCATACTGAAAAGTGACATTTGTTAGCTGTGATGTAGTAAGATTTTAGCAAACTTTTATTGGCCCGACGTATCATATTTTTAGTGGTCCTCCACATGTCAAATTTTTTGCTTTTAATGTTTAATGGTTATCTTTCCCACTTTATTTAGGTGTTTATAGTTATGTCACCATTTAGAATATTTTAATAGGAAATAGTTTTGATTTTGCTTTTGTTTGTATATTTAACTGGATTATTTTGAAGGTTGTTTAAATTGTCTACCATGTTGGCACACCAAATGCCCCCCCCCCCCCCATGAGTAAGTGAATATTTTAGATTAAACATTTTATTTGTTTGTAATGTTTGATGCCTAAAATAATACCCACAGTATTACAAACAATAGGCACGTTTTTCAAATCAACAAAAAGGCTTTTATTTTAGCAAATTATAAAAAGGAACAAAAACAGAATGGCAGCACTTGAACAGCTAGCAAAATACATGCAAACTTGCATTTCAAACATGGTGAAGGATAAACTAGCCAACCTCAGGAGGCACACAAAATAAAATCTGAAGCAGCAGCACATAACCAAAGGAACCCAAGCTGTGGTAGTCCAAACAAGATGCCATTTGTGGGGGATCAAATGGAAGGCAGGGCATCAACGTCTCCTCTTCCTTGCAACCTTCCTTCCAGGCTGCCTTACAGCGGGTCTTCCCTGGGCCCTTGCAGGTGGGGATGATGTGGCAGCAGGAGTATGATGTTCAGCAAGCCGGGCCGGGTCACATAGCCCAGTGTCTGGGGTCAGCAGCTCCCTCTGCATCCACCAAAGGGCCTGGTTGATGATGCCCTTGGCCAATTGCCTCTGCTCCTCCGTGCCTTTATTGAGATCATGTGCCACGGAGGCACTGTAGGCCTCAGTGGGGTTGAGGGGGGCCCTCATGATGGCACTCGCCTCCTGAATCATTTTGAGGCTGGCTTCCTCCACTGCCCCCAATTTCTTCTTACGGCCTGGTGGCCTAATATAAAGGGGAGGAGCCTGGCTGGTGGTGCTTGTCCTGGGGAGCTGCTGAACGCCACTGGGCCCGGCCTCCTCCTGGCTGCCACTGACCCCTTCGTCCTGGCTGACAGTGAGGAGAGGATCTGCCACCTCCTGGCTGGTCTCTTCTTCCTGTGTAAAAAAAAGGGACATGTTGTAATATATTTAGGAATATAATCACTCACATTTTCATGCTTGAATCTTATTTTTTGCCTTGAATTTAAACTTGAAAACAGACTCACCCTCTGACCCCTGCAGTTGTCATCCCTGACACCTATTTGTTTGCCCACGACTTTAGATTTTTACTTCCCAGCTTGTATTTTATTAACCAATATCAAGTCAAGAATCAAACAATAATTAATATTATTACATAAATAGTTATGAAACTACTATACCTCATCATCGTAGAGGCGCAGATCTGCCTCTCTGTCAGCCAGGCCCTCTTCATCTGACTCTGCAGGGCTGTGGTGATCTGGGGAAGTCCCGCTGGAAGGTAGCATGGAGGGAAGGTTGGGATTCAGACTTGACATAGATGGCCTGCCTTCCAGTTGATCCCGCAAAAATGACATCTGGTTGTAATACCACAGCTTGGGTTCCTTTGGTGGTCTTGCTGCTGCTCCAGATCTTAGCTGCTTTTGGTGAGCTTTGTACGCTCTCCTATATGTGCCCCTGAGGTTGGCAAGTTTATCCTTCACCATGTTGGCACTGCATTCTGGCACCCATGTCCTCATGTATGCTGCTAGCTGTTCAAGTGCTGCCGCTCGTAGGTCCTTATTGTGGTAAGTGGGCTGCTTTGAATCCCACAGGATGGGCATTTCCCTAAATTTATCCAGCAAGTGCTGGATAATCTCTTGGGTCTGCAGGAGATCCATTGGGAAATGATGATTTAGTCTTTTTTATTCTAGATTGAAAAAATAAAAAGAAACCAAAAACACAATTAAAAAAAGCCTCAGCATTTACATTGATAGAATATGTTGTTTAAAAAGTAGTACCTATATAGAAATACAAACACAGTGTCTCTTGTTTAGAAAATGCTGGCCAGCTCTGCCCCATTGGTTGGTTTTAGCTTACATTTTTTTTATACATGCCGCCCCTTTGGTTACATTGCAGGAAATAATAGAAATGTACAACCATACACAATTATTACAAATGACAGCATTCATCAAGGCACTATTGCATGTGTAGATATCCTGCCCCTCAGCATTGATTACATGAAAGAAACTTCCTAATGACCTCTGTCCAACCAACACAGAACAATACTTGGCCTGATCTGAATACACCCTACATAATTGATAATGAGTCACAGCATTTTTGACCTCTCTATTTTGTGATGTCTACAAAAGCATTTGGGTACGAAAATCACATTCTGGTATCCAAGAGACATAATAGCTTAATAAAACTGTGCAACCAACAGACCAAACCCCCATCCCATGGCTCTACATTTTAGAGCCCGCTGCTGATCCCATGTTTAAATTTCTTACCTGCCTCTCTCAAAATCCTCGTTTGTTACGCTCGCTGAATTAACACGTAACCTACGTAATCACGTCAAGCGCCTTTTATCCACTCCGCGTATGTATGAAACGCCGCCCTCGTCACCTTTGCCATGCCCCTAATCAATTTAAAAAGTAAATATGGCGTTAACTGTGTAGGTTCTGGAATCGCGCGAATATTCTCCGCGTAACCTACGTCAATACGTTGTTGGCATTCGCGACACTCCGCATATGCAAGAATCCCCGCCCTCATCTCCGCCCCTGACGGGACATTTCCTCGTTTCCACGCCCCTAATCTCTGTGGGAAGGAAAGATGGCGATGTCACACGAGCGGGCACGGAGCTCTCATGGCGCAAGTGAAGGGACAGAGGCAGGACCGTCCCGATCCAGGCCTAAAAGATATAAAGCCACTAATATGGCGTTTGAAGAAATGGTGGAGTTGGTTTACATCATGAGGAGGAAGGATTATGATGGTGAATGTGGGCCCTACAAAACACCGAACCGTAGAAAGTCACACATAATGGACAAGGTGGCAAGGAGAATGAGGAGAATGTTTGGTGTCACCAGGTCAAAGGAGCAACTCCGGAAGCGTTGGTCCGATTTAAAATTGAGGGAGCCACATCACATGAAGAAGATACTCAAAATTCTGCGTAAAAGTAAGTCCATATTCTTTAAGGGGGGGGGGAATGTCTGCAATAATGTGTTGACATGTATTTTTTCACATCTGCCTCCTTGGCCTGCTTGTACTTTTGAACACGTGTAGATACTGTATTGTGTTTATGTCAAATAACAACCCTTACCAAATTTCGTGAAATAGTAAACATGCGTAATATGACATTGTTTTGCAAAAATGTGACGTTACTCCAGGAACAACACACCTGGACATGGCTGACTGGCCCCAAACTTGGTTTTCCAACATTGTTGAATAGCAAAATCACAGAAATTAAATTGAGTGCATGTGACAGGCAAACAAGATTCATTCTCCAAAATGCAAATAAAGCTGATGTTTTAACATCTGGAAATGCAAAGCACCTGTGTCTCAATAATCAAAGTATATTTATTTGGAGGGTCGACGAGAATTAATGTTTTGGGGGGACATCCATGTGTGTCACTTCTTTGCAAAAAAGGGGCAGGATCAGAGCTTGGCCTAGAACTACGCCAAAAATGGAGGATTGCTGAAAGAATAAACAACCAAAAATCATCATAAATGTATCGTCTATGCAATGTGTGCGATTTATGATATCCAATATCTGTGTGCTGATGAGTATACCTTTTGTTTTTTATTATTTCTTATAGGGGAAAGAAGACGCCAGCAATTGGAGGAGGCAGAGAGGGCCAGACACCCCCAAAATCAAACACCTCCACATGTTGAGCAGGAGGAGGCTGGGGAAGGAAGAGAGGAGGATGTGGAAGGAGAAGAGGATGTGGAAGGAGAAGAGGATGTGGAAGGAGAAGAGGATGTGGAAGGAGAAGAGGATGTGGAAGGAGAAGAGGATGTGGAAGGAGAAGAGGAAGGAAGAAAGGAGGAAGGAAGAGAGGAGGAAGAAGTAATTTTGGACTTAGAATTTATAGCAGATGAAGGGCAAGTGGCGGAAGAACAATTTGGCGAATTTAAAGAAGGTGGATTGATGGATGAAGGAGGAGTCGAAGATGATGGGGAGGTGGTGGAAGAAGGAGGAGTGATAGAAGATGATGGGGAGGTGGTGGAAGAAGGAGGAGTGATAGAAGATGAAGAAATTGGGGATGTGGAAATTATCAGGCCATCAGGTCAGTGTCACCCCTATATTAATAGGGCCAAACATATGCAGATAGGCTGGAAACTATTTACATATTTTGAATGCCAATTTGTTTCTTTTTAGGGGATGAAGATGGTGTAGCACATTTTTCACGTGCAAGTGCTTCTATAATTGTACAGCAGGTAATGGAGTGCAGCACGGAAATGGACATTATGCGGGAAAGGATGCTAGTCATGGAGCAGAATGTGCGAAATGTCATTTCAGAGTGTAGCACGGAAATGGACAACATGCGCCAAAGGATGCTAGTCATCGAACAGAATTACAAAAATATCATTGACATGATGGGCCGTGTCAAAGACTGAACCACAGAAGCCCATCCCCCGCCCATCCCCCGCCCACAAAACCCTTTTTAATTTTTGTACTTTATAATACGCCAAAATTTCTAAATGCACACACAGTGTGCCAATATGTGCTATCTGCCATCACAGACTATCTATTGTCTGTGCTTTGTGGGTACAAACCCCTCCTCGATCCTCAAGTAGTTGAGAGGAAGGGTTTGCTCCCACAAAACACAGACATTGATCACCCATGATGTCAGATAGCACATGTGGCCATTTGTCTGTTTAACCAATGACATTTGGCGAGTTTTCACTGAATGTGTGCATTTAGAAATTTTGGCGTGTTCCAGTGTGAAAGCACACCATCCATGACTCACTGCTGTTCTTTTTTTAAATTTTTGTTTGGTGTTGATCTTTTTTGGTTTGTAAATGTTTACAGTTTCAGATCACAAAACGAACAAGAAATCTCACCTAAAGAAATAAGTTAACGAATTTTCTTTAAAAAAAAAAAACAATTTTTGTTGTGTTAAAATCTTGTTGAAAAAATTATACACAAACAAATACAAAGCCAAAAAATGTTTTGTATAAAAACAATACCCAAACATTTCTAAATGTAAATAAATGTCTTCGAAACAAATACCAAAAAAATAAAAAAAAATAAAAAATAACCAAAAAAATTTCTACATAAATTAGTCTGGGTTATTGAAAACCAAACTAAATAAGAACTTTAATTTTGAACCAAAGTCTAAAAAAATTATGTTTAGAAGTGTGTATATATATATATATATATATATATATATATATATATATATATATATATATATATATATATATATATATATATATCTATCTATATCTATCTCTAGAGATAGATATATAGGAGACAAGCCCAAAAATTCTTGCGTATAGTTTCAGTGAAATTATTCTTACATTGTGTTTCGATCAGTATTATTGCTAATCACTGTCAATAAAGACAAAAAAATAAATAATTCAAAGCCAATATTTTGTTCCAAAAATTTGCAGGAAATGTTTTCTGCCAAAAAATACACATTTCTTGTTAAAAAATGACTAAAATAAAAAAATTTAATTGTGACATCAAAAGCAGAAAAATGAGTGGCTTCTTATTTCTAGACTGAATACCCAGTTAGTAGATGAGTGAATAATGTGCAAATGTGGTTAGTTAATACATCTGAGTAAGTAAATCTGGCACTAGAAGTGCACTATTTTTGGAGAGAACCTGGAAGACAGAAAAATAGAGAAAAAGCAGTAATGACAAACAACTGTATAAAGTCCAATGGTCTAATTATTTATTAGTTGTGAGAATATTCCTTTCTTTGGGGGCCGAATTAGAAAGAAATATGATCTGGCATAGCAATGGCCCCCCGACCCATGAAGTACTCAACATATTTGTCGCGTACCTCACGAGCAGATTGGGGGGCCAAGCCAGCGCGACCAGTGTCCAGGCCAGGAATGTTCTCTGAGGGTAGTCCTGCCTCAGAGCCCATGGAGGCTAGGTACGTCTGGGAGTGCCTGCGTAGAAAATTGTGCAAAATGCAGCAGGCAAATATAATGGTGTTCAATTTATATTCCGCCAAATGTATCGATGTCAGGAACAGGCGGAACCGGTTGCTGAGGATCCCAAAGGCATTCTCGACTACCCTCCGAGCCCTGGACAACCGAAAATTGAACACACTCCTCTCTGAGGTGAGGGTCCTCTGGGGAAAAGGCCGCATTAGGTGAGGTCCAAGGCCGAAAGCCTCGTCCGCTAGGAACACAAACGGAAGTCCTTCCACATTATCTTCATCTGGTGGCAATGCCAGACCACCAGTTTGGAGACGATCATAGAAATCAGTCCGTGCGAACACTCCCCCATCTGACATCCGGCCGTTCTTCCCCACGTCCACATATAGAAACTCATACTGTGCCGACACCACCGCCATCAACACAATACTATGATAACCCTTGTAATTATAATAGTAGGACCCCGAGTGGGGTGGGGGCACAATGCGGACGTGTTTCCCATCTATTGCTCCACCGCAGTTAGGAAAATCCCACCGCTCGGCAAATTGGGAAGCCACAGACTGCCATTCCTGTGGTGTGGAGGGTAGCTGTGGGGACAAACAAAAAAATAGATTTAGTACTTTGGCACATAAACATTGCAAACAGAATCCTACAAGCATCCTTGTGCAACTTTACATTTTTAAAATAGCATTTACAAATTATGAAGGGAGAATTTCGGGGCACAAATATATAGGCCCACTTAATTAATAAGAGACTCCACAGCCCTCTGATGGGGACAAAAACACTTTGAAGGGGGGGTGGGGGGTGTTTAAACTGTTTTTAGAAAACAAAATAAAAAAAAAAAGTGGCATGGTGGGGGTTGGCCCGAAGATAGCATGCTGGACAGGTTAATATTGGGTAAGATCAAAATATGCAGGTAGGCCAAAATAAAAAGAACATGTAAAAGCTGATATCAACATGCATAGGGAGAAAAGGGAACGTTAGTTAAACACACAGCATATCTGGGAAATAAAATAAAAAGTTAGTTTGCCACATTATTAAAGACACATTGTGAGGTTAAAATGAGGAAACTTCATATACTCCTCGTGCATAACTTTAATGATGGCAGCACACGTGTCCGGTATGATGACCCCAAGCGCCTGCGGAGAGATGCCTGTCGAGAACTTGAGGTCCTGCAGGCTCCTCCCAGTCGCCAGGTACCGCAACGTGGCAATAAGCCTCTGCTCGGCCGTGATGGCTTGGCGCATCACAGTGTCCTGCCTCGTGATATAGGGGGACAGAAGTTCCAGCAGACTGTTGAATACGGGGTCCGTCATGCGGAGAAAATTCCTATAGTCATTAGGATTATTCTCCTGGATTTCCCTAAGCAGAGGCATATGAGAGAACTGGTCACGCTGGCGCAACCAATTCTTGGTCCAGAAACGCCTCCGCCCCCTGTTTCTGGCCAAAGTACTGGAATAATGAACATATCCAGCAGCCATCCCATAAACAGCACCAACTCGCGAAAATTGACGCTGCTGCTCCATCATGGCTTCAAACCGGCCGGCTGGTCAGTCAAGAACACACTCCAACAGAAAGCACAATCAAATCCAGCGGTACCTGTAAAGAACGCACGACACACAGATACGAACGCACAGTACGAATCTGCAAAGCAGAACGAACTGCACGCCTGTACCCGAATGCCAACTATGTACCCACAAGCACACGCACTGAACGAGAAAATACTACCTGCTAAAGCCTGGAGACCGAGAAGCGCGAATCAGCTCTAACCAAACCTTCACTAACACGAGCAAAGCCGTAACTAGCAAAAGCGGAACAGAGGGCGTCGCCATTGACTTTGGCCTTTCCCTTTATAGTGACGTCAAACGTGGATTACGTGCACGCGTTCAGGTCCGCAGGGAAATATCGTCCGCTGGTGTGTACAAGCCAGCGGGCCAAATGAAAAAACAGCCTTGTACGCCGGAAACAGCCCGTCGGACATTTCGAGCGAACATGTTTGGTCGTGAGTACTCGGCCTTAGGCCCCGTACACACGACCAAACATGTATGCTGAAACTGGTCCGCGGACCAGTTTCAGCATACATGTTCGGTCGTGTGTAGGCGCGAGCGGGCCGAATTCCAGCAAACATTTGCCCGCCGGGCCTTTTCCCAGCAGACAAATATTCCTGGACGTGTTTTAAAACCGTCCGCTGGAATCCTGCCCGCTCGGACATGTACGGTCGTCAGTACAGACCTACCGTACATGTCCGAGCGCCCGCCGTCCCTCGCATGCGTCGAATGACTTTGACGCATGCGTGGAAGTCTTTAAATGGCAGGCCCGCCCACGTCGCCGCGTCATCGTCGCGACGATGCGGACACGCCCCGTGTTTACGCGCGGACTTCTGTACGATGGTTAGTACAGCCATCGTACAGAAGCCCTCTGGCAGACATGTACGGTGAAAACGGTCCGACGGACCGGTTTCATCGTACATGTTTGCTCGTTAGTACCCGGCCTTAGAAATAACTCAATTAAATCTGTCCAAACAAGAGTATAGTAGACATCCCAGGTATGATAAAGTTGAAACACCAAATCATAAATTATAATAAATGACTATGAATAATTATAACAAATAATAATAATAATAAAATGTATTCAGTAATGTAATTAAATCTAAAACACCAAAATTTGCTCAGTTGCAGAATTTTCGCTGTCATTACTATCAGTGTTTGATGACGAATTTCCCCACAAATCACTATCGCTTAATTCTGCAAGTGATTCTAATTTATTATTGCTATTTTCTAGCTGGTCTAAAACCACTTTTGATGTAAAGGGACACTTGTTGGTTGCTATGGACAATCTCTAGTTTCCAGGCAGAATGAACAGTATATATAATATAAAACTGCATGCAGGGCACTGGACAAACCACAAGGGTCAAAAGGCATATGAAATAATTTGATACAGTAATGTAATCTGTAAGATTACTGTGTACTGTATGTATTATATGTTTTTCACTTTTTGAATTTGGCACCGAGCTCCGTTCCCGTGCGTCGCTCGCAGGGAACGGAGCTTGGCACTGTGATACATTGAGTGGAGACATGGCTTGCATACACAGCGGGAGGACATTGCAGGATTCTGGAGACAAGGTAAGTAAGCTGAACTTGGATCCTGCGATGCAACCCCGAGTGTGGCTTGAGGTTGGTACTGAAAATTCACCCCGAGCCACACTCGGGAATACCGCTAGGGAGGTTTGGAAGACAGATTGCAGACTCACTGGAAGGTAAAGATTTCAAACAGTCATCTACATAAAAGTCTTTCTCTATTAATTGTTTTGCATCTGAGCCATGCTCAAGTTCACCTTCTTGGGAAGAATGTCTAAATCTGTAGATAGCGACCACAGGTGAAGGGCTTTTGCCAAATATGTGTACCCTCATGTGATATGAGATGAGATATGATATGATATGAGATATGAGACTCTGAGATGTCTTTGGAAGGGTCATTATCTCTGAACCAAAGAAACCTTAGGAATTTTCTGTCTTTCTCTCTGAGTGAGTGAGTGAGTGAGTGAGAAACTTGTAAAGCGCAACACATGCGAACTGAATCGCCACTGGGCGCTGTAGTCATTTCATGGGTAAGGAAAACCCCTTGACCTAAGAAGAGATGGGTTTTAATCTTTCTCCTGAAGGCCAAGTGGTCCGACTCCAGTCGGATGGTAGTTGGTAACGCATTCCACAGCCGAGGTCCTTGGACTGCAAACCTTCGGTCTCCTTTGGATTTGTATCTGGCTTTGGGTATCTCCACAAGGTTTTGATTGGTGGATCGCAGAACGCGATTGGGGTTGTGGGCTTTTATTTTTTCGCATAGATATTGGGGGGCGTTTCCTTGAATACACTTATGCATTAGACAGAGTGCCTTGAAAGTGATTCTGTCTTTTACTGGCAACCAATGAAGGGATCTTAGTGAAGGTGAGATTGATTCCCATGTTTTTTTGCCGGTCACTAATCGCGCGGCCGTTTTTTTAGAATTGGTTTTATTGTACCTTGTTTCAGCAAGGAGGGCACCATGCCCTCCTTGAATGATTGGTTTATGAGCTGCGTGATAGCTGGTGCCAGTATATCGGCACTTTCTTTCAGCAGTTTAGTGGGGATGATGTCATTGGGTGTATATGTTGACGTTTTGGGGTAAGTGGCGCTGCTGGTCTGGTGAGGGGCTATCTGTCTGTAAGTGGTGTGCAAGTATATAGGCAAAAAATGAATGTTGGGTTCCTCCCTTTGGTTTAGCTTATATATATAGCCACCATTAGGATATAAGGTCCCCCTTTTTTATTGATTGGCAGTGTATTTCCACTCTCAGTTGATGAGTGATTCCTGTATGTCTGCCAAGAACATTAAAAAGTGTTTGTAAACGAAACTCAAATTTAATATGAAAAAAGATGCATTGGGGAAAGGGATAATGGTTGGTGGCCCCTAGAACCAGTGTAATATTGATATGCAAAATTGGTTGTATTTAGACTAGGAGATTTTAAGTAGTCCGCTGTGCAAGCTTAAGCTGATAATCAGTTCACTATAATAATATATGTAAATAAGTTGGCCAGGAAAATAGGTATGGCCCCCACGTGGAAAAACTTTTGTTCCGTGATAAGTGCTCCTTATCTAAATCATATATAAGGTATATATACAATATCAATGTTCAAACCAAAAAAAGAAAAAATTGAAAAAATTAATTACACAAAAATAAAAATAAAATAGCAATACAAGCTGTGATAGCTTCAAACTGTGCCCAGTTAAAGTGCAATGTGCTGCTCAAAGTGGATAGCAATGAATGTATCCTCTGGTGATGATAATGCAAGTTGCAAAAAGAAGAAAAAACATATGTGAAAAAAATATATATATATAGTTCACTAGATTTCACATTAAGCTATGAGCCCCGCAGTTAGTGATTAGTTGCAAATTGGATTGTTAATGTATTAGTATTCAAAGTTTCTACTGCGATCAGTTATATAGATGTTAGAAAGTATTATTCACGATTTCATTCATAAGATTCCAAAGCAAAAATAAGGAAAACAAAGAGCCAAAACGTCAGGTGTTGCTTAATGAGGATTAATTGAGCAATGTGATCCCCAACTTGGTTATACAGATAATCCTTATTCTGCTATCATCAGTTTTCCTCTATTCACACTTTGATTTGGCTGACGATCCCCCCTGTTGTCTCCCCACTCACCAGACAGATGTCCCCTCAAGGGGGTGTAGGGCTTGTCTGAAATAAGCTTCAGTGAGCTATCAGATGATTACCTCTCCTCCTTGTTTCAGTCTGGTGCGGGGCAGCTTTCTCCCAGGGTGCCGTGTCTTTTCTCATATGTTATCGATAGTATGAAAGATAAAGGAAATCCACATAGGGTAGTAGATTTTGGACTTGATGATCAACTTTGATAAAAGGAGATCACATCAAGTGCATAAAAAATTAAAATTAATACATTAACAATCCAATTTGCAACTAATCACTAACTGCGGGGCTCATAGCTTAATGTGAAATCTAGTGAACTATATATATATATTTTTTTCACATATGTTTTTTCTTCTTTTTGCAACTTGCATTATCATCACCAGAGGATACATTCATTGCTATCCACTTTGAGCAGCACATTGCACTTTAACTGGGCACAGTTTGAAGCTATCACAGCTTGTATTGCTATTTTATTTTTATTTTTGTGTAATTAATTTTTTCAATTTTTTCTTTTTTTGGTTTGAACATTGATATTGTATATATACCTTATATATGATTTAGATAAGGAGCACTTATCACGGAACAAAAGTTTTTCCACGTGGGGGCCATACCTATTTTCCTGGCCAACTTATTTACATATATTATTATAGTGAACTGATTATCAACCTAAGCTTGCACAGCGGACTACTTAAAATCTCCTAGTCTAAATACAACCAATTTTGCATATCAATATTACACTGGTTCTAGGGGCCACCAACCATTATCCCTTTCCCCAATGCATCTTTTTTCATATTAAATTTGAGTTTCGTTTACAAACACTTTTTAATGTTCTTGGCAGACATACAGGAATCACTCATCAACTGAGAGTGGAAATACACTGCCAATCAATAAAAAAGGGGGACCTTATATCCTAATGGTGGCTATATATATAAGCTAAACCAAAGGGAGGAACCCAACATTCATTTTTTGCCTATATACTTGCACACCACTTACAGACAGATAGCCCCTCACCAGACCAGCAGCGCCACTTACCCCAAAACGTCAACATATATATCTATTGACTCTCATTTGAGGGTACTTAAGGGGAGGCAGCAGCGTTCATAACCTAGTCCTAGCGCGGAAAAACCAAACTATTTGACATTGATGTCATTGGGTGCTGTGCTGTTGCACAGAGTCCCAATGATGTTTTTAGTGGCATTGATGGAAATGGGTTTTAGAGTGAATTTTGGAGATTTTGGCGGATTTATGTGGGTATTAGGTTTGTGATTTGGGTGGGGGTTGGTGCCGGTTCCATTTTGCTGAATACTTTCACGGATTTTTTCAATTTTATTAATGAAATAATCCGATAATTCATTGCAAAATTCTTGTGAATCGGAATTGGGGGCCTCTAAACAAGCAGGACTCATAGTCTGAGTGACCAGCTTGAAGAGTTTGCAGGGGCGGTTTAGGGCATTTGCGATGATGTTGGAGAAATGATTTTTTTGGCCATAAAGATTTCTTTGTGATATTTCTTTGTTATTATCTTGTAAATGGTGTTGTTTTCCTCCTACGAGCTGCTTTTCCAAGCAGCTTCTGCTCTTCTACGCTCTTTCTTTAGCAACGTCAGCTGGTCATTAAACCAGCCGGAGTTTTTCCGGATGCAATTTTTGCGTTTCGGTGCTACTAAGTCTGAAGACTGTAGTAGCGCCTTGTTGATGGCGTCAAGTGTTTCTGTGGCTGTTTGCTTTTGTTGGATTGTTTTTATTTTTTTCCCTAGTGTTGTTTTGAAGAGTTCTGAATGGAGCTTCTTCTGTGATCTAGTCCAGTGAGTTGTCACCGGTTTTGTCATTTTTTTTGGGCTGGTGTTTTTGGTGATTGTGAATTTAATGGCATGGTGATCGGTCCAAGGTTGTGGCTCGATTTCCAAGACGTCTATTTCCAAATCTTGTTTGAAAATGAGATCGAGCATTGACCTGAAGCGTGAGTGGGGCCATGTATTAGTTGCTGCAGACCTAATCCTTCCAGATGGTCAATGCAGGCGTCAGCGGCGGGGTCCAGCGAAGAGTTGGCCCAGAGGTTGAAGTCCCCAAGCACCAAAAGGTGTTTGATGTTTAGGGTATATGTGGAGATGAATTCCGTCAGTGACGTGAGAAGATGCGTTTTTGGGCCTGGTGGTCTATAGCAAAGTAGAATGTGGACCATGTCTTGGGGATTTGTTTGCAGCTGTAGAGTGAGGGTTTCCATAAATGGAAGCAAGTATTGAAGGACTGGTTTGGTGATCGAGAGGTAAATCTTGTGGATCACCGCCAGGCCCCCCCTCTTTGCCCCACTCTGTTCTGCATTTGAATGCGATAATTTGCTGGCACCAGTTCTCCAAGAATGGTGTTGCAGTCGGCTGTGAGCCAACTTTCTGTGCTAAAGAGGCAGTCTAAATCGTGTTGAAGGATGAAGTCATGGATTTCTTGTCAGTGTTTTACTACCGATCTTGTGTTGACCAAAGCGCATGATATGCGTTTGGGCTGGGGTACCTGCGTGTAGTTTTTGACTGTCAATCGTCGATTGATTCTTAACAGTTGCTCACTCTTTAGAGCTTTTTTGATGACAGCTGGAAGTATAGAGGCATAAGGTTTTAGTTTCCAGATGGTTTCTGCGGGGTATTTTAGATAACCCATGGTCGCAGAAAAATGCAGGGAAAATGATGTTTAATTAGGGGGCTTTGGAGGTGATGGGAGGAGGAATATCCAAGTGAAGCGTCACTCGTAAAGTCTCTGAATAGGAAGCAATGGAATATCTGTTGGCTGTCACCTATGAAGGCAATAGGATCTTTGTGGAAGCGTAAGAGCACTCCCAGGAGTTTGTTGGTCTGGGCCTGTCAAGAGGACATTGTTCAAGGAGACATCCTTAGATTTGGCACTAGAGTCAAACACTATTCTGATTTGACCTGGCTTTTTAGAATGGTGCACTCGAAATATAAGGAGGTACCAACACTCTTCAGAGTCTTTAAGGGTGGGAGCTATCTCAGCGTGACCGTTCTCAAAGATCTTCCCCAGGAAAGAAAACACAGTAAATGTCATCTCTGGCTTTCTTTGTAAATTATGTCTAAGGGAAGAGAAACATTGTAGCACTTGCTCTCTGTTATTTGATAAGCGTGGCCTCTCTGGTCAGAAGGGAAGAGTTGCGACCCAGCTGTTTGTGCTATCTTTGACTAGTCCTTGCTCCATTATTTCTAAGAAGAGTTTGTCCCCAATAGACATTGTCACACGATTGTCATCTTTAGTTCTTTGAAAGACTGTGCACCCCAAATTGTCATGGTCACTGTCAAAGGCAAAGTTGTCACTAGTGGGGCTTGTGAAGGGACAAGACAAGTGGGTGGTGTAGGCCGATTCCTTAACAGGGAAATGGTTGTGGTAGGGCTGGAAAAAAGAGGGATGACCATCTCTACTGTATTTGTGAGCATGCTGCTAATGGAGCTAGGTTTGTGCATGCTTCCTAGACAGACATCTCCTATGATGACCTATCCGAGGTTTAACCTCTGAGCATAAGGAGTGTTGTTGGGACCATTAATTTGAGCTCTTGATTTGTGGACTCGTAAGATATCTCTTACAAATGTAAATATAATTAAAAAAATCCAGATGCAATCTGCCTAAATTCTACCTCAACTCTATTAGCCTTTCCAAAAAGGGTATACAATCTGTGCTGCAATTCTTTATATTGTTTTTCTTCAATAAAAAAACTAAGTGTAAACCTGGGCCTTTATACACAAATCAGTGCCAAAATTGCTTCACAGTTATCAAGGTCAAATAAAAATGTTATATTTGAACATACACTACAAAACAAGATCTGCTTGATCGCTTTTCAGCTGTCAAAACGAATAAGGGTATACAATACAAAAGCTGCTGTTTAAAATGTAAAGAGGAGTCTCACTTATTCCATTTTGGGTTTCGATGAGAACATCCATCATCTGTGACCGTCCGTTGGATTGATCCCTAACCGGGTTCCAGCTTGATCCTTCCCTGCACAGTGGTGGAGTATACGCTACCACTACGGGTGTCATAACGGTTCATCACGTTTTAGTTACATTATTCCAAGCTCTGTCTTGGAGTAGACTTTATCCATATATGTATATATGTATAGTGTTATCTACATATACACACAAGTAAGTACACAAAATTGCATTGGAAGATGTATACATGAACTCTATAGTGATTAGAATGAGAAAACTTACTATAAAATATATATATATATAAATATATAGATGAAAGTATAGATGCCAAAGTGCATACAAATCAATAAGAATATATAGGAAAGTAGAAATGGAAATGGAGGTAATAATAGCATTGCAGACCATTTATATATATAACCATCTTCTGAAATTCGAAATTCATATTGAATGAACTCAAATTCGAATAGAAAAATATTAGAATAGAGTAGAATAAAAAATATATATATTTTTTTTATTATTCTACTTTTCTAATATTTTTCTATTCGAATTTGAGTTCATTCTATATGAATTTCGAATTTCAGAAAATGGAAGATACCGTATTTATCGGGGTATAGCGCGCTCCCGCGTATAGCACGCACCCCTAAAGTTGCTCCGAATTCCTGTGGAAAAATGATTTTTTGTACTTACAGTTTTGGTGTCTTGCGTGGCGTCCATGGGCGGCCTCGTCGGGTCCGGCGTCCGTTTGCGGCTTCGGGTGTCCTCTTCGTCCGGTCCGGCGTCCGTCTGCGGCGTCCTCGCGTCCTCCCCGCTCGTTTCCCACGCCGCGTTTGAATACTGAGCCGACATATACCGAGCGCAGTACACTTGTGTATCGTCGGGCAGGCTCGGCTACTCACGCGCTGACGTCCTGTACGTCCAGGACGTCAGAGCGAGAGGACTCTAGACTGCCCGACGATACACAAGTGTACTGCGCTTGGTATATGCCGGCGCAGTATTCAAACTCGGCGCGGGAAAGCGGGTATCGGCGTATACTGCACACCCACGATTTTGCCCTGATTTTCAGGGCAAAAAAGTGCGCGGTATACGCCGATAAATACGGTAGATAGAAGATAGATAGAAGAAGCCGCCAGGTCATATTCTTTTGTATTTGATTACATTCTATTAAATTCCATTCTGTTCTTTACTATTCTTTGATTTTTATTCTATTGTTTTATTATTTTATATTCTATTTTATTGTATTCTTTTTTAGAAATCGATTTATATTTTTTAGATTTTGATTCAAATTTGCTTTCAATTTTCATTCGAATTCTATTGTTATTCTATTGTTTTATTATTTTATATTCTATTTTATTGTATTCTTTTTTAGAAATCGATTTATATTTTTTAGATTTTGATTCAAATTTGCTTTAAATTTTCATTCGAATTTGTTTTCGAATCGAATTGTTTTCGAATTCGATTCGAATAGAATTTGTTTTCGAATCCGGTCGAAATATTTTCGAATCCGATGGGATTTTTCGAAATTCGGTCGAAAACGAACGAATTCCGAAAACGATTTTAACACATGTAATGAATCTAACTTAACGAAATTAATTAAATAACAAATTAAAACGAAACGAAACAAAACAAATTTTTCCCTTTTGCACATGCCTAATTAACGATATGCCGAATAGGTTGGAGTTACAATATTTTAAGGAAGCTGCTCAGCTCTGTCTCAGATCCATTCCAGATGATCAAATGTCATCTATGTATCTTGCATACAAGGCAAGATTGGCCGTGAAGGGGTTATTTGTCCAAATCAATATGTCTTCCCAGAAACCCATGAACATATTAGCGTAGCTGGGAGCAAATCTGACCCCCATGGTTGTCCCTCTAACCTACCTGTAAAATTCTCCCATGTAGGAGAAATAGTTATGAGTCAGGGTATACTCTATGGAATCAATGAGGAACCTAGTTTGTAAGGGATGCAGATTGCTAGTGGATAGATAGTGTTCAACAGCCTTGATGCCATATTGGTGTTCTATGGATGTGTATAATGATGACACATCTAACAATAGCCAGGAGAACGATGACAGGATCACACGCATGTGTCCTGAGTCTCTGACATAAGATGAGAGTTGTGTTACCAAATCTTGTTAGAAATAGTCAATGTAGCACCCCATGTTACTTGTCAGGCTGTCTTTCCCAGCGATGATCAGTCTTCTGGGTGGGTTCTTCTGATCTTTGTGAATCTTGGGGATGTGGTAAAAAAGAGCTACCGTATTTTCCGGCGTATAAGACGACCTTTTGTACTTAAAAATATCCCCCAAAAGTCAGGAGTCGTCTTATACGCCGGTAACTGTAATGCAAAGTCAGTCAGATTGCGGGCATCCATTGTTCAAAAGTTGCGCCTCCTCCTCATCCTGTTCCGTGATAGGCGGAACACTCAGTTTCCCAGCAGAGCCTATGTTCAGTGTTCCACCTATCACGGAGGTCGTCTCATCCTCGGACAAGAGGACCCCCATGATAGGCGGAACACCGAACACATACTCTGCTGGGAAACTGAGTGTTCCGCCTATCATGGAACAGGATGAGGAGGCCGCACGGCTTTTGAACAATGGACGCCCAAAGTCTGACTCTGCATACAGGGATAAGGCATGGAGATCTGGAGATCGGCACAGTGAGGTAGGCAATGGGCACAGTTAGGTATGCAATGAGAACAGTGAGGTATGCAATGAGCACAGTGAGGTATGCAATGGGCACAGTGAGATATGCAATATCTCACTGTGCCTATGTATGTCGGAAAGGGGTTGTCTTATATGCCAGCAAATACGGTATTAGTGGATGTGGTTTGTTTAGAAATTAATATTCACTTTTAGTGATCAATTCATACCTTCTTTTCTGGCTCGATCAAGTAGTTGTTCCAGGGTGATAGTATAGTCTGGTAACGGGTGTTCAGGGAGTTTTTCATAAGTATCCTTATCTCCCAAGAGTCTCAATGCCTCAGCTAGATACGCTTCTCTGTCCTGAATGACCAGACCTCATTCTTTTATCTGCCTGTCCAATAATAATGTCTTCCCTGTTCCTGAATCTCTTAATGGCTTCCTTTGATACTTCACAATCGCAGCCCAGGGTGTACCCAGGTTTGCTATTATGGTGACATTTTTGGCATATGTTTTTTATCTCGTCCATCACAACTTCATAGAATGTGGGAATGTGTTTGCCCTTAGCCCAATAGGGATGAAAAGAAGACTTTGGCTTGAAATCCGTATATATGATCTGCTTTTCTATAAGATCCGTTATTTCTGTTTCCATACTAAGGTCCTCACAGGACCCTTCTATATACAGACTCTCCAAGTCTATGACTAAGCATTGTATAACAATGTTAAACGCGTCAGCTATATCATCCCACCGTTTGCTGTTTCTCTGTTTGTGCAGTGTTTTTTTACTGGATTAAAGGCTTTTATTGTTTTTTTACATTTATCGGAGTGCGGCTGTCCATACATTTTTGCTTCTATTTATTCTAGGAGGGCAGTGTCCTCATCTTGAGAATTCCTATCAGACTAAGCACTAGCAGATAGGGATGATGTCTTAGGTGGTAACTTTGGAAGAACAAAATATCGCTTGAGGGTTAGATTCCTCACATATTTGTTGAGGTCTACAAATATCTCAAAGAGATTTTAAGGGGATTTTTGGGGGCAAAATTTAGACCCTTGCATAGGACATTTAACTCTATATCATCAAAAACTGATCTGGATAGGTTATACATGTTAATCATAGTATATGTGGAGGTTACCTCCTCTCTCTTTTTGCCATTCTTTCTTCCCCGCTGGCCTTTTCTTCTCCATCTTCTGTTTTTCTTCCCATCTTAAACAGGGGTCTGGATGGTTGACAGGAGGAGCTGTGGGACTCCAATTTCCCACAGCTCCTTCCTCTAAAAAAGAAAAGGAAAGGGCACCTTCCAACGGGTTTAGCATTCTTGGTATGTCCACTGCCTGTTGGTCATTGGCATTATAGATGTTAGCGTTGTCTGGTGATGGGGCATAGTTCTTACTTTTTCTATCATTGGTATATTTTTTCCTATTGGCGTCTTTCTTCATGTGCTCTTTCTGTTGTTCCCTGGCTCCTGAGGGCCCACCCAGACCCATTTCCCTACCATATTTTTTAGGTCATTTGGTACCATTATTGGGGGGGGAATTAGGAAATGTTCCGACTGGCCTATCTCCATAGGATGGCCCCCCTCCTTGTTTCCCTTGTACAGTGTTACTCATATTTCTACTGTTATTATTATTATTATTATTATTATTGTATATTGTTATTATTGTTGTATGACCCACCGTTGGTCCTCTGCCTGCTTCTGTTACCCCAAGTACCATGTGTGTGATGTGATGGTGTTCTGCGATGTACATTGTTGTGTGTGTATCTCAGAATTGTATAGGTCATCTTTTTTCCATTCAAACTTCCACCCATGTAAATAGTCTAGTCTATCTCTTTCAAATTTTTCAGACTTCCTATGCTGTGTACACACGATCGTTTTTTTTACGATGAAAAAAGTCAGATGTACTCTTTTGATTGGAAAACCGATCGTGTGTGGACCCCATCGGACTTTTTTCCATTGGTGTAAAAAAAAAATAGAACACGTTTTAAATTTTTCCGGTTAAAAAAAATTCCGATCGTCTGTGTGGAATTCCATCTGTGAAAAATCCACGCGTGCTCAGAATAAAGTCGATGCATGCTCGGAAGCATTGAACTTAAATTTTCTCGCATCGTCATAGTGTTTTACGTCACAGAGTTTTGGACAGTCGGAATTTAGTCTGATAGTGTGTATGCAAGACTGATGAAAGTCAGCTTCATCGGAATTCGGACAAAAAATTCCCTCAGATTTTATTCCATCAGAAATCTGATCTTGTATACACAGCATTACTGATGAGGTTAGTTTCAAAACTGACCATCTGGTCACTGATTTTCTTATCCCAGCTGTCAAAGGATGTAAGATCTAAAAATGAGGCTAACTCATCTTGTACTCATTACAAATCACTATAAATCTTTATTATGATTTCTTTCTCTTTGTGTGATGATAGATTTGAGCAGTAGTTTGTTAATTTCTCTTATTTTGGATAACCATACATTTTTCAGGTCATCTTCTAATCAAGTCCATATCTCAGTTAGTCTCAGTCCTCTAGGTACTCTGTCTGTTTTCATGTAGTTTTCTAGCATGGTTAACAGCAGTCTGTATGGCCACGCTATGTGATTCATGAGCTTCAATGCTGTTGGAAAAACCCCTTGCATGAGAGGTCCATCTCAATTCTCTTTGTTCTATCGACTGGACCATGATGGTCTTAGATGGTTTATGATGCAACCAGTTCTGTGGTGCTAAAGACTAGGCCCACCAAAGTGAGATTTGTTTTATTTATACTGTATATAAAGAAGATAATAATAGGAATAACAACTGCACCTCAGCAGCTGGAGACCCCTTGAAACAAGTAACAGTCCAGACAGAAAAAATTCTCTCCTGGGCTTGTGCAGAGGGTCTTAATAGAGATGGTAGTATTTTTCTGGTGGTATTTAATGTATGGTCAATCATGCATATCACGCTGCCTTGGCCAACTGGAGGAAGTCCAAAGTGCTATACAGGAAAGGGAAGGCGAGTGGGCTGATGCATGAATCCTTTTAAAAAGTTTATTTGAAACAAAATGGTATATACAGAATAGATGTAGATGAATTACAATGATATTAATAACACTTAATTGAACGGTATTAAATAATAAAATAATGCTCTTACAAGGGCTAAAAGGTGAATATTCGGCTATCACGTTATGAGGAGTTTATTTTTCATACATATGTCCATCAATAAATGCACTCACATTTTAGAAGTGCCCTCAGCGGGCACCTGGTGTTTTCAGCAAAATGTAAAGCTACTTGGAAGTGCTGCTTTTCTGCTCCTGGAACCAGCATGTGCTTCAAATCCCAGATGTGATGACACTGGATGTGACGGACCATCATTAATCCCTGCCTTGCATGTGTGTGATGAATCCTATAAGTTACACGCTCAAGATAAACTCACAAATGGTATATGTATGCACATAAGTTAAGCAAATGGGGAAAAAAATTATGCTTTTTGTGCAAACATAAACCTTTTGTGTGTTTTATGTTAAGCAAGTACATTTATGGGTTTCAGAATGCACACAAGATAAAGCACACGGTGTACACACCGCTCCAAGCAACCCGCAGCTGAAATATATAAAGTGAATAGCCACTTGTCATTATAAGAAATGTACAGTCCATAAAGAGCACAGGTCCTCAATAGACCTTCTTCCTTGTGATATAAAAAATGTTTTCCCCATTTCATGCAAAATTTTCTTTTGGTAAAAGCATAACACCTACATAATTTTGCATGTCTATTAATATTAATGCTTGTTTGATATGGATTTGCAAATCCATGTAAATAACTGACACAATTTGTATTATACCATGTTTGCCAAAAAGTTCCAACATAGCTAACATTGGTAGCTAATATTTGACCAAGGCAAAGGTTCATCTAGTAAGTTTAAATTTGTTTTTCTTTTTTTTTACAGTTACACCATCTTCTGATCCAAACAATACTATAAAGTGTCCATGGGTACACATATGATACTTATATCACATAGGGACTTTTCAAGATATAACTTATGTGATTACATTTTTAAACTTGATTACACTCTAATATTCAGTATATAGGTTTGAATAATTTGTTTATGTTTTATATTGTATTTGCAAAAATAGTTGTGGCACTTATAAGGCCTGCATGTATAATGTAGCCCAGCAGCTGTAGTCTTTCCCAGATTTTGACATTTTTGTGCAGTCTGTTTTATATATTTATTTATTTAGATATCTATAAAGAAACTGGATAAAAAGAGAGAATTTTGCATTTGAAAATCATTTTCGAGATTCGTCCCTGCTTTTTATTTTTTAATCAACATAAATTGTACCCATAGACTCTATGGGTATTTTTTGTATCAGACGATGGAAAAACTGTAAAAAAAAACAGTAAACTTACTAGACAAACCTTTGCCTTGGTCAAATATTAGCTACAAATGTTAGCTATGTTGGATTTTTTGCCCAACATGCTATAATAACAATTGTGCCAGCTATTTATATGGATTTGCAAATCCATATCAAACAAGCATGAATGTTAATAGAAATGGAAAATTATCTAGGTGTTATGTTTTTACCAAAATAAAATGTTGCATAAAATGGGGAAAACATGTTTTTATATCACAGGGAAGAAGGTCTATTGAGGACCTGTGCTTTTTATGGATGTACACTTCTTATAATGACAAGTGGCTATCCACTTTATATATTTATTACACTGGTTCATAGCAGCAGATCACTCTCTTTTGCCTCTGTTCGTAGTTTTCAGAAAGGACAGATAATTTACTACTGAGTAATTTGTTGGAGTTGATTTATTGGACCACTTTTGAAAAGCTTTGTGTTCTGAAAACAAATGACCTTGGTCTATGTATTTGGTTAAAAAAGGACAAATTATTTTTGGAAAAAAGTAAAGATTGTATCTTGTACTGTGATGAAAACAAATGGTGTGACGGCCATTTTGTACTCATTTGTACAAGTCTGTTTTAAATCACAGGAAAAATTGCTACAAATCTTGAATGATATAAGAGCTATAACTTGTCCACTCAAAGAGAAAGCAATACTGGGTCTGAAATAGGATGCCATAAATAAAAGCTGTCTAATCTCATGATATTGCAGGGCACATATAATGGACCAAATAGGAATAATTATTCTGACAGTAAACTTGCACTCAGAATGAAGTCTATTTGTCAACGTTTAAATTGTTCCATTTATTACACTTGTCCTTAAAAGTAGCTCTTTTAACTTTTATATTTGGAAATGTATCATATAAGGACATGGTTAAATTTTAAATATTTTTACTTGTGTAAAAAATGTTCAGCCCTAACTACAGGTTACTAAACTGCCGGCACGCCACTAACTAACCTGCCTCTAGCTAACGTTCTCTCAATCATAACACTATATACGGCTGCTGTGTAAGCAGCCTTATATAGTATGGGACGTGGACTTAGCCCCCTGACCGATGATTGGCTAAAGTCACCCTGCCTTTGGCCAATCATGGCTCTCACAGCAGAGCGTGCTCTGATTGTCCAAAGCATGCAGGTCAGGTGCATGCACCAATCAGCAGTCTTCAATGCACTGCGATCTCGCAGAGCATTATGGGGCACTCTGTGGTGCTCAAATTTACCACGAATGCCCCATATGTTTTGTTAGTTTGTGAGCAAACAAACACCCAATGTTCCAGTACAACTTACGTTTGACTGGAACATTGGGGCCATCCCTACAAATTATGTGAGCAGACTGCAGTTCCTCTTTAACTGCAAGGAGAACACCTCTTTTCTTAGCAGCCATGGAGGATGTAAACACACAAGGGAAATTCTGCAATTTGTGCAATTTGGTGTACAGTCTCTGTGGAAGTGTGTCTCTTGGACTACTAGGACATCCGCCTTTTTCTGGAGTGCTTCTCACCACTAGTGTAGCGCTTAGCAGGGTGGTTTAGGCCCTGTGCATTCATTGAAAAGCATTTAAGTTCCATATTAAGCTTCTGAACTAATCATGAAATGGAGTATGTTTCCACACTACGGGTTGGTGGCGATGAGCTTGTCACAGAAGGTAACAACTCTGTGCCAGGTGGGTGAGTCATAGTAGTGGAGAACTGAAAATTGATGGAGGAAATAAGTGGAGTATGGCAAAACGAGGCATCTTGTAAGGCCCAGAGTAGAAGAGAAACTTGCATAGCAGATAGGACCACAAAAGGGTCCCATATTCCAATGTGGAACAAACAGCAACATAAAAAGGAAAAAAAAAGAGAAAAGTCAGTTTCATAAAAAGGAATGATTCCCAATAGGAATCACAAACAGTGTGGACTGCACTAAGGTAGGGGGTAACGAAGTACGAAGGAGTGTACTTGCATAGCAACTGGGGGAGAAGTTGTAACAATGATGGATTGTGTGGGTTACAGCAATCATCACATTGATCAGCAGTTTGATCATCGAGACCAAGGCAGAGGATGTAGACCCATCAGGAGAGGGTGATGTGTCCGGGAGTATATTTGCTTTAGGTAAGAATTTAAGCCCCTCATCAACGGTATCAATCTATGTGAAGCATCCTTGGTAGGACTCCAGGAATAATGTGAAAGGATAGTGCCATTGGTAAACCACTTTGTGGTTCAAAATGGCTTTGGTGATAGTCTCTAGGTTTCTGTGTCTGTGGATTGTGTATTGTAAGAGATCTGGGAGGAATTGTAGATTCTTGACTTTCTTAGGTAAGTGATCTGCACGCCTGACAACCAGCAGCAATTTTTCTTTCACTTGATAGAAGTGAATCCTGAGCAGTACATTAGAGGTGAGATGAGCAGGTTTTGGCAGCCTATGGATGTGACCGATAGTGAGGTCAGCCTCCGCCAAAGTTAACTTTGTCCCCCAGAGCTTGCACTTCAACTTTATGATAGTTTAGACAAGTCATAAAATCAGTGTTTAATGAAGCCCTGAGGTATAGCAACGTGTCTTTAAGCATTTTTTTATATATAGGCTGCCCAGATGTAGGGAATGCAGCAATGGAGATTATGAAGGGGCAAGTCATCGGGGGACTGAATTTGCATGACAGTCACCTCTTGAGCAGAGGAATCATCATAACAGTTATTCCCACAGTCTCTCCTGGGCTTTGATTTTGCTGGGCTTCTGAGTGTGGGAGAGTGAAATTCAGAGTCTTGGTGCTGGTCAGCAGTGTTAGAAGAACAGGCAGCTGCATTAGCAGAGATAGAGCCAGCAGGCGCTAGAGGTGCAGCATAGGTCTCCCGCCGCCATCTTGTGGGAGCCTCCACGCAGCGACCGGGAAGAACTCGGTCATCTTCTGTGGCTGCGAGGGCTCTCTGTTACATCTGGTCATGCCGCCAAGGATAGGAGGATGAACAGAGTCCTGTGGGTGCCTCGAAAGATTGGTAGTGGCCAGTAGTAGCCCATCCATTAGGGGCATAAGGCATCTCCACTCTATAAATGCTTTCGGCCCCATAATCTACATGCAGGGCAACGGACGTATGGATTCCAATGGGGTTTTTCTTTTTTGTTGAAGCACATGATTAGAGCCAGAGGCTCTCATAGGCTTCAAAAGAGGGTGGGCTCGGGCCGCAGAGTATTGTGGCCTGAGCCCACCCAGTTGTGTGACAATAGAAAATTAATATTCACTATTGTCACACTGATCCTACTCCTGGCCAATCATGAAGCAGGTCATGAGACCTATCACCCGATTGGCTGAAAAGACAGGTGATCCTATTGGATGCCTAGAAGGATGAGGGAGAAGAAGCACAGGGGAAGCCGACATGATGCAGAGGAGGAGGAGACGCAATCAAAGCCGCCGCCTGCTGCCTGTAGGAGTGCTGACCACCTTAACCTAAATGGGAGCCGAGCAGAGCTCTCAGCTCATGTGGCCATGTAGGGAGTCCTTCGCAACCACTGACATTACATGGCTCATCAACTGATCAAGGATTCCTGGCCATGTCAATTAAAGGGTCTAGTCATGTCATTGGTTGCTAAGGACATGCTATATGCAAGCACCTGCTGCTTCCTTAGGAACCATGGACAGCAGGAAGCTGTCATTCTTGTCCATGAATGACATACCTGTTTGGTGTTCAAACATTTGAACAGTGAAAGTTCAGTCCAAATATATATTTGGGCCACACACTCAGGTCATCTCTACTGGGAACCTCTTATTTATCAGCACTAGCACTACCATCACAAAAAGACATACAGTACCCTGCCAGCTTTTGTTTGTAAACAAACCAGCCAGGGATCACGTGCATGTGCTGAATAAATGCATTGCATATGATTTTACTTTTTTGTCCACATACACACGTTTATGTCCACCAAATCCTGACACTTACTTTCACATAGCACAGCCCTGTTTAGCATTTTTACTTACAGATAATTTTCCAAATCTCACCCTGTGACTGGATAGTGAAAAGAGAATCAGCGGGCTGATGACTTCATTTTCTCATTAGCCTGCTCTCTCCCCAGACTTTTTGCGCTGCTTTTCACCATTTTTTCAGAGCTTTGCTGTACAGTGGCTGGCAGTGGTTGGTACCAAGTCAAATGAAGGTACTTAGACTGATTTAATTTAAAAAAATAAATAATTTAATTACGTACTTATAATTGCATACAGTAGCTGCTATAATTTGTGTTTAATGTAGTTCTGGTTTAAAAAATGTGAATAGTAAGGATTTATAGGTGTGTTATATTTTACTTGTGTCTTACAAATTAATTAAATATGCTTAAGTATCTTATAAGCTTACAACAATATTGCCCTAAGAAACAATTATAGAATTGTAATTTCCCAGCATCTATCTAATGTATATGATAGTGACTCTTCACCCAACAGTGATAAACTGTAAAAGTCTGAAAAATGCTGCAGTATATATTTAATGCATCCCATAATGAAGATCACACAAGGAGGTTGCTTGTGGCCATTCTCATTAATATACTTATTTTTTTTCTTTTATACAAGTTATGTAATTGTGCTGCAGGTAAATAGGTCAAATATAACTGCTGGTGTTTTCAAGATACAGTTTAAAATCCAGTTAACACTTTCAGTTAGTTAAACTACTCAAGTTGAATAAAAAAAATGATAAGATGAATCATGGTTGGATTATGAAAAATTAAAGTAGAGAGTCTCTAAAGTGAAATTAATACTAGTAAGATTGTGTCAATACTTATTTGATGTAATGATAGTAAAATTGCAAGCTGATTATAAATAATTTTCGGTTCAGGAATGCTTGGTATTGTCTATGAAAGAGTAGAAATAAGAGTGATAAAGTATGAAAGAAAGTGTTTCAGTTGAATTTTGTTCCAATTAGAAGCAGTGCTAAAGTTAGTGGAGAGGTGTTCCACATATCTTACATGAATGACCCCAAAAGGCTTAAAGCTGTGTCGCTAAATAAATAAGAAGAAATTAGCGGGTGTAAAACAAGAATCTTTAGTCTGTTGTTGAACAAAACCACCAGGAGAATCTTCACATCCAATACACTTCCAGCTCTGTTGGATGCCTGGATGTCTGTGATTGCTCTGTCCGTCCCCTAAGTCACTACAGAACACAGTAGTGACATAGGACTGGCAGTAGGAACTACTAAGTGTGACAGGGGACACAGGATTCCAAATATTCAAAAGTGTTCCAAATTCAGCAACAGAGCAAATATTCTACAGATGGCATTGTGTAGGGTAACTTTAAATTGTCTTATTTTACAGAAGGTTTTTTTGTTTTTTATTTCAGCAAAAGAGTCACATAAAAATATGAACTGTTATCTGTCCAATAGTGAAGAAGTCTTGGAACAGGTGCAGAAAATACTGCAAAGATTAAAACTCTGCTATGCCCATTCATAAAGTGATACAATTAAAGGGGTTGTAAAGGTAAAAAAATGTTTCCTAAATAGCTTCCTTTACCTTGGTGCAGTCCTCCTTCACTTACCTCATCCTTTGATTCTGCTTTTAAATGTCCTTATTTCTTCTGAGAAATTCTCACTTTCTGTTCTTCTGTCACACAGTAATGTGACACTTTCTCCCTGGTGTGGAGAAAGTCTCTTGAGGGGGGAGGGGGCAAGCAGGAGTGTCAGGATGCCCACTAACACACAGCTCATATCTCTATCTGCAAAGTAGAGAGTGTCCTGACACGCCTGCTCGCCCCCTCCCCCCCTCAAGAGGCTTTCTCCACACCAGGGAGAAAGCCTCACATTTCGGTGTGTAGTTACAGACAGAAGAACAGAAAGTGAGGATTTCTCAGAAGAAATAAGGACATTTAAAAGAAAAATCGAAGGATGAGGTAAGTGAAGGAGGACTGCACTAAGGTCAAGGATGCTATTTAGGGAAAAAAAAAATTACCTTTACAACCCTTTTAAAACTGTGATTTGGGATAAAATTTTGGCTTAACACAAAGTTTATAATTTTTTTCACAAAATCAGTTATACTAATTTCCAGCAAAATGTCTTGCAGGACCACCCAGATCAAATTACTCAAACCTTTCTTAATTTTTATGACACTTGGGGCCTGATTCCCAAAAAAGCTGCCTAACTTAACTTTCAGCAGTTAAGTTACACTGACTTAAAATCTCTACCTAAGTGCCTGATCCACAAAGCACTTACCTAGAAATTTCAGGCCGTGTAACTTAAGTGCCTCCGTCGCAAGGCGGTCCTCCTCTCCGGGGGGGCGTTTAAAATTTAAATGAGGCGCGCTCCCGCGCCGGCCGTGCTGCGCTTGCGTGTGACGTAATTTTCCCGACGTGCAGCGCGCGAACGTAATTGACGCCGGGCTTTGTGGATTGCGACGGGACACTAAAGTTGCGACGGGTGAAAAAAAATATACGCGCCGGGAAAACAAATAATTATAAAAAAAAATGACAGCGTCGCTCGGCATGCATTCCTGAGAGGGAGAACTCCATGCCAATTTTCAAAGAAAAAAACGGCATGGGTTCCCCCCCCAGGAGCATACCAGGCCCTTAGGTCTGGTATGGGTTGTAAGGAGACCCCCCCTATGCCGAAAAATCGACGTAGGGGGTCCCCCTACAATCCATACCAGACCCGTATCCAAAGCACGCTACCCGGCCGGTCAGGAAAGGGAGTGGGGACGAGCGAGCGCCCCCCCCCCCTCCTGAGCCGTGCCAGGCCGCATGCCCTCAACATGGGGGGGGTTGGGTGCTCTGGGGCAGGGGGGCGCACTGCGGGCCCCCCCACCCCAGAGCACCCTGTCCCCATGTTGATGAGGACAGGACCTCTTCCCGACAACCCTTGCCGTTGGTTGTCGGGGTCTGCGGGCGGGGGCTTATCGGAATCTGGGAGTCCCCTCAAATAAGGGGGCCCCCAGATACCGGCCCCCCACCCTAAGTGAATGGATATGGGGTACATCGTACCCCTACCCATTCACCTGGAGGCAAAAAGTAAAAGTTATTAAACACACAACACAAGGGTTTTTAAAATAATTTATTAGTCTGCTCCGGAGGCCCCCCCTGTCTTCTTTATTAGCTCTAATACCAGGGGGGCTTCTTCTTCCGCTCTCCGGGGGTCTTCTCTGCTCTCCGGGGGGGTTTCTTCTTCCGCACTCTGGGGGGGGGTCTTCTCCGCTCTCCGGGGTCTTCTTCTCTCTTCGCCGCTCTCCGCTGTTGACTCGGCGAACCCCGGTTCTTCTGCAGCTGTCCGGTGCCTTCTTCTTCAGTGCTGGCTGCCTGCTATCTTCGTGTGTTAGCTCAATTACTAGCAGGCAGCCAGCGCGGTCGTCTGTGACGTCACCTTCTTCTCTTCTGTTCTTCTCCCCTCTTCCGATGTTGACTCGTCGCCTCTTGTCACTGCAATGATGGAAGCGCGCCTTGCATCCCATTTATATAGGCATCACCGTCCCATCATGCTCCGGCAGGTACCCACGTGGTGGGTGCCTACCCACGTGCACCCACCACGTGGGTACCTACCGGAGCATGATGGGACGGTGATGCCTATATAAATGTGATGCAAGGCGCGCTTCCATCATTGCAGTGACAAGAGACGACGTGTCAACATCGGAAGAAGGGAAGAGAAGAACCTGACGTCACAGAAGACCGCGCTGGCTGCCTGTTAGTAATTGAGCTAACACACGAAGATAGCAGGCAGCCAGCGCTGAAGGAGAAGGCACCGGACAGCTGGAGAAGAACCGGGGTTCGCCGAGTCAACAGCGGAGAGCGGCGAAGAGAGAAGACCCCCCCGGAGAGCGGAGAAGACCCCCCCGGAGAGCGGAAGAAGAAACCCCCCCGGAGAGCGGAGAAGACCCCCGGAGAGCGGAAGAAGAAGCCCCCCCTGGTATTAGAGCTAATAAAGAAGACAGGGGGGCCTCCGGAGCAGACTAATAAATTATTTTAAAAACCCTTGTGTTGTGTGTTTAATAACTTTTACTTTTTGCCTCCAGGTGAATGGGTAGGGGTACGATGTACCCCATATCCATTCACTTAGGGTGGGGGGCCGGTATCTGGGGGCCCCCTTATTTGAGGGGACTCCCAGATTCCGATAAGCCCCCGCCCGCAGACCCCGACAACCAACGGCAAGGGTTGTCGGGAAGAGGTCCTGTCCTCATCAACATGGGGACAGGGTGCTCTGGGGTGGGGGGGCCCGCAGTGCGCCCCCCTGCCCCAGAGCACCCAACCCCCCCATGTTGAGGGCATGCGGCCTGGCACGGCTCAGGAGGGGGGGGCGCTCGCTCGTCCCCACTCCCTTCCTGACCGGCCGGGTAGCGTGCTTTGGATACGGGTCTGGTATGGATTGTAGGGGGACCCCCTATGTCGAATTTTCGGCGTAGGGGGGGGTCTCCTTACAACCCATACCAGACCTAAGGGCCTGGTATGCTCCTGGGGGGGAACCCATGCCGGTTTTGAATTTAAAAATTGCTGTGGAGTTCTCCCTCAGGAATGCATACCAAATGCCGTCGCTTAAATGGGCCTTTACAAGGTGTGACTAATTTTCCACATTGTTAAACCAGCCCTAGTTTTGCGCAAGCAAAATCGGAACTTACGCAGAAATCACAGTGCTGAAAAGCGTTGTGGATCTGCTTAAGTCCTCATTTGCATACTCAAAGCTGCATTTCAATGAGAAATGCCCCCAGCGGCGGATGCGGTACTGCATCCTAAGATCTGACCGTGTAAGTGTCTTACACATGTCAGATTTTCTGCCTAACTTTGGAAAAAGCCTTTTGAGGATCGTTTCCAAAGTTAGGCATAGGCTGAACAGCAGTTCCGCCTGCGTATCTCTTTTGGGAATCAGGCCCTGTATTTCCAATTTTAGGTATCCCACGTGGAAATAGAACTAGCTTAATACCTAGAGAATATTGAGATACCCAACTTAACTTCACAATATGCTTGCCAATGTGACTTCCCTATTACTTAGAAGGAAATTAGTGAGGCTATTAGAATGTTTTCCCTAAATAAAACACTGGGCCTGGATGGGTATACAGTTGAATTGTATATTACCTTTAAAGATCAATACAAAGTGGCGTGATCTCGGCATGGCGGCGTAAATAAGCACATATAGAGAGCTCCAGGCCAGCGGCTCCCCTGCAGCTAATTACCGCTACTATACCCCATATTACCGGTGCCCAGCAGGTCCCTTGAATGCCCAGGAAGATTGACC
Organism: Rana temporaria; assembly: GCF_905171775.1. Classification (NCBI taxonomy): domain Eukaryota; kingdom Metazoa; phylum Chordata; class Amphibia; order Anura; family Ranidae; genus Rana; species Rana temporaria. The sequence continues at coordinate 175,559,235 of NC_053492.1, forward strand.
GACATCCCGCAGCCTCGGCTGGAACCCTGGATCGCTATCTGTGACCACAAAAGCCGGCGGCCTCCACGCTGGCGGCTTCCAAGATGGCGCTGACCTGTTCTGCAGCCTCAGACACAGCAGGGGACTCCACAGTGTCTGGTCCCTCATGGCAGCGGCCAGATAATTACACCATGCCACCCTTCTCACCCCCAGTGATCTCTCTCCCTGCCTTCCCAAATTGCTGGCAGTCTCCACAGAGACGGGGAGCTTATCGTAATCTGGAAGTCCCCTTTAACAAGGGGGCCCCCAGATCCCAACCCCCACCCTATGTGAATGAGTATGAGGTATATTCACCTAAAAAAAGTTTCAAAAACAAAACACAGTACACAGGTTTTTAAAGTAATTTATTAGGCAGCTCTGGGGTCTCTTCTGACTTCTTCTCCCCTCTCCAGCTCTTCTCCCTCTTCTAGCGGCATCTTCTGCCTCCACTGATGTCTTCTGCCCCTGTCGGTTCTTCTCCCTTCTCCGGGTCTTCTCTGCTTTCTGCTGATGTCTTCAGGCCCTATCTGGTTCTTCTCCCTCTGTCAGCTGTCTTCTGCCTCTGCCAGGTCTTCTCCACTGTTTTCTCCCTCTGTTTGTCTTCCGATGTTTACTCAAAGCTCTATCCCGCTCTAATGCTGGGTGTGCGGTGTGCCACTACTTATAGTGGCATGGGGTGGGGTCACCGGAGACCCGTCCCTTATGACATCACCACCATGGACATGATGGGCGGTGATGTCATAAGGGGCGGGTCTCCAGATGACATCACCCAGTGACCCCCGCCCCATGCACTTTATTCATCATTAATACCTCCTAAAAAAATTATTGTTTAAAAAGAAATGCATTGATACATGTCTCCCAGGGCAATACCCAGACTCCCATACCTCTTTTTGGCTAATTACTTGCATATAAACCTTCAAAAGGGGCACTTTTGATTCCTCCTGTTCAGCTCCCATAGACTTTAATGGGGTTCGCCGTTCAGATTAGAACTTTCCCCCTGTTCGGGTTAGAACTTTTGCCCTAACCGAACAGGGGGGGTTGTTTGGCTCATCTCTATTCCTGACTATTACACTAGCCAAATGACAGCTCTCGAACTGTTGTCAGCTATATAAATGAAGGGGCTGGGATAGTGTTGACACTATTGCCCAAATATGACCATGTGGCCATATTTAGACAACAATATAAGTCGCTCCATCCCTCGTCCATTTGCTTACGTGGACAATGATAGGCCAGATGAAATCAGTGATTGGTAATGATGCTATGAGAGCAAGCAGATGCTGCTTCCACAGCAACCATTGACTGCTGGAGGCTGTTACATTTACCCATGATAAATGTCATAAACATTCAGGGGCAGATCCACGTACATCCGCGGTTTTCTTGCATTGGGCGTAGCGTATCTAAGATACACTACGCCGCTGTAACTTGCTTTTTTTTTTTAATCCTCAAAGAATTTGCGCCGTAAGTTACAGGGGCGTAGTGTATCTTTGGCGGCGTAAGGGCGCGCAATTCAAATGGATGTGATGGCGGCGTGTTTTATGTAAATACGCTGTGACCCGACGTAAAAGACGTTTATTTTGAGCAGCGCATGCGCCATTCTTGGGGGTATCCCAGTGCGCATACTCAAAATTAAACCGGAACAAGCCAATGTTTACGACGGTGACGTCATTCTACGCAAATCCCTATTCGCGAACGACTTATGCAAACGACGTAAAAAATTCAAAATTCGACACGGGAACGACGGCCATACTTAACATTGAGTACGCCTCATAATAGCAGGGGTAACTATACGCCAGAAAAAGCCGAACGCAAACGACGTAAAAAAATGCGCCGACCATCAGATCGAAATCCGTGTGGAATACATCCGCGGTGACGTGTCGCACCGTCACCGCGACGATGACGCGGCGACGTGCGCGACGCTGGAAGGTAACTACTTCCACGCATGCGTCGAATCATTACGACGCATGCGAGGAATGGGACCGGACGGATTGATCCGGTGAGTCTGTACAGACGACCGGATCAATCCACTGGACACGATTCAAGCGGATAGATTTCTTAGCATGCTAAGAAATTTCTATCCGGTTAAAATCGATCGGCTGGACGAATCTCCGCGGAAAAATATCCGCTAGGCCGTACAGACGACCGGATTTGTCCGCTGGAACTGATCCGCGGATCAATCCCAGCGGAAATACTGTAGATCCAATATTTGTTCCTTGGACCCACACACAACAGTAAGCGTTGATCCTAACCTAAAATGTGTACATAAATGTTGGTAGTTAGGAATTGTAGTTCCCCCTATGAATACAAAAAATCCCACTAGATGGCGCTACACCATGTAACAGTACCACACAACGTGTTGTGTTGGGAAAAAAACAAAAAAACCTCCGTGCAGCTGTAAACCACTTGGAAACATGGGAAATAGACAAAAAACAAAAAGTACAGCACACAGTGGTCAAGTAAATGTCACTTTATAGTCTGTAAATGTAAAAGCACGAAACAAATGAACATGCTGCTATTTTTTGTTCATGTTCATTTGTTTCTTGCTTTTACATTTACAGATTATAAGGCTCCCCTATGAACCTATATCAAAAATAATTTACCTTCCTTGACAAAAAAGTTTATTTCCCTACTTGGTCTAAATTACCTTTAAGGCTAATGGGGAAAATGAATCCCTTTAAGTTGTTCTTTTTACTCTGCTTTCTATACATGTTAATACATGTGCCAGTTTAAATCCCCAAAAAATAAAAGGTTAAGAATTTAAATCTATCCTCTCCTCTTTTTTGCGGCCCAAATCCCCCTAGTATCTACTTTGAGACACTCTAACAACACACAGAGACTGGATTCATGGCTCTCCCAAATCTACAACTACTGTATATTTATTTTCTGGCCAGCTGACCTATATACACTGGCGGCTGTTTCCAAACTTAAACAATGTTGCAGAGGCTACTGAGGTAGCTCTTATGCACTCCTACAAAACACTGATTTACCTCCTATATAGAAATGGATCACAGCTGAAGCTGTCATTCAAAAATGTTAACATGTGTTAGGATATAATTACTGACTCACAATTGATCATGCCTCTAAATAAACCCTTAGACTGGGTTCTGTAAGGTACATGTAGGTATGTAGTGCCCGAAGTGGAGCATGTGTGCTGAGGATTCAGGTGAAAACATAGTCAGGCATGTCAGGTCGGCAATGAATCAGGCAAACTGGTACACAATCGAAATCCAGAGTGGTCAGGCAGACAGAGGTCAAACAAGAGCTGGGGGTGAAGAACAAAACATCAGGCTAGAGAGTGGTCAAGAATTCAGGCAGAAGTTCATACACAGTAATCAGTCAAAAAGCTATCAATACACCCATGGAGCTAGTCCACACAAACAGGCACTGAGTAACAGGAAATGATGCTATTCATGAGCTGCTTGGTTGTACATTGTCCGTAGATGGCAGCAGCTGGGGCTAGTGAGTCCAAGGCAATGCATCAGGCTGGGAAAACATTGCGACAACTCCCGTGGCACAACAAGTAAGGCTGCAGTTGTGGAACCAGGAACATCCTGGTTCAATGACACCCATGTATATGACATGGTCCCCTCTAAAGTAGACCCCCCCCGGAGGCCTAGCAGGGCTTAGCGGGAAAGGAGGCATGGAAGTCTTGAATAAGAGCAGGGACATGAAAATATTTGTCTGGAACCCAGGAACGGTCTGAGACTGGATATCGTTCCCAATGAACCAGATACTGTAGACCACAACCCCGCTTTCTAGAATCCAGAATCTTAGAGAATTCAAACTCACGTTGTCCATCAACAAGAACAGGAGGAGGTAGCTGTTGAGTTCTGAAGTAACAATTGAAAATTGCTTTTTTAAGGAGAGAAACATGGAACACAGCATGTATCCGGAGAGAGGAGGGCAATTTCAACTGATAGGAGACTGGCTCGACTGGAGCAATTATTCTGTAAGGACCATTGAATTGAGTACCTAATTTGGTAGAGGGTTGTTTCAGTCTCATGTATTTGGTAGACAGACAAAATCTGTCCCCCAATGCATAGGGAGGTATATGGCATCTTCGTCTGTTAGAGAAAAGCGCATATTTGTCTGCTGACTTCCATAGCAATAAGCAAATCTTTTTCCAGTGTAAGCGAATGCTTTTTACCCGCTGATCTGCTGCTGGTACACCGAAAGAAGGTTGAAGTAGGGGAAAAGTTTGAGGGTGATAGCCTAAGGCTGCATAGAATGCCGTGATATGAAGAGCACTGTGCCAACAGGAGTTAATGGCGAATTCAGCCAAAGGCAAATGCTCAGACCAATTGGAGTGTAACGAGTTGACATGAAGTCGAATATAGGTTTCAAGGGTCTGGTTCATGCGTTCGGTTGCACCATCTGTTTGTGGGTGATGTGAGGTAGAGAGTGAGAGCGTTGCTCCCAGTTTCTTACAAAACACTCTCCAGAATCTGGAAACAAACTGGGATCCACGGTCTGAAACGACATTGGTTGGTATGCCATGATGTTTCACAATATGGGAAAGGAAGAGGGTAGACAATGCTTATGCTGTAGGTAATCCAGGGAGAGATACAAAATTAGACTTTTTGGAAAAGTGATCCACTATGACCAATATAGCAGTCATGCCATCAGATTTGGGTAACTCAATAATGAAGTCCATAATCAAATGGATCCAAGGCTGACAAGGTGCAGCTATATCATTTCCTTATTATATACATTTCCTGTTCTTAGGAACTGACAATAGGTTGCTTGCTAATTGCAGACATTATTTAAATTAATTCGATTCAACAGGCTTAAATGCAAAATTGCCACTAACTTTCAGTTTGAGATTTCACATCACTGACAAAAGTAAATGTAACTTTCTAGTTATGTATAAAAAGTACAGGAAATATCAGGTATCTGTAGATCCCATTACTGAAGCTCCAAGGTCTTTCCTATTAAATGGAAAATTAGTTGGACACACTTATGCACAGATTTAGTGTCTGTCAAGCTGGCTATTAACTGTACTTTATTTTTTAAACTCAACTTCATTGTTTGGAGAGACAAGATATTTATTTATTGCCTTTATGCAGATTCTACTTCCTGTCTTATTAAAACTAAAGGCATTTACTCTCATAAATAAAGTTGTTTAATATGAAGCAGAATGTTAAGATAATTTATAGGTGTTATCCTTTTACAATGTTACCGTTTTGTTATTGGTGTAAATTCAACAATTTTATCACTGGATGTGCTGCTCCATGTAATTCAAAACTCATAAAAATGCTCCTTTCTCATATTTCTGAGCAACAACTTCTCCTTTCTCTTTTAAAATATGAATAAATCAATCTAGACTAGGCAGAAGAATGTTATTTGTTAAAAGTATAAATACTCAAAAAAAGGGACTGCATTTTACCTATGTTGAATGTGAATTGTATTATGTTCTCCAGTGGATCTCTAATTGTGTTATTTAGATTACAGCAATCTGATGGTTGTTGGTTTTTATGCCATTTATGCTATATTTCTTATTAATAGGTGACACTTTATCTACTGGATTGAAAGACCTATCCAACATTTTAAGAGAAATTACACAGCTATTCCAGTCTAATGAGATGCGTCCAGCTAATGATCCAAAAGAGAGAGATCCAGTCAGAGTAAGAATGTTGAATGATATTCTTCAGAATATAGAAAAAAACTTCCTCATTAGTTCCTCACCACCAGGATTCTCCAGGTAAATGTAACGTGCATTTATTCTGTCATTGAGATGAGAAACATAATGAGCAAAAATGATTATTAGATTTACTGAGTTTAATATGGAATGAAAAAATAGGTCAGGAAAAATTACAATAATTGATGAAAAACTTTTGGGGTTGACGAGGATTATAAACCTATTTATATTCAAAATTGTAGTTAATAACTTCAGTTTTACCAAACCAGTAATTATGTTTTCAAACTACAATTATTCCAATTTGCTCAATATATACTTATTTTTTTTCCTGCCTCAGGAATTATTTTCTGACAAATATTGAGATAGTCAGTCGCATTTGGCAATGTTACCATGGAACACCAAGCTCTCGACAGAAGTTTTTAAGGGCCACCAAACTGCCATGTCTGTGGGCAAGCAGTGCAGACCCCTACAATATGCTGTACTTTAGAAACTCAGCACATAAAATATTGGCTTGTGAGCATTTCTCAGTAACAAAGTCTTATTTGCTATATTTGAAAGCATATGCATTTTAATATAATCAGATTTTTATAGAACACCATTTTTAAAAGATCATCTATTTTGCATTGTAATAGTGCAGGTAGGTAGGTGGACCCTTAAGTGATGGTTATCCTATTACTTAGATCAGGAGACCTTCTACCATAGATTGGGTCACTCTGTCCATGTTAACTTTGAGAGGGCCTCTGATATGAAGATTCTATAAAGCATAGAGTCTACTATGCAACCAAGCATGGCTGAAAATTCGCTGTTGGTGGGGAAAACTTGAGACACTACTTTAGCAGGGGAATCGTATTCCAGTTATTTGAGACATCAGAGTGTTGGAAAGCATCTCTGGAAGGGTCCAGCCTAAGAAGGGCATAGTGTTGTCTGCACTGAACTACAAGTAGACTGCACAGTAATTGATTCAGTACTGACTTATACCTATTCAATAAAGAAAATTATTTGAGAATACCACTGGCATTGTCCAGTTACCTTAGTTTCCTAAAAGAATAATTGCCATTACACTACAACTACTGTGTTTATGATTTCTTAAGTTACAATGCTGTAGAAAAAAACACAGAAATCTACCATGCTTTCCAAAACTTTCTCTTTCTTAAAAATCAAGCTATTACTGATTTGACCCCGCAATTTGGTTTTTAAAAAGTGAGAACTCAGCTAGGGAGCTATAAATACAGCACATAAATATTGGAGCATGGCACATGTTCTGGATATCTCAAAGAGCTTTCACTGACACCAAATTCAGTTAAAGTGTACCTGTACCCAGACTAAATAAATTAGAGGATTTACATATTCTGAACAAATTCCAAAAAGCTGGCAAGATTCTGCAGATGGAGAAGTAAAGGTAAAAGAAGCAGCAATTTCAGCACCTCTGTTGTGAGCGTTGAAGATTAGTTTCTCCACAATCCTTTTAGCTGTGGTGGTGAATGAAAGCATGTGAAGGGATTTTACTGCTTGTTTTAAATATGTTAAATATGAGGACATTTGATCTAAGATGTAGAGACAAAGCTTTTAGAGTGGAGTGGAGGACGGCTGGAAGGGTGTGCGGGGAGACCAAAGCTCCCTCAAATATATAATTTGAAAACTGAGATTTACCCGACAATCTAGACCTTGTCTAAGTAGATATGAGAGATTATAAAAACGTAAGTTGGGCAAGCCTGTACCACTCTCGGACTTAGGGAGACAAAGTTTCTGGAAAGCTATACAAGGCAGTTATAGCCTTGTGTATTTTTTGTAAAAAAGGGATGGTCTGCATTGGATCGAGTAGGGATGACACATGTTTTTTTGGATGCTGGCAGCCACTGATTTTTTTAACATTCAGCAGCCCAGAAAAGGAAGCTGTTAAACTTGGCAGTAGTATTAATAACACTAAATGCTAAATGTCTGTTTGATTGCAACCGAAAGTTAGACTTAGCCAAACACCCATTTAGTTTAGCCATTCACCGAACCTCTGAATAACTTTGGTCCAAACCAAACCAACTTTGGTTCCTGGCTCAGACTGAATGAGCAGTTTATTCCTATTCGCTACATATGGTTGCCTCGCTCACCTTCTGTATGCTTCTTCTACATGTTTTTCCACATTATTTAAAGTCAGAAAGCTATTATTCCTTATATAACTCTAGTATTTCCTTGCCAATAGTTTTACATTTTTGTACATAGGAGTGCTTCTTGGAAATCTATAAATTTTTTCCATTCTTATCGAAAAGGCATTTCTGTGACTAATATGATCTCACCCAGGGTATTGATACATTTACCTATGCAAGAATTACAATTTATTTGACAAATTATCATTTGTTGTGCAAAGAAACCAATGTACATTCTTCTAAGCTCCTTCTGACTCCCACACACAGCTATGGGTGTGCTCTTGATCTTGTCGCTGCTCTTGATAGCAATCCAACATATAGCAATAACCACACATAGATATCAGTATATATCAGCCTGTTTATTCCACAAGATGCATAAGATGATCCAAAGACATCTCTACCCAGTTTATCAACATTAGGGAAGTAGGTAAAATTTGATAGACATGTATAACTTTTTCTTAAAAGCTTCATACTGTTCTCCTTAGATATTAAATATTTTAAATTATTTAATCTGTTTGATGCTTACACTTCAAATATTTTATAAATTAACCTAGGTTTGAACTTTGCATCACCCTTAATAGACAAATAGAATGAGGTCTCAAGCCCTATACCCTGATATTGCTAGAAGAGCTTCCGAGCCTTTAGTAGATCCCCAAAAATGAGGAATCTCTTAGTTTTGGCAACTGATTTTGCTTTGCATGTATCAAAGATATTGGGGAACCCCCTGAAATTATATTCAAAATGGAGTTGTTACACCACCCAATATTTGGAAGCGCAAACATAAAACATGTTGTTATCTAGAAAACAGCTTTTCTGTCTTTAGTTATGCAACTGATATTTAGGAGATCATTCCATAAATTATTTATAAATATTACAGGGACATGATAATGTTCTATTTAAAATCCACCACATTTCTAAAATCTTTAATCCAATTGCAAGAGAAATGTGAAGATTTTGACTTAACAGGGCATGAACTTTAAAATGCAAGTGAAGAAAAGATGTAATATATGAACTGTATTGTCATGTGCTGTTTTGCCTTAGGCATCTCTTTAAGCATTTTGGTACTGGTACATTGCAACCAATAAAATGAAAACAGCATACAATAATCATAACACCACATCTTTCCTGTGAAAATGCCAGTTCACATCGTGATAAAATACTGACAGTTACATTTTATACTAAAGTAAATATAATGAAGCCATTACACAATTTAAAATGCATAAACACACAAATATGAGGCATTAATTCATAAAGTACTAAAAATAAAATATAAATGAATAATGTTATGAAAACAGACTTAAGCCTCGTACACACGATAGGTTAACTAGAGGACAACGGTCTGAAGGACCATTGTCATAGGTTAACCTATGAAGCTGACTGATGGTCCGTCGTGCCTACACACCATCAGTTAAAAAAACGATTGTGTCAGAACGCGGTGACGTAAAACACAACGATGTGCTGAAAAAACGAAGTTCAATGCTTCCAAGCCTGCGTCGACTTGATTCTGAGCATGCGTGGATTTTTAGCCGATGTTTGTGCGTACTAATGATCGGTTTTGACCTATCGGTTAGCAATCCATTGGTTAAATTTTAAAGCAAGTTGACATTTTTTTAACCAAAGGTAAAATAACCTATGGGGCCTACACACGATCGGTTTGGACCCATGAAAACGGTCCATCAGACCGTTGTCCTCTGGTTAACCTATCGTGTGTACGAGGCCTCAAAATTGTATTTATTGTGGATTGGTAGAACATTTAATTACTGTAAGAAAAAAATGTCAGTTTATGACTTTGTTTTCATATGACATACTTTATAATAAAACTAGTAGTACTGAGAGTAAATACATTAACTGTGCCATTATAGTTATATGGACTGTATTTGCTGGCGTATAAGACTACCTTTTACACTTAAAAAAACTGTCCAAAAAGAAGGGGTCGTCTTATACGCTGGGTCAGCTGCTCGGATGCCTGCTGGATGTGCGGTAATACTGTATGTAGCTTTGGCTACATACAGTATATACCGCTAAGCCAATCCCGGTGAGCGATGTATTCAAATGAATACAGAGTCTGCTCGGATTGGGGTAACAACCTCTGCCAATCCGAGTGCCTACATACAGTAGGCTGCTCGGATTGGCTTTGAGAGTCAGAGAGGCGTGGGCTGATGATGTTACAGCCTCTGCCAATTCAAGCAGGCTTTGTATTCATTAATAGAATACATCGCTCACCGTGATTGGCTCCATCTCCAGCAAGAATGAAGAAGATTATGGCTCGTCACCCTGCTGCTCCCCCCTCCATCCACGCTGAGGGAACCAGGAAGTGAAGCGCTGCGGCTTCACTGTCCGGTTCCCTACGGTGCATGTGCGAGTCGCGCCGTGCCCGCCGATTGGCTCCCGCTGTGTGCTGGGAGCCAAGTGTTCCCAGCACACAACGGGGGGGGCGACGGGATGTGACGCAATGCCCGTCTTTTGCCCGTGAATGCCGGGCCGGAAGTGGGTGCAAATACCTGTCTTTAGACAGGTATCTGCACCCCCCTCCCCCCTGAAAGGTGTCAAATGTGACACTGGAGGGGGGGAGGGTTCCGATCAGTGGGACTTCACTTTAGGGTGGAAAACCGCTTTAAGTACCAAAGTTTTGCGCCATTACATGAGTGTGCGCAATTTACAAGAGTTACATTACAAGAGTGACATGTTAGGTAGCTATTTACTCAGCGTAACATCATCTTTCACATTATACAAAAAAATTGGGTTAACTTTACTGTTTTGTTATTTTTTAATTCATGAAACAGTTTTTTTCCCAGAAAAAGACGTTTGAAAAATTATTGCGCAAATACTGTGCGAGATAAAAAGTTGCAATGATGCCATTTTTCCCCCTAGGGTGTCTGCTAAAAAAATATATAATATTTGGGGGTTCTGACTAATTTTCTAGCAAAAAAATTATGATTTTTATATGAAGGAGAGACGTGCCAGAATAGGCCCGGTCCTGAAGTGGTTAAAATGTGAGCCCAAAACAAGAAAAATTGAGGTTTTTTTTCACTGTGCCAAATTTCCAATTATAGATTCACAACACAAAATGTTGGATACAAATATTACATTTTATTGTATACAAAATGATAAATTCAGAATAAAAGGCAAGCAGTCAAATATGTATTTAACCAATCACAATATTAGTGTAGCACTTAGATCATAAATCAAAAAATCTAAAGTCTCTTCTAACAAAAAAAGTCCATATAAACGTCCATACAAAATACTTTTTGTTGTGATTTATGATTATCCTCCTTCCCATGTTTATTATCCAGTTAAAGCGGTGGTTCACCCTGTTTTACAACATCCTGTCTATGCAAATGCGCTGCAAAGAGAATGACCAAACAATTATTTTTTTTGAGTCCTCCTTACCCGTTTGCAGGTCGTATTTACGACTTGTCAATCAAAATCCCCCGCGGGGAATGGGCATGTAAGTCCATTCTCCCCCGTCCTGTCACTCGAATTTAGGAACTCCTCCGTCGACGCGCTGTGCTCTAATCGCGCGACATCGCCGGCCGTTGTTATGGCAACCATGTAGTGTTGACGGCGACGCTCGCCGTCAACACTGCACATGCGCGGGATCGAGCGGTGAATGCTGGGAGGCCAGCATTCGCCCTATCCCGGAAGAAGACCCTGTCGGCTTCACTATGCCCACAGGTAAGATGGAAACGTCCATCGCCTCGGGATCAAAAATATAATTTACCGAATTACAGTGCATAGGACGGCTTAACGAGTGGGACACCCTGTTAGTGCGGGAGTAAAGGTAAGAGCTGTGGATTAGAGAAAAAAAAAAAACGATATCCCGCGGAACCACCGCTTTAAGCTGTGCTTTCACCTGATTTGTTTGACCCTTCTTTCTAGTAAGATCAATTAACGCTTTATATTATATACATTCTCCAATTTGCTACATGAATCTTGTATAAATCCAGACATTCTTTGCACTCCAATCAATTTCTCCTCTTTCTCCAAAGTACTTAGTGAAACAAGGTATTTAATAAAAGGCATGGACAGGCCCAGGATTACCCAAAACATTAGCATGTGGCACCAACAACTTTTAACTCCTTCAGATCCACGCTATAGCCGAATGACCATTCAGTTATAGGCTGCATTGATGGGCTTTGGTGAGGCAGCACTCATGGACACTGATAGGCTGCACTGATGGGCACTGATTGGCTGCATTGATAGACACTGATAATTACTCATGAGGCAGCACTGCTGAGGCTGCACTGATGGGCACTGATAAGGCTGCACTGATGGGCACTTATGAGGCTGCACTGATGGGCATTGACAGGCTGGATTGATGGGCACTGATAAGACTGCACTGATTGGCACTGATAAGGCTGCACTGATGGGCACTGATAAGGCTGCACTGATTGGCACTGATAAGGCTGCACTGATGGGTACAATGAGGCTGCACTCATGGCCACTGATGAAGGGGTACTGATAAGCTGCACTGATGGGGCTGAACTGATAAGGCAGCACTGATATGCTGCACTGATGCACACTGATATGCTGCACTGATGGGCACTAATAGACTACACAGATGGGCACTGCCGAGGTTGCACTGATGGGCACTGATGAGGCAGCACTGATGGCCACTGATGAGGCAGCACTGATGGCCACTGATGAGGCAGCACTGATGGCCACTGATGGACATTGATAAGGTGGCAATGATGGGCACTGATAAGCTTCACTGATAAGGCAGCACTAATATACTGCACTGATTTCAAGTCTTGAGCTACTAGCTAGAACTTAAGAGTTACTCGCCACCAGTTTCCCCACCCAACTCCTACCTTGCCCCTAATTCCGCATCTAAACCCACCCTAAATTATCTTGTGAAATTAAATCTTTTATGCAGAATTAAGTTACAAAAATAAATATTAACAACAACTTCTATAACACTAATAACATAAAGCATATCAGCCCATGAGTGCAGCATATCAGTGTCCATCAGTGCAGCCCCATCAGTGCAGTATATTAGTGCTGCCTTATCAGTGAAGCTTATCAGTGCCCATCATTGCCACCTTATCAATGTCCATCAGTGGCCATCAGTGCTGCCTCATCAGTGGCCATCAGTGCTGCCTCATCAGTGCCCATCAGTGCAACCTCGTCAGTGCCCATTTGTTTTTAGGGTGAACCCCCGCTTTAAGACATATATACAGGGGATTGTAAACATGAAAGTATAATTAATTTAAAGAACTACATATTAAGTAAATGTTTGTATTTTTGTCATTAAACTTGCTAAACAGTTACCGTGTAGTGGTAACACTTTGCAGCATATTGTTATTCAAGCTATTAACTAAATGCATGCTATTAACTAAGATTTTAAACATTTTTGTAAAGCAAGAGCTGTACATACTCAGAAAAGACAAATGCATTTTAAAGCTGGAGATTGCTAATTCATTTTGGATATTTTAAAATGAAGTTAAATCAATACTGTAGTAACAAACTGAGAAGGAGCAGGACACATCCTGTCTTATATGAAATATACAGCACTGCTAGATTTATTTTCACAAGTTAGGTCCATGGAGATCTGTCATATTCTTGCTAGATTTCTATATTTAGAACACTTTTACTCATCCAGAAATGTGTAGACCTACCACCTGACAATGGTAATTAAACAGCTGCAGCTGCTCTAGTGAAGATAGCTTACAGTAAAGGTTTGCTGTTGCAACAGTGTTACACTTCATAAATACATATTATTTGTTCTACATTTATTAAAATTCAGCCTTGGATTTCTAAATTCAGTCAAATGACAAACAAAGCGACCAAGAACTTTTTTTTGCAGCATAGATGTACTTTGTAATGCAGATCCCATAAGAGAGACTGAGCAAAGCTTGTTTCTCACCTAGGTTAACTTTGCAAAATTAATTTTCACCCAAGTTAAATCTCTGAATGTGAGGCTACGGCAGTATGCTGAGCCTGCATGGGATAGAGCAGAGGGAGAAGTGGGCTGCCGCGCTCTGGGGTAGTAACAGCCTCTGATTGGTCAGCTGCGGCAGCCCCCTTCTCTGATAGGTCCGTTCGCGTGAGGTAAAACCCGCACTGGACGAGCCTATATAAGGGAGAGGCTGAGGCGATTTGCTCAGTCACATCTCCTGACAAGCAGCATCGCCCGCCTCTCCCTCTCTCTCAGGATGAAGCGCGCTGTGCAGGACAGCCGTGAGGAGCTCTTATGTAGACTCCTAGAGAAGGCTGAGAGCAGGGGAGGTGAAGAGTGGCTGAAGCGTTGCCTGTCTGAGGAGAGTGGCTCTGTTTTATCTGTCAGCCCAGCTGCAGTACCAGAGATGAGCGTGGGCGCCCCCAGGAAACAGCCTGGAAGAAAAAAGAAATGTAAGACCAATAATTTAGCTCCTCAAGCTGAGGGAGCTGCAACAAGAGGTGCTTCTTGCCAGCAAGGGAGCAGCGCTGCCTCTTCCCCCCCTCCTGGGGACTTGGGTGAGCATGTTTTACCTGAAGTTGTTTTCAGTAATGTTAACCAGTTATCTGCATTTTCTAGTCTAATTGAATCTTTGTCTGTCATTGTGCAGCAGTTCAAAGGTATACATGATGCGGATTTTACCTCACAAAATGTAAATATGTATGTGCAACCAGGTGAGAGTCTGAGTACTCAGGCATGCACAGTAAGTCAGAGTGCACAGGAGACTGGTGCTGGAAATAGCGATAATGCTATTGATATGGAGGAGGTTGGTGTGGTGTGGCATGAGGCTGGTCATCCCTCTCTGCTAAATAAGGATGTTACTGTCAGATCGAGTGTGAGGTGTCCTGCTGTTAATAATACTTTACCCCTCAGATCCTCGGCTGCTATGGTCAGCGAGTCTTCCTTTAAGGAACCCCTCCCTTGCAGTTTATCCCCGCTGGGTTTTCATCTGTCTAAGTCAGTCAAAGAAAAAATTTGGAGGGGTGAATATCTCGATATATTATCACTTCTCCCTGCTTCTAAGGAGTTTTTGGCTAAATCTGACAGGCAGTCCAGCGAAAGAACAGAGGAAGATAGGAGGAGAGCGGTTCCTAAGACATTTCAAAACTGGCTGCAAGCGTTCTGTATCTATTCAGCAGTTATGGGAGAACGCTTCCCGGGGAAGTGCTCAGGTTTATTCCAACACCTGGATATTATTGCGGAGGCCTTTCGCCACTTTGGCGGCTCCGCATGGTTCTCATATGACGAGAATTTCCGTCAAAAACTAGCTGTGCACCCATCGCTGCATTGGGGGGCTAAGGACGTTGGTTTATGGTTAAACCTTATGCTGCCACCTAGGCCCCAGTTCACCCCTCGCCCCGCTTCAAATGGTCAGAGTCCAGTCAGGAAGGGTGTATGCTTTGCATTCAATGAGGTTCAATGTAAATTCTTATTGAATTGTAGATACAAACATGAGTGTTCTTATTGTGGCGGTACTCACGCGGCGAGCAGATGTTTTCGTAAAGCTGCCGCTAGTTCCTCTCATTCAGGACCCAAGGACACACATGGGAAAGGCCCCGACTCCGGTGAGCCTGGCAAGAATGCGCCCATGGCTCGAGCGCTATCCAGACCACAGGATGGCGGCTCTGCTAACTGAAGGTTTTGCCAATGGTTTCTTAGTGCCATCCTTTACTGGTTCAGGGTGTACACCAGTTAAAAATTTACTATCGGTATCCATGCACTCTAACTTAGTGCTTGAGAAAATTTGCAAAGAATTGTCTGAGGGTAGGGTGGCTGGCCCCTTTAATGACCCGCCATTCTCTAATTTCCGGTTGTCCCCTTTGGGCATCGTACCCAAGAAAGAGCTGGGTGCGTTCAGACTGATCCACCACCTATCTTACCCACCGCATTCGTCACTCAATGACGAAGTTGCCTCTGTGGAGGCTCCAGTCTGCTACGCCTCATTTGATGAGGCTTTGTGTCTTTTGAGGCAAGCAGGGCAAGGGGCTGTGCTAGCAAAGGCTGATATTAAGTCGGCTTTCCGCCTTCTTCCCGTGCATCCACAAGGCTTCAATTCTTTGGGTTTTCAATTTTTGAATAAATATTATTTTGATAAATGCATGCCAATGGGGTTTTCTATGTCATGCTTTTATTTCGAGGCTTTTTCCTCCTTCTTACATTGGGTCGTGTCAGTCGTTATCCCTCAAGGCCTTATCCTACATTATCTAGATGACTTCTTGTTTTTAGGTCCCCGGGGGTCATCAGTGTGTATGGAAGCTTTACAGGTTTTCTTTGACGTTTGTCATGACTTTGGCGTGCCTCTGGCCCAGGAGAAAACAGTTTTTCCCACGACAGTTATTGAATTTTTGGGGATCACGGTTGACTCCGAGCGAATGGAATTCAGATTGCCACAACAGAAGATACATAAAATGAAGTCTATGATTGCAACCTTTCTTGTCAGTAAGAAGGTGTGCTTAAAGGAGGCACAATCTTTGCTGGGTCTTTTTGCTTTTGCAGCCAGAGTCATCCCTATGGCGAGGGTATTTTCGCGCAGGTTCTCGTTAGCCATAAAAGGTATGGTGAACCCTTACGCTCATTTCCGAATTTCAAAAAGCATCAAGGATGATCTAAGAATTTGGGATGCTTTTTTAAATGAGTTTAATGGTTCCTCGGCCTGGCAAATGGACTTTATTAATAGTTCTCAGTTGGAATTCTTCACTGATGCAGCTGGCTCTGCTGGGTTCGGGGCTTTCTTGGATGGGCGCTGGTGCGCCCAGTCCTGGCACCCTGATTGGCTCCAGAAGGAGATACTTCAAAATCTAGTTCTGTTGGAGCTCTTTCCAGTGATTGTGTTGGTGGTTGTGTGGGAAGACATCTTTAGGAATCGTAGAATCTTAGTTCATACGGATAATAAAGGTGTCTTTTTTGCCATCAATACTCTGTCCTCTAAGTCTGATCCCGTTCTGAGGTTATTGCGTTTCCTTGTACTTCATTGTATGAACTGTAATATATGGTTGAGAGCTGAGCATATTGCAGGTAAAGAAAATAACATAGCAGATTCTTTATCTCGTTCACAGTTCAAGAGATTCCGAGAGTTGGCGCCATCAGCGGATCAACATGGCACCCCTTGCCCAGACTTCCTCTGGGGCTTAATTTGGGAATAATATTCCGGAATCTCAAGGCTTCAGTAGCGGAAAACACCTGGAGGGATTATAGGCTTTCATGGCACAAATGGTGCTCTTTCTGTCAACCATTGGGTTTGGATCCACTAGATGTGTCTTCTTACGTGGCTTTGTCTTTTTTGTCCTTTCTCATTCAGTCTAATCTGTCCCCGGCTTCCATAGGTAAAATATTGGCTGGAGTTTCTTTTTTCCTTAAGTTTGCAGGCCTTCCTGCTCTTACCTCTTTCTTTCAGGTCACTCAGGTTTTGAAGGGCCTCAAAAAGTCTAGGCCCTCTTTAGATAATAGGCGTCCCATATCTATCCCCATTTTGATCGATCTTCTTCAGATCCTTCAAGATGTCTGCTCATCCAATTTCGAATCTTTGCTTTTTAAGGCTGCTTTCTCTATAGCATTCTTTGGAGCCCTTCGGTTAGGTGAGTTTACTGCAGCAAATAGAAACGCTTTTTCATTTCTCCGTTTTTCTCATGTTCAGTTTGACGTCGGTTCTGTCCGTCTGTTTTTGTCCAGATCAAAGTCCTCTCAGGTTGGCCAGTGGTTTTCTTTATCCAGTTCTCCTAATGAGGCTATCTGTCCCGTGTTTCATGTTCGTAATTATCTTTTGGTCAGACCATTGAGTAACGATTCCTTTTTTATTCATGAAGACTTGTCCTCTCTAACTAGGTACCAGTTCTCAGCTGTTTTGGCCTCCTGTTTGAAGCGCTTGAATTTATCTGGGTACCAATTTTCTTCCCATTCTTTCCGAATTGGCGCTGCCACCACAGCTGATTCTATAGGTTTTTCAGAGAGTAAGGTTAAAAAAGTGGGCAGGTGGGGCAGCAATAGATATAAGTTATATGTTCGTCCCAGTCTTCTAACTTTATGATTCTCTTTCAGATTTATCCAGGAATATCGCTTGGGTCATAGGTCACTCCTACGTGTTCTGGGCTTACAAGCACTCCGGATCCAGATCATACTCTGCTAACCTGGGGCTTGATCCTGATTTATTTTTAATTTTATGGTCAGGTGTTAGAGGTATGCGGTGGCGCAATTTAAAAGACCACCTAGCTTATTTGTCTTCTGTCTGGCCTCAACCCCAAGTGATAGTTATCCACGTGGGGGCTAATGACTTGGGTAAATTCAACACATGGGACTTGTTATGTGAAATGAAAAGGGATCTCTATTCCATAACTCAAATGTTCCCAGGTTCAGTGTTAGTATATTCTGAGATGGTTCCCAGGCTGTTATGGTCGCCGCACGGCACCCTTTTCTACGTGGATAGAATCCGCAGACGGCTAAATAGGACGATTCATAGTTTTATGCCTTCAATTGGTGGCTCTTCCTTTCGTCATTCCGAGTTAGAGGGTTTTTTGCCTGGGTTGTTTCGGGTTGACCAAATTCATCTGTCAGGCATTGGCCTGGACATTTTTAATATGGGTATCCAGTCCATGATCGAATCAGCCACGGTGGTGGGGGGGCCTCGGCCAACAGCTTCGCGGTTGGCCCCGGCCGGTGGGGAGTAGTCGTCCAGCTTTTGCTGGATGGACAGAAATTAATTTGATTTTAAAGTTTTAAGTTTAGCCAATTTGGCCTTTTGTAATTTAATTTATTTATTGAGAAAATTTTTGTAACCCCGCCCCCACATTTTATGGATGACACCGTGGCCAATTTTACCAAAGTTAAATAAAAATGTTGTATCAAATTGTTGTTTGGTCTCCTTATTCAATACCTCTGTACTAGCCCATGTGAGGCTACGGCAGTATGCTGAGCCTGCATGGGATAGAGCAGAGGGAGAAGTGGGCTGCCGCGCTCTGGGGTAGTAACAGCCTCTGATTGGTCAGCTGCGGCAGCCCCCTTCTCTGATAGGTCCGTTCGCGTGAGGTAAAACCCGCACTGGACGAGCCTATATAAGGGAGAGGCTGAGGCGATTTGCTCAGTCACATCTCCTGACAAGCAGCATCGCCCGCCCGCCCACCCTTACCTGTCAGTTTGTCATAATAAGTCATGGGGTCGTCTGTATGGGGGGAGTAGTCGTCCAGCTTTTGCTGGATGGACAGAAATTAATTTGATTTTAAAGTTTTAAGTTTAGCCAATTTGGCCTTTTGTAATTTAATTTATTTATTGAGAAAATTTTTGTAACCCCGCCCCCACATTTTATGGATGACACCGTGGCCAATTTTACCAAAGTTAAATAAAAATGTTGTATCAAATTGTTGTTTGGTCTCCTTATTCAATACCTCTGTACTAGCCCATGTTCTCTCCAGGAAATTTCTAATTTACATAAAACAGACTTTACGGTTTCAAAAAGTAAATAAATACATTTTGACTAACATAACTGGTTTATGACATCTGTTTTCCAAAGACATATTGGGCCTGATTTACCAAAGAGATACGACGGTGTTCCTCCTGATACGCCGTCGTATCTCTGTTTCTATCTATGCGACTGAGGCCCCATACACACCATAGAATCTATCCGCAGATAAATCCCATCAAATGGGTTTCTGCGGATAGATCCTATGGTGTGTACACTCTGTCGGATATTTATCCGCAGATAAATCTCCCCTGGGATGAATTTCCAGCAGATGGATATTTGCTGACATGCTCAACAAATCCATCTGCTGGAATCCATTCCAACGGATGGATCCGCTCGTCTGTACAGACTTACCGGATCCATCCGTCCAAAGGGATTCCCCGCACGCGTCGTAATGATTTGACGCATGCGTGGAATTCCTTATATGACAGCGTCGCGCCCGTCGCCGCGTCATAATAGCGGCGACGGCGCGACACGTCATCGGCAGAGGATTTCAGCGCGGATTTCAATGCGATGGTGTGTACACACCATCGCATTGAAATCTTCTGAAATCCTCGAGAGGATTTATCCGCGGATACGGTCCGCTGGACCGTATCTGCAGATAAATCCTCTCGTGTGTATGGGGCCTGATTCATAGAATCAGTTACGCATAGATAGCCAGAAGATCCGACAGGTGTAATTGTTTTACACTGTCGGATCTTAGGATGCAATACCGCGGCCGCCGCTGGGTGGAGTTTGCGTCGTAAACCAGCGTCGGGTATGCAAATTAGCAGTTACGGCGGATCCCTACGTCGCTGCTAGTCTAGTTTCCTGTCGCAAAGTTAGTCGTCGTTTGACCTGCCCTAACTTTAGTCAGCAATCGTATTGCTGTCTAAAGTATGGCCGTCGTTCCCGTGTCGAAATTTTAAATTTAACGTCGTTTGCGTAACACGTCCGGGAATACGGAAGTACGCTACGTGCGCCGCCGTTCGAAAAAATGACGTCACGGCACGCAAAGCACGGCGGGAGTTAGGAAACGGAGCATTCGCAGTAGGTCGGGAGCGCGCCTAATTTAAATGGCACACGCCCATTTGAATTGCCCCGCCTTGCGCCGGAGGCCGCCGGCGTAGTTTTCATCGCAAGTGCTTTGTGAATCAGGCACTTGCGATGAAAACTTGCGGCGGTGTAACGTATCTACGATACGTTACGCCGCTGCAGTTCTATGTGAATCTGGCCCATTATCTGGGAAGGTGCAGACAAAAATAAATGGTGAATCTAAAACTATTGGTAAAAGGTCCAACAGATAAACATGATCACTGGGATTTTTCTCCTTTCTTACAATATTGTGTGGGGTTTTGCTAAGCCTCCTAATGAGGACACGAATGCCAAGGGCAATGTAAGGTGGGCAGGAGTGATTTTCTGAAATATTAATATATTTTAGGTGTAGAACTCCAGAGACTCATAATCTGGAAATAAATGATTGCTACTACAAAACATTCGGAACAATAGTTCCTAACTTGTATGTGGACTAATGAGAGATGCATTTCTAGGACCTTACTTGCAACCTTTTGAGGAGAAATTCAACAGATAATAAAAATCTATTAATTATTAAATTTATATCTCTTAGCCATCAAATTTAATTCTTGTTTATTTATTTTATTGTCTTATTTTGATAAATATACAAACTATACCGCTAAAAGATATTGTTATGATAATATTATAACTAGGACTGCACTGTAGAAAAAAATATTATCTATATCTATATATATATCTATATATATATCTATATATATATCTATATATATATATATATATATATATATCTATCTATATATATATATATATATATATATATATATATATATATATATATATATATATGTGCCTTGCTCGCTGTATACTGCCAACATGTCTTTTTTTATCTTGATATGTACCCAGTGATTCCTTGCAAGGAACCCATTTATTTTCAGCTTGACTAGATAACAGCCACAGGCATCCTCAAGGCAAGCAATGACATATCATCAAGACAGATTTAACCATATTTACTACACTTGTACCTACAAAAAAATAATACATATTTACTGTTTTATACAATTAAAATGTTTAATATCGTATGCAATGGCAATCCATATTTATACTACTACTCCTAATTTGTGACAACTTCACCCAAAATAGACTCACTAAACATATTATTGTTAATACTTATACACTCATCAGTTAAAGGCATTGTTATTATGGAAATCTACACACTCTGTACAAAAGAAGCAAGTTAAACAAATCACTTTTGCAAATACCTATGTTACGTTAAATGTCACCTATACATAGAAGAATAATATTACATGTATGTCTGAACAGACTTTTTATATAGCTAATCATAAGTTATACTGAATGGGCCAGATTTACAAAAGAGTTACGCCTGCGTATCTATTGATACGCCGCGTAATTTTAAATTTCCTGCGTCGTATCTTTGTTTTGTATCTACAAAACAAGATACGACTGCATCTGGGATCGATCCGACAGGCGTACGTCTTAGTACGCCGTCGGATCGTAGATGCATTTTTTTCGCCGGCCGCTAGGTGGCGTTTCCGTCGAATTCCGCATCGAGTATGCAAATTAGCTAGTTACGGCGATCCACTAACGTACGTCCGGCCGGTGCATTTTTTTACGTCGTTTGCGTTCGGCTTTTTCCGGTGTATAGTTACCCCTGCTATTATGAGGCGTACTCAATGTTAAGTATGGCCGTCGTTCCCGCGTCGAATTTTGAATTTTTTACGTTGTTTGCGTAAGTCTTCGCGAATGCGGCTGTACGTCATTTACGTTCACGTCAAATCCAATACGTCCTTGCGACGTAATTTAGAGCAGTGCACACTGGGATATTTTACGGACGGCGCATGCGCCGTTCAAAAAAAACGTAAAAAACGCGGGGTCAAGTCAAATTTAAATAACACATGCCCCAACATCCCCATTTGAATTATGCGGCCTTACGCCGCAATACATACGTTATGCCGCCGTAAATAAGGGAGCAAGTTCTTTCTGAATACAGAACTTGCGCCCAAAGTTACAGCTGCGTAACGTATCGGGGATACGTTACGCCAGCAGAAAGATCCGCTGATCTTTCTGAATCTGGCCCAGTGTGTTTTACTGATGTACCGCTCTTTCAGCATTCCCCTTTTCTATAATTTCATAAGGTTCATGAGTTTCGGGCAGTTAAAATAGTACTGCTTCATTGAAATTAAACATTATTATAATTAATATTATCTTATATGTTTAATTCCATGGTGGTATGATGTTAAAAGGTGCCGTCATCCCAAACAATAATGCATCTAGAATGTACCATTGTATCATTTATCAATACGAAACCAAAATCAAGAACATGGGAACATGACCTAAAACTAACTGGAGGAAAGATGAAAACTAATTTTACAAAGTATTATCTTACTGAAAGGGTAGTCAATGCTTGTAATAAACTTTCAGCAGAGGTAGTGAGCCAGCCAACCATAAATGGCTTCAAACATGCTTGGGACAAACAGAGATCTAAGCAAAGAGCTGAGCGCTGGTGCACTACAACATTATGTTTGTAAGTTGTACCTTTTTTTCATTTATTTAATATTTTTCTAAAAAAAAAAAATCCCCTGCTTAAGAGACAT
Source organism: Rana temporaria (assembly GCF_905171775.1). Taxonomy (NCBI): domain Eukaryota; kingdom Metazoa; phylum Chordata; class Amphibia; order Anura; family Ranidae; genus Rana; species Rana temporaria. Next base: position 175,582,039 of record NC_053492.1, read on the forward strand.
TTTTATTTTTCATTTTGTATTCCAAGGGGTACCTCATTCTGTCTGTTATTAATACATGTAGATGTTTCTTCTAATGCTGTAATCCTAAGAAAAATATCCCCATAAACTCTCTATAGCTGGAGTTAGTGTATCACTTATGTCACAATGACCTCAGCTTTTATAATGTTTGCTATGGTTTGTCAATCTCTGTGACATTGAAGTACTACAATATGTAGTGAGTCAGGTCTGCAATGCCATTATCAACTCCATTTCAATTTCCATTTTCATCCTCCCATACATTTATATTCATTTGTATACATTGTGACATCTTTAATTCTATTCACATTTATAGTTATATGTATAATTATATGGTTTATTTTCACAATTGTATTGCAATGATTTTACATCTTAACTTTCCAACGCTATTCTGTGTATGCATCTGTGTGTCTCAAAAGATAATTCTATCTGTATATATGTGTGTGTATATATATATATATATATATATATATATATATATATATATATATATATATATATATATATATATATATATAGAGATATACACAGTACAGACCAAAAGTTTGGACACACCTTCTCATTCAAAGAGTTTTCTTTATTTTCATGACTATGAAAATTGTAGATTCACACTGAAGGCATCAAAACTAAATATAAAAAAAATATATATATATATATATTTCATATTCTAGGTTCTTCAAAGTAGCCACCCTTTGCTTTGATTACTGCTTGGCACACTCTTGGCATTCTCTTAATGAGCTTCAGGAGGTAGTCACCTGGCGCAGCACCCCATCACTCTCCTTCTTGGTCAAATAGCCCTTACACAGCCTGGAGGTGTGTTTGGGGTCATTGTCCTGTTGAAAAATAAATGATGGTCCAACTAAATGCAAACCGGATGGAATAGCATGCCGCTGCAAGATGCTGTGGTAGCCATGCTGGTTCAGTATGCCTTCAATTTTGAATAAATCCCCAACAGTGTCACCAGCAAAGCATCCCCACACCATCACACCTCCTCCTCCATGCTTCACGGTGGGAACCAGGCATGTAGAGTCCATCCGTTCACCTTTTCTGTGTCGCACAAAGACACGGGGGTTGGAACCAAAGATGTCAAGTTTGGACTCATCAGACCAAAGCACATATTTCCACTGGTCTAATGTCCATTCCTTGTGTTATTTAGCCCAAACAAGTCTCTTCTGCTTGTTGCCTTTCTTTAGCAGTGGTTTCCTAGCAGATATTCTACCATGAAGGCCTGATTCACACAGTCTCCTCTTAACAGTTCTAGAGATGTGTCTGCTACAAAAGGTGGCTACTTTGAAGAACCTAGAATATGAAATATATTTTCAGTTGTTTCACACTTTTTTGTTATGTATAATTCCACATGTGTTAATTCATAGTTTTGATGCCTTCAGTGTGAATCTACAATTTTCATAGTCGTGAAAATAAAGAAAACTCTGTGAGTGAGAAGGTGTGTCCAAACTTTTGGTCTGTACTGTATATACATTTAATTGTTTATAGACGTTCATTTATTATTTCATGTAAGGGGACATCTGCAGAGTCCAGCCATAGTGTTTCATGCTAGCAAAAATGTATGTGAACAATAATATTCGAACGCTTTCCTTATCTATACACACTTTATTTAACTATTTGGGGCATTGTTCTAATGTGTGTGTGTGTATATATATATATATATATATATATATATATATATATATATATATATATATATATATATATATATATATATATATATATATATGTACTATACAGTGGAACCTTGGATTACAAGCATAATCCGTTCCAGGAGAATGCTTGTAATCCAAAGCACTCTCATAACAAAGCGAGTTTCCCCATAGAACTCAATGAAAACAAAGATAATTCTACTTCTATTGCATGCAATACTGCATGTGGCCAGAGGTGGGGGACTGCTCAGAAAGGCTTGTAAACACTCAGGAACCCTCAGAACAGCTCGGAAACATTCAGGAACAGAATGTTTATGCGTATTTATGAGTGTTTCCAAGTATTTCGGAATGGCTTAGAACGTCTCCAAGTGTCTCTGGCCAAATGCGGTATTGCACACCGCAGAGGCTTAAATCCTACTCATTTTGCGAGACAACTCTCTCAAACCGAGTCAGGATTTAAAAAAAATGGTTGAATGAATGAGTGCTACACATGGGAACTGAATCGCCTCTAGGCGCTTTTTGCAGCCACTGTCTTCCTGGCTGGTGCGGTAATTTACCCTGTAGGATCTTGACAGGCTTAGGACATACAGTCGTATACACATATATACATATATATTGGGCCAATTTGGACAGGATCCAATTAACCTACCAGCATGTCTTTGGAGTGTGGGAGCAAACCGGAGTACCAGGAGGAAACCCATGCAGACACAGGGAGAACATTCAAACTCCAGGCAGAGGGTGTCGTGGTCGGGATTTGAACCAGCAACCCTTTTTGCTGCTAGGTGAAAGTGCTAACCACTACAACACTGTGCTGCCCTCGTTGCTCGTTAATCACATTACTCGCAATCCAAAGTTCCACTGTATATGCATACTTTTTATCTGATATATGCCTTTTAAGGTTTGGAATAAGAGTCCGCAATTCTATCTATATCTATATTGATATCTGTTCGGTGTTTGTTCAATGTAGAGTGCTGTGATGTAGAAGGAACTTCCCTGCAGTGAAGGACAATCCACGTATTTGAGTGGCCCACTTGTCCAGTTTTTGACCACACATCCAGTCCTCTACATTTTAAGATGCAGACCAGACCTGGTACCGTAAGGCTTTGAGGAAGAGAAAAACTCTCGAAATGCGTTAGTCGATCATTCAATTTTTATCCCTTATATGGGCACCATTTTATATTTAACACTGTTCAATAAGGGGTACTTATATTGTAAATCACCCACTCTTATGAATAAGTAGTGTGTTTATTTTTTCTGTATATACCAGTTTGTTTCAACAAACTTTTCAAAAGTACTCATGCATCAGGCCACGCGCCTTCTCTTTCTCCTTCTAGTTTAGCATTTTGGGCTTCCCCCGGTCGGCCAAGGCATGCACGATTAATTATACATCAATACTTATATGAAAATACTACCAGTTTTACTAAGACCTATCCGCACAAGGGCAGGAGAATATTTTCTCTGTTTACACTTTTACCTAAAAGAACACACTTTGTATAAATGCAGTTTCTATAAAGAGAGGTGGTGTCCTGCCCCCTTTTGGGCGGGACTACAGGAACCCACAACCCACCTTCATAATATAGAGAGGTTGGGATCTCTGTAGTCCTCCAAGAGAGCTGAGAACAAAGTAACTGATGAGATACAGGCAGAGAGCACAGAAAGTTATCAACTGAAAAGATTTCTGATCAAAAGATATTTTTACACTTATCAAAGAAATAAAACAAAACACTTTCAATGGCATACAGCATTTAACTGAATAAGAATCATTTGTTGTGAAGGTTTAGGTAACCTTTGATATCAACATGCTAACTTCCCTCTAAACATAAGAGGTTATAGTTATACAGTATACAGATATTTAAAATATTTTCTTATAACAGATTTTGTAAACATTTTGTGTTAATAACCGTTTGTGCTACTGTTTAAGTAACTATCTCTTGTGTTGCAGTAGAAATCACATTTTGCATTTTATTTAAATTTATAGTCATTAGTTGCTATCAAAAAGTTTGAAGATAAAACCTAGTGTTTCTAGTTATTATGTGTCAGATCAGCTGCACAGCCAAATGAATGACCTGGCTGAAAACAGATAGTATACTATTTTATATAAATTATTGTTCTAGTGAGTTGTATCTTGGTTGAGATACACATAACCATTTTGATACAAGTGTATGTCAAAAGAAATGTATATAAACTACTAGTACCATCCTATATATATGGCCAGTTTATCTCATTGGCATACTAATCTGATACCTGCTTGATGGATTTATATTATGAAATAAACAAAATAAAATCCTCCCCTCCAGTACTGTGGTGTTGTGAAGCTCCCTCACTTCTTATTCAGGGTTCACGTTTTCAGATATTTTGATTGGTCAGGCCAAGATGATGTAACTCCTATGCAAGTGTTAGTTGTCCCTTCATCTTGGCATATGCAGCTCCTTGTAAAGTGCAGACAGGCAGGTTAGAAACATATGCAAAAACAAATGTCTCTTCTTCATTAAAAAAATGCCCCTTTTTAACTAAAGTGACACTTTAAGCTAATGTTAAGCACTAAGCAAGATTATGGGGGAGATTTACTAACACACAGAATCTGGTAGGTTGTTCAATTAAGCTTTGACAATAAAACCTAAACGCTGATGGGTTACTATGAAAATTTGCACCAGATTCTGTGCGCATAAGTTTTAGTAAATCTCCCCCCATTGTCTGAGCAAATGAAAAAGCTGTAATAAAGTATATTTTTTTTACAACTGTTGTTTTATTTTTTTTCCTCCATTTAGAAACATTTTGTACAGTCTTGATGGAACATCATCTAAGTTCTCAGTACTCCAAGAAGCACAAGAGTATTGCAAGATTACAAAGTCAAATGAAACACTTCTAACAACATTGCAAGAGGTGTTGAACTGCATTAGCTCTGCTCAGTTATATCTCAAAGAGAGCCTTTACCTGTTTGAGACGGAATAAGTTGGAAAAGACTGACAAATCCCTTTAGTCAGTTGCCACCATAATATTTTGACACTATGATTCCATAAATGTGATATTTAAAATAAATAGTAACTGTATTTTTTTTTAATTCTCTATGCAGTGGCAAACAATATATCCCACACGGTTCTTTTGTTTTTTTTATACATCACTGCATACAGCTGGCTGTCATTTCATACCGTGTGATGAAAAAGTGTCCAGATTTCATTAAAACTCAGGCTTGTTCTCCTTCCCTGATGACCTGAGAAACAATTGTGTAGGTGTTATAGTTTTAAAGTAAGCCTTACAGTCTGAAATGACTTTTCTATTGGTGTCTGTTCTAAGTCATGCTTTTGAAGAGATCTGATAAAGCAAGGGAAATATAAAAATGATCTAGTTACTTAAAATTAACTCATGATCCACTTTCTGGGTCTAATTCTGTGTTGTAATGCATATTAATGAACTTCGACACAACACATATATATATATATATGTTTTTTTAAGGCAGTAGAAATTCATACTTTCACGGAAAGTTTTACTGACATACTCTTATGCTGTCTGTTTATGAAGGAATTTATTTAAAAAAAGGTAGCATCAGATGCAAGATGTTAAATCATTACTCTATATTCTTTTATTTTTAGATCTAGAGAAGATCAATAGTGATATTGCTATCAAAACTTATGCCCCGTACACACAATCGAAAATTCCGACAGAAAAAGTCCAATGTGAGCTTTTGAACGGAAATTCTGACCGTGTGTATGCTCCATCGGACTTTTGCTGTCAGAATGTCTGCCAACAAAAGATTGAGAGCTGGTTCTAAAATTTTTAGATGGAAAAAATTCCTATTGGAAAATCCGATCGTCTGTAGCAATTCCGACACGCAAAATTCCGATGCATGCTTGGAAGCATTTAACCTTTATTTTCTCAGGTTGTTGTAGTATTGTACGTCACCGCATTCTTGACGGTCGAAAGTTCAGAGAACTTTTGTGTGACTGTGTGTATGCAAACAAAGCTTGAGCGGAATTCCGTCAGAAAAACCATCCAAGGTTTTTCCAACGGAAAATACGATTGTGTGTATGCGGCATTACACTTATGGAGGTTTCCCTCACTTGCTATTTTAGGGATCCTTATTTTTGAAATAGGAGGTAAGGGAAAAGCTCCCCAATGGCGACATGAGCAGCATTTAAAATGAAGACAAGACAGGTGTTTGAAATTTCCCCATTTCTCCAAAATAACACTAAAATGTATTGGTTAGTGTTCTACTTTCAATGTCACTTTTGAGTTGAAACCAATTCCACTCTAGGGCGATAATTGCTACTGTTTGAAAATTTTCTTTGCAGGTGAGGAATTTATGTTACCTAAGAGGCACATTCCTCCAAAAAGATAAACATTATATTGCATCAACATTTTTTTTTGTTACAGTTATTGCTTATATGTAAGACAAAATGCTGTATAACATAACATATAGCATAACATACCCATAAAGAAAATAACACTATGATTACCAAAAAATAGACACTTTTTATTTAGAAAAGTGAATGTTCACTTAGGTTACTAAATAAGGCAAAGTTTTATTTACTTTAAACAACCAATCATGTACTATCAAAAATCAAATGTCTTCTTTTTCCTCTCACACATGATTAAGTGTTTAAATGTAAGGCCTCATACACACAACCGTTTTCCTCGACAGAATCCATCAAGAAACTTGGTGGCAGAGCTTTTTTGCCGAGGAAAACGGTCGTGTGTATGTTTTTCGTCGAGAAAACTGACGTGAAACTCGACGAGAAGAAAAGAGAACAAGTTGTCTTTTCCTCGTCAGGAGTCTCAATTTCCTCATCGTGTTCCTCATCGGGCTGGTTTTCGACGAGAAACACGTTTGTGTGTATGTTTAGAAACCCGCGCATGCTCAGAATAAAGTATGAGACGGGAGCGCACCTTCGGTAAAAGTAGCGCTCGTAATGGAGATAGCACATTTGTCACGCTGTAACAGACTGAAAAGCGTGAATCGTCTCTTACCAAACTTTTACATAACATGCAGTAACATGAGATTAGCAAATGCAGCCCCAAGGGTTGTGCCAGTGGAATCAAACTTCCCCTTTATAGTGCCGTCGTATGTGTTGAACGTCACCACGTTTGAGAATGACGAGATTTGGTCTTGACAGTGTGTACGCAAAGAAAGCTTGTCAAGATTCTCGACAAGCCTGACAAGGAACTCGTCGAGGAAAACGATGTTTCATTTACGACAAGTTCCTCGGTCGTGTGTACGAGGCCTCACACATTCTTCTTGTTTACTAACTTTGACTTTATAACGTGAACATACAATTTTAAAAGTAAACATTCACTTTCCTGTGTGAACAGGCTCTATTCCCCATGTAAATCAACCCCAGGGTATTTCTTCTCTTGTCTCTATGTCCATCTTAGGTTCCAAGGCTGCATTGCATTTGCTCTTGATCTGTCCAAGAAAATTACTGTTACATTGATTTTTCGGCCAAAGTTCTTCTGCTGTCTTTCCAGACAGATATGTGCTTTGGGATATTTGTAATATAATCCTCCCTTAAAGGAGTTGTGAAATTCAGTTATTTTTTTTTAGAGTAGAGTATTTTGTTAAAGTAGTACTAAAGCCTCAACATCTGTATTACAGATAAGCCCCCCTTGCCCTATGAATCGCTTGCAAATTGCAAAATAAAGGTTTGCCAGAATGCACACTAAACATATTTTTTCCCTAATTGGCACAGTCTCTAGCTTCCAACTTGCAGCTTCCCAGAGCTTCTAGTCAGGGAACGTGCACTATTAATCTAAAATAGTGTCTCCTGATTTCCTCCTCATTCCATCAGTGGCTACAGCAGGGCTCCATAGGACTCTGCCACCCAAGGAGCTGCCCTTACAATGGAAGACCAGGCCACCAATGGATGTGCCTGGTAAAATAAGAAAAAATGCAGAATCTGTAGAAAAAGCATAACACAATGTAAATGCTACCATCAGATTCTTAAACAAAAAAATAAAATAGGGATAAATAAGACTTAAAAAATGTTTATGCATTGAGTTTCCAGTGTGTACCACAACATGCACTTTACAAACAGATTCATATCACAAATATTAATAGGCATAGCTCATTTTCAATCTAACACAAATAGAGTAGTAATTGTTCTTACTTCAAAAGCTCTCAGGCACTTTACTGACATAATTTCCCAGACATATTTCAGTTTTGTAATTGTCTTATGTAATTGCAATATTAAAAGAAAAAAATACATTAACCAATAGTTTTTTTCATATTTTAATTAGTATAATTAGTTAGGTATGAAAATTATTCATAAACTGTTTGTGAATTTAACCAATGCATGCTGTAACTGAATTTCCTCTATGACCTCTAGTTATGAGAGGGTTAAACATCTCAGATAAAACAAACTACTGTACATCACACATTAAAGTGTATGTAAAGCCAAATTTAGACTCAAAGTTAAATGACTGTGACTGTGACTGTGACTTTCTCTCACCTTTTGCTCTGGTAACAACTCTAAAATGCTGGAATGCCCTTCACTTTCTATCTAGATGACAATTGTTTCCAGGACAAATAGAGGGGCGAAACTCATCGGCAAGGAAAGACATCAATACAAGCTGGGTAAAGGGTCAAACTCTTTTCTGCTCAATCAGAAAAAGTGTAATTTATATACACTTTAACAAACAAAAGTAAAACTCCAGGGCTAAAATATTGACAAAGTACATTACATTGCTGGATAGTAAATTTAAACATGCTGCTAAACACTGCCCAGCCAGAATTGCATTTCTGCATTCTTTACATCCCACAGATTTTGTACAATCTTGGAGTGGTATGTTGCTACTTGGTGCTAAAAAGGCATGCAACATTCTGAATATGGCCCCACAACCCACACAGGCTACTCATATTTATTGTCAAATTTGTTTATTGAATTTTAACAATTAGCATACATAAGTACATATGGTGGCAGCAAAAGAAAAAATCACATATATGTTAACAATATTGAGTTGTAGTTCCAACATAAACTAAAAGTAGATTAACTAAAACAATTTTAGCATGGATCTAACTACTCATGTCAAACATTGTCTAAGAAAGGATAAAACCATCTTAGACCAGCTTAATATAAGATGACCTTAGATACAAATAAAAAAAAAAGGTCTTAATTATTATCAAGAGTATTGTTTTTAAATAAAAAAAAAATTCTTATAGAATCTAAAATCTTATAATACATATTGGTACTATGTACAATTGGTATACTGATAACCAAGGAAATTTAATTTCTGCTACCTATATAAAGAGTAAATTGAAAGAGGAGAGAGAGAATAGGGGGAAAAGTAGAAGAGAGAAAGTAAAAAACATGTTTTTTTACAAAAAGCTCACTTTTCTAGTTCACCATTTTGTCAGTGTTTTTTCCACCTTATTTTTTTTTTCCTTGTCAAAATATTTTATTATGAAGTACAAGAAGAAATATACAAATAAGTAAATATAGTACTTTCAGGTGAAAGAAGCTAAGTTACACTTATTTAATAACATATTGGTGTAAGCTAAAGAAAACAAATAATTGTACAATATCAGGTTAGGTATTATGTTGTTGTCACTGATAAATTTCAAAGATATATGAATAATATATGTTCTATAGAAGCAACAATCATGTTTATGGATATACATAACCTGTGAAATTGTTGTTAACCTCCCTGGCAGTATGATTATTTCATATTTTTGGTGCTGAAAGCGGTACAATTGTTTTGCATGAAAATTTGGCGTTTTATATTGTAGGCCTGTAATTCTTAGGAATAACTCACTTAAATCTGTCCAAACAAGAGTCTAGTAGACATCCAGGGTATGATAAAGTTTGAAACACAAAATCATAAATGACAAATTTCCCCACAAATCACTATCGCTCAATTCTGAAAGTGATTCTAATTTATTATCGCTGTTTTCTAGCTGGGCTAAATCCACTTTTGACATAAAGGGACACTTTTTGGTTGTTATGGACAATCTACAGTTTCCAGGCAGATTTTTTATTTATAATATAAAAGTGCATGCAGGTCCCTGGACAGACCACTAGGGACAAAGGGGAGTGTAATTATTTTATACAGTACTGTAATCTGTAAGATTACAGTGTACTGTATGTGTACTGTGTTTTTACTTTTTGACTTTGGCGCCGATCTCCGCCCCTGTGCGTCGTAACGTTGCAGGGAACGGAGCTCGGTGGCACTCGGGCACTGTGTGAATCGAGCAAGGAGACAGCTCGCTCACACAACGGGGAGACATCGCAGGATCCAGGGGACAAGGTAAGTAACTCTGCCTGGATACTGCAATGCAATCCCGAGTCTGGCTCGGGGTTACCGCTATTAGTACTGAAATATCACCCCGAGGCCAGACCCGGGAATACCGCCAGGGAGGTTAAAAATAAAAGCAAGAGCTTCAAAATCATAGTGGAGATCTTAAATACATCAAAAATAAATAATGAAAAAAAAGGAAGAAGAAAATGGAAGAAGGAAGAGAGGAAGAGTCCGCAAGGTCAGGCCCAGAGCCACCGCTGCAACTAGGAAAACTATGATATAGATCTCATTGTCTCAGCTACCAAGGCAATAGTACTTTGTTGTCAAAAGATGATGGCATGGCATATTTAAGGGATTTAAGGGATCATTTCAATAGCTATCATCTTGGCATGGGTCATAGCGTTGTTCATCCATTACTTCATTCACAAGCCTTTGCTAATGTTTGTTTAGCTGCTGTGAAAAGTTGCAATAGCAGTTTAAATTGAATATGCAGTATACTTTCTGGTTTCAAATTGAGTATTACTATCGCTGGGTCTGAAGGAATTGTCTTCCCTAACACTTTAGAAGCGATTTTAAAAAGTCCCGCCCAAAATATTTGAGCTTTTGGACATGACCACCAAATATGAAATTTTATTTCCAACTCCATGCATGTTCGAAAGCATTTTGCGGAATAATTTGGCACGTATTTCGCTACCCTTGCTGGTACAAAGTACCATCTTTTTAGCACTTTGTAATTTGCCTCAACCGCCAATATATTAGGAGAGGCTTATTTTGTTGATGACCATATTTGGTTCCATTCTGAACTAATCTAATTTTCATTGTAAGTCCTCCTCCCATTTCCGGACATAGTGTGGCTTGTCTGTGTCAGCATGGACCAGCAAATGAGAAGGCAGATATTGTTCCCCTAGTTTGTGGGTCTTTCTTGCAGATGGCTTCAAAACTGGTCAGTTGAGTTAGTGGGGTTGCAGTATTTAATAATGGTGTGAATTTTTTTTTATTTGGAGATATCTAAATAGTTCTGAATAAACGTAAGTTTCGCAAAGTGTCGGGAAAGGGATAAATGATGAAGAATTTACAAATTTGTACATATATAGGACATCCTGAGAAATCTATTCTCTAAAAGATTTAGGAGAGACTCATGCAGGGCAGAATGCAGGATTTTTGTAGAATGAAAGTAAAGGGTTATGTAAGGATTGTAGTTGGCTTTTAATTTTAGATCTATCCCAAAGTATTTAATAATGGGAATCTTTATGGTCTTTTGAGTGGGTCCAGAGTAAATTGGAGGTTGAAATAGGATCGCATTCAGAAGCTTCAATTGATACCCATAATGGAATTTCATTGTGGGCATGGTATTTAGTGAGACGTGCTATATGTGCTGCCCTATAGTTGCATGCACAATTTGGACAGCCTAAGCCCCTGTTTGCTTTTGGAAGATAAAGCGTGTGTAGTTTGATTCGCGTATGAATGATGATGTTTTCTTCTGTATTACTCTCAAATAGTGTGCTGGTATCGAAATTGGTAAAACTCGGAACAAATATAATATTTTTGCTAATATCGTCATTTTTATGGCTTTAATTCTTCCTAACCATGATAACAGGAGATGGGCCCAAGAATTCATTAGATTTGATAGGTGTTTCAAGATCAGAGGGTAGTTGTAATAGAATGAATCTGGGAGGAATGCTGTAAGTTGTATTTCTAAGTATGGGAGTGCCCTATCTGTCCATGTGTAGGGGAGACCTGCTTTTGCTGCAGACAGCTCAATATTTGAAAGAGATATGTTTTTTTTTTTTTAATTATTCTTTATTTATTTTCTTCAATACAAAAGATCTGTTTGACTTACATACATCTTTATACATAAAACACATCATATAAATTTTAAAATGTACACTATACTCGTTTCCCCGACCCCCCTCCCCCTTCCCCCCATAACCTTATAAGTACCTCACACACAAGCTTTATCTCTACTGCAGTTTAATTTTTTTCCTTATTTTACTTCAAGTGGATTTATCTATTTCTCTATTTACTCTCTCTCCTTTACCAGGCTAATCTCTAACTACTAATCTCACTTCTTCTCCCCTCTCTAGGATGGGCACCCTGTTCTACTTAACCAGGGCTCCCACAACATTTTTAATTTATTAAAATGACCTTGTCTGGTTAGGGCTACTTTTTCCTTCCACACATTGGTATTTATCACATTAACCCATTCCGCTGACGTAACTGCCAGTTTTGTGCTATCACTTTTCTGGCCTGGAACAGGCACCTTATAGCTGCTACTGTGATGCCCCTTTGCTCATACCTCTCCTCTATACAACCCAGTAGGCATACCATGGCCTCCGGTTCCAGGGCACTCCCAAAGGTTGTATTTATGATATCTAATACCTCAACCCAGTATCTATATCGTTTTGGACATTTCCACATCATGTGTATGAGGTCTCCTGTATTTTGACACCTAGGGTATTTGTCATCTGATTTCCTTCCAAACATGTATAGTCTGTGTGGAGTGTAGTAGACTCTGTGGACTAAAAAAAGATGGGATACTCTTTGTGATGGGGAGAGTGACACCAATGTCCCTTGCTTCAAAATCCGTTCCCATTGTTCCGTTGTTATAGGGGCTACATCCACCTCCCATCTTTGTTTCTTTTTTTCCCATCTCTCATCCCTATAGATCCATATCTCTAATCTGTGCACATAATTCTGAAATAAGGCCCTTAGAAATTCCTGACTTAATTAACCGTTGAAGGTGGGGGATTTTTTGCCATCTCAACGGGTGCACCTTGAATTGGGTTTGAAGGGCATGCCTAATTTGTAGGTAAGTATAGAACAAAGAATTTGGAATGGTATATTCTCTACTTAATTCTGCGAAATATTTCAATGTATTAACTACATATAGTTGTGCCAATCTAGTTATGCCTAGCTTTTGCCATTCTATTAACTTCCCCATAACTAAAATTTCTTGCTTTCCTGCCTGCCATATTCTTTTAAACATCCTTAATGTTGGATTTTTAGCCGGGAAAGAGTCAGCCTCTAAAGTTTCTGTTTATAGTGTTATGTGGGGCCCCCATTGACATAATTTTCACACTGGCACTCCCTCCTCCTTCTTTAATGCTCCCCCCAGATGCTGTAGTTGTGCCGCTAAAAAATAGCTGCAAGGGTGTGGAACGGCCAAACCTCCCTTGTTTGTTGGCAATTGCAGTGTTTGAAGACTTCTTCCAAATTAATTCCCTAAAAAGGGTCTTTATTTTTTTAAACCATATTCCACCTATCCATACTGGAGAGTTATGGAGCACGTAGAGCAGTTGTGGCATCCATATCATCTTAATGAGATTACTACGGCCAGCTACCGATAAGGGAATTCTTCCCCAGATATCCGCTTTACGTTTAAACTTTGCTAAAAGTGGCTCTAAGTTATTTCTAATGTATTGTTCTGGGTCTCGTGTTACCACTATCCCCAAATAATCAATTTTCTCCACTATTTTTAGTTGAGGGATTTCTACACTAACGGCACTGCCTGCTGAATCCAATGGCAGAAGTACCGACTTTTTCCAGTTTATCACCAGGCCCGAAAGAGATATGTTTATTGCTAAACTTTTCTTGGGATTAGTATATAAGCCTGAAAATGTAGCAAAATTCTTAAGAATTGGGATAAGATTAGGGCCTGATACTTGTGGGGATGAAAGAAACAGTAGGATATCATCTGCAAATAGATAGATTTTGTTTCGATAACCTCCTGTGATAGTGGGTTCTGATCTGATTATTTGGGCAAGCAGTTCTATGAGGAGGGCGAATAGAAAAGGGGAGAGTGGGCAACCTTGTTTTGTTCCTCTCTCAATATCAAAAGGATCAGACCTGTATCCCGCATACCTTACATATGTTCTTGGTTTAATGTATAGTGCTTTAATCCAGTTCATAATGTTTGGGTCAAAGCCATATTTCTGTAAGGTGCAAGTCAAGTAAGGCCAGGATACAGAATCAAAGGCCCTTCTAACATCAAGAGAAAGAAAACAGGCGGGTATGCAGCGCTTTTTCGCAATTTGCGCTAAGAGGACTGCTCTGCGTACATTGTCGCCTGCTTGTCATGATGGCATGAAGCCACAATGCACGAGTGTACCAATGACTTTGTTTAGCCGGGTTGCTAAATTTTTTGCCAGTAACTTGATATCCGACTACTCATATTTTCATCTCATCTTTTTTTTTAACCTTTACTGAAAGACTGCATAGAGATAGAGGATCTAAAGCTTAGCCTCACCCTGTGCAGTCTGGGAAGGGCCAAATAATGTTTCTGGACAAAAGGCATAAGGATTTTTCTATTATTTTGCTGGGGAAGCTATTAATATTGTAGCCCTGCACATTGAATTAAAGGACCATTTTACTTTAAATGGACACAATCGTTAATCTCATGCAAACTTGTCAATGTTATATGAAATATAATTTTCAATATTTTTAAATCTAAAACTTGTATTTACATAATACCTTGTGACCCTGCCACAAACTTCCTTACTAAAGCACTTGCTTTCAAAGGTTGACAATAGTCCATCCCTGTTTCCCAATTGTACTCCTGTGTTTTCATGCTACCCTACAAAAAACTCTGGGCCAGATCCACAAAAGGGATACGCCGGCGTATCTACTGATGCGCCGTCGTATCCCTGTTTCTATCTATGCGACTGATTCACAGAATCAGTTACGCATAGATATTCCTAAGATCCGGCAGGTGTAATTGTTTTACACTGCCGGATCTTAGGATGCAGTACCGCGGCCGCCGCTGGGGGCATTTCTCGTCGAAATCCAGCGTCGGGTATGCAAATGAGGAGTTACGTCGATCCTCAAAGCTTTTTCGCGTTCGCTACGTCGCCGCTACGTTGGTTTCCCATCGCTTAGTTACACTTTTGTGAGGCAGCCCTACTTTTACACAGCAGGCGTACTGCTGTGTAAAGTATGGCCGTCCTTCCCGCGTCAAATTTTTCAATTTTACGTTGTTTGCGTAAGCCATACGGGAATACGGAAATACACTACGCGCCGCGGCGTTCAAAAAATGACGTCACGTCGCGCAATGCACGTCGGGAAAAAAGCGTCGGGAGCATGCGCAGTATGTCCAGCACGGGAGCGTGCCTAATTTAAATGGGACTCGCCCCATTTGAATTGGCCCGCCTTGCGCCCGGACGGATTTGAGTTACACCGCCGCAAATTTCCAGGTAAGTGTTTTGTGGATCGGTGCCTAACTTAGGAAATTTGCGGCAGTGTAACTTAAATCTAAAAAGTTACGTTGCGCTGCCGGGCTGTGGATCTGGCCCTCTGTACACTACAACAAGCTATGCACCATAGCCTGCATTTTTTGACTGGACCATAAAATGTGGGCTGCGGTGTGCGTAACTGAGTGGATTATACAGAGAGTGCATAGCAATATTCATTCTCCAGTATGATTGGACCTCCCAATGTAATTTAGTTAGAATTTAAGTTCACTTTACATCTGCTGTAAAGGAAATGTTGTTCCATTGCTCTAACAGAGGTTCTTCCCTTAGATATGTAGATTTGCAGTGTTTAGTTAATATTTAAAACAAATTACATGTTTATGTTGAATTGCTGTAAGAGCAAAGTCATAATCTTCTGTTTTTTATGGGTTCGGATATTGTTTTTTACTGGAAGGTACCATAAAACTTAATCAGATTTCATTTATCATTTGTTCATTTTTTTAATTAGTAATGTTTAGTGTGGTTTATATTTTTGTTTGTACAAATGGACAGTTATATGTTACAAATCTATTTATTAAACTTTGTTTGCAATTTAGTTTTACATCAGTGTAAAGGCTTTGCAACCAAATTAGATTTTAGTTAGGTGTAATCAGTAACTTTACAAAATCTGTAAAATAAAAATTCTAACCTGTCATAATATGCAATATCATTTTAAAAATAGGCTGTTCAGGTTATTATTAAAAAGCAGTCCTTGAGATTACATAAATTAACTTCCATAGCTAGGAGAGGGATCTGGAAGAATGATGTCATCAGTCTACAGCAGGCAGAGGGAAGAATGTTATCAGTGCTTTCTTTTCTCATAATCACTCAGGCTGAAAAATTGTAACTTAGTAGAAATTCACAAGGGCAGAGGCAAAAACATTGACATTTCTGTGTGAGACCACATTTGGAAACTCAACATGCATGTGAATAAGGTAATTGCAGTCATATTAGTGCATTTGAAAAAGGATCAATTGAGTACTGCCCATGGTACTTTTTTTATTTGCACTAACATCCACATTTTCATGACATGCTTTTGGGGTATGTTTCCTTCTTAAAGGTCCAAGCAGTACTAATCTGAGTACTTTAGTACTAAGCGGACTTGGAAGAAGGGGGCAAACCCCAAAAGCTTGTCCTGAAACTTGGATATTAGGGCAAAGAACTGTTTGGCACTCGGATTTACATGATGATATTATCTATGAACCAGAATTTTAGTGCAGGAAGTAAAAGCTAACCCTGGATTGTTCCTAAACAATGATGGAACCATTCTGCTTCTAAGGAAAGCAGATCAATTAATTGGGGTTCATTTACTATAGGAATAGAGCATTAGTAAATCAGGTAAAGCTTGGTTCATGTTATTTATCCAATTGCAAACATTATGTAAAGTAAATGTTAGGCCCCGTACACACGACCGAGTTTCTCGGCAGAATTCAGCCAGAAACTCGGTTCAGAGCTGAATTCTGCCGAGAAACCCGGCCGTGTGTACACTTTCGGCCGAGGAAGCCGACGAGGAGCTCGGCGAGGAAATAGAGAACATGTTCTCTACTTCCTCGTTGTTCAATGGGAAATTCCAGCTCGCCGAGGTCCTCGGCGGCTTCACAAGGAACTCGACGGACAAAACGATGTGTTTTGTCCGTCGAGTTCCTCGGACGTGTGTACGGGGCCTAAGTAAAAAAAGTGCAACTGTGTTCACTGTGAGTGAAATACAAAAAAAAATGTATACAGTGTATGCAGCCTCTACTGCGTAAATCAACGCCAGCGAAAGGGGCAGTATCATGATGTAAGAAGTATCGCAGTGCATATCCAAAAGTGTGACACCTACACATTGGGGGTAATTTACTAAAGGCAAATCCACGTTGCACTATATGTGCACTTGAAATTGCATTGAAAGTGTACTTGGAAGTGCAGTCACTGTAGATCTGAGGGGGACATGCAAGGAAAATAATAAATAGCATTTTAGGTTACACATGATTGGATGATAAAATCAGCAGAGCTTCCCCTAATTTCAGGTCTACCCCTCAGATTTACAGCGACTGAACTTCCAAGTGCACTTGCAGTGCAAAGTGGATTTGCCTTTGATAAATAACCCCCATTGCTTCACGTGTATGCCATTAAAATGAAAAGTATATATCTGTTGCCAGGTCATTTTTAAGCATTGATTTCTGAGGGTTTATTTGGGTTAATGTACTTTGTACTTATTATTGATCTTTTAACTGTTATAAAAAAAACGATGTCTGACATAAATTGAAGCATGTTATGTATTTTCCATTTATGTATTTTGAAGTCTGTGTAGTAAAGCCTAACCAATCCCTTTTTTTCTTGCCTCTCCTGGGTTTTACCTAGATGCAGTACTAGACTTCTCTTGCTGGTGAAAACTGCGCAGTGTCACAACTGTGGCATACTGTAGATTCAATACCTGAATAGATAAAATGTAGCTGAAAAAATCCATCCTTTATCTACAAAACAAGGAGGCTGTGAAAGTCTATGATCCCACCCGATTACTACATACCAAGGTCATATCCAAATTGGATATCCCCTGTAACTAAATGTAGTAAATCTTAAAAATCCATTCCTACTTTAACCCATGATCAATAACATTGACCGAAGCAATTGAGACTATAGACTACAGATGGATTTGTGTGGCTACCTTGCCCTTCAACCATGACCAATGGAACTAGCACAATCCAAAACGTATTTATTCAGATTTATTTTCTCTTATTTTTTTAACATCATGTCAATCAGTTCAAAGCACAGAATTTTTAAATAAAAGCAATTTGAAATAAATACTTCTGGAATCCTATATTTTCTTTTAATTATTTTTTATTAAATTCATTTGAAAACTATCCATATAAATATTAATTAGGTGTATGTTAAAAGTGATGGTGAGGAGAATTTTTTTATTTTAAAGCTTTATCATGTTTCTGTGTTCAAACCAATTTTAGATGGATTTAGCAATGTGTTTTAAAAGATAACATTACATTTTTTATTTATCTTTTTACACCTAATAAGATTCTTTACACTAATTATTTTCACAGCACTAGCAAGATATTAAATTATTTACACATATAGAACTTAGCGGACAGGATCAAAACACTTTAAATATGGAGACTTCTGCTAGCTTATAAATTGGACGGTAATTGTTTTTATGCCAAATATATTCATGCACAGTTATAAAAGAAGAGGAGGTGTTTGTTGTCCATTAATGCACATTTGCTTTTTTAAACGCCTGTTTTGCACAGGATTTAAAGTGGTTGTAAACATTTGACATGAAATATGAACAAAGCATATCCCTCTATAGTGTGTACTTGTTTTAATCCAGAACACTAAGGGGTTGATTTACTAAAGGCACTTTCCCTCTGCAAGTGCAGTTGCTGCAGAGCTTAGTACATGATGTAATGCTTCACTTTACAAAGAGTACCCAATCAGGTGCAAGGAAAATAAAAAAATGCATTGTGCTTGCACATGACTGGATGGTGGAAGTCAACAGAGCTTCTGCTCATTTACTAAGCTCTGGAGCAACTGTATTTACAGAGTGCAACTGCATTTGCTAAAGTGCACAGTCTATTTGCCTTTAGTAATTCAACCCCTAAGTGTCATTTCTTTCTGCTGTCTCATTCCTATGCTATCTGCGTGAGTCACTTCTGACAGGAGCTGCAGTGCACAGGCTATGATTGACAGCCTCAGCTCTGTTCCTGTGTGCTGTGTGAAGGTCAGGGTGTACTATAGAGCGCCATGTATAATCAGGCATTGGGAGCGAGCTCGTCTTCAGCTGACAATCAACTGTTGAAGCTCAGAAATGTCTGTGGCCTCCTACTGCGCCTGCACAGTTGAAGCAGGAACCTATCCGATGGAGGAACCAGCTCAACAAGACACCGGGATGCCATTAACGTTCACGTGCCTGTAAAGGTAGGCATCCCAATACTTTTGTCAATATAGTGCATGTTCAAGCAGCCTCATACTCAATCTTTTATTAGTCCTATCCACATATTGCAACCTGCATGGGCATTTAAGAAGGAAAACAACAAATTGAGACATACAGGACCAAAGCATATCAGCCCTAAAGGTGTTATCTGTATTGTTGTATCTGCTTTTATTCACCATACACATTGTGCATTTATTGCAAGGAATGAAACCTTTAAGTCCACAGAAAAACTATTTTCTAGGTGAATCTATTTTGTTTGGAGCCAGTTTTCTACGTAAATTTGGTATCCTCTTAAATAAAACCCCCTGAATATCTGTACCAGATCATCAATACTGGTTGCTTCTTTAATAATGTCCAGTGCTTCTTTAAAACCCACAACAGCAAAATCAGTCTGTATATGCAGAAAAGCATGCTTCTGTAACCTAAGGAGTTAATCCTTTCCATTGTGTAAAAATGCTGTTTGATCTTGTATGCATAGATCCTCCTCTTCTTCCACTGACTCCAAAACATGTCTGGATAAGACAGAGCTAGTGAAGTCAAGCTGCACATGGTCAGTTTAATGTGCATTGCTAGAGAGTTTTTTTTCTTGGGACAGTGCATGTGATCAGCACAGGGCCAATCAGCACTGTCCAGACAGAAGAACGAGGTCCTTGCTTGTCATAGGACAGCTTAATGCAGTATGAAAACTCCTACAAGCTTTAAAGAGAAACTGATAGAAGTCATAAGACTTCTTTATACTGCTGATGAGAAAAGGTATTTAGTTTATTTAGTTCAGTTTATATTTATTAAAACTATTGCAATTCCATATACAAAAGAGAGCAAGGAAGCGGGACTTTAAATGAAGTACGTAGAAGGTCAAATGTTGTGTGGCATTATAATTAACATATCTATAATATATATAAAAGAGCAGGACATGTGTCTCATAATTCATATTTGATAGAGAATTAATATACTACACATATAATTAACCACTTCCCGACCGCCGCATGTATATGTACGTCCACAGAATGGCACGTACAGGCAAATGGGCGTACATGTACGTCCTTACCTTTCCGCGGGTCGGGGGTCCGATTGGGACCTCCCCCCACTACATGCGGCGGTCGGGTTCGCTCGGGGAGCGATCCGGGACGACGGCGCGGCTATTTGTTTATAGCCGCTCCGTCGCGATCGCTCCCCGGAGCTGAAGAACGGGGAGAGCCGTATGTAAACACGGCTTCCCCGTGCTTCACTGTGGCGGCGTATCGATCGAGTAATCCCTTATATAAGGGAGACTCGATCAATGACGTCAGTCCTACAGCCACACCCCCCTACAGTTGTAAACACACACTAGGTGTACCCTAACTCCTACAGCGCCCCCCTGTGGTTAACTCCCAAACTGAAACTGTAATTTTCACAATAAACAATGCAATTTAAATGCATTTTTTGCTGTGAAAATGACAATGGTCCCAAAAATGTGTCAAAATTGTCCTAAGTGTCCGCCATAATGTCGCAGTCACGAAAAAAATCGCTGATCGCCGCCATTAGTAGTAAAAAAAAATAATTTACTAATTACGATTTTTTTTACTAAAAATAGGTCGAAGAATACGTATCGGCCTAAACTGAGGGAAACAATTTTTTTTATATATGTTTTTGGGGGATATTTATTATAACAAAAAGTAAAAAATATTGAATTTTTTTAAAAATTGACGCTTTATTTTTGTTTATAGCGCAAAAAATAAAAACCGCAGAGGTGATCAAATACCACCAAAAGAAAGCTCTATTTGTGGGGAAAAAAGGAGGCTAATTTTGTTTGGGAGCCACGTCGCACGACCGCGCAATTGTCTGTTAAAGCGACGCAGTGCCGAATCGCAAAACCTGGCCTGGGCATTAAGCTGCATAAAGGTCCGGGGCTTAAGTGGTTAAATACCTGCATAGAGTAAGATATTGAATTAAAAAACGTTATTTCATACAGCAGTACATAATTGATAAATAGTACAGGAATTGTATAGCACATGATATATATAGAAAAGCCCAACGTTTAATAGCACATAATTGGAATATAGTCAAGTACATAATACATGAACAGAATCCCAGATGACGTGGTAGGATGTAATGTGCGATTTGAACATGACATCTGTGAGCTCAACGCGTTTTGTGACTTGATGTCACACATCAGGAGCAAGCATGTACACGTGCAAGATATCTCTGTATAATATATTATGCATTTCTAGTTGGTCTAATATTATCACAGGTGTGAAGAAAAAAAAAAGGGGGGGGGTTAATCTCCCTATATGATACTTATAGGGTATCCATGTGCAATTGATACAGTACTGAGGGTCATGGGTATCCCCACATGGGGAACATCTTTTCCGGGAGCTGAGATGGTATGTTAGGCGACAGTCAGTCCAACAGGCAACCCTCCAAAGGACGGCCATGCATTAGGCTGTGATATATGAGTGAGCATGTGTGATCGCAGGGGCCAAATTGGGGCTGTAAAAAATAAATAAATAAAAATTGTAAAAGTGAGTGATATGTGTATTAAATAAACTTGCCGACCGTGCACCGCCATTCTACGTCGGCAAGTTGGCTCTGCTGGGCGAGAGCAAGTAGTATAACGTCCTCTCTCTCAGCCGCCACTAGGGGCGCTCGCCCCTGACTCCCGTGCGTGTGCCCGGCGGGCGCGGTCGACGCCGGGCACACACAATCGCTCGTTACAGAGCGGGGACCGGGAGCTGTGGGTGTAAACACACAGCTCTCGGTCCTGTCAGCGGGGGAAATGCTGATCTTCTGTTCATACAATGTATGAACAGAGGATCAGTGTTTCCCCTAGTGAGGCCACCCCCCCCCACAGTAAGAACACACAAGGGACATACTTAACCCCTTCCCCGCCCCCTAGTGCTAACCCCTTCACTGCCAGTGGCATTTTTATAGTAATCCAATGCATTTTTATAGCACTGATCGCCAGTGCTTTAAGTGGGCCAAAAGAGGTGCCGGTACTCTATTAGGCGCCGGTGCTCCCCCCCCCCCCAATACTGAACATGAAAATACCCTTAGAAAGTACCCTGAAAAAGAGCTACTGTAGAAAGAGCTACTGAACATAAATGCTAAATTCAGGTAAGTGCTTTTTACAGGGAAAGGGGCGACAATGGGCACAGTGGCATCATGGGGCACAGTGGTGACAAAGGGCACAGAGGTGACGAAGGGCACAGAGGTGACAATTGGCACAGTGGCATCATGGGGCACAGTGGCATCATGGGGCACAGTGGTGACAATGGGCACAGTGGCATCATGGGGCACAGTGGTGACAATGGGCACAGTGGCATCATGGGGCACAGTGGTGACAATTAAAGGCACAGTGGTGACAATTGGCACAGTGGCAACAATTGAGGGGCACAGTGGCTGCATTTGATGGCATGGCACAGTGGTGACAATTGATGGAACAGTGGCTGCGTTTGATGGCATGGCACAGTGACTGCGTTTGATGGCATGGCACAGTGGTGACAATTGATGGCACAGTGGCTGCGTTTGATGGCACAGTAGCTGCGTTTGATGGCATGGCACAGTGGTGACAATTGATGGCACAGTGGCTGCGTTTGATGGCACAGTAGCTGCGTTTGATGGCACAGTGGTGACAATTGATGGCACAGTAGCTGCGTTTGATGGCACAGTGGTGACAATTGATGGCACAGTTGCTGTTTGATGGCATGGCACAGTGGTGACAATTGATGGCACAGTGGCTGCATTTGGTGGCATGGCACAGTGGTTGCATGTGATGGGCACAGTGAGGCTTCAATTATTATTATTATTTTTTTTGCCCCCCCCCCCCAATTTTGAGCACCAGCCGCCACTGTTCCAGACATTTGTAATGTTTGTAGATCCTGGGACACACACACACACATGTGTGAAGGTAAAGTGTCTGCAGGGAAAAGTCAGGGAAGGGAGGGGGAGAGATAACAACCATCTGAGAAAAGCAGTGTGACAGGCAAAGATGAATGGATCTGTGTGAGGACGACAGGGAGCAGGACGGCCGGCCCGATAGTGGCTGAGGAAGGGAGGAAGATGCCAGGGAGAGAGAGAGAGCATTGCAGACACAGCCAGAACTGACCTGTAAAGCCAACGTGAGGAGACCTGTTACCACTGCTGCCCGAACCTGCTGGGAGGAAACTTCAAAGGCCCCCCATGCACCTAGGACCCCTGGGCAGTTCACAGAAGTGCCTGTGCATTAAGACAGGAAAGCCTTCCCCCGCTCTCACAGTGTCCCCCAGCTTTTAGGGAGAGGAAAGCAGGCAGCGCTGGGGGGAGACCAGGCACCTATAGGAGGATCACATGTGGCTAGAACAGGGAGGCAGATCGGTGCGCTGTCACAGTTACAGAAATGATGCCAACAGGAGGGAGAGATACACAGCATCGGTTCTGTAACTGTCAAAGCGCACCGATCTGCCTCCCCATCAGCGGGCCCCACTCGGCTGCGGGCCCCATATCGCCCGCGTGGGTCGCTATGGCGGTAGTTCTGCCACTGATCATCATATTCCTGGCCTGGGGCTGCGTTCCGGTACGGGAAACCCACGTACTGGGCGCACGGAGAGGTGCTGGTACTCTCCAGGGCCATTTTTGGAAGTGGCGGTACTGAGTACCGCCGCGTTCCGGCCCAGTTAAAGCACTGCTGATCGCTATAAAAATGCCAATGGTCCCAAAAATGTGTCAAAAGTGTCCGAAGTGTCCGCCATAATGTCGCAATATCGGAAAAAAATCGCTGATCGCCGCCATTACTAGTAAAAAAAATATATTAATAAAAATTACATAAAAATACCCCCTATTTTGTAAACGCTATAACTTTTGCGCAAACCAATCAATAAACGCTTATTGCGATTTTTTTTACGAAAAATAGGTAGAAGAATACGTATCGGCCTAAACTGAGGAAAAAAAATGTTTTTTTATATATTTTTGGGGGATATTTATTATAGCAAAAAGTAAAAAATATTCATTTTTTTCAAAATTGTCTCTCTATTTTTGTTTATAGCGCAAAAAAAAAAAAAACGCAGAGGTGATCAAATACCACCAAAAGAAAGCTCTATTTGTAGGAAAAAAAGGACGCCAATTTTGTTTGGGAGCCACGTTGCACGACCGCGCAATTGTCTGTTAAAGCGACGCAGTCCCGAATCGCAAAAAGTACTCTGGTCTTTGGGCAGCAATATGGTCCGGGGGTTAAGTGGTTAAAATCCTTAATAGGGAAAATGGGGCATAAAAGTGAATGAAATAGAAAAAAAAGTGAAAAAATTACATGAAAATCATGAAATACCCTGAAGGGGAAAGGGTAAAGGGAAACAAGGTGTGCAGTCTGATTGACATTGGAAATCACAGAGATAGTTACCTTGTGACATCATACAGAAACAAGCTCTGAGACATAAAGTGCATGTGTGAGGAAAAAAGCCAGAATGTGAACAAGACTTCCAGTGGGGATATACTGTAAGTAGCACCTAACACTCCCTGGGCTCCTCACATGTATAATCATGGATAGGAAACCAGCACCCATTGTTGCCTGGGAAAGTAAAGAGTATAGTGGATACAAAGAAAAAGAAAACACACCACAAAGGAGGAAAAAAATATATATAAAAAATATAAAAAGGTGAGAAATCGCATGAAGATCATACCATTTCACAAAAAAAAAGGAAAACGATGAGGAAAAGCAGGGAAGTGTGCAAAAGACACCCACAAAAGTGAACTGACAGGACCATAAAGTAAAGAGTGGGATGTAGAAAGCAAAAGAAATGGTATGGGGGAAGTGTGGCCTACTAACTAGGCTGTGTATGGTGTCCAAAGGAAGAGCAGAAGCCATATGCCAGAACCATCCAAAGATGGCGCCTACATGGGCGCTGCCAAAGAAGACCCATCAACATCACACATATGCGAGCAAGGGAGAGGGGGGCGCCATCACCAATGTGGAATGGTGGTGGTTTGGTAACAAACCGAGTCCCATAGCACTCGTAGATTGGATAATTTGCCGGCAAATGCAGCGCCACAGAAACTGGCACCACCAGCCTGTTGTGAAAAGTGTCAACACACAGTGCGCCTGCACCCACCCCCTGCATGAGGGAGGGAATGGCCGCAGTGCACATCGCAGCTCCCGAACAAGAGGAAACCCAAGGCAGGGACAACACAACCCACATTTTGACTGCCGCCAAAGCACACACACAACCCCAAGGGATCCTATGGGGGGAGGGGATAATAAAAGGCCATCAATTATTTTTTTAATTATCAAAGATAAATAAAAAATATGAGTAAAAAATAACATACAGCATTAACCACTTCCAAACCGCTGTACTATTAACCACTTCCAAACCGCTGTACTATATACGGCCACACTTTAAAGATGGATATCTCTGTAACGGCAGCAGCTGCTGCCACAACCGAGGTATCCATCTTTAGTGTGAGCGGTTCTGTTAACGATAACGGCAGTCTCCGCGGGGTTGCGAGTGAGGGGAAAATCGCCCCCACCCGTCCCCATAGCTCTGCTGGGCGGAAGTGACGTCAAAACGTCAGTCCCGCCCAACGTCTTAAAGAAACATTTTTTTTTTGTCATTTGAAAAAATGACAGTTTCAATTTTTTTTTTTTTTTTTTTTTTTTGGCATTTTAGTCTAAATATAAGATCTGAGGTCTTTTTGACCCCAGATCTCATATTTAAAAGGACCTGTCATGCTTTTTTCTATTACAAGGGATGTTTACATTCCTTGTAATAGGAATAAAAGTGATCATTTATTTTAAAAAAAAATTCTCCAGTGTAAAAAATAATAAAATAAATAAAAAAAATAAGAAAAAAATAAAATAAATTTTTAAAGCGCCCCGTCCCGACGAGCTCGCGCGCAGAAGCAAACGCATACGTGAGTAGCGCCTGCATATGAAAACGGTGTTCAAACCACACAAGTGAGGTATCGCCACGATCGTTAGAGCGAGAGCAATAATTATAGCCCTAGACCTCCTCTGTAACTCAAAAAATGCAACCTATAGAATTTTTTAAACATCGCCTATTGAGATTTTTAAGGGTAAAAGTTTGACGCCATGCCACGAGCGGGCGCAATTTGTAAGCGTGACATGTTGGGTATCATTTTACTCGGCGTAACATTATCTTTCACAATATATAAAAAAGATTGGGCCAAATTTTTTGCTGTCTTATTTTTTATTCAAAAAAGTGAATTTTTTCCAAAAAAAGTGCGCTTGTAGGACCGCTGCGCAAATAGTGTGACAAAAAGTATTGCAATGATGGCCATTTTATTCTCTATGGTATTAGAAAAAAATAAATATATAATGTTTGTGGGTTTTAAGTAATTTTCCTGCAAAAAAAATGTTTTAGTCTTGTAAACACCAAATCTGAAAAACACCCACGGTTCTGAAGTAGTTAAATAATTACAAAGCAGGAACATTAGGCAGCCCAACATGCATACTTCCATCCCTAATTGAGTTTCTAAAAAAAAAAGGAGGTCTATGGGACTTTATATGAGGAGATGACATTGTCATCAGCCTCCATCCCTATTTAAATATACAAAAGAGAGTAAGGAAGCGAGACTTTAAATGAAGTATGCGGAGGGTCAAATGTTGTGTGGCATTATACGGTAATTAACATATCTCTAATATATATATATACAAGAATAGGACATTTGTCTCATAATAATTCATATTTGATAGAGAATTAATATACTACACATCTAATTAAATACCTGCATAGAGTAAGATATTGAATGAAAAACTTTATTTCATACAGCAGTACATAATTGATAAATAGCCGTGGTGAAGACATAATTACCCCGCCCCCTTATGTCGTCACCACCCGGAGCATGCTGGGACTGTGACATCATAAGTTGCCTATATAAATCGTTGCGCACACCCGGCATTACAGCGGGAGGGAGCGTTGTGGCAAAATCGTAAGAAAAGAAGTGGGAAGAAGGCGACGGAGGAAGACCGGGTCGCCGCTGGTAAAAGAGCTGCAAAAAGAAAGCAGAGCAGCCCGGCAGAAGGAAGAAGGCACCGGGGAGTGCGGAGACTTCACCGGAGAGCAGAAGAAGAGAGTGGAGAAGTCGAAAGAAGACCCCCGAAGTTGGAAGAAGACCCCCAGAGAGTGGAGAAGTTGGAAGAAGACCCTCGGAGCTGACTAATAAATTACTTCAAAAAACCTGTGTAGTGTGTTTTTTTTACACTTTTCCTCCAGGTGAATGGGTAGGGGTACGATGTTCCCCATACTCATTCACCTAGGGTGGGGAGCCGGAATCCGGGGGCCCCCTTATTAAAGGGGGCTCCCGGATTCCGATAAGCCAGCTGCCCGCAGACCCCGACAACCAATGGCCAGGGTTGTCAGGAAGAGGCCCTGTCATCATCAACATGGGGACAGGGTGCTTTGGGGTGGGGGGGCCGCAGGGCTCCCCTGTCCCAAAGCACCCACCCCCCCATGTTGAGGGCATGCGGCCTGGTACAGCTCAGGAGGGGGGGCACTCGCTGGTCCCCACTCCTTTCCTGACCGGCCGGGCGGCATGCTCAGATAAGGGTCTGGTATGGATTTTGGGGGAACCCCCACGCCGTTTTTTAAGCGTAGGGGGCTTCTCCTTACAATCCATACCAGACCCAAGGGCCTGGTATGCTCCTGGAGGGGAACCCATGTCGTTTTTTTATTTAAAATTTGGCTTGGAGTTCCCACCTCATGATTCATACCAAACACAGTGTCTGGAATTGGTGGGAATCCAAGTCGGATCCCTGTCACTTCTAAGTCGGACGTACTGTATGTCGGCTTTTTCCCTTCCCGGCAAGCCAGCTCAGCGCTGGCTCCTGCAACGTGGCTCGTAGGTGGTCAATTTCGCCGAAAAATGCAGCGAGATTGACACAATATCGCGGTCACCTACTGTAAAAGCTAAACCTGTATTGAGTTAAAAAAATTATGATTTTTTGTAAATTTTTAATTGTTCCTTTTTGAAAATGGTGAAAATAGAATGTACACACAAATTTCTCAAAAAATATGGAGGTCTTCAATTTTCACTTACAGCTTTCAGAGTTTGTAAAACTGTGTTGAGTTATTAAAAATCAAAAATGGTGCCCTTTTATGAAATGGTGAAAAAGGATGGTGCACAAAACTGTAAATAAAAACAAAAAAATAAAAAATTTAAAAATCTGGAGTTTGTAAAAGACCCCCCCCCCCCAAACCATATGCTTTCTGAAAGCACATGATCTGTAGAATTCAAAGGACTCATGCACATGGGGCATACAAAAGTGTATACGAAAGTGTATACCCATGGAGGGCTGTGTTTACCCACATGAGGATGCCCAGGTGTTCCATGCATCCCTATGCAGGCAGTCCCATTCATGTCAATTGGGATGCAGTGGCTACATGGGCACAGCCATTGCTCCCAATCTGAAATCTGTGTGGGTGTATGACCCCGAATGCAGACAGTATGAGCTCATACATGAAGACATGCACCCAAACTAACATGTATGTTAATTTGGAGCAACAGCTGTGTTGGACTCGAACATCATGTGTTCGTCCGTTCGGCGAATACCAAACATTATGAGGTTTTTGAGATATATATACATATATACAGCCTAATATATATATATATATATATATATATATATATATATATATATATATATATATATATATATATATATAGGGCCAGATTCACAAAGAGATACGATGGTGTATCTCCTGATACACCATCGTATCTCTGACTTAAACTGGTCCTATCTATGCGTCTGATTCATAGAATCAGGTACGCATAGATATGGCTAAGATCCGACAGTGTTACACTGTCGGATCTTATTTTCAATTTGAAAATGGCGCCGGGGAGTTCCCGCTGATTTACGTTGAATAATATGTAAATCAGCGAGATACGCGAATTCACGAATGTACGCTGACCCGACGCAGTGTTCTTATGACGTTTCCGTAGCGGCTTTCACGGCGTATACTTACCCCTGCTTCTATGAGGCGCAGCCAATGTTAAGTATAGCCGACGTTCCCGTGTCGCTTTTAAAAAAAATTACGTCGCTAGTTACGCTCATGTCAAAACCACTGACGTCCTAGTGATGTCAGTGGGAGCAATGCACACCGGAAAATTCCGTGGACGGCGCATGCTCATTTAAATTGGCGCGGGGACGCGCCTGAGTTAAATAGTACACTCCCCCTAGCCGCGGAATTTGAATTCCGCTGGGGGATTTACGATCCACCGCCGCAAGTTTGGAGGTAAGTGGTTTGTGAATTACCCACTTGCCTCGCAAACTTGCGGGAGCGGATCTTAAATCAGGTAGATCGAGCGGATCTAAAGATCCGCTGATCTACGTGAATCTGGCCCAATCTCTGCATTTAGTGTAGACTGGATATTCAGTGTATACTCTATATTCAGTCAGTGCAGGCAGTGTAGTATATACAACACAGGGTATTGAAGTAGTTAAGGGAAACCCTGCTTCAAAATAAAAAAATGGCGTGGGGGTCCCCACAAAATCCATACCAGAAAATCAATGATGCATCCTCCAAATTTTCTAAGGCCACAAAACTGAGTCACTGATACTGTCTATGAGATTCATACTGCTCCATAACCTGATCTGCAACTTAAAGGCATCTTCCAGCCCTTTAATTGAAAGGATTGGTGTTTTTCTATCACCCTCAGAGTTGCATTAAGTTAAGTACCTTCTCCGGTAGTATTTTTTTTTTTTCTTGCATTGGTATCCATTCTGCATTGATAGTGTTCCGTTTCCTGTGTCCTTTCTGACAGATGCTTGCCTATTAGCCTTATAAAAGGCAATTTTTTGATTTTTAAGATTCCCCTCCTTTAGACAATTACATTCTATTTCAGGGCCAGTTCACACGTTCTGGATGTGTTACATTCTGGATTGCGTTTTTTACTTATAGTTCACACCACACGCAGTTCCGGTGCATTTCTGATATGTTTTGCTGTGTTAAATTACAGTTCTGTGCATAAAAAATGCAACATGTTCTAATTTTTTTCTGCACCCGAACCTGTCTGGAACTGAATGCTCCAGTGTGAATTAGGGCCATTGAAATACATGGAAAACACTGTGCATGCATTGTTCAGAATGTTGGGACTTCCCACTGAGTTTGATGAGCTCCCCACGAACCAAACCAAGAAACATTTGTTCATCCCTAGTACAAAAGTGAGTGAGTGAGTGAGAAACTTGTAAAGCGCAACACATGCAAACTGAATCGCCTCTGGGCGCTGTATCCATTTCATGGGTAAGGAACCACTTGACCTCAGAAGAGATGGGCTTTGATCTTTCTCCTGAAGGCCAAGTGGTCCGGCTCTAGTCTGATGTTGGTTGGTAGTGCATTCCACAGCCAAGGTCCCCGGACTGCAAATCTTCGATCTCCTTTGGACTTGTATCTCGCTTTGGGTATCTGGACAAGGTTTTGATTGGCGGAGCGCAGAATGCGATTGGGATTATGGGCTTTTATTTTTTCACATAGATATTGAGGGGCGTTTCCTTGAATACACTTATGCATTAGGCAGAGTGCCTTAAAAGTGCTTCTGTCTTTTACCGGCAACCAATGAAGGGATCTCAGCGAAGGTGAGATTGATTCCCATTGATTTTTTCCAAAGTGTGGAACTTCAGAGTGTGAGGTATGTTGGAGAACAGTGAATAGATTGATTGTAAATATGCTAGTTCTTCATAAGTGCTGAAATTAAAATCCCTTCTCAGTGTTTCAAGCTTTGTAAAATACTAAAAAGATATTTTAATTGGTTAATTTTTTTTTGTTACATGCAGAGTTTAAATCTATTTTACAATGTAATCCATTTTTAGTATATAAAGGTTAAAAAAAACTTTAGGTAATTTATATACTTTAAATATGTCTTTACAATATAATAGTTTTTTGATTTCTGCCACCATAGATTGATTAAAAAAGAATAGATAATGTGCTAAGGGTTTCCAATAGACCTTACAGATATATAGCATCTTTTTAAAATTTAATGTAGTCCAGAATACTAGAAGGTCAGAAAATGTCTTTGAAAAGCTGCCAGGCCCTACCTGATAACCTATTCCAGCTTTAAAAGGGAAATTCCTCATTAGTTGGAACCTAGTATATATCAATTCATCCTCCAGAGACAGATATTGAATATTAAGAAGGGGATAGTGGACAGCAATGCTTTATATTACCAATGCATGTATTAAATACCTAACAATATATGTTTTCACTATTGGTTATCTATCTTATTTATTATCTGACAATTTACATTATCTGACCATTTAGATTTATTTTATTTTGCTAGGGTTTTTATATAAATGTTGGTGCCTGCAGCATGCACTGGTTGCTGAAACAGGCAAAGCTGACTGTTTTAGCACATCACTGCATACTTGTGCATTAAAGGAGTGTGCATCAAAGCATCACATAATTAATCCCTATTTCACCATAGATGCCAATTTCCATTATTAAAAATGTCAATAAAACCTAAAGTGAGGGACAGGTTTTGCATGCAGAAGTAGTAAGGGGTAGGGATGAGCTTCGTATTCGAGTCAAACTCATGTTGGACTCAAACATCGTATGTTCGATCGTTCATCGAATTACGAATGTTTGGGCCGTTCGCGCCAAATTCGAGTGGCGTGTCACGGCCCATAATTCACTGCGGCATCGCAGTGCATTGCTGGCTGATGATTGGCCAAGCATGCTTGGACAATCACAGCGCGCAAAAAACGGAGAGCCATAGTTGGCCAAAGCCAGGGTGGCTTTGGCTAATTATGGCTCAGGGGGTTTAGTACACGCCCCACAGTACATATAATGCTGCCTGGAAGTCAGCCTTGTGTAGTGTGTTGGTGGTTTACAGAGAGAGACAGAGCAAGAGAGAGAATGTCATTTGTTGGAGTTAGATAGAGCAGGCAGGCTAGTCAGTTATAGTTACAGTTTCACGTCATGGATAGATGCTTAGTCATAGCTATGACTAAGCATCTAGCCATGATGTGAAACATGTTAGCTTTTTTGTCCCCTATGTCCACTTTCTACCATCGATTGCAGTGTTGCATGAATTTTTGGATGTTATACAGCTTTGGATTTTATCCTTTGTTCATTTTGTTTCAATAAATTGCCTATCAGAGTGCGGCAGTCCAGGAACATTTCTTTTTTCCACCACATACAGCTTACAGGTATCTCCTAAGCATATCATTTAAAGGTTTTGTGTTTTTTCATGTTGCTCTTGAAGGTGTACTAAAAGGACCCCTCCCTACTGGACAGTATTTTTAGTCATTAATTTATTTATTTTGCTTTGCTAAATGTCAGCTATGGCAATTCCTAGCTCCCAGTGCCCTTTTCACTACATATTAAGCCTCGTACACGCACTCGGTTTACTCGGCAAGAACCAGCAAGAAAACTGCTGGCAGAGCTTTCTTGCCGAGTATACCGAGCGTGTGTACGAGGCTTTCAGGTTTGTTGACAAGAAAACTGCCCAGAATCTAGACGAGAAAAATAGAGAACATGTCGCCGTGGAAACCCACGCATGCTCGAAATGACTTAGACGCATGTGCGGTAGCTTCCTAGGCATAGGTAGGGTGCAGGAAGATGGCGGCAACAGCATCGAATGTGACGAGTGCATGCTCGTCGTACGCAAAGACCTCACCGCGTTCTTGCCTTTCAAGAGAACCACGGTTCTTTTGAAAGGAGAGTCTGTACACTCGGGCGGCAAGAGATTCTTGCCAAGAATCTTGTCAGGAAAAACGAGGGTGTTTTCCTGACGAGATTCTGGCCCGTGTGTACAGGGCTTTAGTCTTGAAAATGGCCAGAATTTAGGGCCAAATCCTCAAAAGGGATACGCAGGCGGAACTGCTGTTCAGCCTGCGTATCCCTGTGCCTATCTTTGGAACTGATCCTCAGAAGCAGTTTTCCAAAGATAGGCAGAAGATCCGACATCTGTAAGAGACTTACACTGTGGGATCTTAGGATGCAGTACCGCATCCGCCACTGGGGGCATTTCGTGTCGAAATGCCACCTAGCGTATGCAAATGAGGACTTACGGAGATCCACAAAGCTTTTCAGCTTTTGTGTTTTCTGCGTAAGTTTACGTTTGCATACGTAAATTTTTAATTTTTTTTCCCGGCGCGTAACTTTTTTTTTACCCGACGCAACTTTATTGTCCCGTCGCAATCCACAAAGCCTGGCGTAACATAATTTCGCGCACTGCCCGTCGGGAAAATGACGTCACGAGCATGCGCAGTACGGCCGGCGCGGGAGCGCGCCTCATTTAAATTGTCATCGCCCCCTGCAGAAGAGGACCGCCTTGCGCCGGAGACATTTAAGTTACACGGCCTGAAATTTCTAGGTAAGTGCTTTGTGGATCGGGCACTTAGGTAGAAATTTTAAGTCAGTGTAACTTAAATGGGAAAAGATAAGTTAGGCAGGATCTTTGAGGATTTGGCCCTTAGTGTCAAGTTTGACCCTCTGTAGACTAACAGGGTTTGCTGCTAAGTTAGGGTTTCATACATTTCAAAAGAGATTTGACAAACCCCCTTATAAATCGAACCTGGGCAGATTTGCTCATATCTATTTATGACTTTGTTTTATGAGACAACTGGGCTAAAAATATCCTTCACCAAAACAGTTCCAATATCCCTTTGAATGGAATACTTTTAGAAATATTTAACAATTCAAATTTAATATATATAAACCCATATTAATCCATAAAATATTTATGTCGCTCTGTCCAAATCTTTGTGTTTTGAACATGTTATATAATATTAAGTTTGGTGCACTGTTCTGATGCTTTATGCCTTTCATATTTTCAGAAAAAAATAATAACTAAAAAAAAAAAGACAAAAGACAAAAAAATAATAAATGTTAAAATGTTTGTTACCAGTTGCAATAGATTATTTTTATTACAACATTTCACTGAGGTTTACTAAAAGTCACTGCCATACATTCTAAAATATGGATGGTATACAGAACCCTTTCTAGACTGGAATTTGTGTTAGGAGTTAGGTAAATACATGACATTAAATGCTTGTTTACTTTTTACAGAATTCAGTGCGCGATAATGATAATAAGGCCCTCCAAGGCAATAATTGCTTCACTGCAGGGAGCTTCTGCAACTCAAATTGCTCAGCATCTGGGCTTTAAATCATTTGTGCTCCTGTTGTGTAATACTGCCAGCGAAATGAGCAGGCAAACAAGGAGCATTTTCAAACTTACTCAGCATGATCATGTTGTGAATGCAGTTAGAACTCAACTTATTATCATCAGGAGTCGTTACCAAAACCAGGGGTAAAAAAAATCATGAACCAGAAACTATATAATGATGCCTTAATAGAGTTCAGCTGTCTTCTATTTTTTAATGCACTTAATTACATTTTTTTTGTATTCGTGTTTGCTGAGTACAAATAAAAGTTTACTGAGTTAAAAATAGGGTATTGTTGCTGTATCAGTCACAGCCTGAAATACAATTGTGACAATTCAAAAACATTTCTTTTTATTAATGCCGCAGTTCTCTACCTAAATCAGATGCATTTTATTACAAGAAATAATGCCAAAAGGTTTAATATTGATGTATGAAGTATAATGTCAGACAGACCCTTCTTTTAATAAAATATTTATATTTTTACTCTGGTCTGGTTAGCACTCTGTTGTATGGTGGAGTAGAAAAAAAAGTTAATGGAGTGAACTATGTAGGCTTGACAAAGTGGGTTTCTGCTGTGTCAGTGATTTTAATATAGCACTGCAAACTCAGAGCCTCTACAGATCAATTTCCAAGATGCAAGTTCAGTTGCAAGCTAATGTAAGCACACTGACAACTGTAGGAGTTATCACAAGAATCATGCCTTGAATATAGCATACACTATTCAGGTCCTAGTAGGAAGAATATAAATGAAAATACTGTAGAAAAGGTAGGTAAGTATTTATCATTTACTAAGTATTTCTACTTTGAACTTTCTTTTGCTAAACAATTAAATTTGTGGGTTTACTTGTGCTTTAAGTTTGGCCAGGTAACCCCACTCAT
The DNA here is from genome assembly GCF_905171775.1 of Rana temporaria. Taxonomy (NCBI): domain Eukaryota; kingdom Metazoa; phylum Chordata; class Amphibia; order Anura; family Ranidae; genus Rana; species Rana temporaria. Next base: position 175,617,036 of record NC_053492.1, read on the forward strand.
AAAAAAAAAGAAAAATTGCCAACTATTTGCCCCACTTGTTTAAACAAAAAACAAAGACTTACTTACTGAAATCTATGGCCATGTAACATTTTAGATCCCCTTCTCGTGTTTCAGTGCAGAGTGGGGGGGGGGGCGTTCTTTGGGTGCACACATCCGATGAAGACTTCCCATTGGGTCAATTGGCAGGGTACTCACTGAAGACTCAGACAGCAGTATGGGGATTTGTTTTTAAAGGGAGGGGCAACAAGACCAGACTGTGGCAGATCCTGCAGTGGTGAATCAATCTGGAAGAGGAATTGCAGAGGAACAGATGACAACAGATTCAGGTGAGTAAAAAACTGCTAAATAATGTTTTATTCTTTTTTAAATGTTAACTGCTTGCCGACCAGTGCACGACTATATACGTCAGCAGCATGGCACGGACAGGCAGTTAACATGGTTTCAATTCATTATTTACATAATTAATTCATGAATTCTGATTGATTCAAAAAGTTTTCAAACTAATTTTGAACAGTTTTCGAATTCTAATAGTTTTCTAAATCGGAAAGTTTCGAATTAGAATAGTTTTCATATTAGAATAACTTTGAAAAAGTGCACTGAGTGCGAAACGCGTAGTCAAGGCAACCCCCCTCTTATCTATTTTAGATCCTGTATCAATATCTGGTCCATGAGGATTTTATCCAGCATTTTTATCAATTTCCTCTTTATGTCAGCCTAAGCATATGAAGGACTAAGGACTGGGTGGCCATTTCCATTCTTCTCCACCAGAGTGCAGCAGCACACCTATGCTCCTAGTGCAAACATCAGACCTACGGCACTGTCCCTCCACAGCGATGCCTGTTCCCTCAGACGGCAGCTGGCGTCGCAGACGTGTGACATCATCCCCTCAGAGGAACGGAGATGACGTGTCTCCCTGTCCCAGCCACGCTACAGTCCCGGCCAGCGCTGTCTGCGCCTGAGGATTCCTTCACCCTCCTCTTCACCATCGATTGCTGACAGCTAGGGAACAGAAGCCCTAAGGTACTGTGTTTTTCCTTTCACCATAGGAGCTGCTCTCTGAGTCCTGAAACCTTAACCCATTGTGCTCTCTGGATTTCAGATGATACCATCGCTGACTTTTTATTGTAGTCTATCTTATTTATCTAATGTTATTTGCATCCATCACATGGACTAGTATTTTACTCATGTTTGGATTGGACCCATCATATGTTATTGCAACCAATAAATGGACTTATTTTTACACTTTCTGGTACTAATTTTATACATGTTTGAGAGCCATGAGCGCTGGTTTTAGTGCTTTTCTGTGTTCATATTAGAATAGTTTTTTCGAATTAGAATTGTTTTCTAATTTCCAAAGGGAATAAAATAAAATAGAAAATAAAGAAATATAATTTAAACAAATAGAATATAATTGAAAAGTATAACATAAAAAAATATATAATATAATAAAGAAAAACAGAACAAAATAGGATAGATAATAGAAGAATAAAATAGAATGGAATAGAATAGAAAGGAATAGAATAATAAAATAGAATAAAAAAATAGAATAAAAAAATAGAATAAAAAATAAATAGAATTAAATAGATTATAACCATCCTCTGAAATTCAAAAAGAATAGACAAGAATAAAAAAAAAACAATTGAATAGAATAGAATAGAAATATTATAACCATTTTCCAAAATTCACATAGAATCACTTTGAATTTGAAAAGAATAGAAATGAATAGAGAATAATACAATAGAAAACAACACAATAGTATAGAAAAAACTGAATAGAATGAATATAACAATATCCCTATTCTAATTTTCTATTCTATTCAAATGTATTCTATTTGAATTTAGGGAAATGGTAATATGCTATTCTTTTTTTTATTGTATTATTTTTCTATTAGTTTATTCTACTCTATTATTTTCTATTTATATTGTTTTCTATTATATATTTTTTTCTATTCTATTATGTTCTTATGTATTCAAATGAAAATGTATTCTATATGAAATTTGAATTCCAGAAGATGGTTATATTCTATGTTATTATATTCTATTTGTTTCTAGTCTATTATTATTATTATTATTATTATTATTATTATTATTATTATTATTATTATTATTATTATACAGGATTTATATAGTGCCAACAGTTTACGCAGTACTTTACAATATAAGATGGAGACAATACAGTTATAATACAATAAAATACAAGAGGAAGAGCTTACAATCCAATAAAGTGGGGCAGTTGGTACAAAAGGTTGTAACTGTGGGATAGGGATGAGCTTTATGTTTGAGTCGAACAAGAGTTCGACTCGAACATTGGCTGTTCACCCGTTCGCCGATTTTAAGGGGAACTCCACCCTATCATGTTGATGGGGACAAGGGCCTCATCCCCACAACCCTTGCCCGGTGGTTGTGGGGGTCTGCAGGTAGGGGGCTTATCAGAATCTGGAAGACCCCTTTAACAAAGGGGACCCCCAGATCCTGCCCCCCCATGTGAATTGATAATGGGGTACATTGTCCCCCTACCATTTCACAAAGAAAGTGTAAAAAATTGTAAAAAAAACACATAGACACCGTTGGGATAAGTCCTTTATAAAAAAAAAAGATTCCAGCGGGGGTAATCCACTCTCGGTCTCCACTCCAATGCTGTTGTTATCCTGCGATGGATGCTCTCCTCTCCGGGGTCCAGCGATGGATGATCTCCTCTCCATCCAGGTCCAGGCTCTATAAACAATGTACCCCATTCACATAGGGGGGCCAGGTTATGGGGGTCCCATTTGTTAAAGGTGTCTTCCAGATTCCGATAAGCCCCCCACCCGCAGACCCCCACAACCACTGGGCAAGGGTTGTGGGGATGAGGCCCTTGTCCCCATCAACATGGGCACATGGTGCTTTGAGGGGTCACAGACCCCCAAAGCATCCTCCCTATGTTGAGGGCATGTGGCCTGGTATGGTTCAGGAGGGGGGGCGCTCTCTCGTCCCCCATCTTTTCCTGCAGCCTGCCAGGTTGCGTGCTCGGATAAAGGGTCTGGTATGGATTTTTGGGGGGAACTCCACACCATTTTTTTTATTTGGTGCAGAGTTCCCCTTAAAATTCATACCAGACCTGAAGGGGACCCCCACGCATTTTTTTTTTAAATTACTTTTTTTCCTTCAGAAAAGTTTGTGCAGGGACAGTTCTAAGCACGGGAAACAAGCACTACTTTACAGGCATACTATACACACCCCCTAGGTATGAAATTTAAAGGAATATTTCACTTTTATTTTTTCACTGCATTATCAAAATCACTGCTCCCGAAAAAAACGCTGTTTTTAAAACTTTATTTGCATTGATACATGTCCCATGGGGCAGGACCCAGGTCCCCAAACACTTTTTATGACAATAACTTGCATATAAGCCTTTAAAATTATCACTTTAGATTTCTCCCATAGACTTTTACAGGGTGTTCCGCGGCTTTTCGAATTTGCCGCGAACACCCCAAATTGTTCGCTGTTCACTGGCAATGTTCACAGGCAATGTTCGAGTCGAACATGAGTTCAACTCGAACTCGAAGCTCATCCCTATTTACCACATTTCCTAAAGTGGTAGATACCGATTCGTGAATGGAGCCCAGTATTACTACATGGATGCAATGCTTGCCTAGTCATATTGCACATACAGCTAATAATTTGCCAATCAAATGTGGTTTGCAAAGCAATATATTTTTTTTTCACAAGAAATTGCAAATCAATATTTGAATGAATGTCCAAATGTATGCTACCTATGTGTTGGCATACCTAGAATCAAACATAAAATGTACCCTAATATCATTACCCAGTTCCCGCCTGCACTAAACCTAAAAGACTACTACAGCAAGGGCTTACATTGCCGAAAGGGCATCCATAGATATCCTCCCGTGATTGTACTGCCTGTGCACCCTCTGCATGCAATGGGTGGCATTCTCTTTATGTGTGCTGCATCATTAGGACACAGCTGATCACAGATCAGGGTAAGGGGTCAATCATGGCTTTCCTGTATCATGTGATCAGCTGTGTCCAATGACAGTTGGTCACAATATAAACACAAGCTAGTTATCTGCATTTTTTTTCTCACACTGACAGCGTGAGGAGAGGAGAGCTGATAACCGGCTTGTGTGAAGGGAACATCTACACTGATAATCAGGGCATTGATTGCCAGTGTCCTGATTATTAGTGCAGTCCCAACAGTGCCTACTGGTGCTGCCAATCAGTACCCACCAGTGCTGCCAATCAGTGCTCATCAGTGCTGTCAATCAGTGCCCATCAGCCCTCCTCATCAGTGTCACCTATCCATGCTGCCATTAGTGCCATTAGTGCCACCTACCAGTGCCCATTAGTGCTGCCTAACAGTGCCACCTATTAGTGCAGCCTCATCAGTGCAGCCTCATCAGTGCCTCCTCATCAGTGTCACCCAATCAGTGTAGCCTATCAGTGTGTATCAGTGCAGCCTATCAGTGCCCATGTGTACAGCCTCATCAGTGTGCATCAGTGAAGGAGAAAAATTACCTGTTTTCTAAATTTTATAACAAACTATAAAAAATGTTTTTTTTTTATCTTTTTTCGTTTGTTTTGCAAAAAATAAAAAACCCAGTGGTGATTAAATAGCACCAAAAAAAATCTCTATTTGTGTGAAAAAATATACAAATGTCATATGAGTACAGTGTTGTATGACTGAGTAATCGTTATTCAAAGTGTGACAGTGCTGAAAGCTGAAAATTGGCCTGGGCAGGAAGGGGGTAAAAGTGCCCAGTAGGCAAGTGGTTAAAGTTGACTGTAAAAACAGGCTGAACAATAGTAACACACAGTGGCGTCACTATGATTGGTGTCACCTGGTGCAGTAAGACATGGTGTCACCCACGGCCCAGGCGGGGGGAATACCATGTTTTACTGCACAGCCGCGGCTCCCACTTCCTAGCCTGCCACAGTGCCCTGTCCTGTTGCTGTGGAGTGACAGCAGAAGCAGGACAGAGCAGTAGACAATTGGCAGGCTAGCGCATAAGGCTCTCTCCTGTCTAGCCTGCCACAATGCACTTGATGGTGTGACCCAAGGCTCAACCACGCCCCCAACACAACCCCCCCACGGAGGAAGAGCACACCGCATTAAAGGGTAGGTGTGGCCAAATTGCACTAACAATGGAAGGACCATACAAAGGCATTGTTAAATACCATGGGCCAAATCCTCAAAAGAGATACGACGGCGTAACTGCTGTTACTCCGTCGTATCCCTGGTCCTAACTATGGAACTGATCCACAGAATCAGTTTTCCATAGTTAGGGAGAAGATCCGGCATGTGTAATTGAATTACACTGCCGGATCTTAGGATGCAGTACCGCATCCGCCGCTGGGGGCATTTCGTGTCGAAATGCCACCTCAGGTATGCAAATTAGCACTTACGGAGATCCACGAAGCTTTTCTGCTTCGTTTTTTCTCCGTAAGTATTAAGTTGCATACGCAAAATTAGGGCTGCTTTTACATGGTGTAAAGTTAGTACACCATGTAAAAGCAGACCCTTCTGTCTAGCGACGTGTTTTTTTTTTTCGAATTTGCATAAGGTGAAAAGTTAAGTGCTGCATGCGTGCTTCACAGGACAGAAAAGAGGACAGAAGAGTGGACAGAGGGGCTGCTGCCAAAGAGCAGCTTCAACTTACAGAGGGTGTGCAGTCTTCACATGGGCTGTAAAAGGAGCCGCCGCTGGCCGTGATAGTGGAGCCGCCGCTGGCCAGGATAGTGGAGCCGCCGCTGGGTGTGATAGTGGAGCCGCCGCTGGCCATGATAGTGGAGCCGCCGCTGGCCAGGATAGTGGAGCCGCCGCTGGCCAGGATAGTGGAGCGCCGCTGGCCAGGATAGTGGAGCCGCCGCTGGCCTGGATAGTGGAGCTGCTGCAGAGATGGTAGAGCTGCAGTGCACATCATCCCCCCACCCCCTGTCCCTTTCATAAAGATACTGCTGGGCAGGGAGGACTGTGCACACCGCCGGGTCACCTGTTCTGTGTGAAAGTGAAAGCAGTGAGCATGTGTAAAGGGCTATCATCGGAGGTGGTCGCCGGCCAATAAAAGCTCTGGTGTCACCCCTCTGACGGATGTCACCCGGGTGCGGACCGCACCCCCCGCACCCCCATAGTAACGCCTCTGGTGTTACTAACACAATGTAAACAGTTGTATTGGTGTGGTGCTACAATGTACCTCCCTCAAATACCATTTTAATTGTTCTAATCACTTTATTTCACATAACGTTTATGTGTTTTCACTAGCCCCAATAGAGATAATTTAAATGGTATATGAGGGGGTGCATTGTAGCGCCACACCAGTAAAACTCTTTATTATGGCATTTATATTCTTGATATAAGGGATATAAAATCAGTGTGTTAGCAGCTACTGTATATTAAGGGAACCCAACCTACCATAGCGCAGTAATATTAAAATACAGTAACAGAGTTTGCAGGTAATACAACCCATGCATTAAACCCATGCATAAGAATATGCGCTATACTAGATCAATAATTAATCATATTCATTAGGTGCGCAAATATCTAATTTGAATCCATAACAGAAGTCTGCCTATTACCTTCATAGTGATTCTTAAATGCTTGTGTGCATTGTCTTTTAGATCCAAGGGATTTCAGTTATTTTTTAAATTTTATCTGATGTGTTGGATTAACTGTGGATTTCCATTCACAGGACTGCAAACAGCAATATTTTTACTAGTTACAAGTCAGATATTTACTTCTCTGTTGCCAAAGAAAGTAAAGAAAGGGTTGTTTTCAATGTTTTTCCTTTCTACCTACATGTTATCAACATTAATCAATCAACATTTCCGATCTATTCTAGATTTCCTCAGTAAATTGTACTCTACGAGCTTTTGGTAATCATAAATCCTAAAATAATCTGCACAGGCAAACAGAAACAAGTCCAACACTAAGTCAATTAGCTTATATAAATATGTTTTGAGATACACACTCTTTCTTGCCAAAATAAAAAAAAAAAAGCAATGGAATTTTTTAACATTTAACAAGTAGGATCCAGGTGGCTAAATGAATCTTTCTAAGCCATAAACACGCAGGTGGTTTCTAATGTACAAAACACAGTCCCCAATATCATTTGGCAGCCATGGAAGTCAGGTCACATCTATTGTGAAGCTGTATTGTTGCTTTAATTTGGTTTGTGCATTGATGCTGAAAATGGCATGTGATCAAAATATTGAAGGAGCTACAAAACTTGTTGCCATGAACCATCCACTTGTAAAAATATAATCGTAAATGTGTTCAGGCTTTGAAAAATATTTCAAGAAAAGCAAAAGAAAACCAGCCTTGTAATTTTCTATTATGCTACACAGTTCTAGGAACAAAGGAACATTCAACAATAAAAGCATTTTTTTTTATCCAAACAGCTAATTTATTTGACATCTGTTCTTGTGCTAGTTGGTTTTAAAAAAGGAAAATAGATGAGAGAAAAAGTTCACAGAAACCATGCAAAGAAATAAATTAATGGTTGAAAACCAAATGCTTAGAAAGAGAAATTCCATGCAAATTTGTTGAATTTTGACACAAATTCATTGCGCTCTGACACAAGCCACATAACAAGTGCAGGTACTGTATCTCCGAAAAAAAATGTCTCATTATTTTTTTTATATCTGTTATATATACAGCAATATTTACCTTATCTATATGATTTCTTATCTTATTTATTGTTTATTAAGCAGTCAGTAGGGATGAGCTTCGTATTCAAGTCAAACTCATGTTCGACTCGAACATCATATGTTCGATCGTTCGTCAAATTACAAACGTTTTGGGCCATTCGTGCCAAATTCGAGTTACGTTTCACAGCCCATAATTCACTGCGGCATTGCAGTGCATTGCTAGCTGATAATTGGCCAAGCATGCACTATGACCCGCGTTCTTGGCCAATCACAGCTTGCAAAAAACGGAGAGCCATAATTGGCCAAAGCCAGGGTGGCTTTGGCCAATTATGGCTCAGGGGGTTTAGTAAATGCCCCACACTATAAAAGGCCGCCTGCAGGTCGGCCTTGTGTAGTGTGTTGCGGTGGTTAAGAGAGAACAGAGAGAGGCAGAGAGAGTGTCATTTTTTGCAGGTAGATAGAGCAGGCAGGCTAGTCAGTTAAAGTTACAGGGGCAGATCCACAAAAGAATTACGCCAGCGTATATCTTGATACGCCGCGTCATTTCAAATTTTGCGCGTCGTATCTTTGTTTTGTATCTTCAAAACAAGATACGATGGCATCTCAGCTCGATCCGACAGGCGTACGTCTTATTACGCCGTCGGATCTAAGATGCAATTTTTCGGCGGCCGCTAGGTGGTGTTTCCGTCGAATTCCGCTTCGAGTATGCAAATTAGCTAGTTACGGCGATCCACGAACGTACGTCCGGCCGGCGCATTTTTTTACGTCGTTTGCGTTCGGCTTTTTCCGGCGTATAGTTAAAGCTACTGTTATGAGGCGTACTCAATGTTAAGTATGGCCGTCGTTCCCGCCTCGCATTTTGAATTTTTTACGTCGTTTGCGTAAGTCGTTCGCGAATAGTGATTTGCGTAGAATGACGTCACCGTCTTAAACATTGTCTTGTTCCGGTTTCACTTCAAGCATGCGCACTGGGATACCCCCACGGACGGCGCATGCGCAGTTAAAAAAAACGTTGTTTACGTCGGTTCACAACGTATTTACATAAAACACGCCCCCCGTCACAGAGATTTGAATGGCGCACCATTACGCCGCCAAAGATACACTACGCCGCCGTAACTTACGGCGCAAATTCTTTGTGGATTTGAAAAAAATATATAAGTTACGGCGGCGTAGTGTATCTTAGATACGCTACTCCCGGCGGAATAATGCGCCGCTGACTGTGGATCTACCCCACAGTGTGTAGAGGATATATATGCATCCCAGGTGTTGTATATATATTTATACACTGTATAGTTTAGCTAGATCAGCTCTTCCTAATTTACTGGCAAGCAGGTGATTGTGCTAGCTGCAGTGGTGTATTGCCTGTGTCCTCTGTAGTTTGCACCTAAAGCTACTTGGTGTGTACTGGCCGTGTGCTCTGTAGTTTGCACCTAAAGCTACTTGGTGTGTACTGCACGTGGGCTCTGTAGTTTGCACCTAAAGCTACTTGGTGTGTACTGCATGTGTGTTCTGTAGTTTGCACCTAAAGCTACTTGGTGTGTACTGGCTGTGTCCTCTGTAGTTTGCACCTAAACCTACTTGGTGTGTACTGCACGTGTCCTCTGTAGTTTGCACCTAAAGCTACTTGGTGTGTACTGCACGTGTGCTCTGTAGATTGCACCTAAAGCTACTTGGTGTGTACTGGCCGTGTCCTCTGTAGTTTGCACCTAAAGCTACTTGGTGTGTACTGCACGTGTGCTCTGCAGTTTGCACCTAAAGCTACTTGGTGTGTACTGGCCGTGTCCTCTGTAGTTTGCACCTAAAGCTACTTGGTGTGTACTGCACGTGTGCTCTGCAGTTTGCACCTAAAGCTACTTGGTGTGTACTGCACGTGTGCTCTGTAGCTTGCACCTAAAGCTACTTGGTGTGTACTGCACGTGTGCTCTGTAGTTTGCACCTAAAGCTACTTGGTGTGTACTGCACGTGTGCTCTGTAGTTTGCACCTAAAGCTACTTGGTGTGTACTGGCCGTGTCCTCTGTAGTTTTCACCTAAAGCTACTTGGTGTGTACTGCACGTGTGCTCTGTAGTTTGCACCTAAAGCTACTTGGTGTGTACTGCACGTGTGCTCTGTAGTTTGCACCTAAAGCTACTTGGTGTGTGTACTGTCTGTGTCTGTGCTATTTTTCTCAATGATTTTCATTCATATTGCAGGGACCAGACATTACATTAAAGCCGCAAGCAGTTTTAAATTACTGTTTCCTTATAGTAATCTCATTTTGTGCAGGGACAGTTGTAAACATGTGCCACTTCACAGGCATAATATAGACACCCATCAGGTACAATATTTAAAGGAATTTTTCATTTTTTTTATTTAAGCATCATTAAAATCACTGCTCCGGGGGCGTGACCGGAAGCCGAGCTGGACGGACGTGCTGCCTAGGAGCTCCACACCAGCCCGCAGCACTTAGGCCGATTTCGGGGGAAATCACACAAATTTGATGAGCTCCTCCCGCACCACCAGATCCTCCACGTCCAGAGGACTCTCCCTACCGCTGTCCGGAGCCTCCACGTCCTTCAGGGACTATTTTAAGATCCCTGACATGCCGCCGGGTAGCCATAGCAAGATGGCGCCGGACGCCGAGGCCTGTCAGCACCGCGACCTCGCCCCGCAGCACGAGCAGAACACCGCTCCATCACGGGCCTCCAGGGATCCACCGCCATCCCCGCAGAGGACATCGGACCCCGATGGGTCCCAACAAGGGGTGAGTGACCGAGGCCATCAGCCTCAGATGCCGCCCGTACAACGTGGCGACCAGGCCGCAACGCATCCTCCGTCGCAGTTGCGGCAGGACGCACAGACCACCCCCGGATTGAACCAAGCGGCGCAGGCCCTGGGGTCACAGGACACTGCCATCAGGCCAGCCTCCCCCCCGGATCCACTTCTGGACTTCCCGGCCCTGCCAAGCCCATCGCACCCCCCCGCGATGGTGCGGCCTAGTTCACCCCAGGCGCACAGCTTCTCCTCTGTGTGGGCCCCGGATCCACCGCAAGCCCAGAGAACCTCGCGCTCTGCAGACCCGCTCCGGACAGGGGCACAAACAACATATCACCCCCACCTTTCCTATGCCCAGATGACACAGGCCAGCATGCCATCTCAGGGAGACGTACCCCCGGGGTCCACCCTACAGCCCCCCCTGACCATGCCATGGACTGACTCGGGTGCTCCCCCATCTGAACACCCCCCGTCCCGAACCAAGAGCCCCACCGTTGGGCCCCATTGTCACACAACCTCTACATCCCCCCACCAGCCGTGGGGCCCGGATGGAGCTGTGCAGCCCTCCTGGCAGACCTATTTGCAAGCCTTCCCCACAAAGGAGGACTTTAAGCAACTGATTGCGGATGTAAAAGACACTTGAAAGACTGAAATCCAAACCATTCAAGCAGGCCTTAAACACCTGGCCGATAGAGTAGAGATGGCTGAAGAAGAGATACAGGAGACTAAATTGGCCGTACATAGGACCCAACTTCAGGGCTCTGACCACCGCCTTATGTTACGGGACATGCAGCGCCACTTGGAGGACCTGGACAACAGGGGGCGCCGCAATAACATTAGAGTGCGAGGCCTCCCTGAGGCGGATGAAGCTGAAGATTTGCAAAAAAACGCTCCAGACGATGTTTAACGACCTCACAGGGGCTCCCCTGGACAAACACATTGAAATAGACAGAGCTCATAGGGCCTTGCGCCCGAAAGGCCCCGCTTCTAAGCCACGGGACGTTATTTGCCGCATACAATCATATCCGCTGAAGGAGACCATCATGCGCAAAGCCCGCGCTGTCCGCAACCTAGTGTTCGACAACTCCCCGATACAACTTTATCCAGACCTCTCATGGATCACGCTCCAGAAGCGGAGACTCCTGCAACCACTACTACGCTCCCTGCAAGACCGGGACATTCTTTATAGATGGGGCTTCCCCTTTAGCTTAACGGCTAAACATCAAGGGAGATCGGCGATCCTGCGATACCCCGAAGACCTAGACTCTTTCTGCGACGCCCTGGACATCCCTGTCCCTCAACTACCTGACTGGGACCTGGTGGCCACTCCCCCTCCACCCCCGGTGGTCTGGCAGAAGGTTCCACCGAATAAACGCCCCAAGGGCCCGGAGCCCTCCCGCCGATCCCCTAGACACAGATCCGAAGGCCCTGGTGTTGGAAGGCCCTTCCCCCTGATGACCAGCTGATCAAATGGCGAAACCCGACCTGTCCGACCGGACAACACGAAGCACTGATCTGTACTCCCCCTTCCCTTTTTTTTTTTAGTTTGGTTCTTTATTATCTGTTTCGTGCGGTGCAAGTTCATGATTGTCCCCTTCTCTTTTTTGGAAGCTCAGGTGCTCCAAATCCCTGCCTCTCCCCCGAAGGCCCTCGCCACATTTTTGTTTTTTATTTAACGGGCTGCCCTGAGGCGCCCCTGTCTGGACTGACCGGATTTCTGGATGCTGATCCCCCCTAGTGGCTACCCGCTAGAGAGTTCCTCCCTGGACTTTGGTCCCTCCGAGTCTCCCCGGCCCGGACATCTTAAATCTCCCGGCCGGGGAGTCCATTCGGAACTTATATGGCCCGTGACCCCTTGGTCACCCAGGGCATGTACGAGAATGTTTATCGTGTTTACTCTGTGTGTTCTTACTCTTTTTTCTTTCCCCCTTTCTAGAGCTCCCTGCTTCTGCTCTCCGCAGCCTGTGCCTCGTCCCCGCTGGCCCCCGGCCTTCCTCGCGCGGATGTCACGCTCCTTGACCTGGGCTCGTCGCCTGCTCCACCAGATAAGTATACGAGTAGCGCACCCCCTCCTAGGCTATGGCTAGAATTTTTTCACTAAATGTACATGGGCTAAATTCCAACAAGAAACGCCACCTGGCGCTCCGAGAGTTTAGGCAGTCAGGGGCAGATATTATCATGGTGCAGGAGACCCACTTTGATAGGGCTGACTCCTTCACATTTGCAGCCCGACACTTTCCCCAGGTATACCAGGCTTTTGGACCAAACAAGAAGGCGGGCGTAGCCATCCTCTTTAAAAAGGGGTCCCCTTTTACATGCTCCTCCACGTATTTAGACCCTCGGGGACACTTTCTTATCCTCAGGGGCCTGTGGCAGTCACAGGCCATTACCCTCTGCGTAGTCTATGCTCCCAACACACATCAGCACCATTTCTTAACCAGGGTTCATGCCCGACTTTTCCGGGAGTCCCATGACCTACTGGTGATCGGAGGAGACTTTAACCTGGCACACTCGGCTACCTGGGATCGCCTAGTGGCAAACACTCAGACCTCGCAAACCCGGGCCCTAAGGGATTCAAAGTTGTTTCGCCAACTGACTAGGAAACACGCACTCTTTGATGCCTGGCGAGCCCTCCATCCAGGGGATCGCCAGTACACATTTTATTCGGCCCCACATCGCACACACACGCGGATAGATTACTTTTTCGTGAATAACAATACACTTCGGGTTGCAGAAGCGGCTAGTGTGCTGCCCATCTCCTGGTCGGACCATGCCCCCATCACACTGTCCCTGAATCTAATCGCGCCCCTCCGCCGGCCCTATAACTGGAGGCTTAATGACTTCCTTCTGCAACACGCCCCCTCGAAACGGGAGCTAGAAGAGACCCTTCAGCATTATTTCGCTGAAAATGATACACCAGACGTTTCCACCTCCACCCTGTGGGCCGCCCACAAGGCGGTCCTGAGGGGAAAGTGCATGGCCCTCTCTTCGGCCATGAAGAAAGACGCCGGTGCTGCTAAAGCATTGGCCGAATGACAGTTGAAGGCCCTGGAGGCTAAGCTCCTGCAAAACCCATCCACCGCACTCCTTAAACGGATTGTCCAAATGCGCACGACACTGAGGGACCTCGCTTTAGGCAAAGTAGAAAAGGCGCTAACCCGCCTGAAGCAACTTTACTATGACAAGGGCAACAAGGCGCAGGCTCTTTTGGCCAGGAAACTGGCAGACCAAGCCCTTACCTCTACCCCACATCAGATAAAGAACAGGGGGGGCGATCTTCTAACACATCCTAGGGACATAGCGGCAGCCTTCGCGGACTACTATACGGACCTATATAATAAACCGGAAGTACCACATGATCCCCCATCTCCCGATCTGAAAGCCCGTATGACCCAATACTTGGAACAAGCAGGTCTACCCCGACTTCAGATAGCAGACTTGCAGGGCCTGAACGCTCCTATATCGGCGGAAGAGTTAGCAGACACAGTGAAAGGCCTCCCAGCCCATAAATCCCCTGGCCCTGACGGACTACCGTACGAGTATTACAAGGCCTTTCTCCCGTTACTCAGCCCCCACATGACCACACTATTTAACGCCTTCCTCCACCAGACCCCAATCCCAAGTGACATGCAAGGATCCTTCTTGACCCTCATACCAAAACCGGATAAAGACCCAGCCTCTTGCGCTAGTTACAGGCCCATAGCGTTACTTAATTCAGACCTCAAAATATTCACTAAACTTCTATCGATTAGGCTGAATATTATTCTTCCCTCCCTGATCCATAAGGACCAAGTAGGTTTTGTGCCGCTACGCCAGGCAGGGGACAACACCAGGAAGGTCATCGACCTGATTGATGTAGCCAATAGAGACGGTGCGGAGGCTCTTATACTGAGCCTAGACGCCGAAAAGGCCTTCGATCGCCTAAGCTGGCCCTTTATGTTCGCTACCCTGCACCACATGGGGTTTAAAGGTCCCTTCTTGCGGGCGGTACAACACCTATACTCAAACCCCACCTCCCAAGTTAAAACCCCCTTTGCCACATCCTCCCCCTTCCAGATAGCCAACGGTACGCGCCAGGGATGCCCACTTTCACCTTTGCTCTTTGCCCTATGTGTCGAGCCCCTGGCAGCATCCATACGGGGAAATCCGGACATTAGGGGCATCTCGGTACGGGGAAAGGAATTTAAGACATCCTTGTTTGCGGACGACATTATTCTCACCTTGACCCAACCCAGAATCTCCCTGCCCAACCTCCATGCTGAACTAGATAAATACGGGTCACTGTCGGGGTACAAAACGAACGCTTCAAAGTCAGCGGCCATACCGATCAACATTGCGGAGGCTGAGGTCCACCACCTACAATCGAACTTCCCCTATACCTGGGAGAGTTCATCCCTTAAATACCTTGGGATCCATATTACACCATCCTTCGGCTCCCTGTACCAGGCCAACTTCCCTCCCCTATATCGAACAGTCAGAGGCCTTCTTCAAAAGTGGAAGGCACATCATATCTCGCTCCTAGGCCGAGTGGCGGCCATAAAAATGGTCATCCTCCCCAAACTCCTTTATTTGTTTCAGACGCTACCCATCCCGATCCCGTACGCCCACCTCCGCAAGCTTCAGGGTGATATGCTGAAGTTTGTTTGGAACTATAAAAAACATAGGATCCCTGGGTCGGTCATGACAGCCTCGCGAGGAGACGGGGGCCTGGCTTTCCCCAACCTTGTTAAATATTACCAAGCTACCCAGTTGCGTGCAGTGGTCTCCTGGTTTCCCCAGAGGTCCTTTAATAAGTGGACGGAGATAGAAAAGATATGGTTAGCCCCGGTCCACCCAAATAGCCTGTTATGGGATGCTGATGTGGGAGTGGGACCTGACCGTTTGTTAGGCTCGATGTCTTTGCTCAGAGGACTCTGGCGTAAGATGTCCCGAGAAGTGGGGCTTAAGTCCGAATGCTCCTTACTAAACTCTTTTGTTTGCAACCCCAAAATACCGGATAGCCTGACCCACCAGATGTCTTGGCCCTGGGCTTCGCGAGACCTATTCCATTTTGGACACTTGGTGGACCCCAGGACCCGTAGGCTGCTGACATTCTCGGAGCTCCAGGTGAAACACGACCTGCCCAGACAGGTGTTTTACAGCTACTTACAAATAAGACATTATGCCCAGACAATAGCCCCAAAGCTCCAATTTTCGCAACCGTCCCCATTTGAACGTATTGTCCTAGAGGGGCGCCATAGACGAGGGCTGATCACGGATATCTACCAGCTATTGAACGCATATGATTGGCAGGGGCGGGGGAAGCATGTATATATGCTGAAGTGGGAGAGAGAGCTGGGGGAGCCACTGCCGATGGAGGCCTGGCAGGCCGTCTGGAGGCAGGCTGCCAAATCGTCCCTATGCACCCTGTATAAGGAAAACTCATACAAAATTCTGTGTTTCTGGTACCAAACCCCGGACATACTCCACAAAATATTTCCATCCACCTCTGACCGATGTTGGCGATGCCATCAGGCCAGAGGCTCTCTCTTCCACATCTATTGGACGTGCCCCCTTATCACCCCGTTCTGGCAGTCCACGCACCAGCTGCTTACCCATCTCTTTGAGGCGCCAATCCCCCTAACCCCTAAACTATTTTTACTTGGCATCTCCCAACCCCGCCTGGCCAAGCCATATAAAAAACTGCTTAGGCACGTGCTAACGGCGGCTAGATGCCTGATAGCCCTTAATTGGAAAAAGACCACACCCCCGTCCCAGGAGGCCCTTTACGCTAGGGTGAAGGACATGGAGCTGATGGAGCGGATGACAGCCAGGATACGTAATCGCATGGATGCCCACGACAAGGTCTGGAGTGAGTGGCACCGGCGGGAGGACCCGCCGGGGGCGGACGGGGTGGCAGGCGCGGTAACCTAAATCTCCCTTCTCTCTCTTTTCCTCTTTCTTCTCTTGACTCTCTTTTTCTTCTTACACAATCTACTGTTTCGGTGTCACCGTTGACACCAGAGTATAGAAAACGGTTTGAAATGCATAAGTTTGTTGACCCGACTGACGGTAGAGCCAGCTTTTGGAATAGGGCCCCTGGGGCCGGAATCTCAACTCCCCCTCTACCCATAAAGGGCGAGGGTAATATCTGTACTCTTGGATAAGTGTATGCTTTGGCTACTGTTATTACCTGCATTTATCTGTATCTTGTGAACCGATTTATACCAATAAAAAAAAAAATGTTAATTGGAAAAAAAAAAATCACTGCTCCAGAAAAAACTACAGTTTTTAAAACTTTTTTCCATTGATTCATGTTCGCTGGGGCAAGACCCGGGTTCTCAACGACGTTTTACGACAATAACTTGCATATTTAAAATGAGCACTTTTAAATTCGAACGTTCGAGTCCCATAAACGTCAATGGGGTCCTAAATGTTCGCGCGAACGGTTCGAAGGTTCTGGTGCGAACGGAACAGGGGGGTGTTCGGATCATCCCTAGCAGTCAGCACTCTTCTCTTCTCCCTGACTCTTCAGGATGTGGGTGGGCTCTTGGCAACCACACTTACAATGCAGGACTGTTGGTCCCAGAGTGTACCTTCTGATTAGAAAACTGATGGAGTGGTGAAGGAATAGGGTTTGAGGGATAGGGTTGCCACCTCATCCCTTTAAAACAGAACACATATTAATTACACAGGTTCTGAGGCTAATTTAATGCAGGTAAGGCACCAAATGAGTCTAATTACCACCTTAATTAGCCACAGAACCTGTGTAATTAATATGTGTTCTGTTTTAAAGGGATGAGGTGGCAACCCTATTGAGGGACCAGTTTTGTAGCTGAAAATAAGGTGAAAAAAACAATTTTTTTAAGAGTAACTCCACTTGTGTTGAGAAAAAAACGTTCCCCCTGTGTGATCTATGTACATTGCAAGGATTATAACAACCTTTGTTGCTGATTCCTACCTTTTGTTATTCTGAAGTAATCCATGTGTGTTTGTCTGAGTGGGTCTAATGGGAGGGAGTTTCATAATTATCAGTCAGCTGTGGCAGCTGTAGAGCACTAGTGAGGAAATCTGCTGGCCTGCATCCCTTCCTATTGGAAATATCTCACCAAAAATTGCATTTTTGTTGTATCTTAGGCAGACTTCAGGGAAAATCGATAAGCCACACAAGCAGGAAATTATGTTTCTGGGGAGTGGTCAGTACACATTCTGTGTACAGAACAACTTCATGTAGCCATATTACTTTGCATTTATAGAAAATTAGAGCGGGTGCAGTCTGAAAAGGAAAGGTAATTTTTAATAACATTCAATTACAATATGACTTTGACTATTTTTTTCCCCCCTGAAAGTTGAGTTACTCTTTAACTACTTGACTACCGCCCGCCGTCATATGACGGCGGGACAATGAAGCTTTCATTCTGGGAAGACGTCATATGATGTCTTCTCCTTCCCAGGCCACTAGGAGGCGCGCGGACCCTGCAGGCGGTGCGCGCATGGGGCAGTCGTGTCACTGGGGTCCCGATGCGCGTGCCCACAATGTCAGCAAGGCACCCGCGATTTCCCAGTAAATGAGCAAGACTGTGGATCTGTGTGTGTAAACCCACAGTTCCATGTCCTGTCAGGGAGAGAAGACCAATGGTGTGTCCTTTGTACATGGGTACAGTCAGTCCCCTCCCCCTACAGTTAGAATCACCCCCTAGCGAACACAATTTACCCCTTGATCGCCCTCTAGTGTTAATCCCTTCCCTGCCAGTCATATTTATACAGTAATCAATGCATTTTTATAGCAGGGATCGCTGTATAAATATGAATGGTCCCAAAAATGTGTCAAAAGTTTCTGATGTGTCTGCCGCAATATCGCAGTCACGATAAAAATTGCAGATCGCCGCCATTACTAGTAAAAAAATAATAATAAAAAAAATGCTATAAATCTATCTCCTATTTTGTAGATGCTATAACTTTTGCTCAAACCTATCAATATACGCTTATTGCAATTTCTTTTACCAAAAATATGTAGAAGAATACGTATCGGCCTAAACTGAGAAAAAAACCCGTTTTTTATATTTTTGTGGGATATTTATTATAGCAAAAAGTAAAAAATATTGCATTTTTTTCAAAATTATCGCTCTATTTTTGTTTATAGCGCAAAAAATAAAAACCACAGAGGTGATAAAATACCACCAAAAGAAAGCTCTATTTGTGGGGGAAAAAAAATGATAAAACTGTCATATGGGTACAGTATTGCATGACTGCAAAATTGTCATTCAAAGTGTGACAGCACTGAAAGCTGAAAAATGGCTTAGGCAAGAAGGGGGTGAAAGTGCCCTTGGACAAAAATTTGTATTTAACCTAAGCAGTCTGTAACAAAAACTTTGGCTTTTCCCCGGACTTAAACTTTACTCTATAACCACTTAAAGACCTCAGGTGTTTTTCAGATTTGGTGTTTGCAAGACTAAAACATTTTTTTCTGCTAGAAAATTACTTAAAACCCCCAAACATTATATATTTTTTTTTTCTAACACCCTAGAGAATAAAATGGCGGTCATTGCAATACTTTTTGTCACACCGTATTTGCGCAGCAGTCTTACAAGCGCACTTTTTTTGGAAAAAATTCACTTTTTTGAATTAAAAAATAAGACAACAATAAATTTGGCCCAATTTTTTTATATATTGTGAAAGATAATGTTACGCCGAGTAAAATGATACCCAACATGTCACGCTTTAAAATTGCGCCCGCTTGTGGCATGGCGTCAAACTTTTACCCTTAAAAATCTAGATAGGCGACGTTTAAAAAATTCTATAAGTTGCATTTTTTGAGCTACAGAGTAGCTCTAGGGCTATAATTATTGCTCTCGCTCTAACGATCGCGGCGATACCTCACTTGTGTGATTTGAACACCGTTTTCATATGCGGGCGCTACTCACGTATGCGTTCGCTTCTGCGCGCGAGCTCGTCAGGACGGGGCGCTTTAAAAAAATTTTTTTTTTGTTTTCTTATTTAATTTTATTGATTTTATTATTTTTTACACTAAAATATAAAAAATAAAAAAAAATGATCACTTTTATTCCTATTACAAGGAATGTAAACATCCCTTGTAATAGAAAAAAGCATGACAGGTCCTCTTAAATATGAGATCTGGGGTCAAAAAGACCTCAGATCTCATATTTAGGCTTAAATGCAAAAAAAAAAAAAAAAAAAGGAAAATTTGTCATTTAAAAAAATGACAGAAAAAAAATTGTCTCTTTAAGAGGCTGGGCGGGACTGACGTTTTGACGTCACTTCCGCCCAGCAGAGCTATGAGGACGGGTGGGGGCCATCTTGCCCTCACTCAAGTCCTCACTCTCCTGGCGGCAGCATCGGATCTCCTCCGCCGCTACCGACGGCTCCGGTAAGCGGCGGAGGGCGTGGAAAAGCGGCGGGAGGGGGGGGGGCCCCTCTCCCGCCACCGATAACGGCGATCTCGCGGCGAATCCGCCGCGGAGACCGCCGTTATCGTTTACACGGCCGCCAGCTGAAAACATGGATATCTCAGTTGTGGCAGCAGCTGCTGCCGTTACTGAGATATCCATGTTTAAAAAGAGGACGTACATATACAGTGGGGGGTCCGTAAGTGGATAATGGGTGTAAACCCAAACGATGAACTTATATTTTCTCCATTTTAGTCTCCTAAATATACAATTAAAAACATTATGTTTTGTTTAACAAGTGATAATGTTGAATGCCATCTCACGTTGGAGCTGTCCTGTGTACTTTTATCTCAATGAATTTAATAAGCCCTCCAAATTCTCCATATTCTTAACTTGGACCATAGAACAATAGGCTCCATAGTGTATTGAATGGGAGAGTGGGAGGGTTTGATTAGTCTAGCAAAAGACAGCTAAGCCAGTTCACATCTCCGCACACTCAGCTGCTTGGCTGGCCTTTCTGTGACAAGCTCGCGGCCGGATCCGTGGCCGATTACGCGGCGACAGCTGCATTTCTTTCAGGCAGAGTTCCGGCCGGGTCCCCCCCACTCTCAGGCAGTGATAGTAGAAAGAAATGTTTGGACAGCCGCAATCTGGAAAAACCTTCTTGGTTGCCTTTTATTGATAAAAGTTTTCAAACCATACACATCACAGCAAAGACAGGGGCATACAGCTGACGTTTCGCACTACAATTAGTGCTTATTCATAGCTCATTACTATTGCTTCGTGCATTGCCGGCACCTGGGTTTCTCTGAGAGGATACGGATTCATCCACATACCCTATTGGAGCGGTGACTATCTTCTCTCAGGCAGTGGGTGCGGCGGCGTCGCTCACCACGGCCAGCTCTACAGCCGCCTCCACAGCCGTCTGGCCAGCCTTCTACTCAGGCTTAGAAGGAAGGAGGAAATGAAGAGCTGGAGGAGGCCTGATGTCTTAAAAGGACCTGGACGTTTAGAAAGGTAAGTGACACACAGTATGGCAGCCTACCAATGTTTTTTTTTTGTTACAGTGGGGATCGAAAGTTTGGGCACCCCAGGTAAAAATTTGTATTAATGTGCATAACAAAGCCAAGGAAATATGGAAAAATCTCCAAAAGGCATCAAATTACAGATTAGACATTCTTATAATATGTCAAAAAAAAGTTAGATTTTATTTCCATCATTTACACTTTCAAGATTACAGATTACAGTGCATGCTATAAATTCTGCAGGGTGCCTAAACTTTTGCAGACGCCATTTTTTTGTTTTCTGTAATTCTGAAAGTGTAAATGATGGAAATAAAATCTAACTTTTGTTGACATATTATAAGAATGTTGAATCTATAATTTGATGCCTTTTGGAGATTTTTCCATCTTTCCTTGGCTTCGTTATGCACATTAATACAAATTTTTACCTGGGGTGCCCAAACTTTCGATCCCCGCTGTATATATCTTGCCTGCCATTGCCAATGCTTTTAATTAGCTGTTAAATAAAAATCCCTAAACGACTTGAAGTTGCTTCCACACAGCTGCCCATCATATTTTGAAATGCCCAGAAAAAAAAAAAAAAAAAAGAATCTGATTGGCAGCTGTGGAGAAATATTACAGGTTCTCCAAACCAACCAGCAATGCTCTTGTAGCCTATTGAATAAACTCATTCCTTTAGACCCCTTTCACACTGGGTCACTTTGAAGGTGCTATAACGCTAAAACTAGCACCTGCAAAGCGCCCTGAAAGAGCCGTTCCTTTTACTCCAATGTGAAAGCCCGAGGGCTTTCACACTGAAGCAGTGTGCTGGCAGGATGGTAAAAAAAGTCCTGCTATCAGCATCTTTGAGGCGCTGTAGGAGTGGTGTATTCACCACTCCTACAGCGCCTCAAAGGTGCTGCTAGCAGGACACCACTTCTAAAGTGCCACTGACCACTCAAATCAATGGGCAGTGCCGCCGAACCATCGACAAAGCTTTGCAGCAGCGCTTAGCAGGGGGTTTTAACCCTTTCACAGCTGCTAGCGGGGGTTAAAAGCACCCTACTAGCACTTTTCAGGCACTATTTTTTGTGCAAAAACGCCTGAAAAGCACCTCCAGTGTGAAAGGGGTCAAAGTGATGGTGTAAGACATTGTGTGAGAGAGGGACAGTTCTTGTGCCCAAAAGGTGTCCTGCATTAAGCCCACATTCACATTGGGGTGATTTGGCATGCGATTTGACAAATCGGCAGGTATAGACGGCAATAGTACTGTCCGAATCAGTGTGTCACCGACTTTGCAATGCCGCACCAAGTACTCCTTTTGCCAACTTCGGGGGAAATTTGAATAGACAAATCGCACCCAAAGTCAGACTGCATTGCCGGTTTGAAATTGTGCGAGTTCATCTGAACTAAAATACATTGAGAAACCGGTAGCCATTATTTGTAATTTGTTTTTTAAAAAAATGGGCTGCTTAGCTTAGAATGCCTGGGCCTATTTTTTGTCCCAGTCCGGGCCTGCCTGGCGGTCACTTTGTGGCCAGAGATATCTGGTGAGCACATTCATGTGTCACTTCAGGCACTTTTTGTCTTTTCAAGATTAAAGCACACTGCACTTTAGGAGGCACGGTGTTGGAGAAATACTACATAGAAGATTTATATCACTAAACTGTTCATTGTTTATGCACATGCATATGTATGTTGGACTGTTCTGACACTTAAAATAATGGTGTATTAATATTACACTCACACTATGTTGGGTGATTTATATGTTTTTTGCGCCCATACGTTCACTATTTTACTATAATATTAATGCCTGAAATGCAAAACATTATTGTATAGAATTAAACATTAGTAAATGTATTTTTTCTGTAGGTATGTACTCAGCTCTGTAGAATATTCCCTGCTGCCCTCAAAGGTTCAAGCCATGAGTTCAAATCCCACAGTATCACCTCCTGAAAGCGTAACAGTAATTAACCAATGCATCAATTTGGTTTATTCCATATTTTAACTCATCAAATGCATGCAATGGTATGTACTTAAATCAATAATATTATGGCGTGGAATTCCAAAAATCAAGGAAAAAAAACATTGTAGGGTCCCCCCAGTACATACCAAGCCCTTTAAGGGAAACCCCACACCAAAATGTAAAATAAAATTGATGTGGGGCACCCAAAATCTATACCAGACCCTTATCCGAGCATGCAGCCTGTAGGTCAGGATATGGGGGGGACTTGGGAGCACCCTCCCTTTCTGATCTGTACCAGGCCACATGCCCAAAAGCACCTTGTCCCCATGACAAGGGCCTCAACCTGACAACCCTGGTTGGTGGTTGTCAGTCTCAGGCAGGGGGTTTATGAGAAAATAGAGAACATGTTCTCTTTTCGGCCCGACGAGTTCCTCGTCGGCTTCCTCGCTGAAAAGTGTACACACGACCGAGTTTCTCGCCAGAATCCAGCTCCTACCGAGTTTCTGGCTGAATTCTGCCGAGAAACTCGGTCGTGTGTACGGGGCCTCATGGGTTCAAATCCCACAGAGAGATACTAAAAGATTGAATTGGTGAAAAAAAAGAAAATGACAATTGGCATATGCTGAAAATAGGTAAATGCCAATTAGTCAATGCACTTTAATTTGGCTGATTCTATTATTTTAACTCTTCAAATACATGCAATTGTATGCAAGTATTCAATAATATTATGGTGTGGAATTGCAAACATCACACACTAGCTAACAGGCAGTTTACATTTCTTTGTTTATTTTAATTTTCTTGTGCAAAAAATAAACACAGCTGGTGGATGGTATTTGAACTTGTACCATGAGTGCTGTGGAGACATCTAAGCAGACCACTAAGCCATTGTGCTAAGTACAAGACCTGGGTAATAGTGTAGTATGATTAAAGAATGAACATAAATAATTATCGCTTTATAGTCACCTAAATAAAAAATAAAAAACATGAAAAAAACAACATACAACAAATAGGTAACTTAAATGTTTAATACATGAAACTTTACAGAATAGCAGACATTACTATGCAATAATCATTCATAACTGCATTCGTTCGCAAAAGAAGGAAAAAAACTAGGAATACTAATTTCAATATACATTAATAGATGCACATGAGGTAGAGCACATCTCACATAAAAAGGTTTATTTTCCATACATGGATAATATTTACAGTGCAGTGCTATATAATAACTTAGTAGACATTGGCATTTGCATATATGCAGAATCGTTAATTAGCGCTGATTTCACATTTGTTCGCCGCTAATGGCCCTCTTTTTCATTCGCAAATTCACCTGTTGAAGTTTTAATTGTCTAAAATGGACATTATTATTTGCAATAGTGCCCAGTACTTCCGGGCGCTATAGTAAATGCCCGCCGTAGTTATTGTTTATGGTGCTGCTAGTCTGTGCTACATACAGTACTATAAAATGCTATATTGTATTTCACTGTTATTGCAAATTTCAGTCTACTGAGCTACATAGTCTGTACCCACAACATACAACAACATAAAGGGATTTACAATGTAATACTGACATATAATCACACTCATAGGATGGACTTGATGGACTTGTGCCTTTTTTCAACCTCATCTACTATGTAACTATGTAACTATATTCAATGCTCTGTCTTGTGATACATATTTCTAAATTTCCAAATTCCATATATTTTTGTGTTTTGTACAGGACATACTGTCACCAGTCAGTGTCCCTAATCAGTGCCACTCACTCACAGTGTCCCTAATCATCACTACACCAATTACAATGTCTCTGATCACCACTGCAGCTGTAACATTGTCTCTGATCACTGCCATGCCAGTTACAGTGCACCTGATCACTGCCACACTATTTATAGTGTCCTTGATCATCGCCTCAGCAGTCACAGTGCCCCTGATCCCCACCACGGCAATCATTGTGTCACCATAAGGACTTGCTCACATGTGAGATGAAGAGTCTGAAGAGTCAGCCATGTTCAGATTACTCTTCAGAGAGCATCTGACAGGCAGTGAGGAGGCATTGTATCGCCTCCTCACCACCTGCCTTAAGCGCTTGGACCCCATTCACTTGAGTGGATCGTGACCTGTTGGTGTCAAGAAGGTATAATTCCTTCCACAACAAAGCATGGCAGTCAAAACACGTGTACATCCGCAGCCACTGCTTCTGCAGCTAAAGAGGTAGCGATTGATCACATATGGACAAACCCTAATAGTGCATAATACAAAACTCAAACAAACAAAACAAAACTTTATCTGTCTCAAAATGTAATTTGGCTACATCATTGCAAGGGTAATTGTCATTCAAAGTGTGACAGCGCTGAAAAGTTAAAAATGTCCTGGGCAGGAAGGGGGTGAAGGTGTACTGTATTGAGGTGAGTAAACTACATCCTAATATAAATGCTTACATACTGTGCATAGAGTGGTACAATATTTTGAAACAGTACACGTAATGTTGAATAATTTGGTTTAAAGCTTCCCTGTTTTTCTCCGTTTCAAAAATCAGGCAAGTAAGGTAATTAGACACACTGTATGGAGTTGATAAAATATTTATCTGGCTATTTTATGTTAAATAAATAATACTCTAATGGGACTCATAAAGCCCCACGGACACATGAAATGTATTGTTCATTATGTGTATTATTATGTATATCCTCTAATAGTTAAGGGGAAGACACCATGCCCACAAGTGATCTAAAACTTGAACTTATCTACAGTAATTATTCATTTTGATTTTTGGCTTTCTGAATTTATTCTGAAATTCTGCTACATAGTTTTGATGATTGAAAGAATTAATTTTTTAATACATTATTTATTGTAAGAATTGTATTTTCATCAATCAATTTTTATACTTGTTTATTTGCAATCATACGCTATATTGTCAAAAGTATTGGGACACCTGCCTTTACAAGCACATAAACTTTAATGGCATCCCAGTCTTAGTCTGCAGGGTTCAATATTGAGTTGACCCACCATTTGCAGCTATAACAGCTTCAACTCCCCTGGGAAGGCTGTGCCCAAGATTTAGAAGTGTGTCTATGGGAATGTTTGACCATTCTTCCAGAAGCACATTTATAAGGTCAGCCATGTTGGATGAGAAGGCCTGGGTCATAGTCTCCGCTCTAATTCATCCAAAAGGTCTTCTATTGGGTTGAGGTCAGGACTCTGTGCTGGCCAGTCAAGTTCCTCCACCCCAAATTCACTCATCCGTGTCTTTATGGACCTTGCTTTGCTGGTCTAAATCATTTGTTGGAGGGGGGATTATGTTGTGGGGTTGTTTTTTCAGGGGTTGGGCTTGGCCTCTTAATTCCAGTAAAGGGAACTCTTAATGCGTCAGCATACCAAGACATTTTGTTTATAATTTCTCTTTTATTGATTTTTAGTTTTTAGACACAAATACATAAATCTCTTTTAGAATTGTATATTCTTACTGAATTGTCCTTTTTATACGTCCTTTTTTTTATCTTTATTATATCTATTATTTCCTCTTTATTTCCAACACCAAAATATATTTTAAGTACAGATTTAAACATTTAACCAATTTTTACTAATTATAATAATAATTAAAAAAAAACACTTAGGGCCGGATTCAGAAAGCCTGGCGTTACTTTGTGTGGGCGTAGCGTATCTCAGATACGCTACGCCGTCGTAACCGTCGTAACCTAGTGAGGCAGGTTCTGTATTCAGAAAGAACCTGCGCACTAAGTTAAGGCGGCGTAGCGTATGTGGTCCAGCGTAAGCCCGCGTAATACAAATTATCCAGGCAGTGGGCGTGTTGTATGTCAATCAAGGCTGACCCCACGTAAATGACGTTTTTGACTTACGGAGCATGCGCCGTCCGTGAACGTATCCCAGTGCGCATGCTCCAAATTACGCGGCAAATAGTCAATGCTTTCGACGTGAACGTAACTTACGTATAGCCCTATTTGCGAACGACTACGCAAACGATAAAAGACGCAAAATTCGACGCTGGCCTGACATCCATACTTAACATTGGCTACGCCTCATAGAGCAGGGGTAACTTTACGCCGGAAAAAGTCTTACGTAAATGACGTAAAAAATGCACCGGGTGGAAGTACGTTTCTGAATCGGCGTATCTACCTAATTTGCATATTCGACACAGAAGTCTTGGGAAGCACCCCTAGCGGTCAGCGTAAATATTGCACCCTAAGATACGACGGCATAGGAGACTTACGCCGCTCGTATCTAGGCAACATTGAGGCGTATCTGATTCTATGAATCAGGCGCCGAGATGCGACGGCCCGCATTCGGAGTAACGACGGCGTATCTGGAGATACACCGACGTAACTCCTTTCTGAATCCGGGCCATAATGCTACTTTAGATCCCCTTGCTTATACATATATCCCACCCCCACAAAAACAAAAAAAAATCGTCTGTTCTCATACCTCTTGATTTAATTTCTATATGTTTTTAAATGAGGGGTTATATCCTTTGCCCTGACTGGATCTAATAGATGTATTGTATTAAAGTATTTTTTACACCATTATCTCTTTACTATTATCTAACCAGCAAGAGGAGTTATCAATAATTCCACATTATACTTAAGTGACAAAACACACACATACACTAAGGCCCCGTACAGACGAGGAAACATGTACGATGGAAACGGTCCGCCGGACCGTTTTCAGCGTACATGTCTGCTCGGAGATTTCTGTATGATGGCTGTACACACCATCATACAGAAATCCGCGCGTACTCGATACGCGGCGACGAGACCGTGCCGTCGCCACGACGATGACGCGGCGACGTGCGCGGCCCTGGCAGTTCAATGCTTCCACGCATGCGTCAAAGTCATTCGACGCATGCGAGGGATGGCGGCCGCTCAGACATGTACGGTAGGTCTGTACCGACGACCGAACATGTCCGACGGACAGGATTCCAGCGGGCATGTTTCTAAACATGTTTAGAAATATTTGCCCGCTCGAAAAAGGCCCGGCGGGCAAATGTACGGTGGAATCCTGTCCGCTCGACTGTACAGACGACCGAACATGTCTGCTGAAACTGGTCCGCGAACCAGTTTCAGCAGACATGTTCGGTCGTCTGTACGGGGCCTAAGAAAGAAAGAAAGAAAGAAAGAAAGAAAGAAAGAAAGAAAGAAAGCAAGAAAGAAAGAAAGAAAGAAAGAAAGAAAGAAAGAAAGAAAGAAAGAAAGAAAGAAAGAAAGAAAGAAAGAAAGATTCCAATCTATCATTATCTATAGGTACTGTGTAAATGCTGTAGAGGTTTGAAATTCTTCCCATTGCTGCTGCCACGTTTCTGAAAATTGTTTACTAGCTTTTTCTTTTGTTAAGATCAATTCCTCCAGGGATCGCATCTTTCTAATTTTACACACTTAGGGGCAGATCCACAGAGTGAGTACGCCGGCGTATCTACTGATACGCCGGCGTACTTTCAAATTTCCCCGCGCCGTATCTTTGTTTTGAATCCTCAAACCAAGATACGACGGCATCTGGGTTAGATCCGACAGGCGTATGGCTTCGTACGCCTTCGGATCTTAGATGCAATACTTCGGCGTCCGCTGGGTGGAGTTCTCGTCGTTTTCCGCGTCGAGTATGCAAATTAGCTATTTCCGACGATCCACGAACGTATGCGCGGCCGTCACATTCTCTTACGTCGTCTCTAGTCGGCTTTTTCCGGCGTATAGTTAAAGCTGGTGTTTTGCGGCGTATAGTTAGACTTGCCATGTTAAGTATGGCCGACGTTCCCGCGTTTTTTTTTTTTTTTGCGTAAGTCGTCCGTGAATCGGGATGGACGTAATTCACGTCTATGTTAAAAAATATGACGTCCTTGCGACGTCATTTAGCGCAATGCACGGCGGGAAATTTAGGGACGGCGCATGCGCAGTTCATTCGGCGTGGGGACGCGCTTCATTTAAATGAAACACGCCCCCTACTCGCCGATTTGAATTAGGCGCCCTTATGCCGCGAGAGATAGACTACGCCGCCGTAACTCACGGCGCAAATTCTTTGAGGATCCGAAGTTACAGCGGCGTAGCGTATCTCCCATACGCTGCGCCGGTGCAGATCTCTGTGGATCTGCCCCCCAGTCTGCTATTGAGGGGTGTCTTACTGCACTTTCAGACTATTATGCGGCGTACAGACGATCGGACTATCCGAAAACAAAACCTTGGATACATTTCCGACAGATGTTGGCTCAAACTTGTCTTGCATACACACGGTCACACAAATGTTGTCGGAAATTCTGAACGTCAAGAACGCGGTGACGTACAACACGTACGACGGCACTAGAAAAGAGAAGTTCAATACCAGTCGTCTTAGTAGAAGTTTGGTGAGAGATGATTTGCGCTTTTCAGCCTCATGCTTTTTAGTCCGTTACAGCGTGATGAATGTGCTATCTCCATTATGAACACTAGTTTTACCAGAATGAGCACTTCTGTCTCAGAGCATGTGTGGAATGTTGTGCGTCGGAATTGTGCACACAAAATCAAAATTTACGAGAACGGATTTTGTTGTTGGAAAATTTGAGAACCAGCTCTCAAATAGTTTTTGTCGCAAATTCCGACAGAAAATGTCCGATGGGGTCCACACACGGAATTTCCGACCAAAAGCTCCCATCGAACAATTGTTGTTGGAAATTCCGAGCGTGTGTACGCGGTATTACAGTCCTTGCAGCTATAAGCATATACAGTAGTGCAAAATATCTCTCTAACTGGATTTCATTGACCCTGGTATAATAGATAACACTCCGGTACAGATATTTGGTTGTATACTAAATTTTGTAAACTTTTGTTATATATGGAAATTTTTTGCCCAGAAATCCAACACCAATGAACTGTAGTACCATATATGTGCCCTTTTACCCCTTTCTGTCCATCAATGCCACTCCACCTGTGTCCAACAGGGCAGCCTACCTGTGTCCATCAATGCCGCTTCACCCATGCCCAACAATGCAGCCTACCTGTGCCCATCAATGCCACTTTGCCTGTGCCCAACAATGCAGCCTACCTGTATGCATCAATGCCACTTCACCTGTGCCCAACAATGCAGACTACCTGTGTCCATAAATGCTGCTTCACCTTTTCCCAATAATGCAGCCTACCTGTGTCCATCAATGCCGCTTAACCTGTGCCCAACAATGCAGCCTACCTGTGTTCCTCAATGCTGTTACATCTGTGTCCAAGAATGCTGCTTCACCTGTGTCCCTCAATGCTGCTTCACTTGTGCCCAACAATGCAGCTTCACCTGTGCCCAACAATGTTGCCTACCTGTGTCCATCAATGCCACTTAGCATGTTCCCAACAATGCAGCCTACCTGTGTCCAACAATGCAACCTACCTGTGTCCATCAATGCTGCTTCACCTGTGCCCAATAATGCAGCCTACCCGTGTCATCAATCCTGCTTTACCTGTACCCAACAATGCAGCCTACTTGTATCCATAAATGCCGCTTCACCTCTGTCCAACAATCCAGCCTACCTGTGTCCATCAAAGCCGCTTCACCTGTCCCCAACAATGCAGCCTACCTGTGTCCATCAATGTTACTTCACCTGTACCCAACAATGCAGCCTACCTGTTTCCTTAAACGCTGCTTCACCTGTGCCCAACAATGCAGCCTACATGTGTCCATCAATGCCACTTTACTCGTGCCAACAATGCCGCCTACCTGTATCCATCAATGCCCCTTCACCTGTGCCCAACAATGTTGCCTACCTGTGTCCATCAATGCCGCTTCATCTGTGCCCAACAATGCAGCCTACCTGTGTCCATCAATGCAGCTTCACCTGTGCCCAACAGTGCAGCCTACATTTGTCCATCCATGCCTCTTTACCTGTGTCGTACAATGCAGCCTACCTGTGTCCATCAATGCAGCCTACCTGTGCACAACAATACAGCCTGACTGTGTCCATCCATGCAGTCTACCTGTGCCCAACAATGCAGCCTACCTGTGTCCATCAATGCAGCCTACCTGTGTCCATCGTGCAGCTTACCTGTGTCCATCAATGCCATATCACCTGTGCCCAAAAATGCAGCCTCCCTGTGTCCAGCAATGCCAATACACCTGTGCCCAAAAATGAAACCTACCTGTGTCCATAAATGCAGCTTCACCTGTTTCCAACAGGGCAGCCTACCTTTGTTCATCAATGCCACTTCACCTGTGCCCAACAATACAGCCTACCTGTGTCCATCAATGGCGCTTAACCTGTGCCCAACAGTGCAACCGACCTGTGTCCATCAATGCAGCCTACCTGTGCCCAACAATGCAGCCTACCTGTGCCCAACAATGCAGCCTACCTGTGTACATCAATGATGTTTCACCTGTGCAGGGGAAGAGAGGGGAGGAAGAGGATTCCTGGCTGGATCAGAGAGCAGGGAACATTGCTATAACAGCTTACATTTGAATTGCAGAGTGCTCCCCGCGCTAGCTGTTACGTACAGCCCCGCCTCCTAATTTTATATAAAAATGATAGGTTCACAGAAGCCTATTTGTGAATGTGCATTGAACCAAGGATTAGCCAAGGATGACAATTCTGTGTAAGAAGAGATACTGAATTATTTATTAATTTATTTTCATTTTGGCATTGGTACTCACCTCCAGCAGTGTCTGATTTTCAATGCCTTTTATTTGACAATAGTTTTCTTATTAGCCCCACAAATGGCCAGATTAAAAAACAAACAAAAAAAACAAGGTAACACATAATCCTGACATCACCAAAGGTCCTTTGGCCTGCTGGAATCTAGTGTTATCTGAGACAGCATTTGGAGTGTCAAAAGCACTTCCATTTTATTTAAAGTGTGATCACTTGAGCAATTCAGTAATGTATAGGAATGGACTTATCTGTCAAACTGCTGGTGTTGATTTCCTGAATTTGGCTTATCAATAGTAAACCACTGAATGCCAACAAGCAATATAGGCCAATGGTCTCAAGAAATGGAAGAG
Organism: Rana temporaria; assembly: GCF_905171775.1. Taxonomy (NCBI): domain Eukaryota; kingdom Metazoa; phylum Chordata; class Amphibia; order Anura; family Ranidae; genus Rana; species Rana temporaria. The sequence goes on from NC_053492.1 coordinate 175,648,728, forward strand.
TTAATGAAAATCCAAATTCTCTGATCTACTTTTGACATATTAGAATGTTTCTCTCCCATTATATTTTTGAAATCGAACAACACAGATCAGCAAATGACAGACAGCAAATTAAGATACCAGAAAGAACCACTGCACAAAAACTGTTGTAATCTTGAATTGTGATGCTTGGGTTTATTTAAAGTGCTATGGTACTCCAAAGAGGCAAGGGAAGGGGCAGCTAACGTTCATCCCTACAAAAAGATCAATCCCGGGGGAAATGGTGAAGACTGCTTAAGGTACATGCAAACACCGCTAGGTGCATTATATAAAGTTTACCACTTTGTTTTAATAACAGCTGGCATTTAAGTAAACGAAAATAATCCCAGCACAGAAATTGTTCTCCTGAAAATAAAAGTACAGTGGTTAATTCCATATTATCATCATTATTACGGGATGAATAAATCACTTACAAAAATACATACACAACAATATATTTCAGTTTAAATGTATTACTAAATTTTGGGTGTTGTAAAAATATATTAAATATAAAAAAAATATATATATATATTAATGCCTTCAGCTATGCCCAGACTAAATAGAAGTGAAGTATGTGACATAACATCATGAGTAGTCAAGAAAGTTACTAATGTCAAGCAACAGTTAAAGCACTTAAGATTGTTAACTAAGCAACACTAGTCCATGGAAAGCTGAAATTGCACCTCCCATGCTTCCGTTGGGACTTTCTTAAGAGCTGCTGTTCTCATTACTGTGTCCTTAAGAATGCTTTCTTGGCAAGGTTGCATTTTCTCTTTAGTTGTTGACTATGATTGATATAAGTTTGAGGCATGCTGTGATCTATACTGCCAATTACATTCACTGCTTACCTGTACACGGTCCTTCAACCCATCACTGAGCTAGGCATACCAATTCTCTGACCAGCATTTGCTCTACAAAGAAACATTTGTTATTGAGCACAAATAATTTACTATACAAAGTAATATAGAAAAAGTGGCCAATTAACATAATATATTGGCAGTATACTTCAGAACATAACTGATACCCATCAGCCAAGTCCCCCAGGTCTGTTTACTGGTAGTACGTAAAAATATATTATAGTTTATTGTTTGTTCTGATGCATAAAACAATATTTCATGCACACTTTCCACCTTATGTACAGGAACATTTAACTGTATATTGATTCCACCTGGTCTTTTTGCTATAATTTATTTGATTTGTCTTTCAATGCTAAACATATCTTTTGAAGAATAGTATTTCTTGGTGAAAAAAAAAAAACCCTTATCTATTTAAACTATCCTTCATATAAAGATATCATGCAATGGTTTTCATCAGAAATCCAGTACCTGTATGTGGATAAGAAGGGTCATGTCTCGTTGTGTTGCTTGCTACTATCACAAAAATTTAAAAATCATGACTATGGTAGATGACACTGTCACTTCATATTTAAAGTGGTTAAAAAAGCAGTTTACCTCAGTAAAGTAGCAAAAGCCATCTGTCCCCAGTCTGGCCAAGAAAGGAGCATTCAGTAATCTGATATCCTCTCCGCTTTCCCGCTGTGTTAAAAACTGACAGAAGAAAAATTTGCCACAACCCCGCTCCTGTGACTGACAGACTACATTGTTGCACAAGCATGAGAGAAGGGTGGCTTGTGTCCAACATGTCATCATATCTTGCTCCCCTTTACTCCTCCAGCTCACTCAGGATTGGCTGCTCTGCTCCTGAGCATTGATTTTACACTGGCACGCTTTGCATGTGATGTGCGCACACATTTGGGACCTCTGTTTGCACTATTTATTCTCTGTGCGTGCTGCTCAGCCGAGATATAATGATTGCTGGGGGGAATGCACAGATGCGAGGAGTAGTGGGCATGCATGTGTGTCACTGGCGGCCCACTCCTGCTGTGATTACACATTGCGGGAGCCACTCAGCAGGTACCGTGGACTCGGTGTCTGCCGACACCTGCTTTAATCCTGCAGAGAAAAGGAACGGCGGTCTGCCTATGTAAACAAGGCAAATTGCCATTCTGACAGAAAAGGAGAGATGATATTTGTGTCCCTGCAAACCATGGAATAAATAAAATCTCTTCCCCAAGGAAAAGCACCTCTCATAGTGTAGTAAAACACTGGTTAGGCACACTGTTAACCCTTTTATTGCCCCTGATGTGAACCTCTTTCAGTGACCACTTTAATACAGTGGTGCCTCATCCATTAGGGGCACCCAGGCACTGCCCCCTTTCTTCTCTCCACCCCCTTTATGCAGTGGATAGATTCATGCATACGGCCACTGCGGCCGCCCCCTATTCATGTGTCTGGCCCCTTTCGGGCACCAGGCATTTGCTATAATTTACAGTGGCCAGGTTTTTTTTAAGCACATGATTAGGGCCATAGGCTCTAATCAAGCATGGGATCGGGACACAGAGGATGCATCCAGAGCCTACTGAGGTGTGTTGCAACAGCAAATGAATATTCGCTGTTGCAACACTGATCCTCCTCCCGGCCAATCAGGAAGCAGGTATGGAACAGATTTCCCTATTGGCCATAGGCTCTACTGGGTTTCAAAATAGCATGGGCTCGGGTCACAAAGGATGCATCCGGAGCCTACGCAAGTGTGTTGCAACAACAAATGAATATTGACTGTTGCAACACTGATCCTCCTCCTGGTCAATCTGAAAGCAGGTATGGAACACATTTTCTAATTGGCCAAAACGTCAGGCAAGCCATAGGCTCTAATCAAGCGTGGGCTCGGGTCACAGAGGATGCATCCAGAGCCTACCGATGTGTGTTGCAACAGAAAATGAATAGTCGCTGTTGCAACACTGATCCTCCTCCCGACCAATCAGGAAGCAGGTAAGGAACACATTTCCCGATTGGCCATAGGCTCTACTGGGCTTCAAAATAGCATGGGCTCGGGTCACAGAGGATGTATCCGAAGCCTACGCAAGTGTGTTGCAACAGCAAATGAATATGTGCTGTTGCAACACTGATCCTCCTCACGGTCAAATGAGAAGCAGGTATGGAACACATTTTCTGATTGGCCAAAACGTCAGGCGATCATATTGGACGCCTAGTGCAGGGAGGAGCAGAGAGGAGCAGAGAGGAGATGCACCACGGAGAAGACTCCAGGAGAGGACACCGGAGCCCGCCACACTGGAAGATGGCCACAGCAGCTCCTACCGCTGCTCTCACCACTTGCACCCATGGTAAGGACAGAGGGTGGTGGAAGTGGCATGTTAGTATCATGCTGTGAGCTGGGGGGTTGCTGGCATTTGTGCTAGTGCCGCTCCACTGGTGGTCTGGGGGGTTGTTTGCCCCCCAAAAAAACACACCAGCCACCACTGTTTTAATTAGTACACTTATCACTATTCTTGATCCAGTGATGTTCACAAGAGTGGCGGTTCTCTCCACTATCTCCCTCCTCAATGGACAAATTGATAGCAGGGGCAGTCATTGGATCCCACTGCAGTCAATCCAATTCTGTGACGAGGAAGCAGGGAGCGGGGCTGGGCCACCCTGTCTGTATCAATAGATGCAGACAGAGTGGCTTGGGAGCGAGTGCACAAGTGGCTTTCTATGGGGGCACTTGCCAAAGAGAAGGATCCAGGAGTGCTGGTGGGGGACCCAAGAAGAGGAGGATATGTATGCAAGTTTTTTATTTTAATAAAAAACAAACACAGTTTAATATTACTTTAAGGCTAACATTAATTCAAAAACAAATGATATACTTGAAACCCTCCGAGTCTGACTTCCAGACAGAAAGGGATATTCCTTTAGAATTAGTGTAGTATACAGACCTTTAGGACAGACTGAATATTATGATAACTTGTTGATTGATAAGATTTTACAAATGGCAATTAAAGGAGAGGTTGTAATTATGGGTACTTCAACATGCCTGACATTAACTGAAATTCTCAAAATTCTATTATAATCAGGAGCAGGAATGTAATGGAGGCAATGAATGAGGTTTCCCTAAAACAGTTATGGCGCGTACACAGGATTGGAATTTCCTATAACAAATGTTCAATGTGAGTTTTTGGTCAGATATTCTGACCGTGTGTATGCTCCATCGGACATTTGCTGTCGGAATTTCCGACAAGAAATGTTTGAGAGCTGGTTCTCAATATTTCCAACGGCAAAAGTGCTTGTTGGAAATTCCAAATGTCTGTATGCAATTCTGACACACAAAAATCCTACGCATGCTCAGAATCAATTTTTCGTGGCTCGTCGTATTGTTGTACGTGACCGCGTTCTTTACGTTTGGAATTTCTGACAACATTCAGCCAACATTCTGTCAGGAAAAAAATCCACGGTTTTGTTGTCGAAATGTACGATTGTGTGTACACAGCATTAGTAAAAAGCCCACACCCGAGATGATCATATTCTAGACCTAGTACTGACAAATGAGGACCAATTGTCTGATGTTGAGTTGGGATAAAATGTGGGTTCTAGTGATCAATAATCTCTTTGGTTTAATATTAAAACAAGAACTGGAAAATCATACCCAGAAACAAACGTTTTAGGGGCAGATCCACAAAAGGATTACGCCGGCGTATCTATTGATACAAATATAAACAAAAAAAAGCCAAAAGGCTGACGCTGTGCTAGCAATAAAGAATATTGAGTGAATAATGACAATACATTTTGTGAACTGTGAGCTGCTAGCACTAAATGTTGTGTACACCAACTCAATACAAAATAGAAAAAACAAAAGAAGTGCAGCGCTAATATATGATACGCATAATATAAAAATACATAAATTCTGAAAATATATGTAATTAGGAATTCATCCCAAAACAAGAAAAAATAACAAAAAGAAAAGGGGAAAAAAGTCAGTATAGTGGAAGGGAAAATCTCCAAAGACTACTCAGTGAAGAAGGGTTAAGGGAAAAAAGTCCAACATTAAATCTTGTGATAAGAACAGCGATGAAGAGTGATCAAGTGAACGCCAATCTTCTACACCCAGGATAGATCTTCACACTGCACCCGTGATCTAGGACTGCCTGCTTACCAGAGGGAAAGACTGCTTTGCATCAGTCTCATAACGTGCAGGGAAGTCAGGTCTCCCATGAACTAATCAGTATGGTGGCCGGATAGGACTCAGCAATGGATCCAGGATTGGTGCAGAAATGATATAAAAAAAGGGACTCTCATAGCGTATTATGTATAAAAATGAAGGGGGTTTTAATAAAGTAATGCACTTACAATTAGAAGATGACAGTGCAGCATATCGTGTGCTGAAGAGCTGTGGTATCTCCTCTCCGATGCCTCTCGCTACTCAGGCAAAACACCGCCGACGCTCAGGACGGAACCCGATGACGTCACAGCACCCTACGATCGTTTCGTCTCGACAGGACTTCAACGGGGGATTAGCCGGCGTAATTTTAAAATTCCCGCGTCGTATCTTTGTTTTGTATCTACAAAACAAGATACAACGGCATCTCGGAGGGATCCGACAGGCGTACGTCTTAGTACGCCGTCGGATCTTAAGGTGCAATTTTTCGGGGGGCGCTAGGTGGCGTTTCCGTAGAATTACGCTTCGAGTATGCAAATTAGCTATTTACGGCGATCCACGAACGTACGTCCGGACGGCGCATATTTTTACGTCGTTTTCGTTCGGCTTTTTCCAGCGTATAGTTAAAGCTGCTATATGGTGGCGTACTCAATGTTAAGTATGGCCGTCGTTCCCGCATCCAATTTTGAATTTTGTACGTTGTTTGCGTAAGTCGTTCACGAATAGGGATTTGCGTAGAATGACGTCACCGTCGTAAGCATTGGCTGGTTCTGGTTTCATTTGGAGCATGCGCACTGGCATACCCCCACAGACGGCACATGCGCAGTTAAAAAAAACGTTGTTTACGTCGGGTCACGACGTATTTGCATAAAACATGCCCCCATTACATCCATTTGAATTCCGCTCCCTTACGCGGCCAAAGATACACTACGCCGCCGTAACTTACGGCGCAAATTCGTTGAGGATTTCGAAAAAAAAAAAAATTGCGGCGGCGTAGTGTATCTTAGATACGCTGCGCCCGGCGGATTCTTACACACAGGTACGTGGATCTGCCCCTTAGATTTCAAAGGTATACATTTTGCTGAAATGGGGGAGTTTCTAAAAACCAAACTAAAAGGTTGGAGTACAATGACAGGAGTCAGCAATCAGTGGGCACTGTTAAAGTCTACCATTCAGGAGGCAACTAGATCACATTTCAAGTAAATAAAAGAAAAAAAAACAATATTTACCATTAAAGAGGTAATAAGGATAGCGAAGGAGAAAAAAATCAGCATGCAAAATCAGGAAAACAAGAGGATATAGAAGTTTAAAAAATGGACAATAGGAGGCTAAACAGATTATCAGTGCTGCCAAAACACAGCAACAGGACAAAATGGAAACTTTTTTAAGCACATCACCGATGTAAGGGAAAAATACAATGGGATCACTAAAATAAAAACTGGGCACAGCACTTATGTTGAGGGAGACCCGGATGTAGCAAACCATTTAAACAATTAAGCCCCATGCACACGAGACGCTGGTAAACTCGAGTTCAGAGGCATTTGGGCATTTTTTTCAACTGCCCCTGAACACATTTAATGTTATCCTATGTGTCCATGCACACATTCACGTTTTTTTGCGTTTTAACCACTTCCTTACTGACCAGGTGAAATTTCAGCTTCTGGCACTGCATCGCTTTAACTGACAATTGCACGGTCGTGCGACGTGGCTCCCAAACAAAATTGGCGTCCTTTTTTCCCCACAAATAGAGCTTTCTTTTGGTGGTATTTGATCACCTCTGCGGTTTTTATTTTTTGCGCCATAAACAAAAAAAGAGCGACAATTTTTTAAAAAAGTCAATATTTTTTACTTGTTACTATAATAAATATCCCATTTTTTTTTTTTTCAAATTTTTCTCAGTTTAGGCCGATACGAATTCTTCTACATATTTTTGGTAAAAAAAAAAAAATCGCAATAAGCGACTGGTTTGCGCAAAAGTTATAGCGCTTACAAAATAGGGGACAGAATTATTATTCATTTTTATTATAATTTTTTTTTACTAGTAATGGCGGCGATTTGCGATTTTTTTATTGGGACTGCGACGTTATGGCGGACACATCGGACACTTTTGACACATTTTTGGCCCCATTCATATTTATACTGCGATCAGTGCTATAAAAATGCACCGATTACTGTATAAATGTGACTGGCAGTGAAGGGGTTAACACTAGGGGGGCATGGAAGGGGTTAAATGTATTCCCTGGGTGTGTTCTAACTGTGGGGGGAGGGGGGTGATTGGGGGAGGTGACCGATGCTGTGTCCCTCTGTACAAGAGACACAGATCGGTCTCCTCTCTCCCTGACAGGACGTGGAGCTCTGTGTTTACACACAGAGCTCCACGTCTTGTCCCTGTAGCCGCCGATCGCGAGTGCCTGGCAGACATCGCGGCCGCCAGGCACGCGCATCGGCATCTCAGGAATGCGGCGGGCACGCGCGCACCGCCGGCGGCGCTCACGCGCCCTCTAGTGGCCTGGAAGAGCAGAGGACGCATATATGCGTCCTGTTAGAGATTTAGAACCACCCTGCGGCCGCACATATTCGTACGGCCGTCGGGAAGTGGTTAAAGCAGTTGGGTTTAGGCTTGTTTTTTTAGATGCAAAATTTTGGGTTCAGACGCAAACGTTTTTGCGTTTCAAAGCTTTGGGAGGGTCTACAATGTCTTTGTTATGAATGCTGATAGCCGCAAACGCGGTAAAATGCTGCTAAACGCGGCAAAACGCTGTGAGATTCGCGACAAAAACGGGCGTTTGAAACGCCGATTTTTGTCTTTGAAAACTTGAGTTTACATGTGTTTGCATTTGCTTCTCGTGTGCATGGGGCCTAACTGTACTTCTATTCGGTATTCTCAGAAATAAATATTACTGACAATAACAAGTTGGGTGATCATATTGTTTCTAGTAATGATGGTTAATTTTTACTGTTTCTAGGGACAAAGTTAAAAGCTTATTAAAACAATTGGCCCTGATGGTGTTCATTCCATAGTTCCAAAAGAACTCTGAGGTATAGCTGTCGCACCATTAACAAATATTTGTAATCAATCTCTTGTAAACGGAGAAGTTCCCCATGATTAGTGGACAGCTAAAATTGTACCTATGAACAAGAACAGTAGCAAGGTAGAACCTGGAAATTACAGGCCAGTGAGTTAACATCTGCTGTAGTCAAGTTAATGGAATCAAAGCAAAATAAAGCAGTTTGTTGATGTGGCATCACATCCATGTATATACATTATAAAAAAGAGAATACATTTATTGGTTGCCACATTTATATATATATATATATATATATATATATATATATATATATATATATATATATATATATATATATATATATATATATATATATTATAAAAATGCAAACGTTTATTAACCACTTGCTGACTGCCCTATAGTAGATTTAAAGCGGAGGTTCACCCTCAATTTGAACTTTATATTAACAAGAACTGCAGTCTTACTACATGTAAAATCCAGTTTTTTTTTTCAGAGGTCTATCATTACCTTGATTCTGATGTATTTCAGCTCTCTTCCGGGTATTGTTCCCCGCGGGAGTGGGTGTGTCGCTCCTTTTCCACGATGGCCCAGTGTGTGATGGGAGCTGTGCGCAATGTCTCCTGGGAGTTACGTGTCAAGATTCCCAGGAGACGATCTGAACCAGCAAGAAGTGTATTCTCGCGCTCACGTGACTCGACAACGTGACTCGCATCACCGCTTCCAGGAAGTCTTTGCTTGTGGGCTTCACAAGACGGAAAATGAACCAATGCTATTACAAGCGGCTAACAAGTGAGTGCTACATTGATATCTTTGTTACTAAGCATTGCACATACAACAACAATTTTGAGAAACCCGCGGAACCTCTGCTTTAAGATAAGTGGTAGTTGTGTGCTGCCACCTAGTGGTGTGTGAATTTAAAAGTACAAATAAACGCAGAAACTGTGTGACATAAACCATGTGCAATAAATCTAGCTGCAGCTATCACCAGGATGTTATCACAAAACAACAATGAATGAATATCTAAAAAATGTTATTACTTTACTAAAATCTGACAAATAATACATATATTCAATAATATGCAATAAACGCATGTGCTGAATAAATATACAATAGTAAATGTATAACCAAAAAATCTTAATATAGAATGTGTTTCAAAATACACTCTGAGAAAAAAAGTGCTTCTCAAGTAAAGAATTTAAATAAATTAAATATTGATGTGCAATAAACGCATGTGCTAAAAAAATGAAGAGTCCAATATCAAATATCAAATATATATGAAAGTTAATTGAAACACAAAATCTTCTTATATAGAGTGTGCTTCAAATTCCACTGTGAGAAAAAAGTGCTTCTCAGATAAACCAACAATCTGTGACTAGTGCTTCCTTCACCAGGTGAAATGGCTGCTCACCTCCTTCTTAAGCCTCGTACACACATACGGGTTTCCCAGCAGACTTTTACTGCTGGGAAACCCGAGGAGAGAACCGAGAACCTACTCTTAACTTTTTCCCCCTACACACGCCATGAGATCTTTGGTCAGAAATCCCGGCCGTGTGTATTCTCCTCTTCTTGGGTATGCTGCAGAAATCCTGGTGGGAAAAAAGAGAGCTGGTTCTCTTTTTTTCCCAGCAGTTTTCCTGTCGGGAAAACTGCGATGGAGCATACACCCGACCGGAAAACCGATCATGTCTACGAGGCTTTAGACCTCGAAAGGGTCTAACTCGCTCGCAACTAATGATAATTCCCATCAGGAAAAAAGCTCCACACTGATCTTTAATTGTTCCCACCAAGGTCCTGCAGGGACAGCAGCCATAGTCCTTTCTATTATCAGCCTCAAAGCTCAAACAGTATAAAGTTACCCTGCCATAACTGCTCGGTTTACCCTCCAGATGAAGACACGTGGATTATGATGTAACGCTTATAGGTAGAGCCTGGCGGTGACATGCGTGAGACATGTTGGATTTTAAATATGTTATAGAATGTTTTTTTATTGAAATAAATGTGAGTTTAACCACTTCAGCCCCAGACCATTCCGCTGGCCAAAGGCCAGGACACTTTTTGCGATTCGACACTGCATCGATTTAACTGACAATTGCGCGGTCGTGCAACGTGGCTCCCAAACAAAATTGACGTCCTTTTTTTTCCCACAAATAGAGCTTTCTTTTGGTGGTATTTGATAACCTCTGCGGTTTTTATTTTTTGCACTATAAACAAAAATAGAGCGTCAATTTTGAAAAAAAAGCAATATTTTTTACTTTTTGCTATAATAAGTATCCCCCCAAAAAATATAAAAAAATATTTTTTTGCTCAGTTTATGCCAATACATATTGTTCTACATATTTTTGGTAAAAAAAAATCGCAATAAGCTTTTTTTAATTGGTTTGCGCAAAAGTTATAGCATCTACAAAATAGGGGATAGTTTTATGGCATTTTTATTAATATATTTTTTTTACTAGTAATGGCGGTGATCAGCGATTTATTTTTATTTTTATCATGACTACGACATTATGGCGGACACATCGAACACTTTTGACACATTTTTTGAGACCATTGTCATTTTTACATCGATCAGTGCTATTAATATGCACTGATTACTGTGAAAATGACACTGGCAGTGAAGGGGTTAACCACTAGGTGGCATTGAAGGGGTTAAGTGCATGCCCCAACCTGGCACCCCTAAACATTGGTATCGATATATACCCATATTCCACCAGAACTGTTTTTACTCATATTCTATTGGTGGCTCATCTAGTAGTTCTTAAGAGTGAAGATTAAATGCCTCCCCAAACATTACAGAAGTGACCTCTATGGCCCAACAAAATTATACATATGAACACCTTCTAGTACTATATTTAACAAAAAACACTATCTATGTCCCTATGGCGTGCACCTACTGTGCTATACCACTCTCTGAGTTATAAAAGTATGTGTGTTATAATACTACTATCTGTTATCGATACTGTTAGAACCTGTAGTTAACATTGTGATTTGCCCCCCTACATTTGTTAACCAGCTATATACTGAACATAGTTGTCTCTGCAATGTGTACCTTTGTCAGGTCACCTGTGGCCAGGTGACAAATGCACCCCGATGGAGACAGGGGTGCACCGGAAGGTAGTGAACCCAATAGCAGACTGCTGCGGGTGGACAGGGAACGTGAACCCAAGATTCTCCAGGGCATGGCGTCTAAGGTCCAGCAGGTGTTCACCAGAGCCTCTAGTGGTGAGAATGGCCTTTGCTGCAACTGAACCCAGGTCGCGGCCCCTGGTGTCACGCTCCATAGGGAGAGAGGGGAAGCAGTCACTGAAGACACAAGGGATGGTGATGGGTAAGTCGAGGTCGGGGCAACAGGCAGACAAGGGTAACCAAGGAACAGGCCAAAAGGTCAGGGTCACGGACAAACAGGAGTAGTCAGAGACGAGCCAAAATCGGTACACAGAAAGGTAAACGTAGCACACTGCAGACAGGAACTCAAGCTAACAACAAAGTTGAACAGCAAAGCAGACCTGCAGTGCAACAGTTAATATAGACTTCCTGGGATGGCCTGGGGTGGGGCCATACAGGAAGGAGAGGTGATAAAAGGCAGCCAGAGAGAGTCAGGCCTCTAATGGCCACATGGAGAAGGTAAGCTGCCAGACATTATTGCATGTCCATGACAACCTTTTTCTTTTCTTTACTTTTCTTTTCTTTTGTTCCTCCATTACTAATGGATGTACTCGACTATATGCATTTCAAGTCGATATTGTATATCCTTTTGTATTATGCTAAAATACTAATAAAAACGAATTGTTCAAGAAAAATGTTGACTATGAGCAAATGTAATTAAACCAATGCTCTACAACAATGAACTTGAGTTGAATAGCTATAGAATCTTCAGCATTATTCATTGCAAACCATTAATGATCACCAGAGTTAATGACTCCTTCAGGAACTATATTCTGGACATTCATGCATCAAGTGTTCAATAGGATTGCTTCCAGTAGTTACAAAGTATCTAGCTGACCACTGCTATTCATATAAAGTGTCCACACTGTTTCCATATAATGTTTCAAAAATCTTAATACATTCTGAGACCGATAATCAAATATTTCACGCATTTAGAATTGTCAAGCAATTAATCATATGTAAGTATTGAACAAATTCCATAGCACATTTTTTAAACATAAATTCCAATCTGTTTTTATGATGAAGTTATTAGAAATCAAATGAAAACTACTGGTTCAGATGATGGTGTTAATAAAATGTGATGAGGTATGTGTAGCAAAAATAAAAGAGCATGAAAAATTACGCAAACTTTGATAGATAGATAATAGGAATATGTTTATTTGTGAAATCTGAATGGCCAATTATGGCACCATGGTATTCACTGTATTGTATAAATTATACTATCTATACCAGCGCTGTCATAAAATTCAGTCCAGAATTTTAAAATAATTTCACCAAACATTATTGACAGGTAAGACCATCTTGATCAGACATACAAATAATTGGTCCTTTGTTGGAGTAAAGGTGTCGATGAAGACGTTCTAGTTACCAGAAATATATCAAATGATCAAGGCTGATATTTGATTCACTAACAAGCTCCATTTGCTTAGGTGTGCAGTCATTTTATCATCCCTTGTATAGTTCACTTTAAATTATTCTGCTGGATGCAGACCTTAAAGCGGTAGTTCACCCTCCTTAAGAACAATGCAGCATAAAATCCGGCATAGTAGCGCGAGCTACACTATGCCGGTCTTAATTTTTTTATCCCGGTACTCACGGTTATATCGTGCATTGACGATTCCGTCTGCCGCGGGGAATGGGCGTTCCTAGCAAGAGGGAGGGTGATTGACGGCCGGCTCTGGCACGTCATGCTCCCCGAAGACAGCCGGAGTAGGTCTCGGCTCTTCACGGCGCCTGCGCACAGGCTATGCGCAGGCGCCGTGAAGAGCCAAGCCTATTTCGGCTATTTCCGGAGAAGCGTGACGTGCCACGGCCGGCCGTCAATCACCTTCCCTGTCCATAGGAACGCCCATTCCCCGGAATCTTCTATGTACGCTATAACAGTGAGTACGGGGAAAAAAAATTAAGACCGGCATAGTGTAGCTCGCGCTACTATGCCGGATTTAATGCTAGAGGTAAAAAAAATTTTTTTTTTATAATATAGGGTGAACCCCCGCTTTAATTTGTCTTCATTGTGACAGTTAATTTTTGGCACCATCAGTCTGTGATTATAAAGACTAGCCCTAAATAAAGAATAGCAAAAGAACAAGTGTAGTAGGACATAGGTTAAAAAAACAACAACTGTAAAATGAACTACAAACACAACTAACACATTTTAAAACGGCATCATATTATGTTAGACACATGCAGATACTGGAGTGCTACTAGTGATATCATGCATGGCAGAAAGAAGCAGAGTTTGGATCTGGGAGAGTTGGCCAGTGCATTGTCTCTGTAAAATAAGGTCCAGCACTGGTGCATCATTGGCAGTATGGTGGTTTTTGAGTCCCAACTAATTATAGAAAGTGTCCTTTCCCATTATCCTGATCACCCCTTCACCAAAAATATTGATGTAAATATAGTTAAAAAAAACACCAACTGTGGAGGCTTTTAAAAAAAAAAAACATGCATAGTTTACTTTTCATATAAATACATTTTTGATTTAGACTGCTTACAAAATAATGCATGTTTCCCAGAAAGCTATTTAAAAGCATTATTTATATGGATGAAGTAGTCATTTGAAGGGGGGGGGGGGGGCAGTGTTAGTCAGTAAAACATTTCTGCCTCTGACATATGAAAGAAAACATTTTATATATATATATATATATATATATATATATATATATATATATATATATATATATATATATATATATATATATATATATAAAGTATCTCACAAAAGTGAGTACACCCCTCACATTTTTGTAAATAATTTATTATACTTTTTCATGTGACAACACTGAAGAAATTACACTTTGCTACAATGTAAAGTAGTAAGTGAACAGCTTGTATAACAGTGTAAATTTGCTGTCCCCTAAAAATAACTCAACACACAGCCTAAACCTACATGTCTGAACCGCTGGAAACAAAAGTGAGTACACCCCTAAGTGAAGATTTCCAAATTGGGCTCAATTAGCCATTTTCCCTCCCCGGTGTCATGTGATTCGTTAGTGTTACAAGGTCTCGGGTGTGAATGGGGAGCAAGTGTGTTAAATTTGGTGTTCTAGCTCTCACTCTCTCATACTGGTCACTGTAAGTTCAATATGGCACCTTATGGCAAAAAACTCTTTGAGGATCTGAAAAAAGGAATTGTTGCTCTTCATAAAGATAGCCTGGGCTTTAAGAAGATTGCCAAGACCCTGAAACTGAGCTGCAGCACAGTGGCCAAGACCATACAGCGGTTTAACAGGATAGGATCCACTCAGAACAGGCCTTGCCATGGTTGACCAAAGACATCGAGTGGACGTGCTCAGCATCATATCCAGAGGTTGTCTTTGGGAAATGGACATATGAGTGCTGCCAGCATTTCTGCAAAGGTTGAAGGGGTGGGGGGTCAGTCTGTCAGTGCTCAGACCATACGCCACACACTGAATCAAATTGGTCTGCATGGCTGTCGTCCCAGAACAAAGCCTCTTCTAAAGATGATGCACAAGAAAGCCCGCAAACAGTTTGCTGACTAAGGACATAGATTACTGGAACCATGTCCTGTGGTCTAAAGAGACCAAGATACATTTATATGGTTCATATGGTGTCAAACGTGTGTGGCGGCAACCAGGTGAGTAGAACAAAGACAAATGTGTCCTGCCTACAGTCAAGCATGGTGGTAGGGGTGTCATGGTCTGGGGATGCATGAGTGCTGCTGGCACTGGGGAGCTACAGTTCATTGAGGGAACCATGAATGCCAACATGTTCTGTGACATACTGAAGCAGAGCATGATCCCCTCCCCTTGGAGACTGGGCCACAGGGCAGTATTCCAACATGATAATGACCCCAAAAACAACTCCAAGATGACCACTGCCTTGCTAAAGAAGCTCAGGGTAAAGGTGATGGACTGGCTAGGCATGTCTCCAGACCTAAACACTATTGAGTATCTGTGGGGCATCCTCAAATGGAAAGTGGAGAAGCACAAGGTCTCTAACATCCACCAGTTCCATGATGTTGTCATGAAGGAGAAGAGGACTTAAGTGGCAACCTGTGAAGCTCTGGTGAACTCCAT
The DNA here is from genome assembly GCF_905171775.1 of Rana temporaria. NCBI lineage: Eukaryota > Metazoa > Chordata > Amphibia > Anura > Ranidae > Rana > Rana temporaria. Next base: position 175,663,963 of record NC_053492.1, read on the forward strand.
GTCCAAGAGGGTTTAGGCAGTGCTGGAAAAATATGTTGGCCACACAAAATATTGACACTTTGGGCCCAATTTGGACATTTTCACTTAGGGGTGTACTCACTTTTGTTGCCAGTGGTTCAGACATTAGTGTGTTGTTAGTGAGTTATTTTGGGGGGACAGAAAATCTACACTATTATACAAGCTGTACACTCACTACTTTACATTTAAAAAAAGTGTGAGATACTGTATAAATATATATATATATATATATATATATATAGTGGTACCCCCATGGGGGCTGCTGATAGACTATATACCCCACTGGTTACCTCGACTCTGCGATTCCCCTCTTTCCTCTGATACCTTGGGTTCCATTCTGCAAGTTTGCCTTAGTAATGATAAACTCACACAGAATCACTGAACCACTCAGAGATGTTTACTGAGATAAAGAATGAACACAAAGATTATCAGGAATAAACACAGCTTAAAGGGGTTGTAAAGGTAAAAAAAATAATCCCTAAATAGCTTCCTTTACCGTAGTGCAGTCCTCATTCAATTACCTTATCCTTCGATTTTGCTTTTAAATGTCCTTATTTCCTCTGAGAAATCCTCACTTCCTGCTCTTCTGTCTGTAACTACACACAGTAATGCAAGGCTTTCTTCCTGGTGTGGAGAAAGCCTATTGAGGGGGGAGGGGGCGAGCAGGAGGGTCAGGACGCTCTTTACTTTGCAGATAGAGAAAGGAGCTGTGTGTTAGTGGGCATCCTGACACTCCTGCTCGCCCCCTCAAGAGGCTTTCTCCACACCAGGGAGAAACCAGGGAGAAAGCCTTGCATTACTGTGTGTAGTTACAAACAGAAGAACAGGAAGTTAGGATTTCTCAGAAGAAATAAGGACATTTAAAAGCAAAATCGAAGGATGAGGTAAGTGAAGGAGGACTGCCCTAAGGTAAAGGAAGCTATTTAGGGAATTTTTTTTTACCTTTACAACCCCTTTAAGTTGGACAAACAGTATTTCTTGTAACGGGTATACAAAGGTGCTTAACACAAATCTTCTAGCAAACCTATGTGAACAGGTATACAGAGAAACATATATTCAACACCCTTAACACATGTGTTGGATAACTTTCCTCTAAGGCCTCAGCACACAGACCAATAATCAATCATAGACATAGGCATACAATTCACAATATAACTTGGGTAATATCCTACCAATTTGCACCCCCTAGGTTGTAGTTCAATAATTTAGCAATAAGATTCAGAGCAGTGGCACTTAACAAAGAGGAGATGATAAATGTTCTTTCAATTCCGAATATCTTCAGCTAGCTTGTAGTTTATACTGCAGTGTAATTTGTAATCCAAAGTAAGGAAAAGGCATGAAAGAGTAATAGCAGAATGAACTAATTGATGTTTTGGTTGAAGAAGTATTAACACGTGTGTGTTCCTCTTTAAGTGTCAGGAGAAGTTGATTACAGTACTGACTTCTGGGTGCAATGGGAAAGAATAGGCCCCAATCACTTGGTATGTGATGTCTGAAGTAGATTCACATCTGTGGAACTACAAGTAACACCAGTCTTTAAGAGAACTACTTACTCAGCAATACTGTTATTACTATCAGAATGTTCCCTGGTGTCTGTGTCCTGTGGAAATGGCGCCACTGCATCAAGCTGCAACTCCCCGTGACAGGGTTGCCAACTGCCAGTAAATTTACTGACAGTTTGTAAAAATCTGTGATTTTTTTTTACAACTGTCAGTAAATATCAGGGGCTGATAATTTCATGTTGTGTTGACTTTTTAAGTATAAATCAAGCAAATTTCCCTGTTATGGGTATTGTCAGTGTTTCCATATCATGTCTGTACTGTTCAAATGTTCACTGTGATAGTTGTCAATAGGAGTTCTGTACTTTCTCAGGTTGCCAGTAAAAAATGTGCTCCGGCAGTAAATTTCCCAGGTTTTGGCAGTAAAAAATGCTGCGGGAGGTTGGCAACCCTGCCCCGTGAGCTGGAATGCAGGTGTACCCCAATGATCCAGAGTAGCGGTGCTGTCCTCTGAGATCCCTCTGAGGCTGGCGATCCAACCTGTATAGGCCACAGACTCTCACTCCCTGTCACACAGACCTCCTGCTGGCATCTTCATGATTGGGTCCAGAGAGGGAGAAATCAAGCCACATCCGCCTTTTTATTTCCTCTCCCAGCAGGTTGTTCTGTGCCCACTGCATTCTGTATCCTGTGTTCCAGATTGACCCGGGCAACATTGTCACTTCCTTGTTCCAAACTACATGTCCCATAATGCATTTCTCTGGTCATTCTCACAGAAGAAAAATAACTGCTCATAGAGTCCAGCAGGCACTAGAGGGACCCAAACCCATACATGAAAATAACAAACTATCTCTTAACCATAACTACAGTAGCAAACCTTGACTACACATACAGATATATATTATATATATATATATATATATATATATATATATATATATATATAGAGAGAGAGAGAGAGAGAGAGAGAGAGAGAGAGAGAGATCTCTCTCTCTCCCTCTCTCTCTCTCTCTCTCTCTCTCTCTATATATATATATATATATATATATATATATATATATATATATATATATATATATATATATATTGATATATTGATATATTGATATAGTGTTATAATATTGTGTCAAATGTCTCTTTACAATTTGGATCACAATGTTCTATAATCTATTTTCATGTTATAAAAGAAGTTTATGTTTTCTATAAAGTAGAAGGGAATTTAAAGTATACCGTGTACATGGAAGGGTTTAGGTTATTTAATAAGTACTTCTACTCCCCAGAACACAAAATTAATAAAGCACTGCTGTGCAAGTGTATAACTAAATGCTTAAGAAAGAGCATGACTATAAATTTCTCACTAAATTAGATTGAAACTGTCATTTAGCTGAAAGTTCAAGTAAGACCTATGAATGCTTGATACTTGTTAGAGTTGTATGGAGTGTTTCTAAAACGAGATACAAAAGACAATAAAATGTGCAACATGAAGTAATCCTTAGAAACTATTCAAATTTGAAATGCATTAGGTTTCCTTAAAAAACACTGGAAAGTGCAAGATCTGGTGCAGCTCTGAATAGGAAGCAATCAGCTTCCATGTTTTTTGTCAAAGCTTTATTGAACAAGCTAAAGTTAGAAGATCAGGGGTGTCTAAACTTTTTTCAAGGAGGGCCAGATTTGATGAAGTGAACATGCGTGAGGGCTGACAATTTTGCCTGACATTCTTTGAGACATTAAAATTCTGTTTAAGTGTGTTCGTCCGGACAAGAATACACTGCCCAACAATAATCCTCTTGCCTTTGTGCCTGTGTGCAGTGAAAAGATGAGCTTGGGCATGTTATTTGGATATATGTATATATACCATTTGTGGCCTCCAACGAATCCCTGAGCGACGCTCAGGACTAAGGATGTGCTGGGGCATGTTATTTGGATATAGGCGCTCCAGCCCCAGCGAACCAGGCACACGCTCTGCTACAAAGCAGCATAAGCACAGCAAATGGATTCCACAGCTACAAGGGACTACAGATTGTGGTTGTGAACTGACTGTCATCAGGACCTTATCTACAGTAGGTGAACCCGATTTTGTGTCAATCTCGCTCTCTTTCTCGGCGAGATTGAGCACCTACGAGCTGGCTTGCCGCGATGGAGACAGAGCCGTCATAGAAGCGACGGGAGATCCGACTTGGATTCCCGCCAATTCTACACGTGTGCGGCGTTTGTTATGAATCCTGAGGGGGAAGTCCCCGCCGGATTTTAAATAAAAATCCGGCATGGGTCCCCCCCTCAGGAGCATACCGGGCCCTTAGGTCTGTTATGGGTTGTAAGGAGAGCCCCCCTACGCCGAAAAAAACGGCGTAGGGGGTCCCCCTACGATCCATACCAGACCCGTATCCAAAGCACGCTACCCGGCCAGCCAGGAAGGGAGTGGGGACGAGCGAGCGCCCCCCCCCTCCTGAGCCGTACCAGGCTGCATGCCCTCAACATGGGGGGGTTGGGTGCTCTGGGGCAGGGGGGCGCACTGCGGCCCCCCCACCTCAGAGCACCCTGTCCCCATGTTGATGAGGACAGGGCCCCTTCCCGACAACCCTGGCCGTTGGTTGTCGGGGTATGCGGGCGGGAGGCTTATCGGAATCTGGGAGCCCCCTTTAATAAGGGGGCCCCCAGATACCGGCCCCCCACCCTAAGTGAATGAGTATGGGGTACATCGTACCCCTACCCATTCACCTGCAAGAAAAGTGGTAAAAACACAAATAAACCACACAGTGTATTAAAATATTTTATTAGTCTGCTCCGGAGGCCGCCCCCTGTCTTCTTTATTAGCTCTTTTACCAGGGGGGGGCTTCTTCTTTGACGTCTTCGGGTGGGTGGGGGCCGCCGTCTGGTTCTCTTCCACCGCCGGGGGGGGGGTGGCTTTTTAAAAAGCCCCCACCCCCCCGGCGGGTTTCCTCCGGCGTCTTCGGCGGGGCTCTTCTTCTTCCGCTATCCCGACGGGTCTTCTCCGCTATCCGGGGGGTCTCGCCGCTCTCCGCTGTTGACTCGTCGCACCCCGGTTCTTCGTCTCGCAGTCCGGTCCCTTCTTCCGTGCTGTACGTTAAAGTTTGCATATTAAAGTTTGCAGTTTTTCTAAGTGGCTCCTGCTTTTTTCTGTTTCTGTTTCATGTTTTGGAGTCTGGCTTCGGCTCCCCACGCAAAGCTGCCCAGAATAAAAAGACTGCTCTATTAATACTTCTGTTAGCATGTGCCAGTATTGTAAATTTGAGGAGGTGAGCTGCCATCCAGATAAAGTAAGGCCCGTAGATGTGGCGTGACTAGATTTTGCAAAAGCATTTGACATAGTTCCCCATAAATGTTTACTATACAAAATAAGGTCAAAATAAGGTCTTTTTGCATGGACCATATGGTGAGTACATGGATTGAAAACTGGCTACAAGGGAGAGTTCAGATGGTGGTGATAAATGAGGAGTACTCTGAATGGTCAGGGGTGGGTAGTGGGGTCCCCCAGGGTTTGTGTGCTGGGACCAATGCTATTTAATTTGTTCATAAATGACCTGGAGGATGGGGTAAACAGTTCAATCTCTGTATTTGCGGATGACACTAAGCTAAGCGGGGCAATAACTTCTCTGCAGCATGTGGAAGCCTTGCAAGAAGATCTGAACAAATTAATGGAGTGGGCAACTACATGGCAAATGAGGTTTACTGGCGAAAAATTTAAAATAATGCATTTTGGTGGCAAACATATGAATGCAATCTATACACTAGGGGGAGAACCTCTGGGGAATCTAGGATGGAAAGGACCTGGGGGTCCTAGTAGATGATAGGCTCAGCAATGGCATGCAATGCTGCTAACAAAGCAAACAAAATATTGGCATGCATTAAAAAAGGATTTACTCCAGGGATAAAGCGATAATTCTCCCACTCTACAAGACTCTGGTCTGACCGCACCTAGAGTATTCTGTCCATTTCTGAGCACCAGTCCTCAGGAAGGATGTACTGGAAATGGAGCGAGTACAAAGAAGGGCGCAAAAGCTAATAAAGGCTCTGGAGGACATTAGTTATGAAGAAAGGTTGTGAGCACTGAACTTATTCTCTCTGGAGAAGAGATGCTTGAGAGGGGATATGATTTCAATTTACAAATACAATACTGGTAACACCACAATAGGGATAAAACTTTTTTGTGGAAGGGAGTTTAACAAGATACATGGCCACTCATTAAAATTAGAATACAATGGGGCAGATCCACAAATGAATTACGCCGGCGTATCTATTGATACGCCACGTAATTTTAAAGTTCCCGCGTCGTATCTTTGTTTTGTATCTACAAAACAAGATACGACTGCATCTGGGATCGATCCAACAGGCGTACGTCTTAGTACGCCGTTGGATCTTAGGTGCATTTTCCCGCCGGCCGCTAGGTGGCGTTTTCGTCGAATTCCGCGTCGAGTATGCAAATTAGCTAGTTACGGCGATCCATTTTTTTACGCCGTTTGCGTTCGGCTTTTTCCGGCGTATAGTTAAAGCTGCTATTATGAGGCGTACTCAATGTTAAATATGGCCGTCGTTCCCGCATCGAATTTTGAATTTTTTACGTCGTTTGCGTAAGTCGTTTGCGAATAGGGATTTGCGTAGAATGACATCACCGTTGCAAGCATTGGCTTGTTCCGGTTTAATTTCGAGCATGCGCACTGGGATACCCCCACAGACGGCGCATGCGCCGTTAAAAAAAAACGTTGTTTACGTCGGGTCACAACGTATTTACATAAAACACGCCCCCATCACATCGTTTTGAATTGCGCGCCCTTACGGCGCGCATTCTTTGAGGATTTGAAAAAAAATAAGTTACGGTGGCGTAGTGTATCTTAGATACGCTACGCCCGGCGGGAATATGCGCCGCGCTACGTGGATCTGCCCCATTAGGTTTAACCTCAAACTAAGTAAAGGGATCTTTACTGTAATGCCCCGTACACACCATCACTTTATGTGATGAAAAAAAACGACATTTTCTGTGAAGTAAAAAATTACGTTTTTGAAACTTCAATTTTCAAAGACGAAGTTGCCTACACACCATCGTTTTTCTCACAATGTTCTAGCAAAGCGAGGTTACGTTCTCACCACTTTTTCCATTGAAGCTTTCTTTCATAACTAGCTTCTGGGCATGCGCTGGTGTAAAAACGTCTTTTTAAACGACGTTTTTTGCTACACACGGTCAATTTCTGTGAAGTAAAAATTTTCTATTTTTTTGGGTCGTTTTTTACAAGACATAAAACGACGTTTTCCCCCACACACGGTCAATTAAAGTGACGTTTTTAAAAACGTCGGTTTTTTTCATCACATAAAGTGATGGTGTGTACGGGGCATAAGAGCGGCAAGGATGTGGAATTCCTTTCCAAAGGTGGTGGTCTCCACGGGTAGGGGGGGCATCGATAGCTTCAAAAATCTATTAGATAAGCACCTAAACGACCGCAACATACAGGGATATACAATGTAATACTGGCATATAATCACTCACATAGGTTGGACTTGGTGGACTTTTTTCAACCTCAACTACTATGTAACTATGTAAGTAATTTGACAAATCCAAATTGCAACCTCATAACTACCAACAAGGAGTATATGACAAGGCTTGTACACTAATGTCAGAAGCCTGGCTGACAAGATGGGAGAACTGAAGCTGCTAATGTACGATGAGGATTTTGATTTTGTGGGAATTTCAGAGACCTGTTTTAACAGCTCTCATGATTGGCTAGCAACCATTCAAGGGTATTTCCTATGTCACAGAGATAGGGAGGGTAAAAAAGGGGGAGGGGTATGCCTGTACAGCAAGAATGATATGCAAGTGAATGTGAGGGACAACATCACTAATGGAGCAAGAGAGGAGGTGCAATCCTTATGAGTAGAACTTCAATGGGAGGAAACTAAGGGGAAGGTAATACTGGGTGCATGCTATGGCCCCCTAACTAGATGGAGGAGGGGGAGGTAGACCTCTTATCACAGTTTCAGATTGGGCGGAAGGAACCATGCATTTATTTATTATTTATTCAAGGCTCGTAATTTCCTAAATATCTTTCAGGACAATTTTATGTCATTACCAGACCTACTGATTACTAACAATACCGACCTGATCGCGGATGTGGAAATACAGGGAAACTTAGGAAACAGCGACCACGTGTCAATTTGTTTCAGTATAAATCACAGAAATAAGATACACAAGGGTAACGACACTGAATTTCAAAAGAGCAGACTTTCCTAAACTGCACTAGAAGATATTAATTGGGATAAAATTCTAGGAACAAAGACACCGAGGAAAAATGGGAGCGCCTTCAGAGCATACTAAATAAAGGTATTGGCCAGTGCATTCCATTGGGAAAATAAATTTAAAAGAAATAAAAATCCTGGGTGGCTCAACTCCAATGTAAAAATGCATATAAAAGCAAAGGAAAGGGCCTTCAAAAAATACAAAGCTGAGGGGTCATTGTAAGCATTTCAACTTTACAAAGAATACAGTAAGAAATGTAAGGGTGAAATCAGGGCAGCTAAGATAGAACATGAAAGGCACATAGTGGAGGAGCGTAAAAAAAAACCCCAAGGAATTCTTTAAGCATATAAATAGTAAGAATGATAAGCCAGTACATATTGGCCCTATAAAGAGAATCTGGTTACAAAATATGGATAGATGGCGAAGGTCTTGAATATATTCTTCTCCTCAGTATTCACAAGGGAAAGGGAAGCATACAGTAACCAAGACGGTAATTGTTAATTTTCATGGAATATCACAGGAAGCACCCTCATGGTTAACAGAGGACAGAATTAGAAATAGACTTAAAATAAAAACATAACATAAATAAATCACTGGGACTAGATGACTTACACCCGAGGGTTCTTAACCACTTCCATGCTGTGCCTATTCTGGCACTCCTCTCCTACATGTAAAAATTATATATTTTTTGCTAGAAAATTACTCATAACCCCAAACATTATATATATATATATATATATATATATATATATATATATTTTAGCAGAGACACTAGAGAATAAAATGGTGGTTGTTGCAACTTTTTATGTCACACAGTATTTGCGTTAATAAACAGCAAAACAGTAAGGCCCCTTTCACACTAACATGTTTTCAGGTGGTTCAGCACTAAAAATAGCGCCGCTATACCGCCTGAGAAAATCGTGCCCTGCAGACTTCAGTGTGAAAGCCCGCTCCAAAAGTCCTGCTAGCTGCATCTTTTGAGTGGTATAGAAGCGAGGTGTTAAATTCAATGGGAAACCGTGTATACCGCCGGCAATGCGCCTCTGTAGAGGCACATTGCGGGCAGTATTAACCCTTTTTTGAGCGCTAGCGGGGGTTAAAACTGCAACGCTAGCGGCCGAATATCATGCTAAATACGACGGTATAGTGGCGCTAAAAATCACCCCGCTATATGGCCACCGCACCTTCGCTGCCCCGTGTGAAAGGGGCCTTAAGGTTGCCCATTTTTTTTGTAAAATATGAAAGATGATGTTAAACCGAGTAAATAGATACCTAACATGTCACATACAAATTCCGTGCACTTGTGGAATGGCACCATACTTAAAAATCCCCATAGGTGACGTTTTAAAATTTTCTACAGGTTACAGACAATGTCTAGTGCTAGAATTGTTGCTCTCGCTCTAACGCACGCAGCGATACCTCACATGTGTGAATTTAATGCCGTTTACATATGCGGGCACGACTTACGTGTGCGTTCGCTTCTGTGCACGAGCACACAGGGACGGTGGCGCATTACATTTATTTATTTTTTTATTCTTTATTTTACTTACTTTCTTTATCACTTTTATTCCTATTCCAAGGAATGTAAACATCCCTTGGAAAAGGAATGATGAGTGACAGGTCTTCTTTATAGAGAGATGTAATGCCGCGTACACACGATCGAAAATTCCGACAAGAAAACCGTGGATTTTTTCCAACGGAATTTTGGCTCAAACTTGTGTTGCATACACACGGTCACACCAAGTTCCGACCGTCAGGAAGGCGGTGACGTATAACACTACGACGAGCCGAGAAAAATTAAGTTCAATGCTTCCGAGCATACATCGACTTGATTCTGAGCAAGCGTAGAATTTTTCTCCATTGGAATTGCATACAGACGATTGGAATTTCCAACAAGAACTTTTCCTGTCTGAAAATTTGAGAACCAGCTCTCAAATTTTTCTTGGCGGTAATTCCGACAGAAAAATTCTGTTGGAGCCTACACATGGTTGCAATTTCCGATCAAAAGCTCACATCAGACTTTTGTTGTCAGAATTTCCGATCGTGTGTATGCGGCATCAGACCCCAGATCTCTCCTCCAGGCTGGAAAGATTGAGATAAAAATCATCTCTTTCTTTCTAGCCGAGTTCTGGGCTTTGTTTACTTTCGCTGGCTGGACGTGACATCATAACGTCACTCCAGGGCCTCACTTTTGTGAGATATTGTATATATATATATACAGTATATATATATATATATATATATATATATACACACACACATTGTCCACTATAGAGGAAAAGATTGATCAAAAAGGAGCACGTTTAAAAGATGGATGCATCTTTTATTATATTTGTTTTATATTTTTTATATTTTTATATACATATTTTCCCAGCAGACAAACGTATATATGTTCTCTTTTTTAAATATACACACTTTGGGCTAGATTCAGGTAGAATTAGGTGGGCGTAACGTATCTCAGATACACTACGCCGCCGTAAGTTTGAGCAGCAAGTCCTGTATTCACATAGAACTTGCACTGAAACTTACAGCGGCGCAGTGTAACTGGGCGGGCGTAAGCCCGCCTAATTCAAAATAGGCTGGTTGGGGGGCGTTTTCTGTGTAAAATACTAGTGACCCCACGTATTTGACGTTTTTATTGAACGGCGCATGCGCCGTCCGTGGACCTATCCCAGTGCGCATGCTCCAAATGACGTCGGCAAATTGTCATGCTTTCGACGTGAACTTAAATTATGGCCAGCCCCATTCACGGACGACGTAAATTTTTAAAATTTCGACGCGGGAACGACGGCCATACTTAACATTGGCTGCGCCATGTATTTGGTGGAAGAACTTTACGCCTGAAGACCCCTTATGTAAACGGCGTATCTTTACTGCGACGGCCGGGCGTACGTTTGTGAATCAGCGTATCTAGCTGATTTACATATTCTAGGCGTAAATCAGAGTACACGCCCCTAGCGGCCAGCATAAATATGCAGTTAAGATACGATGGCATAGGAGACTTACGCCGGTCGTATCTTAGCAACATTTAAGCGTATCTCAGTTTGAGCATACGCTTAAAGTTGCAACGGCGGGGATTCGGATTTACGACGGCGTATCTACTGATACGCCCGTCGTAAGTCTATGTGAATCTACCCCTGTATGTTTTGAGGTGCACTTTATTGAGTATATATAATTTGCACATACTGCACATTACTTGAGAGTTGCACAATTTTAAGGAATGCACAGATATAGATAGTAATTTATGTTGCACAGGCACAGTTTATATTAATGCTTTAATTATGTACAGTATATTATACTGTAAATCACTTGATGAATAATCTGAATCCCTGTCCAGTGCCAGAAACCAAATTCATTCAGTTTACTCAGTTCCACATAAAAAAAAATATTCTCTCATAAGAGAATATAAATTGTATAGCCTTCATATTTCATGATTTTCTTCATTTCTGTTCATATCCTATATACTGTATAAGGGTGATGGTTGGGTATTGAGACATCTTAGTAAAGTTACCTGCTTCCAACTTCGCTATCAAATGATACTTGTAAATTATAATCTAAGGGAATTCCTTGAGTAAAGTCCTCTTTAATTATAACCCATCCAGCAAAATAATGTAGCTGGGCTTCTATACAACCTGGAATGTGGCACCACCAGACCTCTTCTATTTTTTGGCAACTGTAAGGCCCCATACACACGAGAGGATTTATCCGTGGATACGGTCCAGCGGACCGTATCCGCGGATAAATCCTCTCGAGGATTTGCGCGGATTTCCATGCGATGGAGTGTACTCACTATCGAATCGAAATCCGCGCCGAAATCCTCTGGCGATGACGTGACGGGCCGTCGCCACGATTATGACGCGGCGACGTGCACGACGCTGTCATATAAGGAATTCCACGCATGCGTCGAATCATTACGACGCATGCGGGGGATCCCATCGGACGGATGGATCCGGTGAGTCTGTACAGACCAGCGGATCCATCCGTTGGGATGGATTCCAGCGGATAGATTTGATAGCATGTCATCAAATATTTATCCGCTGGAAATCCATCCCAGGGGATAAATATCCGCGGAAACAGATCCGCTGGAGTGTACACACCATAGGATCTATCCGCTGAAACCCATTCGCTGGGATTTTTCAGCGGATGGATTCTATCGTGTGTATGGGGCCTAAGGCTGATAATTCAATTCTGGACTTTTTCCTTTCCAAATCAATGTCCGAAAAAGAGAGTCAATATTTTTGAACCATGCTCTAGTAATATAAATAGGGGAGTTTTGTAGAATATTGGGTAATTGTGGGACCCTAATCATTTTAAGTAAGTTTACCCTTCTAAGTTTTATGTTGAAATCTGGTTAACATTTAAGCCAAATGATAGCGCAAACAGTCCTTCATTTTTGGATGTATAATAATCCCTAGATATTTAAAGAATGTCACTACATTAATGTGCTGGGTACCCAGCGGGAAACATTCTGATCATCTAATGGAATAATGGCATTCTAAAGAGCAGTCCATATCCCCTAAAAAAAAAACAGCATGTCATCTGCGTACATAGAAATTTCCCCTATATTGTTTTTTAAACCCTGCAATAGATTCATCCCAATAGATTCTGCTAGGGGTTCCATATCCAGAAAAAAGAAGAAGGGGAGAAAGGGCACCCCTGTCTTGTACCCCATTGAATAGAAAAAGATGCCAAGAAGACAATGACATTGTTTCGTTAAAAAATGAATTTGTCCCAAAATCCGAATTAAGGTCGAATCTGTCAAATGAAGGCTTATGGTGTCTGTCGAATGTTCTAAGAAGATTCGACGAAGCAGCTAAACTTTACAATGCCAAAATCGTACATTTCTGGTCAAATGCTCTGCCCACAACCTATAGTAGAATTCTAATGTTGTATGACAATTAATTGATTAATTATTATTACTAGTTAACCAACATTATAATTCTTCTATAGCCTATGAGCGAAGCATTTGACCAGAAATGTCTGCTTGCGGCGATCGTATGTTTTTAGCTGCTTCGTCGAATCTTCATGTCTCTATAATGTCAAATCTTTTCTCTCTATGTCAAATAAACTTGGACTAATAGAGTTAGGTTAGGCACATTCGTCCGCAGATTCGATAGACACAGATCGCTATTGTCACCGTCATGTTGAATCTTCTATCATCCAATATTCAACCATTCTTTACACAGGATCTCTCCACATGCGAAATGAAAAGAGTGCTCCAATAGCGTGATATTGTTTCAACCAGTTTATTAAAATCACACGCAAGCTTCAATCTTTGCACTCACATTTCAAATAATTTAAACCAGCAATCCGTGAAAACCACAGCAAAACTTGCAAATATTGGTACAGCGGTGCACTGCAGTCACGGCGAACCTGAACATGTTTTGTTATATTAACTTATATTAACTTCCCTATGAGGAAGTTAATATAACAAAACATGTCGGGGGCATGGCTGTAAGGCAATCACCCATACTGACATGAGACGCCTGAGCTGGTAGTAGGACACTGACATCGCGATTTGGAGCTTTGGAGTGGGTGAGAACTAATATCGAGCACATACCTCAGGTTCGCTGTGACTGCAGTGCACCGCTGTACCAATATTTGCAAGTTTTGCTGTGGTTTTCATGGATTGCTGGTTTGAATTATTTGACATGTGAGTGCAAAGATTGAAGCTTGTGTGTGATTTTAATTAACTCTTTTGATTTTACATATGGAGAGATCCTGTGTAAAGCACGATTGAATATTGGATGATCGTTTTTAACCCATTGTGAGGTTTTAAAGGCATCTGAGCCAAACGCGAAAGTGGGAGGCGTTGTAAGTTGGTGAGTGCGGTTTCAAAGGGAAAGGAGTGCTTATCCACCATCCGGACTTTCCTGCATTGCAACCTTTCATCAATTTTTCTCTTCCGTCCACGCTCAGAGAGATTAGCTACAGTGCCAGTACAGCTACAGTGCCATGGGTTGCGAACTTCTTGATAATGTTGCACACTGTGGACAAAGGCAAATCTAGTTCTCTTCTCCTCTTTCTGTTGTCCATGCTTTTTATCTGCTTTCAGGTGTGGTTTTTATATTGCCCACACCTGTTACTTGCCCCAGGTGAGTTTAAAGGAGCATCACATGTTTGAAACAATCTTATTTAGCCACAATTTTGAAAGAGTGCCAAGAATTCTGACCAGACAATTTTTGGAGTTTTGTGTGACATTATGTCCAATTAGCTTTTTTTTCCTCCTTTTTTTGTTATGTTCCAATACACACAAAAGGGAATAAACATGTGTATAGCAAAACATGTGTTACTGCAATACTTTTCTGTGAAAAATACTTGATTTTCTGGAAAAAATTCGGGGGTGCCAACAATTTCAGGCATGACTGTAAACGTGCAAATCTTGTGTCCATTTCATGGACAGAGCTTCACAGGTTGCCAATGGGGTCCTCTTCCACTCCTCCATGATGACATCACGAAGCTGGTGGATGTTACAGATCTTGCGCTCCTCCATCTTCCATTTAAGGATGCTTCACAGATGCTCAATAGGGTTTAGGTCTGGAGACATGCTTGGCCAGGCAGTGGTCATCTTGGAGGTGTGTTTGGGGTCGTTATACCTCTACATCCTTTTTTGCATTGATGAGTTGCCTACTGTCTTTTAGCTAAGCTTTACCTTGTGTGTAAACTGGCTGCAAAAAGGTATCTATGTATTCCCCTAGTCTGCAGTAGAGAGAGCCTATCCCAATGATTATGAGCCTAACTGGTTGGGGTGGTCTTATTTTTGTGAATCTTTGGGACCTGATAGATCACTGGGATTTTGGGAGCTTTCGCAAGGAGATATTTAGCCTCTTTTGTGTTCCATATTCCTATCTTGGACCCTTTGTCAGTTAATTGTGGATTTTAACTTGATAGTGGGATCCCCTGATAATTTTTTGTAAGTGGTTGGGTCCTGGAGAATTCTCTGCATTTATACAGTATATGCCTCTTGAGTATTTGTTCTATTTGTTTTATAGCCACTGCATAATATACACTTTCACAATAATGATGCACAGGCACTGTACCTTTAAGTGTAACAGAAACTTGCTGTGCAATTTCAGTGTGCTGTCCCTTTAAGGACCAAATCACCCATGCTCAAAGTAGACAAAGGCTTTTTGGCGACGCCCCTCTAGATGTAAAAGAGCCCACAGGACCCACAGCTACCATTCGTCAGATTTTCTCCCTACAGTTCAATGCACAAAAAGGGGTAGTGTAGTATTTAGATAACGTTGTTTGCGTAAGCCGTCCGGGAATACGGAATTACGCTACGCGCGTCGCCGTTCGAAAAAATGACGTCACTTTGCGCAAAGCACGGCGGGAGTTCGGAAACGGAGCATGCGCGGTAGGTCTGGCGTGGGAGCGCGCCTAATTTAAATGGCACACGCCCATTTGAATTGGCCCGCCTTGCGCCGGAGGCCGCCGGCGTAGGTTTTCATCGCAAGTGCTTGGTGAATCAGGCACTTGCGATGAAAAATTGTGGCGGTGTAACATATCTACGATACGTTACGCTGCCGCTCATCTACGTGAATCTGGCCCTTAGTCAGGAAATTAGTAGGTAGATTCAGGTACGTTCGTATGCCTACATTTCCCAGTGTGCATTGCGGCTAAGTACGCCGCACGGGCCTATTGATTTTGACGTAGACGTAAACGACGTAAATCCCGATTCACGGACGACTTATGCAGACGACATAAAAAAATTTAATTTTGACGCGGGAACGGCGGCCATACTTGACATTACTATTCCAATAGGGCCTAGCTCTAACTTTACGTGGCCTATCTCTTACGCAAACGGCGTAAAAGTACTGCGTCTGCTGGGCGTACGTTTGTGAATCGGCGTATCTCCTCATTTACATATTCTACGCCGACCGCAATGGAAGCGCCACCTAGCGGCCATCCAAAATATTGCAATCTAAGATAGGACGGCGCAAGCCGTCGTATCTTAGATATGTTTAAGTGTATCTCTGTTTGAGCATATGCTTAAACATAAGTCGGCGTAGATTCTGAGTTAGGTCGACTTATCTACTGATAAGTTGGCCTAACTCTTACTGAATCTACCTACAGATGATTAATTTAAGTACTTAGAACACCTGGATTTTGGGCCCGTCTATATGAAGGCTGTGAAAAAGTCTCACACGTGGTATGACCATACTTGGAAGGGGTATCAGAATGTGTGTTAGAACAATCTGTGTAAAAAAAAAATCCTGCATTTTCCAAAAACTTGTGGTGAAAAATGATTTTTTTTAAATATTAAAATATGTCTTTTATAAAATACCTTGTTGATTGCTCCAAAATTAGGTAATTTTCTGGGTGCTTCCAATGTCCTGGTATCCCAGGACCTCCAAGATTGTGAAAGGTAGTCAGGAAATTAGATATGTAATTTATGCTCCTTGATAGCTCAAAGGTGCTCCCCTATGCATCTAGGCTGTGAAATAGTCTCAAACTCAAGTGGTGTCCCCATAATCAGTAGGTATACCAAAATGTGTTTTTGGGTTTAATTCTAATTATGCATTATACCCCCGTCCTGAGGAAGGCAAGCCTTGTTGAAATGTCAAAATAAAATCTTCACCTGGGCCCATTTTATCCCTATTATGTATGAAATGGCAATCACTGTATTATACTGTATGTACCATAATTCGTAGACTTTTTTCGGTATTTTATTTCATTGATATTTGAAAAAAAAATGTGGTTATATAATATCAGCAAAATGTCTAAAAAATTATAAAAAAAAATATTTTGGTACAGTTTGGCATGAGTACTTTTCATTCAAAATGTAAAGGTGCTGAAATTTGAAAATTGTCCTGGGAAAGAAAGGGGGTAAAAGTGTCCAGCATTGAGAGGGGAGTAAACTTTAGTAAGGACCCCATGGTCTATTGGGTGTCTAGTTTGGAGCTTGTATGTGCATAGTATGCACTGATGCTTCTTGATCGCCCTGCGGCCAATATGCTGTCTGAGAGGACCTTCAATGCAGCATAATGTTTTGTTAGGGGGAGGAGAATCTGTCTGTCCCTGACAGGGTGTAATAGCTCACTTTCATTAAAATGCACCAGCCTTTGGTTACCAATCACTACAAAACCCCTATTGCAGATACCACAGACCTTTTAATTTTTACCCCTTCCCCTACAAAAAAAAGTAATTCCTACTACAACTACCAGTTCCTGAAATCTCTTCTGACCTACTCTGGTTGTCAGGTATCAGATGGGAGACTAATTTGACAAGGTCGGCCTCTCTTATATCTCCTGTCCTGGCTCCGCTAAAGGTGAGACAGAGGAGACCAAAGGACAAGAGGGACATGAGTGCCTGGAGCAGGAGGTCCCGGGAGAATAGCTTGGCAGGGTTCAGCGGCCTGGAGTAGACTGTGATGAGCTGAGCAGGAGCAGAAAACAGCCAGGCAGGTAACCGAGGGTTAACAGCAACCAGGAATATAGACAGGAGCAAGGTCTCAGGGACAGCCAGGTTCATCAGCAGGCGGGCAGTGAGGTACCAAATCATAGACAGAGCCATAGTCAGGAACGGAGTCAGGTCAGAGATGGAACAGAACACAGAGCCAAGGTCAAGAGCAAGCCGGGTCTAAATACTGGGAGGACACACAGGATCAGAGCAGGATTCAGGAACACAGCTGAAGATCAGTCAGCAAAGCAAAAGAGCCCAA